>NC_134508.1:16838656-17535156 GCF_027942865.1 Odontesthes bonariensis | reverse complement strand
CTCCATCGGATGAACACACTCATTAGGTTAAGTCATGCAGCGTGGAAAACTTGCTTTTTTTTTTTTTTTTTGGAACTGTTTTAATTTCTTTAAAACACACAGAGCCTCTAAAATGCACTTTGAGTCTGGAAACCTATTTTCAGCTTAGATCTTTAGAGTTTGAGTTTGTATGTTCCCTTCTGATGGAGAATTCTGCTTCACGTGCTCAGATCTTCACGTTGGCCTGCAAACCAGCCCGTTGCACTGGCGTCATGACGAAAACAATGATGGTTCCTCTGAGTTTCCATTTGTTGTTTTTTTTGTGCTTAGTTAAAGTTACAATGTCTTAATACTGTTTTAGGGATCAAATTAAAAAGAAATGATAACATGAAATTAAAACATTAAATATAATTTTGGACAACAGTTGCTGAGAAACAGAAAATGGCCTTTTCTTCCTTGCTTGTAAACTCTTAAGTGGGGCTGATATAAACTGCATTATTTCTGATTATCTGAATCAAGAAGAAACCCGAGATCCTATCATATTACACTCTCTTTCTTCACCTTAAACCTAAACCTCAGTAAATGCTAGTGCATGGTGTCAGTAGACCCACGAATCCTATGAACGAATTCCACTGGCAGCTTAAATGTTTTGCCTGTTCTCTTGTCTGCCTTCTCAACTGTTAATTAATCTGCTGCTCAACAAAATATTTGCAGTACACTTATGAGCAAAATCGTATATTTTTCCCTTGTTTGTCCTTTTAACTTGAACTGTGCCCGAATCTCACCGTAAGAAATTAATTGTACCTCAAAAACTCCTTTTGTAAAATGGTTAATTTATTAGAATGTGTGCACATAATTTTATTTCATGCTTCTTTAAACTAATAAATATTTTATATCTACCATAACGGTGCATTCACTGTATTTAAGTTGGTAAATAGGCCACAAATCAAGGTAGAATGAATTTTTCCACACTTTGTCCTTTATTGATATTTTAGTATAGCTAGTGAATTTAAATAGCATTTATAATCAGAACACAATACAAGAGCAAACCTTTACCATAAATAGAACACTAGCTTAACATTGATACATTGATACCAAATTGCTTTCTCCATGTGTCCAAAGGGATATTTGACGGTTAGGTATTGGAATTATGGTTCTAGTTTAAGTTTAGGGTAAGGTTCAGGTTTTGGCATTCAGATGGGGTAGTCAAGGTTAGGATAAGGGGCTTGGGGATGTATCGCCAGGAGAATGTTTCCATGACGATATTGAGATGTGTGTGTTAGAAAACGGGTTCAGTACTCGGCAGGAATATCGGACAGTTTCTTCATGGTCAGATCTTCAGGACCAAAGGAGACGGGTAGCAACTCGTCCACAGTCATCATCCTGTATGAGCCATCAGCCTTTGACAGGTAAACTTCCCACTTGGACCCAAACTGTAAATGGAACAGGGGGAGGGGAAAAAAATTATCATAAAAATAGCAGTGCACAGTGTTGGGCAGGAAGCAACATGTTGATAAGTTGAAACTGGGAACAACCACTGCCTGGAGACTAACGGTTCCTTTAAAAAAAAGCAGCACTAAGCCAAACAAGAAAAGATGTTACCTCTCTCATGAACTGTCTGCAGCCTCCACATGGGGAGATGAACTGGTCGCTCAAATCACTGCGAAGAATGGAAGTGGAAACATAAAACACCTTTTGCAGGCAGTCACATGCTTATGTTGTAGATACAAATACATAAACACAATTACACAGATACTAAGCAACCCGTTTTCAATGTTTAGTTCTAATTTATCTGTCATACTTGGTCATATTTTAGCTTCGTGGTCGAACAACATAAACTGACTTATGTGTATGAAGTAATGTTGGAATTTTCTTCTTGGGTTTGGTGACGTGCAATAAGTAATGCAACCTAAAGTGAGTCATGTGATTTGGTAAGACAGAAGTGATGACAGTCCAAAGGCAGGATGAATGCTGATGTCTTTAGAAGTACAAAGAACGTTCCAGTTTGCAGCCTTGGTGGCCACAGGTACATCTTACCTGCCAACTGCAATGGCCTTGAAACTCCGGTAGCCTTCTGACACTGCCTTTGACAGAGCATTCCTTTCAGCACACACCCCCAGATTGTAACATGCATTCTCCACATTGCAACCTGCCGGAGACAACAGCATACACAGAATAATTTAATGCCTGTGCCTCGAAAAGAGGCGTTTTTTCACCATATAAGGAACTGTCTGTTTTCCACTCCTGGTCTAACCAAATAGTTACTGAGTGGCTCTTTGAACCCACGGCTCTTTGCTTGTCGTTTGCCCCACCCAGACGTTTCTGCTTAAGGACACATGACTTGTCAAGCTTCGTACAGTCCAGCAATACTGACAGGACAGCTGTGTCTTTGACATCCCTATGTCGATATATCCAGCGATGTTGACATAGTGATTCAGAGGCAGAATGTTCCCGCTCATGAGAAAGGTCAAATTCACCCATCTTGAGAAGAGTGATTGGATTCAGTCAATTGGAATGATGACTTGTTCTGGAGTGGATTCTATAATGGGCTGCTGCTGTATGTATGTATATATATATATATATAAAAAAGGCTTTTCTCTGAGCTTTCTTCACCAGGTCCAGTCATTTGAACTGTCCGGTAATCATTAACACTGCGTAGCAGCATGAACTTCAGATCCCCCTGATGTAGAATTTCAATGTTGGAAAAGTGTCCAAACGATGAAATCTCTAACTAAGCAGATTATCTCAAACAACAAGAAGTGTCACATTTAGCATAATATTGCAGCTCTCATTTATCTAAATATATATATAAAAAACTGACATTGCCTACTTTTATCCCAGAAGAATTACAGCAGTTTTGTGCTGATTCTTGACAACTGAGAAACACGAGTTATAAGCAGTAACGTTGATTTTCTGTTCACCCTAAAACTATCATTTATCCACATTTCAGTTGTCAATCCACAGTTTCACACGCAGCTCACCTGTAAACACAGAGTTGTCGAGGGTCAGGAGAGCAGCTCCAACTCTGAAGTTGCTGTAAGGACAGTAAGCTTTCTCCTTTGCCTCCTGGGACCGACGAATCAGCATTTCAACTGTTTCTTGGGACAAGTGTCTCGAGCTTGGGTTCTCAATATCCGCAACCCCCCGGCTGGACTTGACCCCATCCATACTTGCTCTTGGGCTTTGTGAAGTTGTTTTGAGTCAGTGAACGAGTCTATTGTAGCTCAGCTTTAAATGTGAATGGGACAGAGGGAAAGGGGAGAGGGTGCAGTCACAGCCAATCATTCGCTTGGATGTCAGCACGCTGTCATGAAGGAAGGTGAGGCAGTTTTGCTGTAAGCACTTTTATCTTTTCATCTGCACTTTTCATCTTCGCATTGGCTTTCTTAACATTAGCATTGAAAATAATTTTGGACAACAGCTACTGAGAAACAGAAAATGGACTTTTCTTCCTTGCTTGTAACCTCTTGAATGGGGCTGATTTAAACTGCATTATTTCTGATTATCTGGAAACCAGAGATCCTATCATATTACACTCTCTTTCTTCAACTTAAAACTAAACCTTGGTAAATGCTAGTGCATGGTGTCAGTAGACCTACGAATCCTATGAACGAATTCCACTGGCAGCTTAAATGTTTTGCCCGTTCTCTTGTCTGCCTTCTCAACTGTTAATTAATCTGCTGCTCAACAAAATATTTGCAGTACACTTATGAGCAGCATCGTATATTTTTCCCTTGTTTGTCCTTTTAACTTGAACTGTGCCCGAATCTAACCGTAAGAAATTAATTGTACCTCAAAAACTCCTTTTGTAAAATAGTTAATTTATTAGAATGTGTGCACATAATTTTATTTCATGCTTCTTTAAACTAATAAATATTTTTTATCTACCATAACGGTGCATTCACTGTATTTAAGTTGGTAATTAGGCCCTCCACCAGGTTTCGTTGAAGTTGTTGTGGTAGTTTTTGTGTGATCTTTCTGACAGGCTAACAGTGAATCCCAGGCTTAGTGAAGAAATCACATTGTTACTGTTACAGTCAGACCTTCGCTAATAAGAAGCTTTGTCTGACTTTTTTTTAAATCCCATTTTTGGGATCACATTGGAAGGGTTACACAATCCATGAGTGTGATAGGTAACACAAGAACAACATCTACCAGCATGTCAGACATAGTGAAAATGACCAAATTAGTTGGCCAAATATGATAATCTTTTAGCCAGTTGAGTCAATTGCTTCTGATGAGACTGACAGGAGATATGTTCACATGTATTAATCATGTGTCACACATGAATTACACTGTACTTACTGGGAACAATTTATAAATGCCTTTAAACACTGGTACAACAAAATAAGAGTTTGTATGTGCAATTAAATCATGCATATGGTTTATTCAAATCAGAACAGGACAGACATGAATGATTGCTGTGAGGCATCTTTGTGTTGAACCTCATTCCAAAGTAGTGAGCTGAATAAATATTTTTGTAACTGGAAGGACAAGATTTTATTTATTTATTTATTTTTTAATTTAAGTTTTTTTTATTTAAACACACAAACAAATACGGTACAAGGCTTACATGGTACAGTATGCAGGAAAGAGCAGCTTACAAAACATGGTCAGACAATTAAAGTAGAAATAAGAGGTGCTCCTGGATGATGAAGAAGGAAAAAATATATATAAAAAATATATTTAAAAAAAAAGGAAAAAAGGGTAACAGAATATGAAGTATATGTGTCTAATACGCATACGTATCTTGACATACAAATATTAGGAAACCAAGGTAAAAAACTGTAATGTTCACATTCCTGGCAGCCTTATAATAAAGCTACTACTGTGAAGTCAGGTACACTTGAAAGAAATCCCAATTGTTTAACACCACCTGCCCTTTGCCTCTTAATCTAGTCAGCATAACCTCATATGATACAGTTTCAGTCATTAACACTTTCCATTCCTGGAATGTAGGGTGTTCGGGTGCCTTCCAGTGTCTTAGTATAATTCTAGCAGTTGAGGTTAGCCCAACCATCTGGAAGGACAAGATTGAAAGGAATCAGACACAAACAGTCCAACAGATGCACCTGAACCGGCACAGATCATATTGGCCGTGACCCTGAAGTAGTAGTAGTTCCAGCAGTCTGAGAAGTAATCCACGTTTACAGACATCAGTTCGGAGGACAGACTTTGGCCATAGACCCAGGTCACGCCCCAGCCACTGACTGTACACTGGGCGAGGTTTTCCAAAGGCGGTGAGTCCGTTTCTGGCAAAGAGACTGGCTCCACCACGGCATTGATGTTAGCTGGACGGTCCAGCTGACCCACAGATAACAGGACCATCCTGACTGTTCACTCACTCAGTATCAAACTCATTAACTGTATAATTTTGGAGAAATTCAGTCTCAAAGTTCATTATTTTGAAGTGAAAAGGGCATTATTTGCAATATTTATGCTACTGTAAAATCCCTTTCATCCATCATTTCTGAAACAGGTTGATACTCTTGAACTCAGGACCATCCTGACTGTTCACTCATTCAGTATCAAACATATTCACTGTATCATTTTGGAGAAATTCAGCCTCAAAGTTCATTATTTTGAAGTGAAAAAGGCATTATGCACGATATTTATGTTACTGTAAAATCCCTTTGATCCATAATTTCTGACAAAGGCATGTATACTTGAACTCGGGAACATCCTGACTGTTTAGTAATTCAGCCTCAAAGTTCACATTTTTAGTTTGTAAAGGGAGATTATTTATTTTAATATTGGTTTTGTTTATTTGTTCAAAATAAGAATGAAGATGAACAAATCAAGAGGATTACACTCCAAACAGAGGGAAAACTAAACAACTCAGCTGAAAACATCATTACAAACCCTCCATGTCTCAGCTCCACATTTGGGAAAGAAACAACATCATTCACCAGTAAAATGTGGATGTGTGAGCAGGAAGTGACTATAAACTGTAGATATAGTCTGAAATCATTGTTGACGTTGTTTATTCATTGTTCACAAATCACACAATTCCATTCACTACTCTCTGCCTGCTGAAATGTTTCCGAGTCCATGTCGATGCACTCAACATGGAACCACCTGCAACAGGTGTCACACTGCATCTGTAAAAGGGCAAAGGCGAGAAATGTTTTGGATTTCTTCATGGAAATCATTAAGTAATTATGTTCTACAACCTTTTGATGACTATCTTCATTTGATTATTCTCCAGATCAAAATGTTGTCATTGTTGAAATCTCAATCTAATGCACACTTTTTTTTTGGAATTCTTGATAGGAAAACATGCATATCCCTATGGCTGAGGAGTGAACCTCAGATTGTCCTAGCACAGATGATTGGCTGTCATTTCTCATCATTTTAGGCTCTTGCTTGCCGTCATCCACTTTAAAACAAGGCATGCAAAATGTGCGGAGAAAACCTTTTAAACAACTTACCCAGTTTGTTAAGTCAGGCCCTTTAAGTGGTGGTTTGACTGCTGAGCACATGGCACAGCAGTTGAAAATATTAGATTTACCACTACTGCCACCACTAACAATTGTTCTTATAATAAATAAAATAATGATTTACTTGTTTTAGCGTATAGAGAATAGGTTTACAAAGTGTTTTTTTTTTAAAAAAAATCACTAATCAATCAGTCAAAGTTTCTGTCATGACTTTGAATTTTGCATTCTTCAGAAATAGAACAAAATTATTTGAGAAGTATCAAAAGAATTAAACTGCAGTGACAGTGTTTGATATAGAAACAGTTCTTGCAAACCTGGCTGATGTAATGCGCATAATGCCCTTTTCACTTCAAAATAATGAAATTTGAGGTTGAATTTCTCCAAAATAATACAGTGAATGAGCTTGATACTGAATGAATGAACAGTCAGGATGGTCCTGAGTACAAGTGTACACGCCTTTGTCAGAAATTATGGATGAAAGGAATTTTACAGTAGCATAAATATAGCAAATAATGCCTTTTTTACTTCAAAATAATGAACTTTGAGACTGAATTTCTCCAAAATGATACAGTTAATGAGCTTGATACTGAGTGAGTGAACAGTCAGGATGTTCCTGAGTTCAAGTGTACACACCTTTGTCAGAAATTATGGCTCAAAGGGATTTTACAGTTGAGTAAAATATTTGCACGCTCCGTATCATGGACTTCCTGCATTTACCATAAATTCTGTAACACGGGCGCACTTTAAATCAGGAAAAGACGAACGTCTGCTCACTTGACCGCAGTGGTTACAGGAACTGTACAGTTACTGTGTAGGTGTTATCTCACCTGGGTTTATTTTCCGTAGTTTACCGGGAAGGGTTTGTGAGGGTGGGAGTGAGGGCTGCTCTGTTGTATACATCTAAAGGATTAAACAGTTTTTGATTCCTTTTTTTTTTGTATTTTTTTTATCGCTGAAAGTTACAGTAACATCAGTGTATAGCCCATACAGCTGCTGTTCAACTGATCAGGGCAATTAATTAAACTTATTTTGTAGTTTTAGCTCGAGTTTGCACTGTCAAGTACTCTGACACTCTTTCGTTGCTAATAGTAACTTGTGTGAAGTACAGATTGCTGTCTTTTTGCATTCAATATTTCATCAGATGATGATTGAATTTATCGGAAGATCCCTGATGAAGAAAAGTATCATTAAGTTGTGGGTTGAAGTTGAAAGACAGAGCAGCATCAATTAAGTTATTGGGTGACTCATTGGCCCTCATTTATCAAACTTGCGTAAGACGAAAAACGTGCGTAGGTCGTGTGTACGTTCTTTTCTGCGCAAAGGTTGGCATTTATCAAATCCATCGTGAGCGCAGGAAAGATGAAATCGCCACGACAGGTCTGAGGCCGTGTACGCACTTTTCCATTTTGACTTGCGGTGACTGCAATACAGCAGCGTCACTAGTGCGTGCTCAGGAGTCGCAACAAATCCCTTGGTTAAAATTACAGACTTATCACTTTGAAGAAGGCCCATGTTTTATTTGACTTCAACATAAATATAAACATAAACGCAAATTAAATAAATTAAACAAGTACAACTCCGTAATTGGAAGAGTGATGGCTCATTATTCAACCTCACACCGAACAGGAGAGGCGCTTTAACACTGCGCATTCGCGCACGCGTGCCACTGTGGAGAGGTGTATAGGGCTCCTAAAGCTGGATCTGTCTCTCGGCTGCGGGGGGAACCCTATACGCCCGAAAAGGTATGCAATATTATTATTGCATGCGGGGATCTCCAGAACATTGCCCAAAAAAATGGAGTGCCATTTCCAGATGTACATCCAGAGGACCCCGTACCCAGAGATCCCTTCCACCAGCCTGCACAGCCAAGAGCGCTCAGGAGGAGAGAAGAACTTATTCAGCGATTCTGACTTTCGGTAAGCATTCTGTTATTCAAGGAAAAAAGAAAGGAGAACAACGATTTCTTTCAGCATTTATTCTGTGACTTCAGTGTTTCATTTATGTCTTTCAATGTACTGTCGATAGATTGCATGGTGTGTGTTAAAGCCATCATCCACTTCACGATCTCTGTTTGTCTTTCTAGGACCTCTGTGGTTAACACGGCTGGCCGGTGTGACGCTGCAGACCGGGGGGCAGAGGCAGAGGCTTCGGATGTTGACGGGCCGCGTATTCGTTGCGCGGGTCAGGTTGCCCGGATGCCACTTCGGATTCATCTGTGAATGAAAAATATTAGTTTGATTAGGAACCTCATTTGTGTTGAAAATTAAAGCAACTGTTTTATTTAAACGTCTTGGGTGTGCAGTCATTCTTACCATTCTCGAGCTCTAGCATGGGCGCATCAGTGTCAAGTTTCCCTGGCACGCCCGATGAGGACGTAGCTCCGATCACGCCAGCCACCCTCTCCTCCCCTCCCCGTTTGTGACATGCTGCGTCGGAGAGCTGCGACCTTCTTTTTCATATCGGACAACTTCTTCCTGATCTTACTGGAGAAAAAGTAAAACATCGCTCAATTTTAGATTTAATTTAATCTGGAGTTTATCACATTTTATTGACCATCACAGTAGGGGAAAATACATACCTCGTCCGGTCTGCGATTTACATTGCCAACGCTGTTGACAGCCGTCCCAGCTGTCAACGCTGTTGGCAGCGTTTCTTTGCCGCCTTTCGTCTATCCATGTCGCAAATTCTAGAGGTGCGGCCTCTCAGCCCCCTTTTGTAGAAGGCGTGGTTAGGATTATTACGATGGATTTCAGCCACCGGATTTATCAACAGCCGCTCGGTTTTACGATGGGATTGGTGTGGTACGCATGTTCTGTAAATCTCACTTGAGCCTCTGCGTACGACGAGTTCTCCGCTCATATCAACGATGCTTTCTACGACGGCTTGATAAATGAGGGCCATTGTGTTGTTGGAATGATCTTTACATGACCATAGTTACGCTTGTTCAAATTGCATAAAACTGAGCAGAATAGTGTCACAGAAATAAACCTAAGAACTGAGCAATTTGGGTGTCTTAAGACAGTAGCCAAGGAGAAAAGTCATTGTTAAACCATTTGGTTATGATAATGTCCTTCCATGGTGAGTGCATCCAGATGCAGAGAGTGAGGATTTCTGGCATAGTATCAGCTATTCGCTGTGTTATAACAGGATGTTCTTCTGATTATTCGTCCTGCTACATTCCTCACCTCATCCACCTTTAAAGGTTCACATTTTATTGAGCTGGACATCTGCCATGATAATTGATTTCATTTGAATTAATTTCCATTCATTTTGTGAATTAACTTTATTCTCTTCTCTCGCCATTTGTCAGTGGAACATGAGGTGTTAGTAGATGAAAAGGACTCGCCCTCCGTGAGAAACATATTGAATGTAATACAGAGGAGGATAATTATCAGTTCTCTTGAACTGTGTTTCTGGAAAGCATAATGTAAATAATTATCTCCTGTGACAGCAAAGACCATTATAAACAGAACTGTTGCTGCTGAGACGTTTCATTTCGTCTTTCTATTGAACAGTATACATGTTGAATTTTAGTTGATTTGATTTTAGTTGCATATTTTGTTTGTGGATGGACTTTTGAAACAAATCACCAAAGACAGTCTGAGCAGTGATAAGTTATATATGATCACTGGAAGGTTTTAAACAGTAATACTGTGACTGTGGTGTGTGGATGTTCATGACTGGCAGCTATTTAAGGAAACATTATTTGAACACAGGCTCTTCTGGCTAAACGGCATGAGGAACAGCTCACCGTTTATTTTCTCTGGCAGTTCATTATTGGAGCTGTATTGATGTTGAAGATCTGATCTTTTAGTGATCCTGCTGAGTTCTTATTTTAAAAGTAGTAAGAATGTGTCCCCATTATCACTGTTCCCATCGACTAATGTTTATTTTTGACTCGGAGTCATTTCTATTTTTCTGTATAGGAATCTAGATTATCATTTCAAATCTGTTATATTTTATGTGTCCTCTGGTCTGTTTTTTTCCTCTCTTCTCCACAAAGGGTGTAAAAGTCTTAGTCACAATTGAAGGGGTGGGACATTTCATGCAATTTGTCAGTTTTGGAGTTGGCATACATGTAGTGATAGTAAAAGCTGTTTTGTGCAGATTAGGTTTCATTACTGTTCACTAAAGCTTTGAGGAATTCAGACGAATGGGTGACTAAGCGATGTTGTCTCTTATTTCGCCATCCACATTTTAATTTAGCTCTGCTAGCTTGGTAAATCCAACTTTACAACATTTGGTAAAGTGAGAATGAATCACAGTTGATAACACAAGCTCATCCTTCCTGGTAAACGTTGTACTGGTATTATTATTAAAACAGAAGGTCACTTGGATAGTTCATCCCCCACCAAGGCCGATGCCCTTTTCCACAGTTTTAAAGAACGTGAAATTGATTAATACCAGAGCCTATTTTTTGTTGACCAATGTCCCAAACCTCCACCAGGTTTCATTGAAGTTGTTGTGGTAGTTTTTGTATGATCTTTCTGACAGGCTAACAGTGAATCCCAGGCTTAGTGAAGAAATCACATTGTTACGGTTACAGTCAGACTTTCGCTAATAAGAAGCTTTGTCTGACTTTTTTTTAAATTCCATTTTTGGGATCACATTGGAAGGGTTACTCAATCCATGAGTGTGATGGGTAACACAAGAACAACATCTACCAGCATGTCAGACATAGTGAAAATGACCAAATTAGTTGGCCAAATATGATCATCTTTTAGCCAGTTGAGTCAATTGCTTCTGATGAGACTGACAGGAGATATGTTCACATGTATTAATCATGTGTCACACATGAATTACACTGTACTTACTGGGAACAATTTATAAATGCCTTTAAACACTGGAACAACAAAATAAGGGGACAAGAGTTTGTATGTGCAATTAAATCATGCATATGGTTTATTCAAATCAGAACAGGACAGACATGAATGATTGCTGTGAGGCTGTTTAAATACATGAAGAAGAAAAAGTAGATATGCACAGTATGTCATGTGTCGCTTCAACCAGGTGCCAGGACAAAGTCTCCCTTGTAGTGTTTGTCAGCTACTTTATTTACAAAGCAGCCCTCTATCAGACAAAGGTGTTTTAAGATGGAGCTGGGCAAGATAAAAATGCATCTTTGTGTTGAACCTCATTCCAAAGTAGTGAGCTGAATAAATATTTTTGTAACTGGAAGGACAAGATTTTATTTATTTATTTATTTTTTAATTTAAGTTTTTTTTATTTAAACACACAAACAAATACGGTACAAGGCTTACATGGTACAATATGCAGGAAAGAGCAGCTTACAAAACACGGTCAGACAATTAAAGTAGAAATAAGAGGTGCTCCTGGATGATGAAGAAGGAAAAAATATATATAAAAAATATATTTAAAAAAAAAGGAAAAAAGGGTAACAGAATATGAAGTATATGTGTCTAATACGCATACGTATCTTGACATACAAATATTAGGAAACCAAGGTAAAAAACTGTAATGTTCACATTCCTGGCAGCCTTATAATAAAGCTACTACTGTGAAGTCAGGTACACTTGAAAGAAATCCCAATTGTTTAACACCACCTGCCCTTTGCCTCTTAATCTAGTCAGCATAACCTCATGTGATACAGTTTCAGTCATTAACACTTTCCATTCCTGGAATGTAGTGTGTTCGGGTGCCTTCCAGTGTCTTAGTATAATTCTAGCAGTTGAGGTTAGCCCAACCATCTGGAAGGACAAGATTGAAAGGAATCAGACACAAACAGTCCAACAGTTGCACTTGAACCGGCACAGATCATATTGGCCGTGACCCTGAAGTAGTAGTAGTTCCAGCAGTCTGAGAAGTAATCCACGTTTACAGACATCAGTTCGGAGGACAGACTTTGGCCATAGACCCAGGTCACGCCCCATCCACTGACTGTACACTGGGCGATGTTTTCCAAAGGCGGTGAGTCCGTTTCTGGCAAAGAGACTGGCTCCACCACGGCATTGATGTTAGCTGGACGGTCCAGCTGACCCACAGAGAACAGGACCATCCTGACTGTTCACTCACTCAGTATCAAACTCATTAACTGTATAATTTTGGAGAAATTCAGTCTCAAAGTTCATTATTTTTAAGTGAAAAAGGCATTATTTGCAATATTTATGCGACTGTAAAATCCCTTTGATCCATAATTTCTGACAAAGGCGTGTATACTTGAACTCAGGAACATCCTGACTGTTTAGTAATTCAGCCTCAAAGTTCACATTTTTAGTTTGTAAAGGGAGATTATTTATTTTAATATTGGTTTTGTTTATTTGTTCAAAATAAGAATGAAGATGAACAAATCAAGAGGATTACACTCCAAACAGAGGGAAAACTAAACAACTCAGCTGAAAACATCATTACAAACCCTCCATGTCTCAGCTCCACATTTGGGAAAGAAACAACATCATTCACCAGTAAAATGTGGATGTGTGAGCAGGAAGTAACTATAAACTGTAGATATAGTCTGAAATCATTGTTGACGTTGTTTATTCATTGTTCACAAATCACACACTTCCATTCACTACTCTCTGCCTGCTGAAATGTTTCCGAGTCCATGTCGATGCACTCAACATGGAACCACCTGCAACAGGTGTCACACTGCATCTGTAAAAGGGCAAAGGCGAGAAATGTTTTGGATTTCTTCATGGAAATCATTAAGTAATTATGTTCTACAACCTTTTGATGACTATCTTCATTTGATTATTCTCCAGATCAAAATGTTGTCATTGTTGAAATCTCAATCTAATGCACACTTTTTTTTTGGAATTCTTGATAGGAAAACATGCATATCCCTATGGCTGAGGAGTGAACCTCAGATTGTCCTAGCACAGATGATTGGCTGTCATTTCTCATCATTTTAGGCTCTTGCTTGCCGTCATCCACTTTAAAACAAGGCATGCAAAATGTGCGGAGAAAACCTTTTAAACAACTTACCCAGTTTGTTAAGTCAGGCCCTTTAAGTGGTGGTTTGACTGCTGAGCACATGGCACAGCAGTTGAAAATATTAGATTTACCACTACTGCCACCACTAACAATTGTTCTTATAATAAATAAAATAATGATTTACTTGTTTTAGCGTATAGAGAATAGGTTTACAAAGTGTTTTTTTTTTTAAAAAAATCACTAATCAATCAGTCAAAGTTTCTGTCATGACTTTGAATTTTGCATTCTTCAGAAATAGAACAAAATTATTTGAGAAGTATCAAAAGAATTAAACTGCAGTGACAGTGTTTGATATAGAATCAGTTCTTGCAAACCTGGCTGATGTAATGCGCATAATGCCCTTTTCACTTCAAAATAATGAACTTTGAGACTGAATTTCTCCAAAATGATACAGTTAATGAGCTTGATACTGAGTGAGTGAACAGTCAGGATGTTCCTGAGTTCAAGTGTACACACCTTTGTTCACAAATTATGGATCAAAGGGATTTTACAGTAGCATAAATATCGCGCATAAGGCATTTTTCACTTAAAAATAATTAACTTTGAGGCTGAATTTCTCCAAAATGACACAGTGAATATGTTTGATACTGAGTGAGTGAACAGACAGGATGGTCCTGAGTTCAAGTGTATCAACCTTTGTCAGAAATTATGGATCAAAAGGATTTTACAGTTGAGTAAATTATTTGCACGCTCCGTATCATGGACTTCCTGCATTTGCCATAATTTCTGTAATACGGGCGCACTTTAAATCAGGAAAAGACGAACGTCTGCTCACTTGACCACGAAAAAACGAACGTCTGCTCACTTGACCGCAGTTTTTTTTTGTGGGGTGTTTTATATGTAGATATGCATATTTGCAAAAGGGGACTTAGTATGTTGTCGTAAAAGTGGCTCTTCCCTTGATTTTGCTCTGCCAATGTGGCTCTTGTGAAAAAAATAGTGAGTATCACTGAGCTTTGCATTGTAATTTTGATTTCCCCATGAAGACACTGAGATGTCTGTGTGTTAGAAAACAGGTGCAGTTAGTACATGTTAGAATCACTTCATATCAATCACTTTTTTTTCATAGTCAGGTCTTCAGGACCAAAGGAGACAGGTAGCAACTCGTCCACAGCCATCATCCTGTATGAGCCATCAGCCTTTGACAGGTAAACTTCCCACTTGGAACCAAACTGTAAATGGAACAGGGGGAGGGGAAAAGAATGATCATGACTCAATTTTTGCCCAAAGCTTCTCTCTTTTTCAAAGAAGTCTTACTCTTCGTTCTTAGCAGTGCAGAGTGTTGGGCAGGAAGTAACATGTTAGTCAGAAACTAGCACTGTCTAATGTGTTACTCAGACTAATGCAAGGCAGTATACACATTCCTTCCCACGTGTCTCTAGAGTGAATAACTCTAAGTTGAAACATTTATATGTATGTGAATACATATTACACAGACATCTACTTTAAGGGTTTAAAAAAAACCAATTGCTACAATTTTTAGATTAATTCTCAACAACAGCGAAACACAATGATTAGCAATCACTTCTAATTTTCTGTTCACCCTAAAACAAATTTTTATCCACATAGTAGTAATTAATCTGGCTTACATTGGCTTTCTTTGTAAACAGGTTAACAATGGCACGCATGCCAGCCCGTTGCGCTGATCTCATAATGAGATCAATCACCTTTGATGGTTCCTCTGAGTTTCCATTTATTTCAAAGGTAGTTATAGTTACTGAGCGGTTTGCTTGTTGTTTGCCCCACCCAGACATTTCTGCTTAAGGACACCTGACTTGTCAAGCTTCGTACCTTCCAGCAAAACTGACAGGACAGCTGTGTCTTTGAAATTCCTGCAGATTTTCCAGCACTGTCGACATAGTGACGCAAATGCAGAATATGCCCGCTCATGGGAAAGTTTAAATTCACCAATCTTGAGAAAAGTGATTTGCATAATTTTTTTGACCGACTGAAAGTCAGTGAAAAACTTTCCTGGTGGCATTTCCTAATCTTGTGTATCAGGTTGGGCTAGTTGATCGAGAACAGAAAAGTCAGTCTGAGGAAAATATGTATCTTTATTTTTAAGTACAGCATTTTGTTTGACAGTGGAGAAATTCTAGCTTCAAAGAGAAAATCAATTCCAAACACAGAATCCATTACATGTTTTTACATCACCTCATATAACATAAACATAGTTGAAAAAAAAAACATAAAATACAAAGTCCCTTTAGCATAACAACTTTTTTCGACTTGGTCTGTCTTTTACAATGATGTGAATTCAGATGATAATCTCTCAGTGGAAAAAGTCTGGCAGTGTCGTTTTAGAAGTTTATATAAAATAACTGTAAAAGACACACACAAAAAAAGCACCCATAAAGGTTTTTGGGTCCTTTAGTGTCCACTTAAATATTCGTCACAGGAGAATCTCCTGTGAGCTTCAGAATCATTAACTGTTCTGTATGACCCAGTTGATCCATGAGATGTAGTTTCTTACTTTGGTGTAGACACCGGGATAGAAAGCATAGGCACAGCCAATGCCCCAAGACACAATTCCTTCAAATTTACCATTGCAGACAAGTGGTCCTCCTGAGTCACCCTGTGGGGGGAAACGCAAGGATTTGTCAGGGGAGTGCAACACATTTTAACAATAAATATTAACGAAGTAGGCTGTAACGTATAGTCAGATTTGTTGGTTCCCAACCTGATCATAATTTAACATGTTTGCTGGTTTATTTGCTAAGACAGTGTAAAAAAACTTTTAAAGTTAATTATTGTTTTGTCCTCTCTGTGGACTTTGTAGTGATGTTAAAGGAGTCGTTTGTAGTGTTAAATTGTCGGCAACTCTACAATGTTTTGCATCCATAGAGAACATCTTTTTTGCTCAGCCACATCAGGAAGCTTTCTTCTTCGGTTTGGTGACGTGCAATAAGTAATGCAACCTACAGTGAGTCATATGATTTGGTAAGACAGAAGTGATGACTTTAGAAATACAAAGAACTTTCCAGTTTATCCCTCCCCTTCAAACTCTCACACATAGACACAGAACTTTGTGACTCACCTGGCACGAGTCTCTCCCACCATGAAGAGAACCGGCACAGATCATATTGGCCGTAACCCTGAAGTAGTAGTAGTTCCAGCAGTCTGAGAAGTAATCCACGTTTACAGACATCAGTTCGGAGGACAGACTTTGGCCATAGACCCAGGTCACGCCCCAGCCACTGACTGTACACTGGGCGAGGTTTTCCAAAGGCGGTGAGTCCGTTTCTGGCAAAGAGACTGGCTCCACCACGGCATTGATGTTAGCTGGACGGTCCAGCTGACCCACAGAGAACACATGCCCCTGTCAGTCATCTTAAATAGCTGGTACTGAGAGTAGTAATATACTTTTTCCTTCCCACATTATAAATCACAGTGATTTTTATTTCGCATCTCAGTAAAAATTCATTATACAGCCTGCAGTAACACTCTTATTCTATAAATCTGGTAGCAATAGAACGATAACCAGTTCCTCCTGGTGCGTACAGTAAAGGAGTGGAAGAGTACAGGGAGTGTTAATTTGGTATTTAGAGGATCAAGTATTCGACATGGAGCAAATTGGCAAAGTGAAAAGGACAGAATTAAGACTTTTGAGCAGTTGGCGAAGGGGATATACTTGCAGTTGGAGACGGTATTCTCACTGAAGCCAGCTGCTGATCTGGCCAACAATAATCTGGCGCTCATAAATTAGCCTGCAGTTACCAGTATATAGCCTGCTGAACAGTCACTAGTCTTAATTTAGCTCTCTTAGTCCACTGTACAGCTCTGTGAAAATTATTTCCTTGTTGCAGAGTTTTCTCATTAGTTGTGAGATGCTCCACCACTTTTTTTTTGTAGCGTTTTCACATTTTTTATCATCATATTCTTGGCAGAAAATACAAATGAGTGTATCATTTTCAAACTTTAAATTGGTTAGTATAAACGCTTGATATATTTTCCATCATTATTTCCAGGTCATCACATTTTACGTTTTTATACAGCATCCCAACTTCCAACTCAACAGGGCATCACATCTTATTTCTACAACACAACTAATAAAGTTTCCTCCAAATGAACTTATGAGTACTTAAGCAGTAAACAGGAAAATAAAGACAGAGGTCAATCAGAACGGTGGCATAAAGGTGTGTATTTTTGTGGTATCTTAAGCAAGTCTCTAATTCACTGGTTAGTGCGCCAACCAAATCTGAAAACAGAGTTTTGATTCCTCCTGACTGGAGGTGACATCACTTCCCCACTGCAATTAATATAATCATCCATCTATAGGTGATCCTCTAACAATTCTATCCTGGAAAACAATCATGCCATTATATTATAATAGGTTGTAATGTGTGACTGAAGTGTTAAAAACTGAGCGCTTTTAGTTTAAAGGGTTCCAATTAAGAGTTGTTGTATCATGAGAACACCATCACTAACACAGGGTTATGGGTAAGCATTGTTCGTACAGTGTTTGATTTTTTTTGTTACATATCACTTGATCACAAATGTTACATGTATAGACTGTATGGTAAGAAACAGAGCGATGGAAAAGCTTATCACATCAGTCCTCATTTGAAGTTGTGTCTTAACTTGGCGAACACTTCATGATTTTCTAACTCAGCTTCAATGCTGCTTTGCAAGTCACTGATTTATCAACCTAAAAAGGTCTGCAATTAACTCACCTGCATTCACAAGACCCATGTTCTCACAGTTGTTTCTTACCTTAAGCAGCATGATATCATTGTCAAGCATCCAGTAGCTGTACTGATAGTGTTTGATGATTAAGGAGACGTTGAATATCTGCTCAAATTCATCAACCTCAGCAAGACTGTGCTGACCCAAGACCACTTTTATCATGTGATTCCTACAAGAGCACAGAAGGAAGTTAAAGGCATGATTTATGTGTAGTTTGTTTATCAACTACTTATTAGGCTATTAGTCATTTTTTCAAAGTCACATAGAAGGTCATCTGGTAATGCTGGTAATTTTATTGCATGCATAGCGGTGCCACAGCTAAAAAGATGCAGCAACTTACGGTCTCCAGCAGTGGGCAGCAGACGCCACCCACTGTGGGTGTATCAGGGTGCCTCCACAAAAGTGGGAGCCTCTGTATAGGAGGGAGGCCTGATACTTGATGGAGTTAGGCTTCACCAAAGCACCCCCAATGATTCTGTTCCCAAACACACCTAAGAACAGAGAAGAAGGTTAAACACAGAGTGAGGACACTTTAGATTTCATTTTTATTATTTTTGTTTAGTCATATCAAATACTGATAAAAACAAAGAGACAGTATATAATTATATTATTTGTAGTTTTTGTTATGTACCTCACCTGTCAGGTTAACTATAAGCAAAATAAGCAGTAAGAGGTGATAGGATGGAGCCAGCTTCATCATCGCAGCTACAAAGAAAAAGAAAACGGAGGTAATCGAAGTTGTCATTGTTACATACAAGGGAAAAATGCTTGTAAAGGGGGAAATAAAGGCTGTGTTAATATTAACCACATTTATTTCAGAAGCAAGATCTGGATTTACAGTTTGTTTGTTTTAAATCAGCGTTGTTGATGCAAATTTCACAAAGAACCAAATGGAAATTCCGTCTAAATATATTCTGAAATACACAATGTCTCTGTATCAAACATCGGGTCTGCCATCAAGTCTCTTTAGTCGCCAAAATCTTCTCTTGATGCTCCTATTTTTCACACTATAATTCTTTCTCTTTTTTTTTCTTTCTTTTGTATTTGCTTTGTTAGTTACTGGTTAAACATGCATTTCTGAAACTGACACAACAGTAAAAGCAGCCAGGATTTACAACCACCGTGAAGTGGCTTCCAAAACCTTCCAAAAGTTGTAACGTGAACTTCAGTTCAGTGGTTTATATTCCATATTATAATTACATAGCTAATGAATAAAAATATGTAACCATTGTATATGTACAAAGCTGCCTCACCTTATCAAAATTCAAGTCAGAATCCAAACACTTCTAGTTTTCACACATGGAAACTTATGTGCCAGGAGGAGTTTGAGAACGCTTACGCCACTTTTATACTGTACGCAGGCCTGTCCTTCTTATTATTCCCCACCATTATTAAAGTCTCTGTAACATGCAGAAAGGACATAATGTGACTCCATACAAAAAAAAAAAAAAACAGCCTACTCTTTCAAACCTTTCTTTCAGAGGTTTTTGTTCTCACAGCTTCAGTCTATTGTCCATTGGCGGAGACAAAGTAAAGCCTTACAGAGATGAAACCCAACACGCCAGAGAAATGATAGATTATCCTTGTAAGACATGTTGTTTGTATACCCAGTGATGTTACAGAGAGCATGGTAGAAAGAGTGTGATATATTCACCCTCCAGTGCTCTGTTAACTTGAGATGAGCAGCACAAAACAGCATTTATACTATGCTTTGGCAAAGAAAAACTTTTCAGAAATGTTTTAATGGCTGAGCTGAGCGCAAGCGTGGCTGATGTTGAATTTTTCCCTCAAATTTACTAAAAATAATCCAAATAAAGCAGTCATGTTTAAGAGAAAAAAAAAGGCAAATAAACTACAGCCTGGTCTGTACGGACTAGTCTGATCCAGTGGAGATACACTGTAGTCACCCTCTTCTCTTGCAACCTCATCCATCTCCCCAAGTGTCACTGTCATTTAGTTTCCCGGCAGTTTTTTCATGTTATGTTAATTTTTTATTATTATAAAAAATAATTATTTTTTTCCCCAGTCAGAGTTCCCAACGACGGGGGTGTTTTGATTTGTAACTTATAGCCTCCTTACAGTCTGCATTCCCCAAGGTGTCATTCTACCTGTGAGGATGAAAGGTGATAGCATGCTCAGCTCTCCCTCAGGTGAAAAAGTCACGATGTCTTTGTGCCTTGTGTGTGTTTGTGACAGCGAGAATCGAAGCAGAGGGCTTGAAAAAAACTGCATGTGAAGTACAGACATCTCCATATCGAGTCTGAAAGCAGCACACGTCATCAAAATGTTGCTTCAGGACATTTCCGAGTGGTACTGTATACATTGTGTGTAAGGAGAAAGCCAAAATATAAATTTTGCAATACAAATTGCAAGCGAAAAGCAATTAGATTTACTCCAAACTGAATGATGTGTGTCACAGGAATCCAGCGATACATCTCTCCAGAAACAATAGTGTGTGTTGGTCTGGTTAATCTAAAAGTTTTCACAGCAATCGCCAGCATTTGTTCATAGCTAAAGTCATGTTTTAATGCAGTTGAACTTTTCTTTGTCTGTATGTGAGAAATGTAAAAAGACCTCTGCTGTACGTCCGAGGTTGAAGAGCTGGTGTTCGGTGGCTCTGTGGTGCAAAACACAGCAACACTGGACTAAATGTTAAAAGAAAAAAAGAAAAACAATGTGAAAATATCTCGGAAAAAAATTACAAAGCAGATATTTTGCTAAACACAGCATGTTTTAATTTTTGTCTCTCTTTTGTTGTTGTCTTTTATGTCTCTTTACGGGGCAGATGTAGCTCAGGAGGGAGCGCTGTGTGCTAATCACTAGGTCGTGGTTCCACCCCTGCCTTCCACAAGCCACATGCTGAAGTGTCTTTGAGCAAGACACCGAAGCCCACATTAGCCTCGACGTGTTCATCAGTGTGTGTAAAAAGCACTGCATAGATTAAAAACTCTATAGAATAACAAGTGCTATTTCAATGTGCTTGTGGACAGGTGAATGTGGATTGTAGTGTAAAATCGCCATAGAAATGCATTCCATTTACTACTATTGTAAAACATTTTGTCTATTGCTGTGGTGTTTTGTGTCTCAGGGCGATTGTAGCGTTGCCCAAGGAAATACCTGACAGTTGGAGGCTGCACAAAGCCGTCTCTGCCATTCTGCAGGGGGAAGCATCAATTATTCAGCCTGCTGTAAATGTGGGACAAAAGGAGGTCAGAAGAGATTCCCACCCTTCGTGCTGTGAATGATGTTGACTTGCCAGAGGGCTCATCATCATCATCATCATCATCATCATCATTGTTGCTGTTGTTGTGCTGATGATAATGTGGTATTATGATTGCTGACATGGATTCAGTGATGGTTGATGATTGACACAGAGACTGGTGTGTAGAATATCTCTGTGTCAGTTTCTCTCAGATATGACTTTCCTCACAACAGCCAAACAAAGCCGTGCAACACACACACACACGCACACCCACGCACACACACCCACACACAAACGCACACACACAGCAGGCCATTGAAACATTTCAACAGGGCTAAGCCAGGATGATGAAACACAGTGTGCTGATACAGTATAGATGAACCTGCTCGGCACAGTGCTCAGTGTTGCCATGGCAGCAATGCAAGGCCTTTTGACAAGTCAGGAGGGTCAGAAGACAGAGTTCTGATAGTAGATACTTTTTGAATGTGAACTTTGTTGCTTTCGCCTCTTTCTTTCCTTTTCAATCAGTGCCACTGTGTTGGACCTCGCTGTTGCAATATGAACAATGAAATAAAAAACTTTTTCACAAGAAACTTGAGGATACACGTTGATGTGATTGACTCTCTCTTTTTCCGGAGAGGAATGTATGAGAGGACACTGGTTGTCTGAATGTGGTGGCTCAGTTTCTGGTAAGGAGTGAGATAACAGTCCCTGGCTTCCTCTGCCACAATGAACCTGCTCATGTGCTTATGCTGTGTGCTCCTGGATCTAACAACAGTCCACAGTGAGTACATTATTTTCTTGTATTATTATGCATTTTTACTTAAACTATTTCTCTAATATTTTAAAGGATTTTTTTGGCATTGCGGTAAAATGTGAGAATTAGAGAAGAAGACTGATAGCTCTTTCCATTGTCCATCAGACAAGGAGTAAACAACCAGTCAATCAAAATCCACATACTCAGCTTTGACTGTGTCTGATATCTTATTTGTTTATTGCACATTAATAACAAGGCAGAACAATTTGATTGTATATTTTACTGATTTTTAAAGGTTATGGTCATGAAGCCTTGAGCACACATACTTATAGCCCCCTGAATTCTGCAGTTTTAGGTTGTGGGTCGTTCTGCTGTCTGTGAAGATATTTCTAACTGTCATGATCTATAAGTAACCACTTACTTATACAGCGCCAACATATTTTGCTTCTAGTGATGGCGTGCTCTATCCACAATTTTGTATAAATTACACGGCATCTTGTGGGAGGTGCGAACATAAACACCAGAGGAGGTGCTCTTAAAGTGTGCAAAGAACTGATGGAAGATGGCATGAAGATATGCACAGTTTTATATCCTGAGATGACGGCCTCATCTTAGATCTGAATTAAGTCTTTGTTTCATTTTCAAAGTCACACAAGAACACAAACAAAACTAACCAAGTGAGGCATAGGTAGATGAGCAACTCCCGTGTCCTGCAAGTGTAAATTATAGCTTTTGTCGATTGAGTCTTTCAGGCACAGATGGATACCACTTCAGTTCCCCCACTAGAATGGGCTGTCTGACATCAAGGTAATGTTGTGAAATACTCGAAATATATACCGAAATTTATATTGCACTTATAAGTGGGGACTGAACTCTGCCTGTAATCTTTCCGAGGTAATACACGATGGATAAACCAAATGATTTCTTTAAGCTTATACTGTGTTTGGCTCATAAGCTTCACTACCTAATGACAAATCTATCGAGTTAGTCTGTTCTGAAGTTCTATGTACTATATGTACACCCAGAATCCAAAATGATATCACGTTGAGATGGTGGTCCCTGTGGAAACAAAAAAAAACCCAAAACAAGAATATTTCAAAGTGACATGCAATAAGTCTTGCAGTCTGCTTGTGGTGTGTCGAGTCCATGCAGTTGCTAATCTCAGGCAGCAGATTACTGAGGGGTCAGCATGTTGAAGATTTATGTCAAATGAACACTTATGGACATTTAAAAAAATGATTTTGCCATCGCCATACGTGTTGGCTGCGAAAAGCATCTTTCTTGGGTCTCGTCTGGTTGCCTGGCAACTCATCTAATAAAAGCTCCATATGCACTGGTGAACTGTTTCTTGCAGTTCTATCTTGTTTCCAAACTATATGCCTACCTAGCACCTGGCTGCAGCTTCTAATCTAGCATATCAGCAGGAGAGTTGTTATCACAAGATTAAAAAACAGAGACAAATGTAAGATTTTAAGATCAGTACAAAATCTAATCGAGCCAGTAGAACGAGGTATGCACAGAGGCGATGCGTTTGTGCCAGTTAGTCTCCATAATGACTTTAGCTGCAGCGTTTTGAATCAGCTAGAGAAGGCAGTGGGAGGCCTGAGTGATACCTGAGTATACATTCAGTGGTCAAAGGTGAGAATAGATAATGTTTGAAAGAAATGACACAGTTTTTAAAACTGATGCTGGAAAACACAGGACTCAACAACATGTTTGACTTTTGTGTCCAAAGTGGGGAAGGCCTCCTCATCCCTCTGACTATATTCAGCCACATTATTCAATTAAATTCTGATTCAATAAAGATGAGATTTGACAGTTCACAGTCATAACTACAAACTGTCTTGCATCTGAGTTACCCGTGAATACGACTGCCCACCTAAACGGCGCAGGTGTGCACATATTGTGTGAGACACTTTTTACGCACATCATCAACAACAACAGAAAATGTAATATTTGTGAGGCCATTCAATAGATCAGACTGAGACTCGCAAACAATTCTGGAATCTGAAGCTATTGCAGCAAATCCAGATGACATTTATGCTCCAGAGGATGGCAAACATTTGTCTAGCTACATAGGAAAGGATTAATGACCATAAAGTCCAGAAGGCTAGCTAGTCCAGTTTAACAACTATTGCTAGTAGTGCTGAAGGTTTATGATGACAATGATTGGCACACGTGTATAAGCCAAAAGCCACATGGAATCTGATATGAGCACCTCACTCATGGATCATACCAGATAATTGTGACACAAATTGGATTTAAAAGTTGGAATTGATGATCGGTTTTCTGTGGTCACAGCCTGAAAAAAATGAGTGGAAACCATTTGAGTCACATCAGCCTGGTATTATAAACACAGCACTGGTCTCACGTTTTCTCCACAGATTTGAAGTAATATTCAGGTATGGATTCTAGGTGAGCCACTCTGAAAACTGATATTGTTTTCTGTTAACAGTTTCTGGACCAATTTAGCTCTAAGCTTCAGATCATCATCTTGTTGGAAGGAATTGAAAGTCTTTCTACAAACTGCTTCATGTTTTCCTGAGAAATCTTTATGTTGTCCTCTTTCCTCGTGATGCTGCTTACTTCAACAAGACAGTATGTCCTGCTGGCTAAAAGAACAATTAAAAAAAAAAAAAGCACTCCACGTGTCAACGTTGCCTTGGGCAAGACACCGAACTCCACGTGGACTCTGATATGCCCATTAGTGTGTGACTGTATGTATGACAGACAAAAAGCACTGCATGTATAGTGTGTATAAATAGTATAAGAAGTGCTACATGAGTGTTTGCATGAATGGATTGAGAAATACACTATAAAGTGCTTTGTAGAGCCTAGATAAGATAAAAAGGTGCAATAGAAATGAAGTCCATTTACCAATGAGTTGATGAATGAAAGCTATCTTCTTTGACTAAATTACCTTTGGTAAAGGACAGGGGAGAGTTTGTGCACCTGTCTTGAAGAAGTGAGTCCCCCTTGGTTTTTTGCCTCGGAGACCAACATGTTTTATCCACCTTAAGATGTTGGTACCTGAATTGCTTCAATTCATCAGGATATCCTTGGAGTTGATCCCTGAACAACATCAGATATCAATATCCTGAAAGGACATCAGAGTTTCTGTAGAAAAACTTAACCTCTGGGAGGAATGGACAACATAACAATATAATGATCCCAGAGACATAACAGAGACACACAACAGGCTTGTTGCTAATATTGACTGCTGTCAATTCATTGTTGCAGTTTTACGAAATATGTAAAAAGAAAAAAAAAACCTGTCCTTAAAAAAAAAAAAAAATAGGGCTGGGCAACGATTAAAATTGTTAATCTAATTAATCACATGATTTCCCTGATTAATCACGATTAATCGCATTTGTACGCAAAATCCAAAAATTAATTCGAAAGTAGTGTATAGCTTTTAGCATTTAGTTTTATTTTAAATGTACTGCCATATGAATGAAAGTGCCATAACATTTGTTGTGCAAACACACTTTTAACATCAGCATTGATAAAATGTTTATCGCCGTTAAAAAATTAACAAGTTGACGCGATAATGACGCCTTAACTTGCCCAGCCCTAAAAAAAAGTGAACAATAATACCTGATGTGGTGGTAGACTTATTTGTATTTGCATGGACAGCTAGAGATATTTGTAGGAAAACGAACTTGCTGTTCCCACCATGTCTATATTTGACTGAATAGCCCGAGGTCCGTGTACTATGCTTTAGCTGTTGCATAACGCTTGCAGAAAGAGTCCCCACTCTACTGTTTCAGAACCCAAAATGAAGCAGTGACACTGAAGGGTCAGGGAGGCTGTATTACATTACCTTCAAAATGCAGAGGCCTCATTTGACAGAAATCCACTAATTGTTAAGCCAGGTAAATGGGCTTGGAGAGGGGGTCAGGGAGTGGGATAAGGAGGGCCTCGGTCGTTAAGTTTCTCATTTCCTCACTCAAGACTCTCCATGTTTTATAGGGTGGATTTATCAAGTGTGACTGATATCCAGACAGTCTTTAAGTCCACTCTCAATCAGCTTATCGTCACTGTCAGTCCCCACTAGTCGGTCAGAACTGAGAGATGTTTTCACATGACAGGTCTCTGGAATCAACAACAAATCTACCCCACATGCCCGACAAGAGTTCAAGGACTAACTGTGCAACACTTGTATAACTCACGTTCTTGTGTTTGTGTTTCCACACAGGCCGTGTGCTTATGCAGGACCGTATAGTAGGTGGTTACACTGCTGTCCCAAACTCCATCAAATACATTGTCTCACTGCAGAGCACCAGCGGCCAACACTTCTGTGGTGGATCACTAGTTCACAGATACTGGGTTCTGACCGCAGCGCACTGTAACATTGGGTAAGAATGTTCAATGGCAGTGATCAATTTCATGTAGACTTAAAGGAGACACATTACATACCTCATGTCTAGCTTTATATTCTTATTGTGGGACTTTTCTCTCATTGGGAGAAAGAGAAGGTTAATGGAAATGGAAAACATCTAAAAACGTCCTCTAATGCACGGTAAAAGTTAATGCTCTCACTTGAGGTGGTTTTTGCCCGTTTTAAAACAGACTTGATGTGCACCAGGGGGAAGGACAAACTCAGCAAACTGCACACGACCTAACAAAGATTAAAATATCTTGACTCAGCAGCTGTTTATAGTCTGAGCTGGCAAACAATAACCTCACTTGACTTTCTGGCATCTTCCAGATATAATCAGATATAATATCCCAGATATTTCCTGAGATGAGAGTAATTGCCTACAAACTCTCTCCATTTTCCTCTTGTGGAGCTCTACCGCATCTGTTTTTTTTCTTTGTTTGAGTTCTGTTTAAGTTCTCATTCTTGACTGTAAATCTCTTACCTTGAACTTGTCATGTAAATAATTAAATAAAGTAGAGCTGGGGAGAAAGAAGTTCAAACTTTACATTACTTTCTCTCCTTCCAAAGTTTTGCTTTCTCTGACACATTGACAAGTTGGTTGAAATCAATCACTGAAGGCCTTTTTACCATCTTAATCTCATATGAGACCTGGCAGTTTGTGTTTTAATTTTAGGTAAATACTTGTAAATACTTTTAGGTAAATATTTGCATAGATGGTTATATATCTGGTGTTTTTTTCTTCTCTTTTTCTTTTTGGCTAGAAGTTAGAGTCTGTACAGAGCCTAACTTGTCAGAATGGGAACAGATGGTCCCAGCAGATGTCTAAAAGCAAATATCCATTCTGGTACAGGCAGGAAATGTCACAACGATGCCTCCATTTGGTGGTACAACAGCACAGAGATACAGTTATGGCAGCTGACCTTGGAGCGGCATCATCGGTGTGTGTGGGTTAAACAGATAGACAGTGAAGTGCCATCGTGTCTGGATCCAGAAAATTGTCCATTTCTGTTATACTGCCCCAGCAGCCCCTGCTTGCTCACAGTAAGCCATTGTTCCCAAGTCACGGTCAGTGCCGTACACACTCTGAGCTCTGATTTCGTACACTGGTCATGATTTCTTATATAGAAGAGTTTTCACTAAGACAAAATGGGAAGGAAATACCAAATCTCCAGTCACTGATCTATTTTGTGCCACATTTGGGAGTGTATAGGATGTAAAATGGAAATGCTTTTTTTTTTTTTTTTAGGACAGATCAGATGATGATAGTGGCAGGTGACTACAAAGTGAATATCTTCGAGGGTACTGAGCAGTATGCTAAACCCCACAGGCTGGTCATCCATCCATTGTACAACAGAAGCACCAACAATGCTGACATCATGCTCATTAAGGTACAGCAGAGATTCGGCCATACGGTTATCTTAATAATTGCTTAGACAAATATGATCTCAGTATAGAATGTTGTAATAACCAAACTGTTTTACAAATTAGATGCTAATTCTCTGGTGGTTGACCAGATTTCACCATACAACCAGATATCCATATAAAGGTGGTTATATATATAAAAATATGTAAAGGTGGTACTTTTTTTTTTACGTGCCCAAACTGTCCTCTGATTTTCTGTCCAGTTGCGGGCGCCCATGATCCTGAACATATTCGTGTCACTGGCGCCTCTTCCCAGACAGGGGACAGGTGTGGTTGAAGGCCACATGTGTCGGGTGTCTGGATGGGGCTACAACAGTTTGGGCGGAAGCCAGGTCCCAGTCACACTCAGGACAGTCACGGTGCCCATTGTTTCCACTACAAGATGTAACAGCAGTGACTCCTTCAATGGAAACATAACAGCAAACATGATTTGCGCAGGTCATCAGGCTGGAGGAAAAGATGCATGCAAGGTACAGACAATAGATACACTTATCTTCAAAAGTTTCAGTAGAAAGTTTAGTAAGTAGGCGTCACTGCCCAGCACAGCCCATTGTGACAGACATAATTGTTTGATCCCTGAAAAGACATCAAATTCACTTTGATATAACAAATTCTCCATGGTCCTGGCCTTGGTTTTCTGTGTATATCAAATAGCACAAGCTGATTGTGTCTTCATCATTTCACATTAGAGCAAAACAAGAACACAGTTTTGGCAAGCTCATCCCCCAGACAGTTAATCATATCAGTGTAGGTTCGACAACAAGCTTTTATTAAGCGAACAAGGAAGTCCTGTCTCAAGAATGATATTAGCTACGATAGTTGCAAAGGAGATGGAAAACCATCCCTAAAATAGCATCAGGGCTGAGTCCAGACCATAACTTTGAGATAATCTAATTTGTTGCTGCAAACAACAGCATCCACAGATTTGCTTTATTTCTTATTTTATCATTCCTTTTTCTTTTTGCATCGTGAAAGAGTTTCTTCTCGGCCTTTGGTGTGAGAGGTAAATTACATGTAATTCAATGTGTGATATACCAGTAGGCTATATTTTGCCTTAGGTAAAGAACTGAGTGACTAATTAAAAAGTGCTGTATTTAACACGACAGTAGGAGACTGCCAAGTGATTATGATGAACTATTCCAAGAGATTTGAAATTATTAGCGACTGATGGGAATTAAACACTTATTGAAGTCAGCTTTAAAATTGTATGTCACCGCTCTAATGTGAAATAATGATCGTCTTCTGTATAATAAAATAAAAGAAAAGTGTTAATATTTCACTCATGAGACACATTTTACATGAAATAATAAAAAAGGCAGGCACACGTCATGTGTCAAATGAGTGTCAGGTAGTTTTTCAAGAAGAACTTGCTTTTAGAAATAGATTTCACATGTAGATACTGAAATTGCATTTTAATACATGTCATGTACAAATTGTTGATTTTTGCAGATGAAACATCATTAAATATAAGCTAAATTTGCATGATAACGGGACATGTTCTCTGGCTATTCCTATGTGAAATGCAGCTTTTCACATATCGAATGTATGAATGAATGGCTTATTCACTCAGAGCTGTGCATCATATTCAATGATGTTATACAATTACAGTTTGAGAATTGGATGATACCCGGCTTCAGGTTACAACAGTATGTTATATCCCTGTTTTCCCTCAGAGACAGTCCAACAAACAGAGAATCTTACATGGCTGGGACATCCAACCCTGGCACCAGCACTCAGATGCAACATTTTGTGAAACTGAAATCTTTTTCCATTAGGCACATTGTGAGATGGTAACTGATAGAGGGTGTGGTCTTGTCCTTGCAGGGAGACTCTGGTGGGCCATTGATGTGCAGAGGACGGGTCTACGGCGTGGTCTCATGGGGCAACGGCTGCGGTGATGCAAAGTTTCCTGGAGTTTACACGGCTGTGTCCAGATTCCGCCGCTGGATAGATCAAACCATCTATGGGTCATATCTGCGCTGTGCTGGATACCAATGGAGCTAAAGAGCTAAATGTAAAACTTGCCATTTGTTCCTGAAATTGGTCTTTTTTTTTAAATTGTCAGAACTAAGAAGATCGGAGGTGCTTTTGTTGAAAACCTGCAGTGCTGCCTCTGAAATTCTGCTCTGATTGTGCCTATATTTTGAATACCAGTGTGATGGTAATTGATCTCTTGGTCTGACATTATCTAGTATAAGCACAAGTCTGGGTATCAGCTACAGTAATCATAGGTTCCACTGCAATTTGTGCGCTTCTACTGATGTAACTCCAGTAAATGTCACAGCCTGTAAGAAATATCATCATTTAGAAAAGATGTGGAATTGGGAGGTTGTCTGTAGTTTAAATGCCAAGTTGAAAAATAACGTCTGAGAAATTAATTCTCTGTCGAAATAAAATGGGTATTTGCTCATCTCAAAAAGAATCCCTCACCTTTTCTTTCTTTCTTTTTCCATCACCTTCTCTCTGTTATGGGGTTATGTGTTAACTTACACGGACAAAGTTGGAATGGATCAGCTGGATAAAAGCAGCTATAGCAGCTACATCTTCATGCAAAAAAATCAAGTAAATCATGATTAGCAGAATCTGAACCATTAAATGATACATTACAATACAATGATAATTAGTTAGTTTTGTTTTTATCAAACCACTCCCACTCAAGCCTGATGAAGAGCATTAAAAAAATGCAATGACTGTTCACTGTCATTACTAAACTTTAATTTACAATTCATCTTTGTGGTTGAGAGGGTAAAATCTATCTATGGTTTATGGGTTAAAAATCGATCAACCACGTCAGATATCAACAGAACTAACTTAAAAAAGTAATCTGAAGTGGATCCTATGGTAAAATAACGCAGCTTTAAGTCAAAAGGAAGCGGGTGTGTCACAACTGCACTTCTTCTATGAACAGAAGACAACCTGAATAAGTTAGGACTGCTGCAGGCTCAGATATTGTCTGTCATTTCATTGTCTGTTTAATGATATTTAGTCGGGTTTCTCTGACACAGGATCGATTTCTTTTCCCCCATGCTTGTGTTTATTGTTTAAGATATCTCCTTTTATTGTTCATATGGGAGACATGTTAATATAGATACGGCAGTGGGTGGAAACCTAGGGAGTTTGTTCAGGGACACAGAGGAGTCCCACAAGGATAAGTTGAAGCAAACCAGCCATCATATTACCCTCTGATCTGGATACTTTACACCTCCTGTGTTATCCTAACACCAAAAACGCTTCCAAAGAGGATTAATTCATCAGAATGTCTATAGTGAAACGAGATCTGGTCAATGTATTTTTCCAGAGCAATGGGGGTTTTCTCGTTAAATCTTAATTGTTGTTTTAAAAAAAATCTAATTTCGGTGGTTGAACATTTACATAAACGTGCCCATACATTCATGAGAAAAGTCTGGAGCTTTCTAAAGTCTTGACATTGATTCTCATTTAAAACACGACTTTTGGCTGCTTTGGTCATCGAATGCGCAGTCATTTAACCCATTTCTTTGCAGTTCTCCAGAAACTGGTGAAAACAAAGCATCTCACACATAAAGGTCTTTTTTTTCGTGAAGCAAAGGGAGGGGGAAACAGTCTGAAAACATAGAGGAGAGAGGAGCGAGAGGAGAAAATTATAACAATCACATCAAGAAAAAAAGGAGGGGGGGAAGCATCAAAATGATGCAGTGTTAAATGCAAATTAAAAGAGTAGGAACTGAGAGTGCGCCACAGGGCCAAAAGTCACATCCCAGCCTATGAAAACACTGCCATCCTCCGGTGAGGTCTGGCTCGCTGGATACTCATCCACCCCAAAACCTGTCAGGACAGATGCATCGCAAAATTTGTGAAATCGCATAAGAGGCTTGAGATTTCAGTGTCTCTGACTCGTCGAGTGGTGGCGCGAAAACGATATCTTTCATATTTTCGGCTCGCATTTATGTGGCATTTAAAAATCGCCATTTATGTTTGATTGCATCTAGACCCCAGAGACAGCGGAGCGTTGGTTGTACCACGACGCCAACTGGACGCTTCTGGGCTGCACCAGAAAAGCCCCCGTACAGCTCCCTCGTCAGGTCTCCCCGGGACCCGTGTTTTGCATCGCCCCTCAATTTGCATTTCTTCCTCAGATTTTCCGTGCGACGGACTCAGCTGCTCGAAACTAGCGGGCGCTTCACGACACTGTACGCGCGCCTCCGTTTCCAAAGCTATACGCGCAGAGATAAAACAAAAACCTCTGGATTTTTAAGAAAAAAGAAATAATGTTGCCGAAGCTTCACGGACGGGGAAACTAATGACATTTTGAATTACTGATATTTCTGGTGCGTGCAGACGGAGGCAGACACGTGTCTTCTGGGTAAACAGAAAGGGTTGTCGTGCCAGCAGGTCGCTTTGTTTGTTTCCCAGTTTTTTATTTGTTTGTTACAGACGACAGGGTCTGAGCTTGACGACGAAATATATTTCAGCTGGTGCGCTTTGGTGATAAAGACGCATTTGGAGATGTCGGAAGTGCTGCCTTTCAACGAAGAGAAAATGAATCATTATGGAAATGAAGGCGACGAGGGACACCTTTCCTTCACCTGTCGTCTTCAAGATACCAACAACTTCTTCAATGGCTCACAGAATAAACGTCCGCCGAAACTCGGACAAATAGGCAGGAGCAAACGGGGTAATTATATAATTAAGGCTTGTATGGTGAATGCGCACTTAGGTTACAAGTGCACCATAGCAGGGGATATTTCCATGTTAATCCACAAATAATACCTTGCATGGTGCTCATTAGGGTGTAAAATCAGAGGAAAAGTCTATTGTTTGCTTGCATGTGTGTGATATGAGTGATTTTAATTTTAATATTCTGTTCGCATTGCAACACAAGTTGGATGCGCAGTGCGTGCTGTTTGAATTTTGCTTAGCAGAGTTGTGCTGAATGTCCCCTCCCTAACGAATATTTGGCATGATTGAGTTTCATACGACTTCCTAATTCTGATTTGTGTGTTTATGCATGATAAAATCAGACTAGATGTTGTTTGCTTTTGTCTGTCCTGCATTTGGTGCACTTGTGGTCGTACGCAGATGCACAGACAACATGGAAATACAGACCTGTGGGTGCACAGCAGAGACGCACAGCCATTCACTCACGCATGTCTGCAAATGTACATCAGGCGCACACAATAGCACACATCCTTCTCTTTCTGCACTGGCTTACTTTCCCATGCATGCACACATCACCTCTGCTCATACAGCTCTGGGCTGACGGTTCTTGGCTTTAAAGCCCTCCTGTTAGTTGATGGTGAATTTTCAAGAGGCCACGGATGAGCCCATACCCAACCAACCCACCCCTTTCATTAACTCTCCCTCCCCTGTCATCCACAGTTGTGATCGAAGATGAGAATGGCGACGATGAAGCGAAAAATGGAACAGAGAAGACCTCGACAGAGGCTTAGAGCGCTCGGCTCACCACCAACCCCTCCCAAAAGACACTCTTGAAATTTTTTAGGGCGATATTTACCAGTTTTAATCCAAAGACACTGTATATAAGCACTTTCTCTCATATGGCAGCAAGCAGAACTTCCACACCCTCCTCTCCCAGTCAGTCATGACCAGCCGGATGACAGATGCTGGCAGGGGTGGGAGATGGCAGCAAAGGAGACCCCCAGGTGGACCCCCTCAACACACACATACACACCCACACACCCTCGATTACAGGGTTTCGCCATAAATCCAACCGCAGGAGAAGACAACAGGGGAGGAGGCAAGGGGGTGAGGTGAAGGAGGGAGGTGACGCTGTCGAAATGCAGAAATCAGGGACAGGATACAGAAGTAATGATAATATAATACAACCTAAAGCACACACTTCGATCTTCTCAATCAAACCTATGGTACCATTCTTTCTGCTCTTCATTTTGATCGAGAGCAAATGAATACCAGAGTTTGTAAATATGGAAAGTGTAGCCCATATTTTCTTGCACAAAGTTAGAAACCGTAAACTGGTTTGTTTTGTGTTGAAGACCTTATTTATTATTGATCCTTGGGAATATGTCTTTTGCAGTGACTTAAGGCCTAAGGGGGTGTTTTTTGTATGTTGAGAAAACTTTGAGCAAATGAGAGTGATATTATTTTTCACTAAACAATTCTCGATGTTGCCTGAGTGTTTTTTTGTTACCATACTTTGCAGCTAACGAGTCATTTATAACGGTGTACTTCCCACCTGTTTGTAAGCTTCCCAGGCTTTCACCTGGATTGGTTGATACTGTAACTTGACTGTAAACACCCTATTGATAAAACTATTTATATTGCATTGTGCATTATTGTGTGTGCCAAATCTCATGAGGGGATATACTGTACTGAACAACTTGTTCTTTTTCGTGCTTTATACATTTACTCATGGAGTTCATCATTTTGTTGGGTTGCCAATTTTTAGGGCTCTTTCATAAAACACTTTAAATACCAACTCATGCATGGCGAATATAAAATCAAGCATGCATGGCAGCAATTCTGAAACTCTTGTGTATTCTTGAAGCACCTCGTATACAGCTTTGAATGACAAACCTCGAGAAACAGTCTTAATTCTGCATTGTACTGTACGATTCTCACTGATTTGTACAGTGGCCTAATATCTTGTAATAAAGATTATGGTAAAGTACTATTTACTGTTAGTGTTGATTGTGGTTTACAATAAGGAATGACGTATTTGATGTTGCTTTTTTGTTTTTTAAACAACTGTTTTAAAACTGTAGCAAAAACATGGAAATATAGTTTTGTATCAGAAAGATGAAGACAGTAGCGGATAGCTTGGCTAACTTTTGGACTTGTTCCTTGTAAACTTTCTCCTGCTGTTATTGTATCGCCTGTCTGGCTGTCAAGGAAGGGAAAGTCAGCATTTTCCACTGTGAGGAAGTAGCATTTCACTGTTTGTAAAGATCAGATATGGAAGGAGACAGACCTGGGCAGAAGGATGGGCAAATAATCCCATCGAGAATCTGAAATGCACGCTTGGTCCTGATGAGACACCGGGCTCAAACAGTTGCACAACAGACTATGATCTCATTAAGTGCTACAGTACTGCAAATGTTATTGTGGGGAAAATGTACAACACTGCTTCCCAATGCAATAAATGTCTGTTTGCATTTAAAATCTCAGCTTCTCTCTTTAATCAAGTCTTCCCTTCAACTCCATTGCCAGAGATTTAGGGGCACCCAGGCATGAGAAACACTGATGATATGTGACATTTCCAGCTCTGCTGTGGTGACTAAATGATTCATGTTGTGTGACGAGCCTCTGTCAGCACACGGCACCTTAAACCTGGGCCACCTGACTGTGTGATGGGAACATACATGCAGCTCTAAGCACACACACATATAAGTGCTCACATGTCCATTTCAGCTCTACTGCAGGCGAGGGTAATATATTGCTACTCTCCCTCCTCATCTTGACAGACATGAAAGGGGCTGCCTGTGCCGGGTACCATGGTAACAGATGCACCTTGATCACGATGGGAGCTGCGGTGGGTTTCGGCACAGAATAGTCTTCCCCGAGCCATGGCTTGATACCATCGCTATCTTTAATGGAATGTTCTCCATTTTCTTATCTGTACCCTCTTCTCTCAAGACCCCCTATTCACTCAGTGGCGTGACCGCATTATCCTGCCAAAATAGTCCCTTCTTTCAAGATGGCAGTCAACCATGACAGCATTGCCTACTGCAGCAACAACCTGTCTCCTCACACAAGATGTTACATTTAGGAAACAATGGTTTATGATTGTCTGTGTGGTGGATCCTGATGATGCAGTGAAAACTGGGTGTCATGAGTCGGACAAAGATGGGTGCTGCACAGCAGCCTCACATATTATTCCCATATTAAAAGGAAATAAAAACAGTTTAATGAGTAAATTTTAAATTAATTGCATATAACATAGATACATGTCACAGTTCTGCTAATGAGTGGTATAAGGTATCAACTAAGTCATATTTAAAACTAAAATTTGTGCTTTATGAAGAGCCTTTGATTTGTCTTTTAGGAAAGTTGATGGTTTACAACGCTGTTCTTCTCATATTACATATTCTTATATTTGGGAAGATGTTTTTAGAATCTTTTTAAAATCTCTCCTTTGCGCCATAAGTATCTCCATCACCATCTTGTAGTGTTTGCAACAGCAATCCAGGCAGTGAGCGCCTGCAGTAAATCACACCTACACAGGCAAATACACCTGCGACTCATTAAGCAAGTACAACACCGATTGGCAGCATTTGTCTTACTTAGGTTTGGAAAAGACGAGTGGGTTTTCTCAACAAAATAAATCTACTCTTTATTTATTTGAAAAAAAAAACTGCGTTTCTGTAAGCATGACAAGAAGGTGCTTAAGGCTGGTGAGCTGGCGTCACGTTTGAACCCACAATGAAGGATTTCCCGTGCAATCGAAAATGATCACTTAGGAGTTTTAACTGATATTTAGTGGTGTTTACTCAAAGTGCTGATCTGTCAGAAATCAAGGTTCTCCTCAGATCAGTAGACTTTCTGTTTTAAAACATTTGTTTTTCTTGTTTCAATGAAACATGAATCAGAAAGTATCACCCTTTTTTGGTAAGTGGATTGCTGCTGTAAGCTACTGCATAATTTTTGTTCTATGCAGTTACATAAGTGCAGAGGGTGCAACCAAGGGCATTGCTTTGTGTTGAAAATTAGTGGATTGGTTGGGTTTGTAGTTGTAAATAAATGCGTGGGCGGGTTGGATTAAAACTGTATCAAAAAAGGAAAGGTTAGACTAATACCGAGTATGAAGTATGAAAATATTCATCTAAACAAAAGGAAAATAACCACTCAAAATGGGAAGGACACATTTGTATAGTCTATGAGCAAGACTCATCAGTGTGCATCACGTTCATAGTTAAGGGCAATGCAATGTCAACCTACGCAAAGAAAATATATATTCTATTTTTGAGAGCATTGGCGCATCGGGATTTTGGAAGAATAATATCTACAACATATAGTTCTTTTATTTTTCATGTGATGTGATTAGATCAGATTCTACAACTGGGAGTATCAAGACAGGGTCAAGAAAGAAATTCTACCCAAGTACAAACTTTTAAGGTTTCTATGTTATCAAATTGTTTTTGGATAGGTGAAATGAGAGTGACTCATGATGGATAATTAGTTGGACCAATGGTTGCATCCCTGATGGATGCAACTCCCCACTTTGAGTCAGGAGTCAGCGAGGTGGAGGAAGGGAAATTTTATGGGCTGCTATCATTAAGGATGAGCTAGTTGGACCTTTTTGGGGTGAGGGTGGACTGAGAGATCTGCTGCCAGTTCCTGTAACTTAATTTCCCAGAAGCAGTGTAACAGGAATGAGTCTGCAGTATTCAATAAGGGCATGATCATAATGCAGGACAATGCTCCATTAAATGCATCTAAGTACCTCACTGCTCTGCTTGCCAGAAAAGGCCTCAAAGATGACTGAATGATAAACTGTCTCCCTTCTTAACCTGGACTTACACCCTGTTGCGAACTTGAGGGCTTTTTTAAACGCTGCATTTGAAGCAAGAGTGGAAAATATTATCTTGACATGTTCTTGTCAGTTACGATTATGACCAGATCAAGAAATTGACAGATTAAGTGTAAGAGATGTGAGAAGAGAAAATGAGAAGCGGCTCAACATGCGGATATCAGTTTACTGCCCTGTAGTTTTAGCACTGCATACTTTTAATCCCTCTAGGGATACACTGTGGCATGAAAACATTTTTGGTGTATTTTTTTTTTGTTTTATAAAATAATAGCTTTTTAAATAAAAATAGGAAAAGAGGTACGCTTCAAATGTTAGAGCAACCCTAAAAAACTTGATGACTCTGATAATTATCACAATTGTGTCAGACCTTTCTCAGCTTATTAGAGCTTTGGCTTTTTTTAAAGTTATCACTGGGAACATTTTCATAGTTTCATAAATACTCTTTTTCAACAATCAGCTTTCACAGAATCCTCTCAGCATTTGCCTGTCAGCCTGAAAATGAAAACTATAGATGTCTGCAGAGCCACAGAAAGAAATAAGCAACTCCAGGGAGCCATTCCTTCAGTTCATATTGTTAAAACAAATGAAAGTTTACAAGAAGGTGTGGATGTCAAACTGAGGTCTTTAAAGCCAATAAGACTTTCTAAAAGAACTGTTTGTTTTTTTGTTGGTTTTCAAGAAACAGCAACCTAAACTCCTGCTTACCGAAGGCCTTCAGTAGGACTTGTGCACAGTTCACTGTAGACAAAAGTCTAAACTAATAAAGTTCAAATTTAACTTTCTTTTAACCACAACGAACAAAGTACAGCTAAAAAAGGGTGAACATTTCCATGAGAACAAGGTTGAATCGATCATGTTAGAGGGAAGAATGGGTCCCAAAACCAGAATATTCTAGAAGCAACCATCACACACTCTGTGAAAAAGTGGTGAAGCTATGGAAAGAGGAAGGCCTCGACAACAGGATAACAATCCTAAACACACCTTAAAATTTACAGCGGAGGACCACATGAAGCACAAACTGAAGCTTAATTATGTTGAAAATCATTACGCAAGACCCAAAAATGGTTGTCTCTGCCAGCTAGAAGCCTTTTTCTAGAGGAATGGGCTTAGTTAAAAACAAACAAAAATGATTGACACAAGACGTTCATAAACTGTTTTTTTTTTTTTTTTTTTGTTTACTTGAGTTATGATATGTGCCAAAGAGAGTGCTAGTGAATACTAACGATACAGGATGCCCAAACATTTGCGTGTTTTTTTTTTTTAAACCACCATGGCAGGGGAACATTTTACACTGTGAGGAAGTAAGTACGGAGAATGAGCAGACCGCAGAGTTAAGAGCTCAACAGAGGGTTCGCTCACAACAGTGTCTATAAGAGCATATTGGATGCTAGAGAGCATGGGAAGCGTGTAAACATGTATGTCTGTGTGTTTGTGTGTGCGTGTTGTACAAGTGGCCCCTTATGGGTGTGTTGTCATCGTGTGTGTGTGTGTCTGAGTGTGTGATAGAAAAAGTGAGAAAGAGAGAGAATTTATACGAATGCAGAATAACAAGTGCAGACTGATCACTGGTTCACATTATTTGCCCCGGAAATAAACTAGAAGTTACTCGGTCAGCTTGAGCCCATCAGTCTGACAGATAAGTGTTAAACCAAGAAATATAATTTCATTCATAATTATGCATTTAATAATTTTGTGATATATCCTATGAAAGGCTATGAAAACTTTATTAGGCGAAAATGCACAATGTCTTTTTAAAACCAAAGAGTCGACACGAACAACTTTCAAGGGTTACTCTGAAAATTGTCTTTTTTCCTCTGGAACATCTTCCAGAAAGATTCCAGAGAAAAATTCATAACTTCACTGCTGCTAATGTAAACTATGTTCCTTATCAATCTCTACTCTGAATATTTTTAAAGTATGAAGAGTTTTTTTTTGTTTACTTTTGTGTATCCCAGTTAGGAAATGTCAGGATCTCAGCTGAAGCTAGTAATTCAGAGATAGGACTATAATTGCATGGAATCAAAGGACTTGCGTAAGTCAAAATCAAATTTCCAAACATGAGGACTCTCATTTGCAATAAGAAATTGAGAGAAAAAAAAGATATGTCACGATTAGCACTCTAAATTCTGCTGTCAAATCTATCAAGCTCCAGTATGTGAGCTTCAAGCTAATGAGGCCCTGCAGGGTTATTAGTTTGCTTGTTTGAGTGCATTGCAGACAGAGAGTGAGCAGTTTACTTTCCTCCTGACTAAGGTAACACATACTAGAGAAGGCCACACACAAGGGATTAATGTTCACATTGATAATTACAGAGACATGTTGCAGTTAATTAGATCAAATGGCAACAAGTCAGTGACATGAGTGAGTATATAAAGAACACCTTAAAGAGTCTCTCAGAGATAAAGATGGACTGAGGTTCAGCGATCTGCAGAAATCTGCATCTACAAATTGTGGAGCAATTTCAGACTTTCAACGTTAGATTGTGAAGACTTTGAATATTCCATTATCTACTTTACAATATGTCATCAAAAAAAGTTGAAAGGCGGAATATCATCTGTCATCTTCACACCATCAGGCAACACTGCATTAAAAACAAAAGCATGATTCTGTCATAGAAATCACTGCACGGGCTCAGGAACAATTCTGAGAATCGTTGTCTGTGAATGCAGTTTGCTGTACCATCCACAAATGCAGGTTAACACTCTGGGTTCTGTCCTGCCTGCCTGCAGTCGACACTTTTCAACATCTGAAAATATTTGGCGAATCGTAAATACACAAAATACAACTGTTGAGCAGCTAGAATCCTATATCAGACAATAATGGAACAACATCTTTCTCCCAAATATTCAGCAACAGTTTTCTTAGTTTCCAGATGTTTTCAGACTGGTGCTAAAAGATAGAGAGAAACTTTCGTGAGACGTGTTCCTGCCATAATATTTGTCATGAAATATTACAATGTTTTTACCCTCAACATTTGATTTGTTTTCTATGTTCAATTGTGAATATAACATTGGTTTATGAGATTTGCAAGTCACTGCCTCCCTATTTTTTTTTAACATTTCCTGGATTTTCCTCTTCAATGGCAGACGTCTTGGAGAGTTACTCATTTGCTGTCCATCTCCCTCACAATTGACAGTCACATTGTTTCCAGCCTATTTTACTCATAAATATTCCAAGATAAAAATGTAGATCTTTTATCTCATTAAGGCGTGTTTAATACACTTCATGGCCAAGGCCTAAAGCTTCTCACCTCTTATTTAAGCTCAGGCTCGAATTGCACTTTACAATGAATAGATCCTCCATTATAGTCATTACTGTAGAGGGAAGTTAATATTACTGAGTTACCGTTTGAATGATATTGTAGCAAATAGGTTTTGAAGTGAGCACTCATGAGAAAGTAATCACTAGTGCTGCGAGAAGGGGCAGATGAAAGTCAAGCACTGGATAGCTGTTAGGTTACATAAGCTCTGACGTGTAAAAAGGAGGAAGAAATAGGAGGAAGAGCACCGTCAGGAAGTATGGGAAGAGACTACGATACCCAGCCTGGACAGAAAGGCGACAGAGCATTCATAGTTCACTGACATAAAGGGGGAAACTACACCCTACAAAGTCCCAGTTAGATGCGTCCGTAACAGACAGTCCGGCTGACTGATTCTCACACGGTTGTCCCTGTGGAAACCCAGAGCTCAGCTCCCCTGCTGTACTCCTAAATATGACCTTTGTTTCTGGCAGGGAAATGTCAGCTGTGACCTCCCATACTGAATCACTCACTGGGAAAATCACCTTCACTCTTTCTTAGTGTGAATAAACAGCCGTTATATGACACAGTATCATTCTGTGTATGGCATGCAAATGGGTAAGGCAACATTTGCATTTCACTCCGCCTCATGTATACACTTCTGTGGGCATTCACATATTCATCACATGTTTGTTTTCCATTTCTGTGCGTGCACAGAAAAATGTCTGTGTGTACATGTGTGGTGGGCAAGCTCATTTAGCATTAGGATCAGGTATTCTCCCGTCGATTGAGCCTCTGCTCGGATTTCACAAGGGCGACTGCTGATAAGAAGGAAAAAGGAAATGCAGTCCTGGTTGGGAAAATAAAGGCACCACACCAGAATATTCAGTTTGCTCCTGAGTGGGCTTTTATATCTGAGCAAACATGCTGATGATGTGATGGTAAAAGCAACTTTGGCTGCATCAAAATCAGATTACGTCAATCTCTCAAGTGAGTTTCCTCTCAGATATCAGTCCAGCTTTTTCTCATCTCCAAAAAACCTGCACCCAAATTATGTCACCACGGATGCTGTCTTTGTGCATTGTTCTTGTTTGACAAGCTCCAGGTTTAACAGATGGGTCTATCAGGGCAGGGTAATGAAAACGGACTGACGGCCAAAAAAGCCAGAGATGGAAGGGCCACTCTGCATTAGCATTAAACACTTTTGCAAGACAAAGGTGGAAAGGGAGGAAGGGTGGAAGGGAAGCAGCTCGGAGAGGAGCTAGATAGCGGCACGAGATGGAGATGGAGGAGATAAAGAGAGATGAAGAGCCAGGAGAGAAGGATGAGAGGAGAGGGATAAACAAAAGTGAGAGTAGAGGTTGGGAGAGAGGACGAGAGACAGGGGCTCAATATGATGAAATGAATGCCAGGGAGAAACAGTTCAGACCCACCAGATGGTTACTATGGCAACCACATTCCCCAGTCTCTCTTTCTCTATCTCTCACTCTCTGTCTCTCTGTCTATAGTTGCTTTGTTGCTGCTTTAAGTCGGAGGAGGCAAACCAACAGCTGAGTGAAACAGCTTTTTACATTTTGGTGCAGTGGCATCATAAAGCATTAAACAAGCCCAACAGACGAGTGTGTCCACTTGTTTACATTTAACATAACGACTTTTTTTAAGTCCTCGTTTCTGATTCCTGTCCAGAGCAACATTACATCTGATGCAGTGGTCACCTGTGATGGTGGAATTTCAGTATGAGAGCATATGTAGATAGCATTACATTAGATTAATCCCTTTTGGCCTCAACAAATGCTATGTTTTACCTCTGAGCCTTATAAAACATACAACACGTAGACATCTGTTGTATCTACACACATGAAGTGTTGGGTTTGTTTGATATAGGAATGCTCTAAACACTGCAGAGAGATTGAAATGCTATGAGTGTTTTCCTCATGCTCCACAGCAGAGCACTACAGTTTCGCAGACTCTCTGTCAAGATTGTATTTTCCCCTGCAACAAGCATGAACTCGTATTAAACACACTCTCACACTCAAGCATATATGCACGTTCATGCACAAAGACAGGCTGGCACCATGCATCCACCCCCCGCCCCACCTCCCCACCGTTAACACAAATACACTTGCACTCAGCCAGGAAATATCCAAACCGAAATACTCAACAAAGTGAAGAGCTTGCAGGCCCCCCAGCAAATCTCATGCATGGAGATCATTTTCAAAACAGAACAAAATGGTGGGCCATCTCTCTGTGGCTGAGTGGGTCTCCACAGGGCCCCTGGGGCGAGATGGCATGTAACTGTGTACGTGTGCCATCTGAATAAAAGATGCTGACCTAGATGGAACACAGCCATTGGTCATTTAATTTGTCCTACATGTGTGATTGGCTAGAGCCCAAACACATACTATAGCTCTCTGATTGACCATTCGGAGTGGTGGCCATGTATGAATGTGAAGTCTCAAAACTTTTTTTTCTACAAGTATGCCGAAAAATCTTGAGCTAAACACAGTGTCTGGACACTGTCCTTTGAATACATACTGTTATGAGCACACTTGCTGAACAAGTTGTCCTCATTCTTTATATCAGTGTCTTTGTAGTATATCTGTTGTTTTTTCCCAGCCCCCATTTATAAAGCTTAGTCCCTCACCTCTGGGGTTTTATCCTGCGTACATCTTCAAAGACAGAGTCATAAATGAAAACATGAGAGGCATTTTCATCATCACCCAACATTAAACAGCTCACTGATGCACACTGTACTCATGCAATGTGCCAACTCCGGATCACGTGGGACTAAACATAGTACATAAGTCTGCAGGTCTGTGAGCATGAATGAGCCCAACCCAAAGCGTATTTAGTATCAACATTGTACTGAGCCCTTATTCATTATTGATAAGCAATTTGACTGCCTGCCATCAATAAATTATGAAGGAATTGAAAATTGTCGAGCTGGGGCCTGACAGCCTTGAAGGTCTTTGGCCCCACCAGAATGAATGAACATGGTTGCCAGATTGTCAACGACTGTTGAACTCCACTGTGTGTGAGCGAATGAAGAGTCTGCATGATCCTGTTGCAGTTTTTTTTTCTTCTTTTTTTAGGATTCAAGGCTGCTTAGTCCTCCACCACATATTATGTAACTATCCAGCTGTTTATTGAGTGGATTGGTAGGGTTTAGTGGGAGCTGGGACTCCCCCTTGACAGAGGAGGGAGGTTGATTCCAGATGCTCATAGTTGCCAGGGCGACCTTGGAAGTGAAACTCAGCCTTCAGCCTGATACAACAACATGCTGATTCTTCCATCTTACCTTCTTTTTTATTCTTACCTTCCTTCTTATTGCACTGTTGGAATTGACCATGTGCCCAACTGATCTCTAGTATTAGTCGCTTGAAACAGTATGAAAACTGAAATTGATCCCTGAGAAATGTCTCTTGAGCCACCAATTATTGCACTGGTCTTCAATTTTTCATTTTACAGCCACTGCCAAAGATAATTAATGGACCTAAATGTGCAGAGGGATCGGGAAGACAAACATTTCTGTAAACTGTTAAAATAATCATTGCAAAATGCCTCAAGCTGACAGTAATTATTTAGACCTCCATCTACAATACACAGAACTGGAACAGCGTTTCAGCTAAAACAACAAGGATGTTACTATTACTGGTTTTGAATGTTCCAGTAAGAAATCCTGGTATTGACAAGCTATCCTAAATCAGGCAATTTTTAGTTTTTTTTTCTCTCTCTCTTTTTCTGACGCTGGACAGATTTCCAGAGGATGGAAGGCAAGTCCTCCACTGAAACACCATCATAGTTGTTATGATATAACTTTTTTTTATCACTCTAATATGATTTCATTCAGCTCTGACAGCATTGTGGATTGTGCATCCACAAGTGCATTTAATTCCTGTGTTACATAGCTTTGCTGCCAATGTCAACACCAAACTGACGGCAAGAACCAGAGGCAATGGCTGGGCCCTGTTCTGTGTCTCTGAATGTCACCAGCATCAGGAAATAAAATTACACTATAGAAAACCACAAAGTTGAACTCCAGCTGCCATCTACAATGTACAATCTATGCCTGCGCAAGAGAACAAAACTTTGCAGTGCAGAATGGAGCAGGAGTCTATTTTCTATATTCGAGTGTATTATTCTACCATTATAAGGTAAAGCGCATAAACAAAACAATATTTGTGTAAAGTCAGGTCATTATTAGCTCAGTTTTTAGACTCCAATATGGTTTTAGCACAGGTTGGCATCCTTTAATGGGTTAAGAATCAAAATTCAACATGTTGCGTTTGTCAAAAAAGGCATTGACTGGGTCAGACGGCCAACTCTCACGTCTTTGGTGTGAAACCCACCTTCAGCATTGTTTGACTCATCAACGTTTTTTTCACTTTACTCAACTTGTTGAATTGATGTTGGGTCACAATGATGTTCAGCGTAGAAAATATGTGTGTTCAAGTGCTATTTTGTTTGTTCAGATGGTGTCAGTAAGGAGACATGGCAGCAAGGCTTTTGTCGCTGCTGGTTCTTCTCATTAATTTGGTGTATAAGAGCCCCAAGGTCCCTAACAGGCTGGCAATGTTACAAAGTCAAAACAAAGGTAATTAATTTCTCCAAGAGAGGACACTATTCCTGAACTTACTGAAATGCCTAATTGGCAGTCCAGGTTTTTCTCCTGTTACTTATCTACATCACCATGAAATACATTTGCATAATCCCTTAGAAGAGGTTTGGCACGGCTCAAACAAATAATGAGCAGCTGCCTGCACTCTTTTTTGACCATTCAGCTGAATTGGAGTAGACTGCACCTTTCGAAGAGGTGCTTTAAATAGACAGGAGCTGAAATGGAGCATTTTTGACAAAAGGTGGAAAATGGTAAAGAAAAAAAAATGCATCTAAGGCTGTTCCTGTAGAAGCAAAAATAAAATGATATGCCTTTAAAGAAGCCGAAATGGCTTTTGAATATGTGTAAAGCACATGCTTCCAAAATATTTACTATGTTGATCCATTACTCATTTGACAATTCAATATAAACACAAGAAACTTGTGCTAAAGAAAATAAAAAATAAAATAAAATAAAATAAAATAAAGGACCAGACTCAGTGAATAATTCCCTACACTCCGTATTATATAGATCAATGAGCAGTGCTGACCAACATATCATTGGGGTCATCAGGTGGGAACCTCCTTTCATCAGTGTTTCGTCTAGTTGGGCCCACGACACCTCCAGGAGGCTAGACAATGACCACTGGCGTCCCAGAGTCACCCCCCTAATGCCAGCCAACACTGCCCCTCACACCACAACAACCATAATTTAATCCAAATAAACATTTATACTTAAAAACATCAGGTCTACATGGGCTAAGACAACAGCAAGCTGTTGTTAAAATTCCTCAGTGATGTCCACTCTGCACCATCAGCCTCAGAGCTAAGCCTCAAGAATACCAACCAGCTGTCAGCCTCTAACTCTTCCATACTATCTCACTTATTCTTGCCCTGTCTCAATTTCTCTCACTATTTCTTGATGACACGTGTTGACAGAAAACAAGTGCTGCATCACCATTTTAATTCTGGGTGTGGGGGGGGCAGGTTGTGTATTTCTCTCTCTCTCTTTCTCGCTAAAGATGCATGGAGTGAGCAGTGAGGGGTGACGAATCAGGGGTATGAATCTTAATGACTTCTTGCAGAAGAAAGTAGGAAGAAGAGGTCTGGAGAGAATCCTCCCTTAATCTTCCTCCCTCCCCCTCAGCTTGTCTTTGTTTCACCTATGGACCCGTTCTTCCAGCTTAGTCATGTTTACAGGATTTGTTTCCCTTTGATTCGGATTTATTAGCTGCCAATGGACAACCATGGACCTGAACACTGCCATGTTAACAATGTGAAACAGGAAAAAGACTCAAACTGTAGCATAGTTAAACATATGCCATTGGTTTTGGCTGACAAAAGCATCACATACGTCTCTTTTGCAAAATAGTACCACAATTGAGTGTTATGCACTCAGTAGTTAGAAGTAGCAATGTTTGTGCAGTACTGAAGAGACAGAGTTTTAACATAAATCAGTTTCATTTACACCACACGAACATATGGACATATTTTTGTTAACTGGGTCTGTTTTTCATGGTTCAGACTTGACCACTTTCCATTGATGCAGTGCTGGAACCGGAATCTTCAACCGGTTTTGACCAGAATAGGACAGGAGCTTGCACCGCTACCTGCACGTCTCCACAAAATACTGAAAGGAGTCAAAGAAAGAACGTTTTTAAAATATACAAGTAAGACAGTTCTGGGAGATTCTACAATAAGCAGGTTAACTGATGACAAGTGAGGGTGCCATGATTTGGTAGAAAAAAAAGACTCCACCAAAGACTTATTCTTTCCAAGCAAGGATGGGTCACGGGTCACTACTTTGTGCCAAACCCTGTTCAGTGATCAGACAGGCCCATGGTTCAGCTGTTTTGGGGAAAAACGGACATCTAGCTCTATGTGCCAAGGTTAGAAAGACTATCAAAGCTGTTATCAGGAAGATGCAAAAGCCAGTGTTTGTGATGGTATATGGGTGTGTTGATGTCCATGACATAGGTGATTTGCATATGTGTGATGGAACCATTGATGTAGAGGACGTGTGTATTGGAATTTTGTAGAAATATGCTACCATCAAAGTGACGTCTTTTTCCAAGATCTCCATGGCTATTTCCGCAGGACAATGCCAGACCTTATTCTGTGTGATTTGGATGGCTTGTATTCCGCAAGAATGGATAGCTTCCCCTTGCACAGTTCCAACAAGTAATAACTGTCAGTTCAAGTTAGACATTTTTCTAATGCAAAGACGTTGGTTAGTGGAGATACTACAAAATATTTTCTATGACTCGTGTCTGTTGTATAAAGGTTCAAATGATTCAGCAAATTTCAGCCTTGAGTTTTTATGGCATTTTGAAAAAAAAATTCGCAACAATCCTTGACGTGTAGTATGAAATGCTCTACCATTTTTAAATATTAGTGGCCCAGTAGGTGCCTGCAGTGCACCAATAAGCTGGTTGCCAAACACTAATTTTGTAATGTAAGGTAATGTTATCATTCAGAAGCAGAAAGTTAGCAGAAAGTGTTATTTCTTTAAAAGCATATCATTATGAAAATGTTGGATAAACGTAAAAACTAGAAAGATGATGCATACTAGTGCCTATAGCTTCGGCAGAAAAGCAGTCATCCTTCATTTGGAAGATTGCTGGATTGATCCCCAGCTTACCAAGTTCACGTGTTGAAGTGTCCTTGGGTAAGATAGTAAATTCAACATTGTCCCCCACTATGTTTCTCACATTCTACACCGTTTTGAATGAACACATCCACTAAATGAATGTGTTGCATTGGATGTATAGTATATGCAACACCAGCCTATATAAAAACTGAATGTGTATAACTTTCTGGCAAGCTGCAAAAGATAAGGGCACTCCTGAGCACGGGTGAACTGATCACTCATCCTTTCATACTTTGAGGCAAGATACAGAATGATGACTGGATAAATAAATACTTCCTTTTTTAAAATAAAAAGAATAAAGTGGAACATACCAGTGTGGCATTATCTGACATCACCTGATATATCATTATTACAAGAAAAAAGAAAAAAATGCATGGGCAAACAATTTACTTTCTGGCAATTTGTCGTGTACATTTATAGTATATGACAAATATATGAGATATATATTGTCTTCATGTCCGTGTATTTTGATATTATTTGAAAAAAGATGGTTTAAGGGTTCTATCTTTATCCAAGTTTCTCCCACCAAACAGTCGTCAAAGGCAGAATGTTTATTTTCCAGATTAAGTGGTGAAAGACTATGTTAATGCCTCAACTGAGAATAAAGAATTATTCTATCCAAAAAAAAGTGCTAATCAAGGGAATTTAGGGTCTGAATTTCACTGATATACACATAAAAATGTTTTTCCTTCCTATGTCTGCTTCTATTTGCATTCACATCTTGCTTTTTTTTATTGCATTGTTTTCTATTATTAACTGGAGGCACATCACTTCTTAACTTGAGCAGAAAAGTTCAGACTGAGTGCTTAAGTTTTACTGTCCTAGTTTATGGAATATGTAAGAGCATGTGTATACCACCCACATGAACACTAACACGCTGTAAATGTATAAACATGGAGCAGTGTTTGGGTGAGCTTACATTAGATATTTGAGGGCTGCACATTATTAGATTGTTCAGACTGTGGTGGTTCTGCTTGTATATCCTTTCTGTCATATTCAGTGCTTCAAATGAATCCTTATGTGGCAAAAACAAAGTCCTTCTCTCCTTCTCTTCCCAATTCTCTGGAGACCTCAAACCTTACTTTTACTCTTTCAGTTGCTATGGATACCTCGAGAAAGGCAACTGATTGGAGGCAACAATAAACTCTGCTCTTTTGAGCCTTTGATAAATTTGTCTACTAACTGAAATGTTAAGAGGTTGGCTATGTCCTCTGTTACATGCTGACATGTAACCAATGTATGTACACACACGTAGATAAACTCAAACCGATGCACACGTCGTGGGGACTGTTGCCTGACAGCAGAACATAGATGAATGTAATCTCCTTCAGCACATTCCAAAGCCACTGTCATCATCTATCTATCTATCCCAGTAGGGTATAAGAAATGTGTGAAATCCATTCTGCATTCAATTAAGGAGCAGCCAGCCACAGCAGTCCTGCTCCAAAGGTGACCCTGAATGCTCTTGCATGGTCCTTAGTGGAGGCCAACGCTGATTAATAATCTAGTTTCTTCTAAATCACCAAACTGTGATGACTATGCAACTCAACCTAACAAAGGGTGTTTGTATTTCAACTAAAAAGTTTGCTTTGCTTGGTCAGATGAAGGGTAGAACAACCACACTGTGCTTTGCACTAAGAGACACAGTTTCTTGAAGCTTCTTTGTATCATGAATCTACACCCAACAGCTGGTTAGCTTAGCACAAAACAGCTAACCAGCTGTCTTGTAATACAATGCAATCGGTTCTTTTATTTAACATGATGCTCACAGAAATTTCACATTATGGACAAAACATTTTGATGTCACGACAAAACTATTTAGATCATTAAAAGTCCAATATATGTCACCTGTAGTATAAATACAATTTTCAATTTCCCATTTTTTGGCAGCGCTAAGCTAACTTTTGGCATTGTTAAGTCATTGTGCTAATGTGCTCATGTTTACATGACACTGAGAAAAAAATATATTGTGTTAGTCTGACAATAACCAGATGTTATTGCATGTAAATAATTTAGTCCAATGGAAAAAGTACAAACTTGAGGTTCTCAAAAATGAACACACCCAGATAATGAGGTTGGGGATCAAATCACTTCTGCATGTAAATGCAAATGCGACATTGAATCTGAACCATGTTCAGCACCTCCACTGTAGATGCTGTCTCCAAGAGTTGTGGCCTGAAGGTTGTCTGTGCCTTACGTGGCAGTAACTGGAGGACCTGCTGGTGGACGCCAGTGGTGAGGGAAGCTTTCATCCTGAAGAAAGAGGCCTTTCTGGCTTGGTTGTTTCGGGGGTTACCTGAAGCAGCTCACAGGTACCGAGCAGCAGGACTGCAGCATTAGTGGTTGCTGAAGCTAATACACGGGTTTGGGAGGAATTTGGGGAGTCAATGGAGAAGGACTTTCAGTTGGCCTCAAGGGTGTTCTGGCAAACCATTCGACAGCTCAGAAAGGGAAAACAGGAACCTTTCCAGGTTGTGCTTGACCTGGGTGGAGAACTGCTGACCCAAACTGGGGATATTGTTGAACGGTGGAAGGAGCACTTTGAAGATCTCCTCAATCTGGCTGGCATGTCCTCCACTGAAGAGTGAGGACTCTCGGGAAGACATGTCCATCAACTTGGCGGAAAACGCCGAGGTTGTTAAAAAGCTTCCTGGCCAGGGGTGGACAAGATTTGCCCTGAGATGCTAAAGGCTCTGGACTCCTGGGTGTTGGAGAGGAGGTTCCAACCGATTGATGAACCTCGGATTCAGGGGAAGCAGTGTGGCTTTTGCCCAGGTCGTGAAACGGTGGACCAGATCTTTACCCTGGCAGAGTTATTGAGAGGATCATGGGAGTTTGACCATCCAGTCTACATGTGTTTGGTAGACTTGGAAAAGGCTTACGACCATGTTCCCTGAGGGATTCTATGGGGGGTGCTCAAAATTAACCTCAAACCAGCTTTGGTCCTGATTAGTTCTAAGTGGCCTTTTCACGGTATGTAAGAACAGCCAATTCAAGATCAACGGATCATTAGCAATTAGTTATTCTGTTACTCTATGTTGGGGTCCTCAAAATTAGTGAGTTAACAGGACCAGTTCTGGTTCAGGGATTCTTTTTTTCACCTATTTTAATGACTTTTAAACTTTGATTTATTATTCATTCTCATTTGTTGTTTCAACTAAAAGTCATAGTTTTCAAAATGTACATACAGCTAAAACTAGAAATGTATCCTGGAATAAGTTTTCTCATTTTCACTTTTTAATGATCATGATACAGTGGTTGCCGTGTACAGCTGTTAATTCATGTTTCAGAGTGTCTTCATTCGAGGGTTTTAGTATCTGAGGCTTCTTTCTTATTTGAATCGAAGCTGTCAGTAACAAACCTGCCTTGGTGTGAGGAACTGAGTTAAAATTAGGGGAGATGCTGTATAAATTACAGTTTAAAGGAACTATGTGGACAAGACCTTTGAAGATTTTCTTTTCTTTAATTTAATTTGATTTAATTTAATTTGATTTGATCTGAAATATGTATGTGGGCTGCACGGTGGTGTGGTGGTTAGCATCGTCGACTCACAGCAAGAGGGTTTCAGGTTAGAATCCCAGCTGGGGCCTTTCTGTGTTGAGTTTGCATGCTCTCCCCATGTATGTGTGTGTTCTCTCCAGGCACTCCAGTTTCCTCCCAACGCCCAAAAACATGCATGTAAGATTAAATGGTGACTCTAAATTGTCCCTAGAAGTTAGTGTGAAGATGCAGATCTCACTGTATCCTACACGCCATACTGTTAAAAAAGTGTAAACTGTTCATAGCAAACAAATGTAAAATTAATTTTACTGCGTTATTTGAAGGGGAATTTGTGGCCTTTGAAGCTTCCGAGGATAGGAGTCAAAAGTTTCCTAGTTGTTGGTCATATCACCATGCAATCCATGAGGACTGGCCAGCTTTTTGCCCTTGCTTGGAATGTAAATTTGAAAAAAAAAAAAAAGACCTGCAGTATCTTTGTTCTCAGCCTAAGCGTGTGGGTGTGTGCGTGTATGTGTGTTTCAGATTATTCCATTGCACAGTTAGGTTTTGGTAGGATGTAGAAAATTCAGAGCGTTTTGGCTCCCCCTACAGGTTCATCAGAGTTACGTTTCTACAAACTCAGAATCCAGTCAGCGTTATCTTGAGAATATTTAAAAATTTAAGTGACGTTCATAAAATTAAAACTGATATTTTAATAAATTAATTCTCATTTAGAAAATGCTGGCCCCTTACGCTTGAGTCTACAGGCAATTACATACCTGCATCCAGCTGGGAACTCCTGTTTGATGGCAACTGTATTCAGCCCGGCGACGTGAACGGTTGCACACTTCTCTACAATCGGGATCGGCACGCCATTGTGGCCAGTAGTTACTTTCACAGTACTTGGTGATCATTCTGAGCTAGACCCTCTAGCTTACTTATCCTGAGTGTATCGAGAACAAACTGTACCACAATGGCTACGGACTCCTGGGCACAAGCGGTGGATGAGCAAGAAGCCGCGGCAGAATCGGTGAGTCTCAACTAAAGCAACGCAAGCTAACCTGTTGTTAGCCTGTTTGGAGAATGCGTTGGCCTGATTTGGCACAATGTAAATGAAAACTAACTAACACCATTTTAAAGCTGGACAGTTAGAATTATTCAGTGACTGCGCTGCTAGTAGATGAAGTGAATGTTTTGGCGCCTTGCTCTCGCAATTTTTTGTTTGTTTGTTTTAATTTAAACTTAAAAGCGAAACTACCGGCTTGGCATCAGGGCCAAGTTGGGTTAGCTGAAGCTTAGGTACTGCGTGCACCGACAAGCTTTCACAGTTAGCAGACTAGCTGACAAAAAAAAAAAAAAAAAAAAAAATGCAGTACTCGAAAATTGTTCCTCTCGTGAATATCTATAAACTGTCTTGTTTCTTCCATACAGATCGGCGGCCTTCAAATAAAAGATAAACCAGAGGAAAATGGTAAGCACGCACATCTGAATGGGGTCTTGGATACTGTTCTGAAAACACATGATACTCAAAGTGTTGGCATCGTATCGCTTTTTGCAGGCACGGTTGCAAACGTAACAAATCCGAGCAGCGCAGCTGGAAAATCTGACGCGGACGGTGAAACCAAAACTACAGAAGAGGACGACAAAGGTGGGTACTTCCACACTGTGATATTTTGAGTCTGTGTTATCCGAAAGTCTGATGTTTGGTTGTCTCATGTCATGTTTTTTTTGTTTTTCTTTCAGATGACAAAGCGGCACAGTCACTACTGAATAAACTGATCCGGAATAATCTTGTCAATACAACGAATCAAGTGGAAGTTCTTCAGAAGGATCCCAACTCTCCGCTCTACTCTGTGAAGTCCTTTGAAGAACTGCGTCTGTAAGTGCTTTTGCTGGGCTAATCTTTTTTTTGTTGCGATACAACGCGGTATTTGTTCGTACATGTAGTGTACATGTACTGTATCTGTCTGTGGGTGGCGCTGGCCGGTTGCAGTTTGACTGGTTGGTCAAAATCGATGCTGGTGAAATTGCTCCCAAGAAGGCTCGTGTCGTGCACACAGCAACACAGTCGACAAGTGACATCACAACCACACACACGTGCAGACATGTGATTGCCATGCTAGTTCTTTGCTGTGAGTAAAAATGGCAGAAAGCTTGCATTTTGCTGCGTTGACAGGTCGTTTACTTATCCTTCCTCCCTGGAAGACAGAATGCTCATTTGCATTCACCCCGTCGCATTCAGACAATCTTGCACCAGCATTTCCCAACAGGAAACATGTTAAAAACACTTCAGGCTAATTTTTCTTGTCATCACAACAAGCTTTCTCTCTCACGGTTGAAAAGGTGCCGTTGCCGTTTGTGTGCAACAAGCTGCACGATCTCTGCAGAGGGACTGTCTACAAGGTGCAGAACGGTTTCAAGAAAACAGCAGCCTGTGCTCTCTTTCTGTTGGGTTTTATTTGTGCAGCAAAAGCTCTGTTAGCTAAACTGCTGCAGTTTGTTGTGAAATGTGAGTGTGACTCACAGAAGCTCCACTAGCTCTGTGCAGTTTTTGGAGAAACATTTAAAGGTCAATGTTTTCTGAGCATATGGTTTAGTTTCTCTGTAGAGTTCCCATTAATGTTTGTTTGCTGTCGGTTGTTTTTCACAGGGGTAAAAAAAAAAAAAAAAAAAACTGGAATCAGCAGGTCAAACCTAAAAAATTGCAGTTTCTTTAACTAAGAATTTATCTGCTCCCGCATTATGCTGTTTTTTTGTGAGATCTTTTTTCAAAGTTAGCACACACAAGCATTAAAATGAGTTTTCTCAAACAGAATTACGCGCTTTCATGTAAAAAAAAAATAATAATCAAAACACTTTGCTTAAGATTTGACATTTAGCTGTTTTTCCCCTTTGTGTAGCAAACCACAGCTGCTTCAGGGGGTGTATGCCATGGGATTTAATCGGCCCTCCAAAATCCAGGAAACTGCCTTACCAATGATGCTGGCTGAGCCGTGAGTAAAACACACGTGTTGTCTAAATGTGTTGTGGAGGCTTTAAGAAAGGTGTCGTCTTTTTAAAACTCAACAACGCTTCCATCCTGAGGAGCTGTGGTGTAACATTAAAGTAAAATACCACTTTCTAAATATTTTACCAGTCGCACCCTCAGTCTGATTCCCGTTTCTCCTGAAGTCCACAGAATCTGATTGCTCAGTCTCAGTCAGGAACAGGAAAAACCGCTGCCTTTGTCCTGGCCATGCTCAGCCATGTTGACCCCAACAACAAATATCCACAGGTTTGTATTGATTCTTTTTGCTTTTCTAGGAATATCATGTTGAAATCTTGTAATGTAACTTGTAAATGTAACTTGCTTTTTACAAAATTTAGTAGTTATTCAACTTGGACAGCTGTAACTGTATAAAAGCCTTTAATTCTACCCTAAAATGTGTTTTGTTTCCCGTCCATCAGTGTCTGTGTGTGTCACCCACCTATGAACTGGCACTTCAGACTGGTAAGGTCATCGAGCAGATGGGCAAATATTACCCCGAGGTCAAACTCGTCTACGCCATTAGAGGAAATAAATGTAAGGCTTCCTGGATTCCTACTGTTGTACATCTTTAGTGCCAATGATTGAACTGTTCCCATTACTCCATCTGTTCCTGATAACTTACGTCTTGGGTCTGTTTCAGTGCAGCGGGGCATGAAACTGCAGGAACAGATAGTTATCGGCACACCTGGTACCTTGCTGGACTGGTGCAGTAAATTTAAATTTATTGACCCGAAGAAGGTGAAGGTGTTTGTGCTGGACGAGGCTGACGTCATGATCGCCACACAGGGTCACCAGGATCAGAGTATCCGAATCCAAAGGTTAGTTAAAGACAAACGCACATGAAAAATAAAATATTAATCTCCCGAAACCGTTGACTACATTTATCTTTAATTAAACCTTTTTCCATCTATAATTTAGTAAAGTAAGATGTTTTTGCTGAACACCGCTGAAGTGTAAAATAATGGGGCATGCAGGATGCGAGGCTTCTGTCAGACTCTTTTCCTTAGGATAAAGATGACATCACCATATTGTTCCAGATTGTTTGTTTTACTTCTACATGGTCATTTTTAAGATGTACACGTACCTTTGTTTAACCATAACAACTCTTAAGGAAGTACTGAAATATTTCCCAAATAACCTTTAAATGCACTGCTCAAATGAACACGTGTCTCAGCGGTAAAAGCTTTAGAAAGAATGATAACTAAGCGGCAAAAACTCCTAACGGGCACATTGTAAACCAAAAAAAATAGCTTAGCTCAAGCATGGAAAAGTTCTACATGGTTTTGTAAAGAACTGAAAGGATTGGGATGAAACATTAACTTATGCGAGGACCGTTTATATTCACATGGCACACTGTATCTTAGAATAATTCACATTAGGGTTCAGGGTGTAGGTTCACTCTTTGGCATGCTGTCAGGTCTTTGCAAAGGTTTCACCCCCGTGATGTGGAGTTGGTCACAACAAAACAGGCTTATGTCCAGTTCAGGTCCAACTGGAATGTGTAGACGGCGCTTTTATGAAGTGAAAAAAAAAGTGTGAAAAAGTAATGAAAAAAGAAAAGTGATGTGTGCAAATGTATTCACCCTCTTTGTCATGATGCCCCGAAACAAGATCTGGTGCTACATTTACCTTTAGATGTCAGTTAGTTAAATATGGTCACATGATCTCTGGAGGACCCCAGAGTCTTCAACATCACTTATCAGGAGACACCACCCAGCAGGCTATACCAATTAGGGGTGTAACAGTATGAAAATTTAACCTCACGGTTATAGTGACCAAAATGATCACGGTTTTCGGTATTATCGCGGTATTTTTAAAAGTGTGTTCAATCTGTTCAGAAAGCACTGATAGGCCTACACAAGCTGAAAAAAGTGCAACAGTGTTTAACAGTGTTGCAAAATCTTATCAAAAACATCAACAATTAACATTAAAGGAACAAGAGTGCAGCATGTAAACAGCTTATTTGTCAGAAACATTTCCAGTAGTGCAGGTTTAAATGATACAAATCCAAAGATTCAAGCTAAGGCATAAAGAACAAAGTGTAGACAAATCAAAGAAACACCACAAATTATATACATGTTTTCTTCATCATCAAAATAGAAATGTAAAACTATTAGTAGCTTGTTTGTCGGGAAAATTAACCATTGTGCAAGTTTACGTGAACACTTTAAACTAAAGGCTAACGTTATAGATGTGTCCCGATTAGCTCCACACTAACACCACTAAACGAACATGTGCATGTGCCGTAGGCATCTGTTTAGATTATTGACACATTATTAAAAAGTTAGACAGACGGATCATTGCATTCTGCTTCAACCTGATGTCCCCATACCATGCATTTATTTATGCATTTGAGCTGTAACGTTAACTTACCTTGCATTGGCTATACAGTTGTGGGTGATGAGCAAGGAGATTTGACGTATTGCCACCTTTAGCGGAAACTTTTTTCCTGCATGTTCTGCAGACAGGATAACCTATCAACTGCCCCCCGGCATTCTTATAAAAACCAAAATATGCCCATACTTCGGATTTAGTCCTCTTAGAGGGCTGATAAATGTCCTGACTCTCAGTGCTGTCATCTGCACCTTCGGCCATGACTCCAACTTCAAGAAATGCACGTTGTAGGCTGCGCAGTGAGCATGCGCGACAAATTAAGAACTCGGATGAGGCTGGGAAGGATTAAACTCACGGTTTTCATACCGTGTTATTAACCGTGATACTAATGATATTTGAAATGAACGCGGTAATTGTTATCGTCAACACTTTTTATCGTTGTTTACCGTCATACCGGTAACCGTTACATCCCTAATACCAATAAAACAGACCGGTCACAGACAAGGTTGTGAAGAAGTGCAAATCAGGGTTGGGTTATTAAACATTTCCAGCAACATTGAAGAGCACCATTAAATCCATCATCACAAAATGGAAATATGGCGACGCAACAGACCTGCCTCGATCCCGCCGTCCTCTAAAACTCACAGACACGAAGGGCATTAAAGGCGACAAAGAGACCAAAAGTAAACCTTAAGGAGCTGGAAGGCTCCACAGAGGAGACCAGTGTGTTTGTCCATCAGACCATTATAAGCTGTACACTCCACAGGGCTGGGCATTACGGAAGAGTGGTCAGACAAAGAAAAAAAAGCCATGGCTTATAGAAAAATGATGATAAAGCATTTGCAGGCTTCTAATTTTGATGACGTAATGGTCCCAGTTCTTCTGTGAGTGCATGCCAGTTAAGGTCATTGATGATATAACACATTCCTCACCTTGTCGCCTCGCAGGATGCTCCCTAAAAACTGCCAGATGTTGCTGTTCTCAGCCACGTTTGAAGAGACCGTTTGGAACTTCGCTCAGCGCATCGTGCCCGATCCCAACATCATCAAGTTGAAGAGGGAAGAGGAGACCCTGGACACTATCAAACAGTACTATGTGTTGTGCACCAGCAAGGAGGAGAAGTTCCAAGCCCTTTGTAACATCTACGGCGCCATCACCATCGCTCAGGCCATGATCTTCTGTCATGTGGGTTCATTCACACCACGTCTTCTCATACGTGACATTTTAAAAACATTGATTGAAAACATTAGAATTTCTTCTTTGTGGAAGAATTGGCTTCTTATTTAAGTAATGCATATTGCCACAAAACCTTTGTTTGGGATTTTTTTTTTATTCTTTTTTTTTTACATTTATGGGAAATACCCTACAATTAAAAGCGTGTTTGTCTGTGAGAGAGTATGTGCTTTTTTTTCCCCCCTTCTTCTTAAACCTCTCTTATTTGTCATTTGGATGGAGTGGCTGTTTCACACTTATTTCCCTGTGTAATCTAGACGAGGAGGACTGCAGGATGGCTGGCAGGGGAGCTGTCCAGAGAAGGCCACCAGGTGGCGCTGCTCAGTGGAGAAATGCAGGTGGAGCAGAGGGCTGCTGTCATTGAACGCTTCAGAGATGGAAAGGAGAAAGTCCTGGTGACCACAAATGTTTGTGCTCGAGGTAATGGCCAAGGGCTGTCACGAAGAAACGGCGTCACATCTGACTTTTATTTAGCCAATGTGTGTACATTACGTGTATGATTTGGTGCCATATTATGTCCACTTATACGCAGCTTTGTTCTGAAGGAAGAACATTTACATCACAGTATTGTTTAGATAAAAGCCACTTTCTCACACACACACACACACTGATGTTCAGGAGCGGTGGCATGTGAGAATACAAATGTCCACAACATTCACTCTGGACTTGAGGTTTTCCACCCAGCCCCGCTGTTCAATCTGTAGAACATCAGCAGTCGGGACAGTGTGTGATCGTGTGAGCAAATATTCCAGAGCATTTACTGTAGCTGTGAGTGTGAGCGCGTGTGCTTGTGAAAGCTCGCAACTGTAGAAAAAGTCCAAACCATATTGGCCACACTTTCTCCTGAAGATCTCCAGTGTTCACATGGGAAAATGATGTATAATCAGCTCTGTACAGATGTCCAGTGCAGTCATAAGTCATTGTATTTAGGAGTAAATGTTTCTATTAATCCACCAATATTTATTTGTGAGTAACCCCTCCCCCCCCCAAACCCCTGGCTATCCCCGCTTGTGTTACATACAGGCATCGATGTGGAACAGGTTTCTGTGGTGATCAATTTTGACCTGCCGGTTGATAAGGATGGTAACCCGGACAACGAGACGTACCTGCACAGGATTGGACGCACGGGCCGATTTGGGAAAAGGGGACTGGCCATCAACATGGTGGACAGCAAGATGAGCATGAACATCCTCAACAGGATCCAAGACCACTTCAGTAAGTCTAACAGCAGCGTCGCACTCTTTGTTATACACACAGGATAAAGCTTGTAGGCAGCATTTATTCTGTCTACATTTATTTGGCTGAATCTAAATATGATATATAGCTTAATTAATTTGTTCTACACTATTTGCTTACAAATAGAGGAAGGCAATGGCTTCTTATAGTCTGCCAGTTGAACCCCCTCTAATATGTGGCTTCTGCCTTCACAGACAAGAAAATTGAAAAACTAGACACAGATGATCTGGATGAGATTGAGAAAATTTCCAGCTAAAGGAGATGGCGTTATCATGTGGAGGAAGCTGGCCCAACTCCCCTTTCCCTCTTCGCTCTCCAAGGACTGTATGCTCCTACGGTGTTTTATGCTTTTATTTTTTATTTTTAGCTGTCAGAGAACAGAGCAAAACCACACACACATTAGCCTACGTTTACATGTGGACATGTCTCCTCTCAGACAAGTGTTTTGTAATTCTCTGGAACATACCCCATTTCACTCTTTCTATCTCTTTAAATAAAGTCTATGAGTTTATTGCTGTGTATTGTGATGCTGTAAGAGCAGTCATAGTGGACGATTTTGTCAAACACTTGCAGATTTAAAAAAAAAAAAAAAAAAACACTTTTCAGTGTTGGCTGTGGTGGTGCCACAATACGAAATGTAATCTGTAAAGATTTCACAAACAAAAAAAACAGGCATTTCATGTGCCACAAAGTTTTTAATCGTAGAATAAAGACAAAACAAAGCATAACAGAATGTAACTGAACCAAGTGGACTATTGCAGCTTTTACTGTTTTGTTACATTTTCCTAAACATCAGTACAAAGGGTGAAGTTGGGTATGCTGCCCTGAGTGGTAGTTCAATCATGTTTTTGAGATGGTGATGGTTGGGGTTCAAGGGGTCTATGCAAACTTATCAACCTGTATTCAAATGACATAAATGAATCTTGAAATAACCTCATGTTTAGCATCAGGGTGTGTAGTCAAATGCCAAAAAAAAAAAAAAAAAAAAAAAAGGCTACCTAGAGAGATATTACAATACTAACAAAGACATAGGCATTTAGGTGTTTCTGTGTTTAGCCACTAATCGTTCACATCTCACACGCATGCCATCTCCTCTGAAAACACCAAAATGGTCGTTATCAGAAGAAGCTTAGTGCCGCTGCTGAGCATTCATGAAAAGTCTTTTTGTGTTCCCTCATCAGTCATAAAATCTCATTTCCACTCCAAATGTGACCGGCACGGTCTGATGTGATTCGTTTGCTTTTGTGTCTTCCTGTTTCACACAACATTTTCAATCAGGGTCTCCAGTTGGACTTTTCGCTGAACTACATTCTTCACCTAGACTGTGCTGTTATAAGGATTGTGAGTTTAAAAAGATACGCAATGCCTTCCTCAAGTGCATTATATATACATATGATTTTATTATTGATATTCTAAGACATTGGGCTTAATCCTCTGATTAACACTTGAAATTTTGATGATATATTGAATTATGGGCATCTTTAGGGTGTGTGAATTATCTTTTTGAAACCAAATGCTGAGATGACATGAGGACCTATGCTAATCAGACTCACTGTGTTGCTCCAACATGGATGTGTGGATTAAGAAGAAAAAACAAAACAAAAAAAAAAAAACATGTACTCGTGTACATATTTAAAATTTTATGTTTAAGAAAAAGTGTGACAATTATGTCACTTCTAAGAAGTGCAAAAACATTCCTCATGAGGTTCGATTTGAACAGATGCAGCGCTTCAGATACAGTGAGTATAAATCAGTTAACCTTACATCGTTTGGGTGACTATAAAATCATTTTTTATTTCTTTAAAAAAAAAAGTGTGACTGTCTGACATTATTTGATCGATGCACCGGAATGTCGGACTCTGGACCTGCAACAAGCCTCATCTCTCTGCCAGCAGCACAGAGAAGATTGCAGGTGGTCACCTGGTTTTAATGGACTGTTTATGGACTGCTTTCTGGAAAAATCACTCAACTTACTGAACAGCTGCAGCCAAGTTAGAGAGAAGTGACTATTTGCTGAATATACATAAGAACGGTCTGTGAAGACTTCGGGGTAAAGAAACAGTGTATGCAGTTTTATTAGGACACTCGGATGTATACATTATCAGTGAGCGTGTGTGCACTTTGTTAATCCATATTGTAATGCCACTGTGTGAGAGCCATGGACACAGCAGTTTTGGCTAAAGAACCACACACTTTAACCCCATTTGCTGTATATCTTAATAAATCTGAAAAACCTCTAAAAGCCTAGCTCATAAATACATGGACTTACCAGGCTTAAAGCAAACTCTTTTGTAGGCAATGGTAGGTTCAAAGCGTGTGGCCTTCTGTAGCTGAGCTGCGTTCATGGACACAGATGTATTCTTAATATGTGGAATTAAAAGAACATAGATGTTCATCATGTAGCGTGCTGCTTATTTGTGTACGTTTGGAAACCGACACAACCACTGAATCAAAGTAAAGCGGTCATGTGCTGCTGGTTTGAAAAAAAAAAAAAAAAAAAAAAAATCAATTCACACATGTATTAAAACTAACTTTATTATATTTATTGTATACAGAAGTGCATCAAAATGAACAAAGTTATTAAAGGAGCATCAGTCCTTTGAGTTCTCAGTTGAGGACGGCTGATGTGACAGCTGTAGGTCTGAGGAAACGGAGACAGAAAGGCACTCAGACACCTACTGATACAGTAAAGAATGAGTGACAAAGAAAAGTGAATTGTGACAATGTAGAAAAACTAACTTCCTGAGTTGTTAAAAAGGTGCCTTTCAGCTAATTACACATATTCAGTGTTTAAATGTAACAGAGGTTGTGCTGACCAACAGCAAAACAAATCATGTGACCTAACGATGAAGCAAAATTGCACTTGAAAATACTGGTATTGATGGTAAACGAATGCCAATCGTTAACATAGATGAGTTTTGTTTAGTCTTTTGTGACTTTAACAATGGACTCAGCACTCATTCCCAACCTTTTCCAACTTCAAATGAGGCTGCGCATCCGCAATAATCGTGTTCCTGAAAGTGTGAAACACTTCTTTGTCATCTTGTCATTGATCCAGGAACAAAAATACTCATTTGACCTTCATGGTTCTATGCATCTCTGAAGGCAAAATGTGACCCTTCACTTTGCACCAAATAAAACATGGTCAAGTGTTTCATTTCAGTTGTATGTGATTAGTCTGCCGAACTTCAGGAAGATGTTTTACTAAATAACTTGGAAAAATAGTAGCTCATCCTGAATTTGATGGCAGCAACATAGCAGCAGAAAGGCCCATTTTTACCACTGTGTAGGCACCTCCTCCTCTTTAACAACGGTTGTTCATATATGTTCACTTCTTTTATGCATAATTGAGCTTTAACCTGCTCTTGCGGAAGTCTCTGAATGTCTGGATAACATTATGTACTTTAGAGTGATGGAATATTTACAGTGCTGCTCCACGATTTGTAGATGCCGAACCTCTGAAAGAACTGAGAGACAGCCTCTCTAATCATGTTGCTGACCTATTGCCAATTAAACAAATTAATGGCAACTTGTTCCTCCAGCAGTTTGCTTTTGGTACCACTTATTTTTCCAGCCTTTAGTTGCCCCTGTGCAGACTTTAGACAGCCACCACTGTCAAGATTTTAAAATGTATAACTTTCAACATTCGATACGTCTCCTTATATTATAAGCATCTAAATTTCCCACAGCGTCCCTATTTTTTTAACATATTTTTCAGCATCATTAGATCATTGAGATGTTGAGACTTGATTGTTACTCACTTAATCGTTATCTAGTGCTCACTTACCCGACTCTCTGTAGTCCACTCTGGTGAGAAAGAGGCCATGAGCTGGAGCAACCAGACCCTGAGGATAGGCCCTACTGTCCCGAGCCTCCAGTACCTCTCTTAGCTGGGACACTGACAGCACCCCTTGGCCTACAGCCACCAGGGCCCCCGTCATCCTCCGCACCTACAACATAGAGACAGACCTGTTCTGTGCACACTGAATATGACTAATTTAGACTGATTATGACTAATTTAGTCTGCACCAGAAGATGGTGCTACGTACAGAGAACCACAACACAACTATAACAGACATTTCAAAGTCACAACGAGGAACAAACCTGCTTATAGAGAAAAGATCGGCCTGTAAAAGTCAGCTCCCAGAATGGTATTTCCCTGCAAAAATAAACAAAACTTCTGTTAAAAACCTTATATAGATGGGGTATGTAAAGTCTTTAAGGAACATTAGCGGCATTTATATGATTCTATAACATTTTAAATACTTGGTCTCACTGACTGAATGTGGTGCTATTGGGTTTAAATGAGCATTTTTCAACCAAAAGTACACCTTTAACGGTTGTCAGTTGTTAGAGGATTATTCAAACTCTTGAAAGCAACTATACAAAACGAGAGCAGAGCAGAAGCACACCTACAGCAAATCAATATGTACCATAAATAAATGGTAAATATGTATATAAATGCATGTAATGGAAAATAAACTGAAAATTATCATAAAAAAAAAAAAATCCTTTAACTGTCTATTTCATGTTAAGATGCGTCTCTTATCTATCTTTTGTCAAGACATTTCAATATTATCTCTGACTGTGTAGACCGATTTAGAGACTGATGTGACATTTTTGGCAGAATTCAGACCAGATTTGCTTGAATGTCCCATACTGAATAAGCCACTGCAGCTTAGATCAAGCAGGATTAAATGTAAACCCCATGGAAATGTGAATATTTCAGCAGTTTGATATTTAATTGATTGAAATGTTTATTTCAACATTTATATAAGAGCGGTCTTTCTCCACTCCTGAAACTCATTCGAATTTTAGGAAGAAACAGAGACAGCTAAGAAAACGGGCATCAGAATCAGTAGGATAAATCACAGGCTATAATGAGTATAAAGTGGATGTCTGAACTAAATAGTCTAAAGCAACCTATGCAACACCTATTCAGACAATTCTAAGAAAACAAAAGGCTAAAGTTTGAGCAACTTCTCTCCCACAATACTCTACATATATATAACTCATACAACTTAATATCTCTCCATATCCTGTTTTCATGGCTGGATTATTTAGCCCAGTCAGCACAGTAGCAGTATTTATGAAATACACAAGCCAAACGTGACCTTGCCTTTTTTACTGAAAGTACGACACGGCCCACACATAGAATAAATGGAGAGCTGTTCATTTATGTATGAAAATGAGATCACCTATTTCAAGAGGACTAAAACAAAAAACACACACCTCACCATTTAACAGGCTGAATGGGAGCCAAAAAACTCGTACCGTATCGCCCTGTTTTGGGATCAAAAAAATTTAGTTCAACCTTCTGCTTTTCAATAATTCATCTCCGAGTTTCTTTTCATGTTATTACTGTTGCTTAGAATAGCGACCCTCATGAAAAAATGAACACACAACTCAGATGCAAGCTTTCTCTTGCACCAAAACCGACACTGGTGTCGGTCTATATATCGTCTCCTTTCTGGCGTTTCTATGGCGAACAAAGGATGAAACGGGTTTTAATTTGGCAAAAACATTGAAAAAGTGAAAATATTCTTTGCAATACGTTCCACAGCTCTAACCCTGGTGCTCACAGCATGTTAGTGCACCACATGTGTTGGGGTTGAGGGACTGCTTGACATTTACTCGGAGTACTGCTATAACAGTCTGTCCATGTCCATATTGTGCACCATATTTTCAGGGCAAATAATTAATGCCCATGAAAGTGGTATTTGGCAAACAGAGTGACCTCCACAGACATGTAATCTCCCAAAGCCACATGGCCCTCACACCATCTCGCCATCCTTCTCCATTCCCATTATGGATTATACTGGATCCTCATTGTCTTAAGTACATAAACCTGCTTAAAATATAATCACACACCGCATATTAATTAACACAAACAGTGTTGCTATGTATAATCAAACAGTGGGATGTGTTCGCCTGTCAAAAGGCATGAATATGTTGATGGACGTCTTCTGGATGGCTTCTGATTTTTTAAAAGCGTGGATTCACCATAAAGTATTAGACCCTCTCGCACTGAGCTGAAGTGGTACAAATGGAGTTTTTTATTTATTTTTTTATTTTTTTAAAAAGGCCTCACTGACTCAGTGATATATTGTGCTTTCTTTATTTTTGAATTACAATGTTTTTAATGTGGTTTTTGGTTGAAACTAGTTCATCAACTTCTGAGAGAAATGTATGATTCCCATATTGTCTACACTGCTCACCAGCTGGTCATTGCGGTTTTTAGGGTAAATTCAGTTAATCTACTTGTCTGTAATGACTGTAATTACATAATAAGTTAAGCACTGATTTAATTTCTAAAAATTCCAGCTGTAGGAAATGACCCGTCTTAGAAGCTATTAACTTTGTTGACATGGATCCAGAACTGGGAAAATTCTTTTTTTTCCTTTATTTAACCAGGAAGTCCCGATGAGATAACGTTTTTTTCCCCAAGAGAGATCCAGCCAGGATGGCAGCCATGCAAACTTACATATTACAGTGCAACATAAAACACCTTTATAAAAATGTTATTATCAGCATACATCTATAAAAAGTACCATCAAACACATAAAATCACATAATAATGTGATGGTAGTGCAGAGAGGGTCTTTAGAGGGTCTAGAGGCTTTAGAGCTACTTTGATAATAATTAATACTGTTATTCTTGTGGTTAAATGAACATGACTAGTTTAACCTAACTTAGCAAGTTTCCACACCCAGCTAAAGGGAAGATCATTAAAATCTTCTTCTTCTTTACGGTTCATAAACCCTCCCTCTCGTCAGCATTGCATCTAACTGCAGGAAAGAACTGTAAGTAAGATAGTTGGAATCTTGTGAGAAAAATCATGAAATTTGTGCTCGTGACCCGAACTGCAGTTCAGACCACTGAGTGCACTATGTAGATTCACTGGTAGGTATGGCTGTGTTTTAGCTGAGACAAGAGCCTGTGTGACGATGGAGAGAAGTGATGTTTAAAATGGCTCCTAAAGAGTTTAGCATACTTATTGCATGAGTTATATTAGAAACAGAGTTGTTGTTTTTTTTTTAATTTGACAAAGAGCAACAACACTGATGTCTTAGTTGAGTAGATGTTATCACTCTTCTGCCAGGAGCTTGATTTATCAACTTGCTCCGCTGGTAGTTAAAGAACATGGGACGGTTACAGAATCGCTTGATTGCAATGGTTGAAAGTTAGACCATGATAAACAGATGTGACCTGCCCAGTATCTTTTTTTCTCAAATCTCTGCTTTTTTTTTTCCAAGCTGCTTCCCAAAATGATTTTCAAGGTGGTCTGTGCAACAAACAGCAGACAAAGCTAGACAGTTGCAGTTGAGCTGATTGTTATTTTCCCCTAAGTGAGTTAAGTGCATTGATTTTTTTTCCTCCTTTTCTTTTTTAAAAATCCAATTCTTGTTTATTTCATTACTGTAAGTTAAGCTTCTAATGCTTTTAGTCCAGTCTGACACGATTATGATCTGTTCAAAGTAGAGATATATAGCAATCAATTGGATAAAAAGTTGCTTATTGATCTCTGTATTCAAGATAATGTAATAGAAATTGATTTGTATACTTTTCTTGACTGCAGTAAATAAAACCATTCAAGTCCAAAGTGTTCTTGTCAACCACCATGTCCTCTGAGTGAGTAAATAAAAAAAAAAGCAACAGGCAAATCTATCTCAGTGCTGTGTTGTGTCTCAGTGCTTGTTGTACTGGCCCTCAAGTGACTTAAGTCTACCTGTGAAAGTACGGCTGTGCGAAAGAACTTCCTGGCTGTATGGAAACCACATCCAGCGTCTTCACAGGGTTTTTGAATGCCATCTCAGAGTTCACAGCCCTGAAGCTGCTGAAATCATGAGTTCCGGTGAGGAGGGCAGCAGCCTCACGCATGGTTTCCACATCAAGTTCCCTGAAAGGAAAAAAAGAAACAAACCATACACTCAATCTTAAAAGCAGTAGAGATGTGAGCCCCTGCAGAAAAGAGTCTTTTAAAGTCAGCATTTACAGGCTTATCGTGATATTGCCACCTGACCTGGAAGTGACTTGCCTGAACAGCCGGGTCAGACAGAAGTGTACACATTAGGTATGATGGGTTTTCAGGCCTCCTTGTTCCCATTTCCAAGTGACCTTATATAATATTAACATTCTGCGGGACGAGGCCACGTGAGAGAGTGGAGTGTGTCGACGAACGGCTCATTTAAGAGAACGAGTGAGAGTGGCACCGCTGCTCATATTCTTTAAAGCTTCATGCTTCCGTCACTGCTTAAATACGAGCTGACAGAAAGAGGGATGGAGAGAGCTACAGCGAGCAAATTACAGTGAGGGAAATTAAGCACTGTGCTGAGTGGTTGAGTTTAATGTATGAATCTAAAATCTTGATGATTAGAAGTAGTCAGGGAACCGGGCACTGGTGCAGGATACAATGTATGCAGTTGGAAGTTCTGATCGAGTATGCAGGGGACCAGTATGGTACACAGGTTTCTGTGATGGGAGCCTTGTATACAACTATTTGTTGTGACTTTGTGGAGTTGTGTGAGGACTTAATATGTAGAGCAAATGTTTGGTGGTCCTCCATGTGTATATAAAAAAAGACAACTATATCTTCATGGTGCCATTGGTTGTCGATGTGCTCACCTGCAAGAGAGTGTTACTGGACCTGAAGGAAAAGTAGGGCACTAAGGCAAAGTAAAAGAACGCGTCAGCTGACTTAACTAATAGATCACCTTAACTAAGTCAGCTGACGCTCACTCAGGTGGGTTGTTTTTAAACACCGACTCATGAAAGGGATGTTGTAATAATTTCCATTTAAATCTGACAAGTAGTTGGTTCTCAATGGAAACAAAGACTTTAAGGGCCAAAGTTTTTGGTTGAAATGGTTGGATCTTCCTGTGCAAATGACAACAAAAAGGGTTTCCTTCTGGTCTAAAACCTGCTTGAGTAGTTACATCAGCTGAGTCAGTACCAACTCACGGGTTAGAGAAAGGCTTACCAACCTCTGAACTTCAGTAGAATGCCGTCACACAAAACACGTGAGTATTGAGTAGAGGCAATGAGTTGTTTCACATTCGTAAGTGGAGAAACTTAATTCCACCAACATTTGCATTGTTTATGTAAGGTTTAGCTGGTACTCCTTACTAGATTCCTGATCAGAGTTAGACAGAAAGGTAGCCCAAAAGTCAAAGACTGCAAAAAAGATTGAGACGTTGCAGGTGTTGATGCCAAAGAGAAAAACGTGTGCAATGAACTCCACTGCCCCGGTCTTCCAGCATGCTCATTCCTGAAAACTCCATTAATGAATACAAGACACGTCGAAGTCTGTTACATAAAAGCCTCAGATGTACGGGATTTGTATGCTGGGTTTTGTTCTTGGTTGGAACAAAAACACTACAGGCCATATTTGAATGAGGACTGGAATGGTTAATATTATTGTTGCACCTATGGCCACAAAAAACAAGTGATCTAAATGTATAATCCTTGGCTTTTGGAGGCCTTTACTTTATCATGAATAAATATACAAAGCATAAAAATAACTTTTAGCTATAGGATTTCCATTTGATGATTAAAGTATCAAGCAATTCAATTGAATTCGAACTTAGCACACATTCTTGGTTTTGAGAAAATTCAATATTTCATTTTGAAAACCAGACCTAAAACAAAAAATTAAAAAAAAATTAAAAAAATATAGCAATGCGTGGTTATAGGTTATATTGTGTAATCAATGTATCAATAATCAAAACATTCTGCTGCAGTACAATCAGTGGATTTCAACAAAAGCAGCCTGGGAAAAAAAATCTGACTGATACTTCTTGCAGTGGAAGAGATGGAGCGAGTGTGATGACGAGGGAGCCGCAGATCAAAGAGAGAACGGAGAAGACGCTGCTGAGGCAGAGGCGCTCAGGGGCGGAAAGGCGAGATGAAGGCAGAACATGAGAGAGGGATAAAGAAGTAGACACGGCAGAGTGAGAAATTAGGAAAGGGGGAGCAGAAAATTATTAAGTCGGGGAATGGATAGGGATAAAAAAAAGAAACCTGGCTAAAATGCGTGGGTGTTGTTCTACATGTATATAAGCCCGCAGCTTATCTTGCCCTACTTTTCCCACCAAAAAAAGTAAAGCGAAAAGAGCAGACACACGCTCCAACATACACTCTCTGAAATGCTCCCTCCTTTACAGCATCACAAGCTAAAAGAAAATCACCTAAGCTTAAAATGCCACAACATTTCATATCTTTACACACTCTCCTCGTCTGATCTCCTCCCTAACTCCTTCTAGTTTGTTTTTGGGAGGTCGGTCTGAAAAAAAACAAACACAGTCCCCAATTTGCAGTTCGACATGGCACACAGGGACTATTCATGTGTTTAAAGTGCCTTTGTTTCTGCGAGACTTGGCATGAGCTTACTGTGTGGAGGACTGTAGTTTGACTGAGCTTTATTCTGAGCCTGATTTCTCATGTGCTCATGAATAAAAGGACATAAGTGAATGAATTAAGAGACAGTGTGTAAACTGGGATCACTCACGTGTTCTTGAGGTTCCAGCACAGATTACAGTCAATGAGAGGAAGCAGAGTGTGATGGGAGATGTCCAGCGCTAGTCGGTAAACGTAGGTCCGAGACTGGGCATTGAAACGTGCGTGGAAGTTATCGGGAACACGATGAGCACGGGTGATTCTGCAAAAGAACAAAACTATACCTGAAATTGTGCTCATCAATTAAATATGCGGCACGTTTGATACAAAAAGTCTTCTGCTCCACACAATGTTGCATAAAATATATATAAATATGTTTATGTTACAGTCTTTTTAAAAGCTAAAAATCAAGTTGACTATATGGACATAAATCTAGAAAAGAAATAGTTTGTCATTTTAACCTCTGACAGAGGCGGTACCCAAAACTCTGGTTTTAAAACTCTCATTGGTACAACCAGCAAGAAAATCTGTGTAAGTAATTGTCCAAAATGCCAACATTGCAGCTTTTGACACAAAAGCCCAAACTCTGTTTGAGTCCTAACAGGCTGCCAAGAGCCCTGAAAAGCCAAGCGCTTATAACAGCATAGTTAGCAACACACCAGGCACACAGGCTGAGGCTCTTTGATGTCGCTCCAGCAGAATAACACTGGACACTAACTGCATATCTGAGCACATAGAGAAGAGGGACAGAAGAAGAGACAGATGTCGTAGCTCTAATGAATTGCTTAGATTCATAAAACTCTTGGGGACAGACAGCTCACAGATTTTTGGGGCTTGTACTGAAATTGATTGTTGGAAACCTTGTAAATAAAGAAAGACCATTTTGTTTGGGGAAATATCAACCAGTGGATTATCATGGGGCTTAAGGTGAGTTGCGTCTGACTGTGCCGTACTGTAAAATTTTTCTGTATCAGTCCCCAGAATCGTAGCTTTCCAACACTATGTCATGTGTGCAGCAACCTATACTTGTATACTTGTGTGCACAAAAACAGCAGGCGACAGACAGTCGCCAAGTGGGCAAAAGTTTAAAGAGGATGACAACTCTTGCTCATTTATGTGTGCTGTCCAATACTGAATCATAAAAACAAACAGCATTCTTAGTGTAGTTAAACTGAAGTGTGAAGTATTCTGTCCAGTATTAAAGGTTTTATTGATCAAAGTTGACTGAATAAACATTTGAACAGATAACTGGGTCAATTCTTATACATCCTGAGTTGTAACAAGGAATAAGCTGCGCATGAGTTGTTGATGGATAACAGATTCCTGATGATCAACAGTTCTGACTGTTTATGCTTATTAGCGCTGCTCCTTGTAGACTGCTTTATTAATCTTTAAATAAGCTGGTTGGCGAGGACGTCAACCCTCTCGCCACAGCTTTGTTTGTAGATCGGCTCACTGTTAGGACATCACTGCAGAGCTGGACAGGTGCCAATTCTGATTTGTAGCCAGATGGCAATGTGACTGGTTTAGCAAATTTACTGGCATTTCTCTCACTCGAATGTGTGCAAACTGGTATTGCTAAAAAACAAGCGAGTAAATTGGGCTAGGTGATAAAATACCAACGATTTACAGAGGTTTTGGACAAAAAGTGCTTTGAATATTTTAGCTTTTCAAACAAAGCATCAGCAGTAATTTAGAGAAAGTGATCAAAGGAAATTGGAGCTGAAACTTAAAGTCTTTGTGAAACAAAGTTCCACGTCTCGGTGTTTGAAGGTTCTGTGTCTTGTAGTGTGTGTTATGTACGGAGCAAAAGAAAAAAAAAAGGATGTTGAAAACTTATCCTGCACTCTGAGGGTGGATATTACAACGTTTTGCATACATCGTTTTTCCGAAATTTCAGCAGAGCTGGTGCAAAACGGTGTACGATGCCTGCTCAGAACAGTGCAGCTGACTGATCAAAGTGGACCGGGCTTTTTCTGAGGAGGTGGCGTTTATACCAGAAACAGTAAATGTGTAGAACCAAATACCAGCCATTTTATGGGAACTATAACCATGGAGTCAGTTCTCCTCAAGCCTGATGCTACTGCAGTTATGGAAATATTTTTCTACATGCTCGAGCATATACTTACAGACTCCTTAATGCTTAAATTTGTGGACTGATGAAACAAGCACATTAGAACCCTTCAGTGTGCACCGCGCAGTCAGTGTTTTCACGCCTGTCTGAGATGGTGGTGACATGCAAACATGGCAGAATAGATGGAAGAATGAGAACAATGGGGATCACATACAAACATGGTTTTAATGCAGATGTGTATGTAAATTTAAATAAGGGTGTGTGTGCCACTGCGCAATCAGAGAAACTAGGTTATGTTTCCAGTGGGATGGGATTGAGTTTGACACGTGGCAGAGGAAACCCTTGCGTCTGACTTCAGCGGCTGCTCCAATGTGAAGTGACAGCTTTCACCCGGCCCCAAAACCACACACCCACATAAAATCTTAATAAGCAGTGTACAAAGCGAGGCCTCACACATTTGGGAACTGGGGCATTGTTTAGCATGGCATCATTCTGCTATTCAGCAGTTTCCCTTTATGGCAAAAGAGATGCTGATTTGAAGCTAAATGAGGCCCATTTTCAAAACAGCACAAAAGACAAGTCAAGATCAAACAGAAAGAACTCTTTTTACAGTGTGCAGTCTATGTTTAAATCTTGCCTTTGCTCTCCATCCCTGGAGGCGGCAATCCAAAGCTTTGAGCCAAGAGCCAAGAGCCATATTGTGATTGTTGCTCTCACAAAAGCTTTTTTTTTTTTTTTTTTTTAAAGCTAGTGAGGGTGTGAGCGTGTTGTGTCAGATCTAACAATGCTATTTTTCAAATGACAGATCAAGGATCAACACTTCTATCTAATGAGGACACGTGGAGTGTGTTTGTGTAAGAACACTGCAGATGGTTGAATATTACGCCGTTACATAAGCATTGAAATGATGCTGTTTTTACACGTGTCTACAGAAATCAATGTGTTTGAATTGTATATTTCTATTTTGCCAAGTGAGAGCATCTGTGTGTGTGTGTTAATAGACGCTACAGACCAAACAACTGGGATAATCCTTTCTAACCTTCTCTCTGCAGGTTTAAGGATTAGCAGGATGCTGGGAGCTTCCCTTTCCTCCCTCTTCTCTTCTTCTCTGTGTGCTACCCCAATGTTTCACACGATCCATCCTCATTGAGTGCATCATGATCTCTTGGTCAAACCCACCGTCTCTGAATCTGACTCCCTTTATTGATCACCATCTGCCCCTCTATCTTGTATGTCTATCTTTTGTGTCCCTCTGTTTTTCTATTCAGCCAAAAGAAGAAGAAAAAAAGCTGCTGACTAAATCACAATAAACACACATCACAGCAGTATATCCAGTCATGAAAGATGATGACTTTGCCGTGTAAGATTACAGATGTGTAAGCGATTACAAGAAGGAGATGAAGTAAAACACAACAGGGGAAAAGCAGGTGAGATAGCTGTGAAAGATGTCCTTTCCCTTTAAATGCTCAACAGATTAAATTGTGTCATTTCGAAGTTCTGCATACTGCCACAGCTGGAGCAGATATTGAGCTCATTCTTGTTTGTGTTGGATTATAAATTAGTTCAATAAATGTCTGTACTGTATGCATGTTTTTGTGTGCTAACATTTTCTCTAAAGTATGATTGTCTCCCGACTGATAAGTGGAAACAAGTAAATACTTTTTATGCAAATTCTTCAATGAGAACCAGTGAGAAGTGTTTCTTTGTAATGTCTTGGGTAGCTGTGTGTCAGTTCACAGTGCGACCACACTCACGTGGCTCAGAGTTAATGTGAGAGTTTCAAGCCGCTATATCGGCTGAGGTGGTGACAATGGACAATATAAAGAGCAAAGAGGTAAGCGTGCAAGTGAGGAAGATGATGAGCCTCAAGGGAATCTATTAGCAAAACGGCAAAAGAAGGAACAAAAAACGGCACATTCTAATAAGGCAGGAACCACATTCACTTTGGGCCCTCGAGGGCTTTACAGGAAAAGGTGGAGCAACCCCATTCAATATTATTTTTCCAGCTGAGTGGGGAGCGCATGCCTTTTGTTGTCTTGAAAAGATGTACACAGAAATTTTATTCCGAATGACAGATAAATGTGTTTTTACAAAACACAGTTCAGAGGCAGAGCAACACTAAGACAGTCATACACATCAAATTTAGATTGGCGAGGCCGTCCTTCAAGCGAGAGGCTGCTGGCTCTACACCCAACTTTCCCCCAGTGTACATGCTGAAGTATCCTTGGGCACGCTACTGGACTCCACACATTTGGTCCTCACTTGTAAGTTGCTTCTTCATAGATATAACGCAATCTGAAACACTAGACATCACAACAGAAGACGGTGGCATAGAAATGTGGAAGCATGCTCAGAAGTACTTCACATCTCTTCTTTGCATTTAACCACTGTGAGAGGATTTGCTCCGCTAACCTCTCCTGTAAAAGGTTTGGGATTTTACTCATCTGAGGAAGCCTGACTCACCTGATTTGCTCTGTCCTGAGGTGAAGATTGAGAGCCTGAGCAAGAATGTCTTCAGAAAATGGCAGGTTGTCATTCCTGCGCTGGAGGTCAAAGTGAGCAGTGTTAGAGAAGGCGTGGACACCTGCGTCTGTCCTGCTGGACACTGACAGAGATACTGGATTGAGTGGCTTCAGCCTCTGAATCGCTTCCTGCAGGAAGACACAGAGATATAAAAAGCTCTTATGCTGTAGAAAAAAAAAAACAGACTTCTGACAGCTTCCCCAAATAGAGCCGTAAACAGCAACATGAGGTGACAAGGCAGTCTTTGATTATTCTTTTTTGAATGCCATCTGTGTTTCCTTTTGTGTATGTGCTCATTTTCTGGTGTGGTTTTGATTATCTTTGTGCTTTTATTGGAAATGCAGATTGACAGTAAAGAGCTGATAGAAGCTGAGGAACCAGGGAAATACACGGGCGGGTCACGGGGGACTGGAGCCTATCCCAGCAGTACTCGGGCGAGAGACGGGGTACACCCTGGACAGGTCGCCAGTCCATCACAGGGCCTTAACCTAAGTCAATCAGGAATATTGTTTCATTTAGGTCATAGTTCTACACCCTGGAACTGTACTTTTGAAAAGGTATTAGTAATGATATGCTATCAATAGATTAAGAACATTTGGTAAATCATTTCCTCATACAGAGGGCTTATACAGGATTTATAACATCCAAACTGAGGAGCAGAACAAGTCACAGTTGTCCCTGTGAACAATAATTTATGCTTATAGATTGTAGGCAGCACATTAGAGTGACCTGTGCGTATGTGTTAGTCAAATGAAGAGACAACTCATTTTAGGCTGGCTCCTTGTAAAATTTAGACTTACTGTTACCCATTTCCCCACAAAAGCTCTTATTCCCAAAACGCTGGCCTGCTTGTTATAGCACTAATTTTTCAAACTAGAAAGGAAGGCAGAGGTTGTAGTTTTTTTGAGCCATCTTTTCTGAGAAACGTGCTCCAGGTCTGTGTGCGAAATGCTGACCCTATTTCTGTTTTTGAGTAGAATCTTAAAACGTACCTCTTTAAATAAGCATCTGACTGGTTGACCTGTTTTTGCGCAACCTGTTTTAATGTTCCTTTATTTTTAAACGTTGTGTTTTTAATTATTTTTCCCTTTCCTTTTAAATGTTTTTTTTTTTTACTTCCATTTGAAAATAAATAATGATCATATTCTTTCACATTTATATAATTCTATAATTTCTTATATTGTTATTTATTTTACATCCTTGATTTCTCTAAATTCTTACTTTGTAAAGCACTTCAGATTTAACTTGTGTTTGTAAAGTGCTACATCAATAAATTAATAAAGCTTACCTCTAAGTGGTCCTGAACCCCTTTCTTAACCAGCTGTTGTGGAGGCACTTTCACTACACCACTGTAGAGATGAAAAGACAGAGTAACGGATTACAATAATAACACACATTAAAACGTAATCCCGCATCCTGCCCTGTGACCGACCTGTATTTTGTACCGATGTACTGAAAAAAGATGAGGTAACGTGCAGAGTTGTGCATAGTGTCTAATTCTCCCTGATCATATTGCTCGTGTTAGTGAAAGCGAGACGACACAATGAAAACACATCTTACAGGTGTAGCTTTGACACAATACACAGCGAGACTCTGAGTGACACTTTAATCTTTAAAGTCAAAGGGTATGCGTTGACTTTCACAGACCTTTCCAGTCATGCGTAATGAACTGAAAAGCTGCGACAGACTCTTCCGGCTAACAGCACAGTAGCTAACGCGTATTTGTAGTCCGGAAGTACAAATTACTGCCACAGCTTCTCCGTCGACATAGAACAATGAGCCCAGGCTAGTGTGCCACTAGTATAAAGTCTAGAAAATAACCGACATAAAAGGCTCATATCAAACAGACACACAACGATGACCAGCTTGTCACATTAGTGTAACTGCACGTGCACGCCACCCCTCAAGCCATGCGAGACCGAGGCTGAAAGCACAGCACGAGCTACGAAGGTACGCATTTAAAGCAAGTGACATCAGTGTTTGGTACGTGAGTTACAAAGAAACTATCAATCCAAACACTGGTTTAAGGCGAGACGCTTTTCCCCCCCGAATGTTTGGCTAATAAGTCATTACTACATGTAGTCCTATCAGTCGCTTGTTGTTTACGTCATCACGAATGAAGGCGGGCGTATTACTGACCAATCTTCCAGATACCATACACGGAAGAGAGGTCAGCTTCAAGTGAACGAAAGACACTCAACATTACATGATGACGTTACCTTTTAACAGGAACAGCAAAATGTTGCAAATTACACTTTTCTTTTTCTTAGTAAGAAGTACCCGTTTATTGAGCTGTTCAAAGGCTACATGAGATTTGGGTTAAAGTAGGTTAAAGTTCGCCTCCTTCTAAATTTCAAGAGAACCCAAACCGTATTCTGCATATATTTTTTCACCATTATTAGTTTTGGTGTCCTTTCTATTTTGGATTGATGTCTGCGTGTTCTGCTTTCCTCTCAGCATCAGTTCTGTTGGGTGGAGTTAACGCTTATTCCAATTATTAGAAAAATGCAACAATTTTCTCAATCATTAAAAATAATGGAACTTTCGCGTTGATGTGTTTTGGATTCATTAATACCTCGTATCATTAATCCACCTGTTTGTTACACTGCTTTTTCTGAGCTGTTTTAGTCTACCGTGGACGACAGTAGCGACGAAAGAAACCCCAGCTTTATAGAGCGGATTTCATATTTCTCCCATGATTCCTTTGTCCGAGCGGGTTTGTTACGACAAGTTGCATTTGCTCGGCCCTCTTCCCTCCTCTTTCCTTCTCCTCGGTGCAGCTACGCCTTCTCGCAGTGTAGAAGTGCTGTGCCCGCCGCGCACTGTCTGAGCTCTTATTTTGTGTCACGGTGCCACCGGGAGAGGGGCGACAGACTGCTGCGCGTCAGGGCATACCAGTCACCATCCGCACGGTTCAAGCGACAATCCGCCGCGGGCAATGACATTAGTAGACTGAGGTGGGAATACACGAGAAAAACGCAAAAAATGACGGTGGACTTTGAAGAATGTATAAAGGATTCCCCCAGATTCAGGTAAGGCTGCTCTTCTCCGGAACATCAGAGCGGTGCGCAAAAATGGCACACCTTTTGTATATGTTTCTTTTCCTTGTCTTTTCTTCTCTTTTTCTAAAACGACAGCATGCTTAGCTCATGCCGAATTTGTGTTGGCATCAACAGGGGAAATGAAAGGATGTGATTTTTGTCCGATGCGCACATGTGCAACAATAGGATGGCGTTTGTCTGTCCATCTCAGTATTTTTTTTCTTGCATTTTTGCTCAGATTTTCAGTCATTGCTTGAGGTTTTATGAATCATTTGTTTTCTATTAAGATTTTATGTGCACTGGGATGTAATTGTTGGAAGGCTATCGGTTGCTCCTGTGATGGACTGATTTTTGAATGTTGGTTGTACATTGCCTCAGTATGTATGAGAGGAGGGACACTCACTGGTTTTCACAAGAAGGATCCATTTTGTTTGATTGTTTAATGAAATAGGTGATTTTTACCTCTGATATTATGTCTCGATTAACACTCTTGATATGGGGCACTCATCGTTGTGAATGTCTGTGTGAATGTTGCAGCATGGTGTACAGTTTGGGTGCAGTCTTTTAATTTTATTCACGCTGAAGGGCCCGCAGTCACCCACTGTGTGTCAGTCTGTACACTGGAGAGGAGATGTCCTTGCAGCGGCAGCAGATATGGTGACCAGGCTGGCAAAGAGGCAGCGGAGATAAGAGTACATGTTCACTGCAGGAACTGAGCTAATTTACCAGGCACAGACCCAGCTGTTCGGCCCCTTGCCTCCCTGCTGGAGGGTTGTAGCCTTACTCAGTCCACGTGCCTGTCTGGCTGCGCTCCTGTGGGAGCCAGTGGACAAAAAAGCAGAGGGGATTCTAATGACATACAGGCCAGGTATCCCCAGTTTGTGCACAGTCATGTCAGATTTGCTGAAAAAGAGCAAACATATTGCATCTTGCCATCTTGCTTCTCCATGTCAGCATCTATTACCTGTTTGCTCTTTGTTTGCCATAGTTGCTTCCTTCTCGTTTTTTCTCTCTTTCTATCTCTCACACAACTCAACTTGTCTGTGTGTTGTTGATGTTGATGTCTACAGACCAACAGTCATTTGACTGAGCAAGCATACAGAGAAAGGCACAAAGAGCAGGAGGGAGGCAGACACCCAATCTGCTCCTTAAATCCCACTTCAGTGGTGATGGATGGCTGAGACAGAAGGTCAGGAAGCGAAGGAGAAGCAGCACACATTCACACACTTCCCTTTTCCCCTGCTGGTTCACTTTCTCATGATCTTACGAAGAGTGTTATTTGGAAAATTCCACCACTGCCAAAGGAAGTCGGTGTTGCTCTTTCCTTGCATCATAGGAAGTGTATGTGCAATCCCATAATTATAATGGTGATTTTGAAAAAATGACGCCCTCTTACTTAAATTATGCTTTATATTAGGTCAACAATGACAATAAAGATGATTTCACACCACTGATTAGACTGATTCTGGTTTATTTGTTGGTGCATGCATGGAGCATAAGAGACCTTTTCTTTCAGTTTTTTTTTTGTATTCACCACAGGATAACAAGACTATTTAATTATGGTAACAACATCTTAGTCTGAGTTAGCGAAGCCACATGTAATGTTTACAGCATAGGGCACTCGTGTTCATTTGAAAGCACAAACTTTTTCCTGACAATACTTATTGCAACCAGATAACACTTTTATGTCAAGCGACAGCGCTCGAACATGCAGAGACTTAGAAAAGGAAGAGCATTTTTCAAAGGGTGCATTCATGTGACAACTATATAACGTTGAACATGACCGCAGAAATGGTGAAGACAGGCAGTTATCTTGAGGACATTGTGGATCATCAATGGTATCTGCCCGACTGTAAGATGGTTTGAGCAAAAACACTAGGTGTAGTCTGACTGAGAGGCTGTTTAGCCTCTGTTCAGCTCCATAATCATAACAAAGCTTTAACATTTTTAAATGAACATTTCTTTCAAACATCGCATCCAGTCTGTTGTAACTGTTGCGTGACGTGGCTTGCCACCTAAAAGCAGTTTAGAATTTAGAATTCTCCATTAATCTGGATTTCGCTGTTATCCTGCCACCTCCTCTTCCTCGTTGTGTCACTCTGGAGAAACAGGAGTTGGAAGAGCAGAGAACCGGTCCTGTCTGTCTTCCCACATGTGGAGCCAAAAGGGCTCACACACACACCCTCGCACTGCAGGCCTTGACTTGTAACCGTGGTGTAGTTGTGTATGCATGACTGGGAGAACACGAAAGAATATTTTAGGTATGCTTGTGCATTCGTTTTGTTCAGTCTCTTGTTTCCGTTGTTCTGTATTATAAACTCTTTTCTGCCCTGCCTCTTATTCAGCGACCATCCGCTGCATTCATTAATAACAAAGCATGTGATGATGCCTGTGGGCTGTTTGCCTTACAGTTGTTGGCATTAAATGGGTATGATGTCATTTCCTTGAGGCACATCGCTTTCAGATGTTTACCACCTTCGCTTCGAGTATGGCACTTTGATAAGCACTTCTAGTGGTAGCACATTGGTCCCTTTTGTAAAGGATAAACGCACTAAAAGGGAAATGCAATTATATAACCAACTTATATTTAGACTTTTCATTGACCGTATTCTCGTGATGTAAGTATCAAGATGCATATGGGTGGGCGTGAGCTGTTGCCTAGCAGCATTTGCTTTAAGCTAGTTGACTGAGAGCTGTGTGAAAACAGGACAGAAAATTAAAGAATGAGGAGGAGAGTGGGCGCTGCGAAAAAGACACGTCATTCTGCATCTCACTGAAGGAAAAGAGAAACATTTCATTGTGACAAGCAAATCTCTCTGAAGGCTTTTTCTTCTTTGCTTTCTTCTCAACATGCAATCTGAGATGGTCTACACACATGGTATAGTTTATTGTGTGTACAGCTGTGAAATGACAAAATCTGCAGGTTGGGCTGCACCTGTCGGCCTGTCTCTGTTCCTCTTTCTCTTCTCAAAGTTTTCTATTCTACCCGGATAGATCCTACAGTAGTACGCTATCCTGACACATTCGCTATACTGAGAGAGTCAGATTTGGAAAATAAGACGAAGAATAAGAAAAAAATTGAAATTAGGTCACACTGTTTACACAAGCTCATCCCACTGAGCCAAGTTGAATAAGCGGTTTTAGTATCTGCTACAAAATGATGCATTCATTTATGAAATATTCAGATACAACAAAAACTAGTGGGGCTATTCTTTATGTTGATATAAGTTGTTAATAATTTCAGAAGACACATAAAATAATTGTGTTAAGCTCACTATTTGTACTAAGTAACAAAAAGTAAAGGAAAAATCTGTAGCCTTTACGTCGAAGTCCTAATATGAAATTACTTGAAAATCATGGCAGAGATAATTCTTTCAATAATATATTGCTAAATTAGGAAGGCTCAAGACTTTCCATTTTATATAAGTCATTAGTGACCTGGATTTGGTAAAAGATTTAGGAGAATATGTCAAAAAAGAGGTTTTTGGCTTCTCATATATGTGATTTCCTTCATTACTTTGATTGCGTGCCCCTATTTATTGTCAGATTAAAGTGCTTTTTGAAGCTTTAGACTTCTGTCTGGCACCCTGGTTTCTTTTAACTGTCCGGATATTTATTTCCTACCTGCGTCATCACCATCACCTTTAATCCTCCTTCTATACACATCGCTTAGCTTGTCTATTTGAAATAATGAATGCCTATTGGTCAGCGGCCTGTGAAATGTGTTAATATGTTTCCTGCTGTGTTTTCTAGCAGCTCGGCTGTTGCCAACAGTGATGGGTGGCCTTTGCAGGCATGGGATCTACCTGTCCAAACGTCTCACTCAGGGATGGAGAGAGAGAAAGACTCATATCTGTCTCTTTCAATGCAAAAACTCTCACGCACAGCTGTTTGCAGTGTGTGCCAGCAGGCCACAGTTGCATTGCTCAGACTGTAAATAGAATGTCCTTGAACGGCACAGATGAATTTACAGTAGATGAGAAATTGCACTAAAGTGCTGAATAAGATTACTTTTTGCCAAAGTAGCTGCGACACTGATGAACTGCATGTAATCTTGCCAGGAAGTTCTCCCATTTCACCGCCTCGGAAGTATGGAGATCAGTGGCTTTTAACTGTACGTCCATTTGGTTGCTAATTTCATCACACACATTCTCAACCACTTGCAAGAGCTGTGCACAGACAGGGGTATGCAGCCCTCTGGCCTAGAATCATTATTCCCTTACACTCCAATCATGCTAAAGCTACTTTTTGTTGTGTTAAAGATGCGTATTACAAAAATGCACAGCAGTTTCAGTCTTTTCTCCAAATTGCTTAGTTGCCGAGTGTCCAGTGGTATTTAAAGGTGAACGCCGTGAAATGGTGCAAATTTCGTGCATTTGACCCTTTTTTTTCAAAGGATTTCCTGTGAAGGTATAGAAAGGTCAAACAATGAATTAATACCCGATTTAGTCCCAGACATAGAGAAGATGAGTTTATGTAGTTTAATAACAGAAGTACATTAGATAAATGAACAGACATTCATGATCAAAGTGCTGTTTAATCTGGGCAGTTTTTAACCCGGTCTGATGCATATGCATTATTTATGGTGGAGAAAAAGAGAAGAAACGACTGTACTTATCATCTAGAATGATAAATAACAATTCAAGCAATTAAGATTCAAGATATGGAATATTTGTTGGTTGAATTTCTTTATTTTTTATCTTCAAAAAAGGTGCTTCACCATTTCCTGTTTAACCCATGGTTAGTAGTCTTAGATTGTTTCAAGCTTCAGTAATACATTCACACTGTTGTATAAAGGCTCTGAGAGATTAGAGGGCAGCAGAAACACAGGAGAGGGCTGATTAGCTTTTTTGTAACCCTTGCAACTTCTTCTCCTTAGAAGCAACTTTTAAACTCTTTTAGCCTGCGAGTGTCACAAAAAGATAATGCAGCTCAGTTGTCCTATAACAATACATCCCACCCCCAGTGAGTTTGTGGAAATATTTCTGTTCCCACTGTGTGTGTAAAAGTGGAGGCCTTGGTAGAGTGCTCCACAACCTTGAAAAGTCACCATCAAATGGAGCAGTTATTTTTCAGACATGAGCACAATAAATCGATACACCTGCATAAGCCTGCCGCTTCAGTATATTGGAGATATCTGTAGCTTTTTCAGGAAGTAACTCAAAGTTTTCACAGACATTCCCCTCCAGAGCTTCCAAACTCCATTTTGCTCACACAGCATCTTGTGTGGCAACAGTACAGTTTGTTTACTGGAAAACATAATGTGTGCAGATCGCAAAGCGGTGCTCGCATCCCTTCATTTGTCTCAGATCAGACTGAATATATATATCAGTATACAGGATCTCACTGTGTCATCCATCATGTTCACAGAGAGGCCCACTTCCCATTCCAAAGCAATATTAAAGGAAACAAGTCTGCAGCGAGTAATAAGTTTGTGCACAGTATGGAGTGTGCAGTGAATGTGATGGTCTTTGGTTTTGTCTGGTTTGAATTTGTGCCACACACTCATGTGCCTGCTGGCTAGCATATATGCTAATCATGTCCTCATATTCCCCTCTCTGCCAGGCACACAGTCGTTTGACATGTTCATGAGAGAGCATCACTCCAACACGTGGACACTACCTTTGAATCCAGAGTGCAGCAGATTTTCTGCCGCACGTGTTGCCAGGGGACTTAGCGTGGGACCCACATATGAAATAGGATTATCAGTAACCACACACACTGATTAAATCAAGTGGATAGCCTGCACAACCTATTCAAGCTCACAAACTACCAGCCTCTAACCCCAAGAAGTTCAGAAGTCCTTATTATTTTTTATTGCACTTTACAGGTGGTACAGACTTTTTGTAGCAGAGTGGTACAAAAAGTCTACATGTCAGTGCATCATCAGGTGGTTTCAGAGAGTTACATGGTTCTGTAAAAGCACTCAGAAAACAATACAGCAATGTACTGATATTAGAAAATGCACTTTGTACTTTTGAATACTTAAGTATTCTTAAAAGTAAGTACTTCAGTACTTTAACTTGAGTAAAATTTTGACCAAGCAACTTTTACTTGTGGTTGAGTAAGATTTGACCGTGAGTATCAATACTTTGACTCAAGTACTGGAATTGAGTACTTTGTCCACCACTGATTAAATGTGACAATATATGATAAAAAGCTTTAGGTTTCGATGTTCATTGAAAGTAGGATGTTGTCACTTAATAATGTTACCCCTACACACAAATTTGAAAACATTTAGGCTCCAACACAATAGAGGCAGCGGCTTAGTGGGATAACAAGCAACAAAAAAAAACACTTTTCGTGATAACTGCAATTTGACATTACCTCATACATGAGAGTAAGAAGCCAGATCAGAGCCTTAGCAGTTAGGATTAACAATCATTCCTCATGGTAAAACTTAATGAAGAAAGATAATGCAAAAGATGATTTATTCATCATAACTGTAATGTTTTTTCCCTCACTGAATGGTATGGAGCATTTATTGAAACCTCTTAATTAAAGACATGGCTATCAGCAGCGCACACTGAGAAAACAATGCTGCAGTATTTGTAGCTAACATTGCTCCCCAGTTAAATCAGCTCAAACCAGAAACAGCAGATAATTTAGATCTTTTTTTTCTTTTTCTTTTTTTTTAAACAACCATAACAACATTTCAACAAGATTGTTTGTGATTCTGGGCAGATGTTAGTTACAGGTCCCTACCACCATGCATCGAAGCTCAGAACAGATATAGTTTCAGTCGTGAGTTACGGCTCTCATGCTGTCTCATAGTTTATTGTAAATCATGTGCAGTCATTCATCCACACTGAGGTCACCACATTCATCTTGCCAAGGCCTGTCGAAACTCGAATCAAAACTATTAAGTTAGCTGGCCGCCCCTCGTTCCCGAGTTGCATTGTTGATCCAGGCATTAAATAGTATTTTCTCAGTGGGAAACATTTGTCTTTGCCCAGTTTAAACTTTTATATTCTCTTTTTTGAAGTGTAGAGGCGTTTCCAGTTTCCATGACCAACAGTATTTTTCTTTAGATTGTACTGGCCGCTATTTCTTGTTGTTTAGTGTTTTATGGCAATTGAATCTTTTGTAGACTGACTTTTGTTTAAGGTGCACAGAGGTTAAGCCTTTTAAACGTAAGCTGAGTCTGAACTGCGGAGAGTTCACTCCCCAGGAAGTCGTCAAATCACACGAGCGAGAAACCAGCAGGACCAGTCAGTGTGTTGTATGTGGAATGCATCTGTGGTGGTCAGTCTTCAGTACAGATTGCCACACATTTATTCGTGCATGGATTAAGCCAAAAGACGGCATCGTATGTATGCATACATACATAAAGCTGTTAAACATGTGGGTGTTAACACGCATTAAAGACTAGGATTCAGCATATGAAAAGTGTGACATAATTGCTTATATAAAGTCATGTGCTGTAGGCTGAAGGGGTCAATCGGTAAACAGTGTCTCTCACTGAAAATCTCTAAAGTGTTTGTTGACTCATGGAAAATAACAGTCAAAACTGAGGTTTCCCGACAGAAGAAATAGAACTTTGAACTTCATGGTGGCTTTTTGTTTTGGATCGCTACGCACAAGATTAGTTAGTCATTTCCCATCCTGAAGCATTTCTCGTTTTAAATGGAAAAAATAAAAGTTGTTGAAATGTAAGGGGCATCTCGTTTTGCATCCTGTTCAGCAGACTCGCGTCAACACTTGAGTGCACTAGAACAAGGGTTTGCCACGAGGCACACGTGCTCTCATGATGTTTATCTGTGTATAATTTAAGACCAGATCTAGCCTAAGACATACTTTCCTCTGCCGTAGGTATGACTAATAGCTGTGTTCTGTTCCTGTCCTCTAAAAGGAGACGTTTAAGCCACAAGTGGATATTTGTCATCTACATACAATGTGGGAATTATCTGCTGGGGCTGAGCCCTGTTCGCCTTCAAAACACAACTTAACTGGTTAAACCTAGTGTGAGAGAAAAACATAGAAGGAAAGAGAAAGCGTGAAAGGTCTTTTGTATCAACATCCGTCATGTCTTTGACTCTGAGTGGTCTCTTTCACTGCACCAGTTACACATATTTGTCACACACAGGTTTGCTAACCAGCTCTCGCCCTTTTGGCCTTCCTTTTCTTCCCCATACACTCCCCACCTCTGGCGTCCAATATTAGTGATGCACCTGTGGGGTGGATATGAATCACTGTTATGGCAAAGGCAGTACAGCACAGATTGAGTTCCATTATATTACCTGAGTCTGTCTGTCTGTCTGTCTGTCTGTCTCTTTTTGTTTCAACTGGATGTAGTTAAGCCTGCAGGGTTCGTGATGAAGATGACTGTGGGAAAGAGGGAACACAGAGATAGAGAGATGGGTGGATTGAGAGAATAAATGGACTCAGAAGGGGTGTGGACCATGAAGGCCGGCAGAAGGAGATCAGAAAATGGAGAAAGATTAATGATCTAGTGTGCTGGCAACCTGCCACAAATTTCATACATTATTCTACTGCATACACCATGAGTTATACTGTGGAGTGTCCATGGATCTGCTCCTAAGCATTAAAGAAAAGAAGAAATTCATGTAATTTTTCTCATAGAAATGTCTTAAAGACAAAGATGACCGAAGCGGAGCTCGGCAGAAGAAGTGGGCATCTGTCTTGTTGAATTGCAGGCACTGATCAGACTCAGCTTTCTTTCGGTGACAAATGAAAGAGTCGTGCAATTCACTCTGGCTCACAACATGCAAATTAGGAGAAAAGGTAGTGAGAGTGAGCATGTGCTGACTCTTGCTCTCACACATCTGGGATCCACTTGGGCAGCTGGTTCAGATTTGGCCCAACTTTCTCCTCTTTTGTCTTAGCTGTGCTCTCTTGGTTTTGTGTATTTTTCCTTTATATCCTTTTATTGTTTTCATCTTTAATGTGCTGTTTGTTCTTCCTGTTTTCTCATGCCTTCACCAGCTGTCTCCTCCTCCACCCACGTTCCTGTTGCCCTCGGCTATGGAAGTAACCAACGCCATATGGAGGAAGCTAAACCGCTTTGCGTCAGAAATTTTGGACCATTGACCATAACCTCAGTTTTGTTTCGTAAACACCATCATTAACTGGCTTATTTAGGCTTTTGTCATTGGTTTAATCTTTTTAATTCTTCTTTTATAATCCCAACTTCAATGCCTTCCATCATTGATCATTCCCTCGCAGGTTGTTGATGCAGGCTCTCTGAACGTTTGGCAGCCCACCAGCCCTGATCCTTACCGAATCCAGACACCCCTGCAGTGTAACAAGTGTGATTGACAAGCCAATCTTCTACAGAGACACGACAGGAGACAGGAACACCGATTGCTCTCTTAGAAACTGATGGATTCTCTTTTCACATTCCTTTTCTTTACATTATTCTGCCTGCATCCGTGCCTTAGATCTCTGTGGAATTCTTTGTAACCATATGAAAACATTCCCATTTGCTCAGTCAGCAGTCCCACAATTTTTTTGGATCCATCTTCTTTCCCACCCCCTCATAGTCACTCACACATGCACTGGTTCACAAAACGGAGTGCTTCCTCCCATTTGTGCGATGGATTGCCCATAGAGCACAAGTGGAAAAATGGGAACAGCTGAACCACAGTAGCTGCTCGATAATGGACAATATATCTTAGAGCAGGAAGGAAGGATGACCATGGTATATATATATAACCATTGCTTTGGTATGTGAATGTAGAGATATGGCGGGAATTAAAGTGTGTAATTGTTTGCGCATATGTCCCTGCAGAGCAGATGTAGCTGGCTGAACAGGGAGCTTCTGTAGGAGACATTTAGATATGCTTGTTTCAGTGCTTTATGCTTTATTTCAAGGTGATTGCAACTTGTGGTCTACTTTGGATCAGAGGATAATAAACCAGATAAAAGGGCAGGCAGTTAAGGCTGTGTTTTCACTGCAGACAGAGTTTTTCCCCCTCAGTTTTTTAAATGATCTCACAGTACAAATAGTGTAGTTGCTCTAAAATCCTGTACAGAACAACATTGTACGAACTTTTTAGTGTTGTATAATGCAGTTTAACTCAGCTTGTAGTTGAATTTCTAAAAACATCTTTACTGCTGTTGTTGAAATACTGAGGCTAACTCACCTGTAAGAGCAGTAGATACTTCCCATTATTAATAAGCATAAGCCAACTGCAGGTTGTTGATATAAGCCACAAGTTTTAGCATTTTATATGACGCTTATAGGTTTTTAACTGTAGTTGAATCGTTGATAGTGAGAAGTCAACTCTAAGAAGTTAAATGTTTGTTTACAGCAGTGTAATCCTGAGTTTTGTGCAGTGGTTTTAATGTAATGTATTTTTTTTTTCTACAGGGTGGAGTATAAATAATCCAGGACTATTTAACAAGGCTTTAAGTTAATATATTAGTTCTCACTCTAAGCGGTTGCCTTATGCAAAGCCCCTCAAGTAACAACTGTTAAAAAAAATCAAGGCAGTAAACTCAGTTCATGATATCTCAAAACATTGTCTTTGCCCATTCTGCCCATTCCAACCCATTCTTACTTCCAGGGTGTCAAACACTGCCATTTGGTCAAAGCCAGTAGAATCTTTTCAGGTGTCACGTCTCATTCCTGGGAACAAACGATGCCTTGTAAATCACCCATAATGTCCACATTTTGAGAGAGGATTGGAAGTGGTGATGTTATTTGTTGGATTTGTGTGAGTTTCACTCCAGTGTCACGTCATAATTTTTTTTATCACCTCTTTTGCACTTGGAAACCACAGCTATAGTCCGTTATGAGTTACAAGAAAGAGAGTTGCACATTCAGCTTCAGTCGAACCGATTGGTTGTTGTTAGGCACCAAGTTTATTTGGTTTACTAAACTAAACTTGTTAAATTTGGACACCAAAACGACAAGATTAGGGTGTGGGAAAAGATCATGGTTTGACTTTGTACACATTTTTTCATTATGTAAACCCTGGACTTTCAAAAATGACTCAAAAGTGAGTCCTCAACATTCTTTCCTCAGTGGAGCAGTTTCATTATGACAATACTATGCAATTAATTGCAGAAAACCCCAGCTTTGCCGTGATATGTTGTTGGAAGCAGAAGCAATTTTCTCTGTGCTTTCAGAGCTATTCCAGGATTCTCAGCCTTGACTCTTGATCCAGAAATGTGTTGGGCAGCCACGCTGTTTCAGATAATCTTTTCAGCACACCATCATCACTGCAAGGGGATAATTCACAAAGTAGTCACCAATTCATTTTTTTTACACTTTTTGGAATCATTGTGTTTTCGAATTGATCAATCGATCAAATCCTGTAAACAGTGAAGCAGGAACCGCTGGGCCAGATAAGGATGGTCCAACGCTGGTTTCACTGAAAGTTCACTGAAAACCCCAGCTAATGTTTGGAACTTGCCACTGTAATAAATTATGCCCTTAAGTGCAATGGATGTGACAAAAAAAAGCTGGAGCTATCTGCACCATGCTGCGTTAAGTTCATTACGGTATGATTAATGTTTGTTTTTGTATGTTTATTCCGAGGTATTTTATGTATTTATTTAACAAATTACTCCCTGTCAATGCTGGTTTGTGGCCCAGCTGTTGGGGACATCTGCTTTAAGTTGAAGGGTTCTGACAAAGCAATGATATGTTTCCTGTTCAAAGTGAGGCTCATTATTAACACCGCACTGCATTGTGCTTTTCCAGAGACTTTTCAGTAAATCAGTGGGAAATTATTGGAACTGTATGATATGACTGATTTTATATATAAAGAAAAAAGAAAGAAAAAAACATTCCCACAGTTTGGTTGAGCTAAACTGTGACACAACGTTCTTTCCACATTCTATGCTTCAGGCATGCACCCAGGCTCTGTGTCCTTCTTGCTTCGTGTCTCTTGTTGCGTCAGTGTTTAAGATTCTTGGTGTCAGACCACCTCCATCTCTTCATTCTTCATTCTCCTAGACTTTCCCCTCCACTTCATATCCAGTTACACCTCTCTCAACAACTCCACTTGTTCCATGTAGTCACTACTAATGCAGTCGTGCTATATGCTGTGACACGTATGCATGGTCAGCGTCACAGTCTGACTCAGGGAAAAGCCTCAGTAGTTCAGTATTAGATATGACTATCTGGGCAAATAAACCAGTGGTATCATTGCTTCTGCATCCTTAATCCAGCATTCAGAGATAAAGGCTGTGTTCTGGAGGGAATGAAATGCTGCACGGACCAAGTTTTCATTAGATGTATAAATGTTTATCCCAAACTCCATTTGTCTGGTGTGTGAGCCCACATTGTTTGCATGGTTTCCTCAGCAGATTCCATCTCTTTCCTCACATCACACAAACATGGACACACACACACACACTTGAGAAATAAGGGTGTGTTTGTGCATGTTTGAGGTGTGCATTTAGTCTATGTAACTTTTAAACATGTCTGACCAGTAATAAAAAAATATATATATATTTTTAGAATATGGTAATTGATTAATTGGAACTTAAGAATATATATTTTACTGACAACATATGTGGATAATAGAGTATGATCAATCAGTGATGCTAATTTCTAATATGAGCACACTTTTGCTATAATTAAACTATTCATTCTCAATTTTTTTCAAAGCCTCACCTCCCAGTACAGTTACCACAAACTCATCATCTAAATGATAAAAGGCAGATTTAATCCTTAACCACAGGGTCCCTAAAATTAGTTACAATGAGCACCTCATTGTAACTGACATCACACTCAACAAATAAAGAATAGATTGAATGCAAGCGAGCATGACACTTTCCACCATGTGCAAGAAGGCCAGGTTGTAGATTGCATAAACTGGTCATTTATAAGTGTTTTGTTCTCCATTACACAACCCTGAATCTAACTGTTTTTGAAGGTCACTTTTGTATGAAATAGCGTGCATTAGGAGAGCTGTATATTCATGAACTGTATATCAGCATTCTACAGCTAAACCCAGTAAACCAAAAGCAGACTTCAAACCTTTTTTTGGCCAGCATCTGATCAATTTGCGTGAGATGAAATGTATGAAATGTACATGATCAGATGATCACTGCCAAACCTGAGCGAGTGTTTGGCATTGATGGACAATTCTGAGATGGCTAAAAGTGTAAATCTGTGGTTATTTCCTCTTTGGCAAATCTGACTGTGGTGTCAGCAGGAGCCTTATTCCGCTCATGTTTGGTCAGTGCTGCCAAAGACGACAGGAGGGAACTGGGCTGTTGTGCAAAGCTCGCTTGTTTCTTTTGGTGCACAGCTGGCTCAAAGGCAGCATCTCTTCTTTCTCACTGACGTTAACATGAAATTGTGTACACACGTGCAGATGGAACCGTGAATGAGCACCTTAATTATCATCTTAAATCTGCTGCTGTTGTTCAGCATGGGAAGAGAGATCTTATTAAATATTAACACACACTGTCAAACTGTTTTACCTGAGAGCGTTCTTACCGAGCCTGTCCAAACTTAAACATCTCGCTTGAATGTCTTCCTGGATGAGAATGTTCAACACCCGCTTTGAATCAAGCTGCCCTGCTGTGGTTCTAAATTTCTTGTGTACTGTCAAAGTCACTTAAAAATTCACTTAAGCCACAAAAACTTGATATTAGAATTGTGTTAGGATCCAATAAAATGGAAAAAGTCAAAACAATAGTGACCCGGACTTACAACATCACGGTAAAATAGACATCTGCAGGAACATATCAGATGTCCCGCAGTTGCTGTGTGGGAATTGGATTTATGACCTTGAACAATAAAGTAGGTGCGTGTCTGTGTGTGTGAATGCGATTGAGTCTGTACAGTATGTAAATGTTGTATTTGTGTCGGCTTATCCATACATGCATATCTGTATGTCTTTGTGTTTGTGTCTCATGGGGTGAAACAAAAGGCAAGTCTTATCAATGCCAGACATTCTTTAAGAAAGATGTCATACTCTGTGTTTTGTAAAAGAAACAGTGGCTCTTTGTATTTAGATAAGCTCAAGGCATGCAGGTTGATCTTACCTGTAATCCTGTCTGTCTATCTATCAGTACATGGATAACGATATTGTATGCTCTTCAGTCATAGATGACTTGTTAATGGAGCAGTTGGTGACTCTATTTCCTCTACATGTCATGACAAAGGGTTCAGCAGGTGCTCTGCATAGATTGGACTGAATTAAAAAACTATGTGTATTTGAGTTGAGTTGACAGTTTATTGTTGTTGTTTTCAGAGAACACTACTACTACTTGTTATTATTTAAGTGTACCAAGTCCTGGAAACCGTGTTTTCTTTTTTTTCTTTTTTTTTTTTAAATGAAAGGGCTGAAATATCCTGAAGCACAACACGCACTTTCGTTCTGATTTTAGTTTCTCTCCCTGGCTCTGAGCCCCGGGCGTGCGGGGGCTGCGATGCATTGCTCGGTTAGTCATCAGCGTCACAACATCATAATATCTGTTGACGCTTTGAAGTTATTCTTGTTTGGTGAGAATATTGAGTTTCTCAATATTGTGATTTTTCGGATATATCAGTGGGGTTAAGCAACAGGATGCTCAGTTATTTGTTTAGACAACCAGTGTATGTTAGAGATACAGATAGATACACATTCAAAAAGCCGAGTACCAACAATCCATAGCTCAACAGCAATCTTGTACTGGAGCCAAACTGACAGAACTGTATAATGATACTGCTTGCTCTTTTTTTCTGTAAGTAAAAAGAAGCTACTGTATCCCTAGAATAATGTTTTTATGTCAAACTGAGTGACAAAAAAAACTCTTTCTGAGGTCATTCATCAAATTTATTTGCAAGTGCATTCATACCACAAGACCCAGGGTACTATGCGGTTCATTATATGGGACCATATAAAGGACAGACAGACAGACAGTATCTGTCTGCTCTCAGAAGTGTCTTCCCAGTGCAGCTCCATTTCTATCACTCTACTTCTCTGTCTGTCATCCCTCTCTGTGATCTGGCTCTGGGTGGGATGGATGCAAAGAGCACAGAAGCAATGAGAGTCCTGGGAACAAAGATATTATACACCACAGGGGTCTTCCTCCTCCGTGTTTCACATGTAAGCTGCTTCTGTGTGCACGTTGGTGGCTGCTTACACCCCACTGAGAGATCAGTAAAGGTTAAAGAAGTTGGGGATTGGGATGAGCAGCACGCAGTCCCGCTTTTATACTGTCCTTTTTAAGCTTCCTATTGCATTCTTTGGGGCTTGTTCTCTGTATGTTTTTGCTTAGGTGTGCCTGCACAGTCTCTCAGCTCCAACTATAGGACTCATAGACTGGATTAAAACACAAAGGGTGTCGCTGGCAGTTCTGTAATCTTGAACCTTCTGTTGTTTGCTCTTCTCTCTTTTTCACAATCAGTGCTTTAGACCCGTATTTGAGAAGAAGGGCTGTCATTATTGGTATTTGAGTAATAAGTCGGTGAATGCATATTGCTCTGAGTGGAAGTGGAGCAAAACCAAACTTGCGCTTGAGCCTGAATTGGCCTAAAAAAACAAATCTGCCAACAACAAAGTACTAAATTATGTCCAAACATAGATCACTTTTTCTGGCACCACCCAGGATCAGCAGCAAAAAGGCAGACGTACGCTGAAAATGGACTTTAGCTAAACCGATCATTGTTTGCACTTCAATTTTTGCGTTTTCTTTCTTATACACAGGTTTAAGAGGATTCTGACAACAGAGCAATGAGTATCATTCAGTGATGATGTAACTCCGTTTGCATTTCTCCCAGTCAGCGGTTTGACTTCCCGTGGAAAAAGGTTTTCCCTTTAGCTGCCTCTGCCCGTCTCTCGTTGCAGGAAAGGAGATAAACTGTTTTATTTTCCAAGAAAGAGCAGTTCCACCTGGCTTGAGTTGTGGTTACATTTCATTAGAGAAAAATTATTTCTGTCTGCTTCACACTCCAGTAGGAGAAGTTTTCCAGCACACTTCCTGTTGGCCTGGCGCTGGAATGCACTCTGGAATGATATAATGACTTTTCCACATCCCAGACTGCTTTTTCCCAGAAATATTTAGAAATGTATTGTGTTTATACAGCGAGTGGTTAACAGAACAGCTGCTCGTGAGTTATGGGGACGCAGATATGTTATATTTAGGTGAATGTTTTGCTTCGATGTGGCCAGCCCGCAGGTGGTCTGACAGCTGTTGGAAAGCAGAGATGCTGTGTCTTGTCTCTTAGAGTGAGTTTGTGGGGTATGTTTTGTTGAATTATGCTGCTACTGCACAGACAAAAAGGCAGGCAGATAGAGAAGTTGACAAATTATCTATGATTTAAGTTTATTTGCTGTCCCTTAACCACTTCTGCTATTAAGGTCTTGTAATGTTTTTTTTAAACCAGCTCCAATATTCATAACCAAAACCAAAAAGAGGAAGTTTAATTCAAATTTGAAAAATAGATGTGTGATTTATGTTGGATCGAAAAATGTTTAAAAGATCAACATTAATATTTCAATATCAAAGGAACAATTTGACATTTTGGGAAATGCCTCCCACACCAGTCCCCACTAATAAAGCTTGCTAATTAAGAGGTTGTGTCTCATTACTTTAGGCTGTAAAATCGGTGAGTAAAAACGTCACGTTGTGGTTTTATGGTCGGTAATGTGAGGAACTATTTTTTGGCAGAGCTTAGCGACTTCTTGAAGTCACCTCTGGTCTTCTGTGCATTTTAATCGACACGCTTTAGAGGTGTTAGTTTACTGATTTGTTTTCCTTTTTGTCCGCATCATGTTTGGCCTCTCTGTCTCATCAGCCATCGGCGCAGTCAAATGCTTTTTCAGCGAATGAGTGTGATGTTTGTTGTGTGTAGGGAGGTGGGTTTAAGGGGAAGCAGTGAAGGCATCTTTGTTCGCTGCACATAAGATACTAGTGTTTGGCTTTGCTTGTTATTTGTGTGAAAAAGCAGTCTGTTTAGGCAAGTGTGTGTGTGTGTGTGTGTGGGGGGGGGGGTCTTTTTTGTGTGTGTGTGTGTGAGAGGTTAATTTACTGAAGGCTATTTTAATTGAGTCAGAAGACATGTGAGGACAGAGTTTTGAATAAATGTGTGATGGCACTGAACTTTCTGCCATTAAACTTCACCATTAGAATTTAATGAGACACACAAGTATGTCACACACACACACACACACACACACAGTCTTTGACTTTATGCCAACAGCTAATGAAATAGTGTCAGACAGACAGACCGACAGATAGACAGACTGGAGGCAGACAGACAAATTGTCAGATGGACACAAGGAGGCGTGTACAAATGAAACAAAGAGAGGAACTGAAATAGGATTGTTTGGAGAATGGTACCACTGAGAAGAATTTGGCTATTTCAGAGTACACAAACTCCTGTTACAAACAATATTTTCTAAATACAGAGTAATATATAAATGTAATAATTATTTGATGTAATTAGGATCAATTTTAGCATAAAGACTAGGTGAAAATGGTTTAGGTTAAAAGAACAAAGAAATGAGGGTTGGGCTGCTGTTACAGTGCCCGCCCAGAAACCACCTGCGTCCGCTCACAATCAACAGACAAAGAAAATGATCTCTATTTACCAACCACATCCTCTGAAAACACAGTGAACTAATAACTATGTTCTTTTTGGCTTTTGGAAGATAATTCTAGGAATTCAGTCGTATTCTGGAAGAAATCAGGAAAACTTCAAATCAATACAGTAATAAACGGCACTGCAGATTGCCACACTATAGGCCACTGGCTCATCACTGTAACGCTGGCTTGTCGGTGACAGAGATCGTCTGGTGGGAGGAAAAAGAGCGCATATCGATAGATTGTGTTCATTTTAGAATGAGTCGGGGAGATGCAGAGGGACAGACACTTCAGACAAAGAGGAAATTGGTCCGTTAAAAAAAGCGTGAGTAATGCTGATGCCTGTTGCCATGGTGATTGGGGTCAATGAATGGTTGCCATGGAGCCCACTTCTTGGAATTCTGGGAGGGGAACATTTTTGACGTGTGCTTATGTCTGTGTGTATCGACAAAGGCAAATATTCTGTTATTTATGAGAATGTACAGCTTTAAATCGGTGCGTACGGATGCTCAGAAAGCTTCATAACAACCGGAGTTGTGCCACATGAAAACAAAAAGATGTGCAGTACATGCTACAAAAGATAATGAGTAAACGCTTGATTTTTATGTTTTTAAGCATTTGATACGTATATTTTTTTCACGCTATCCTTCAAAAACCAAAACATTGAGACCATGTTGTATGTATTTTGCTGTGTTGCTCACATTGGACTAATAGACATATTAAAGTCATGGCTGCCACAGAAAACATGAAACGGTGTCAGACGATTAACAAATTTGCATGTATCACACACAGCCGCTATATGTGCCATGTCTGACATGTCTGTCACCAGTGATGTCGTGATAATTAGTGTCTCAGTAGATTGTGCACAATTCAGCATGAATGTGTAGGTGTTACCACAGTTTTGCGACAGGTGTAAAGCGTGTAGGGTCCATTGGATTATTTTAAGGTCGATTTCTGTACTTTTAATTTGAACTGCAGCTACATGCTTGTGTGAATGGGAGTGCCTTTGGCAGAACGCGTGTTTTCCAACCAATTTTGACTTTTCTCTGGGCAAGCTTAAGAGTTTTCTGATGTAACCACGTAGTTAGTAGGTTTCTGGGTCAGAGTGTATGCGTGTTTCATTCTTTTCCTTATTTCTTTTTGTGTTTCTGTTGGTATGTGTTTGTGTGTGCATGCGTGTGTGTGTGTAATAAGACACTGCTTTTCATCCACCTGATATCGGTTTAAAATGAGGTCTGTGGCCATTACAGCCTGCCTTGCTGAATCAGATCGCAAATGAAAACAAAAGAATAATGACGAAACAGATTCCCTAACTTATTCCCAATTATGCACAGATTTAGATTCTTATATACTAATAAGCTATAATATGCTTGTAGTCAGGTAAGGCGCATTGATAAAGGACAATTGCAAAGACGTGTTTCTTTTTGGTAATCCAAAGGGAACACAGTCACGCACAGACGATGCATCAGTTAGAATTGATGAGATGGAGCATTTTTTGGTTAAAAATAGACTATTTTAGTCTATTCTCTGTGGGTTCTGCCCTCGTGTTTATCAGGCTTACTGTTTTTTTAATTATTTTTTTACTTCAGATTTTGTAATATGTAACACACATACATTTTGCATTCAAGCCACTGCGGTTTGCCCTGTATCCGAGAACCTGCTGTCTCTTCCTCTGTACCTTTTCGGTCCTTGAAGTGATGCACATGTGGATGGAATACTATGTGACATGTTGAGTCTTGAAGATATGGAAGGCTTGGCTATGCTGTGGAAGTGTGCGTGTTAGGAGATGTGAGACGAAAGCCATGTGAGCTTCATGCTACAGTTCACCAACGGCGTAGAGGATGACAAGAATGGGTCGACTACACTTGTGTGGATAGTTGTAACATCTGATTGGAGTGCACATGGACCTAGCGCACGTGAGTCTCCCCTCCCCCTTGTCACTGATGATGTCATACTGTGTACAGTATGCTACCACCGTCAGTGTGTATGTGCCCTTCCCCCATTCTGAGTGGCCTGCACCACCATCATCATCATCATCATCTGGAGAGCTGTTTTGAGGTGTTGCTTCAATGTTTACACACACACACCCTAAGGATGCAAGTGTCATTGGGACAAAATGTTGAACATGCTCATTTGATCCATGTCTTCTCATCCTCATGCATGTTATTTTGCAACATTACCCATAATCCTCCTTGCGAGTCGGTCTTCCTCCATTTCACTTTAATCCCCTAACTCTATGGTGCGCTCAGCTAGAGAAAAGATTATTGATAGCTATGATACAGTACAAAGAGGCAAATAAGGACAAGCATGCATTGACTGGCAAAAACACACTCACACACATTTAAAGTGAGGATGTATTTTGGTATCTGACCGTGCAAAAACAAACAAAAGCACGCATGAAATTGCCTCAGACAGCACAAGCAGCACAGCCCCTTGCTGAACTAAAAAACTTTGATCAATACAATATCAACTTCTGTTTTATCAAGTGTTGCCTCTGCATCCTTTTCATCCAATTTCAGTCAATGTTTATAGGCAACGTGTGCTGCATGAGACACCACACGCTTGTAATGAGCTTATCCTTCGCAAGACTGCACAGCTGTTCGAGAGTGTGTTTTTGGTTCAGGATGACAGAAAAACAGGATGCTGTTGGATTTGACACAGAGCTCGGGTGTTGGAGGGTGTTGAGAGCAGTTTTGTATTCCTAACTCACACCTAAAAAAAGAGCGGGCATGGATGTCAGTCAGAAATTGTATTGAACAGCACTCGCTTGCAGTTAATCAGACAGAAGGCTTATTGGAAGTTTTCTGCTCATATTTCAGTTTGCCATCTCTCTTTGAAGTATTCTCATTTCAATTTAAGCAGGCCTGTTGTGGCAGTGTCATGTGGCAGTGGTGAAAAGTTCAGTCTTCACTGTATAAGCAACACGTGTTCTGAATGAGAGATAGAGAGGACAAGAGGAAGAAGCAACATCTCCTGGCATTGTTGAGAATCTCGGGTGCATAAAGGAATTCTGGGAATGTGCTGCAGAGCAGGTGATTAAGCTGCTAACTGATTTCTGCTCTCCCCCCTGCCACCATGCCCAACCCTCCTACTGGCTGAAACTAACACAGGCAAAGTTACAACCTTCGTAAAATAAACTGCTGTGGCAGGTGTTGTTGATTCTATCTTTCCCCCAGCTCTGCCCAGCCTCTCTTCTGTGACGTGTTGCATCAGCTGTCGGGGTGTAAGAGAGTTGAAGATAAGGGCTGGGTTTAAAAGTATGATGAGATCATCATCTCCCAAAGGCTTATGGTTGACGTGCTCTAGCTTATTCAGGGTGGGATGCGGATTTTTTGGCCAGATCCAACTGTTCCATTAAGCTCTAGTTCCATCTTAAGAAATTGACACTGGGGAAACTATCTAGGTTTATATTGCTTTTTTCTTTAAAAAAAAAAAAAATGTTTTCTGCCTTTTCTTGAACAGAATGAGTTTTGAACCTTATGGGACTTTTGATGGATTTAGAGAGGCATGTCAGAGAAATAAGATGGTATTAAATTTGATTTAATACGACCTTATGCACAGCCTACACGACCCACATACAATGAGTTGCCATAACAACTGACCCTGTCAGAGTGGTCATGGATGAGTATGAGTCTGTGTGTGTGTGTGTGTGTGTGGGAGTGTACTTATGCACTAATGGAAGCAGACCCCAAGGGGGAGGATGGCGAAGGCTCATCACCCAGCCAGACCACCTGATACACTCCTGCTGAGTTCAAGTCCCATCATTCTCATGATAAACGAACGATGGATTAAAAATTTAGATATATAGAAATATATATTTTTAAACATCTACTGCAATCTTGCCACTTGTGTTTATTAACTGCTGTTAAATGTCAAGATTTGGCAGGATTTATAAAACCTTCTGAGTTGTTACTGCCTCCTTTTATGAGCTCACCTTATGGAGACTGAAGTGTCAGCCCATGTCTCTGCATGATGTCATTCATTGATTTTACTGCTCTACTGGGACCACTAATCTTCCAGAGTGATGCCTCTGCCAATCTAATCATCAGGATTAATGCTCCTACCTGTGAGGCTGTGATGTTGCGTGACTGATTGCAGCTTAATTTGCAGGGGGCAAAATTACAGATATTGTAATCGCTTCGAGGTTGTGGTTCATGGATGCACAATAATACTGTTACTTATTCTTATATCCTGTGTCTTTACAGTCGGGTCCTTTTACCTTATTCGTCCCTTTATTCCCCCTGTTTCTGTGGGATGTCACAGACACAAATTGTTTGAAACCTTTCGAAACCCCTTTTTCTGGTTCATTTTCATGCTATTGTGGCCTACTGCTAATCTAAGAATCTCTCCCAAGCAAGACATAGATTCTGGTTGTGTTTTTCAGCTTAACACGTGATTCCTCTTCTCAGAAATGCCATTACAGAAGAGCAGATCTGATTAACTCTGTGTCTTTGTGTTCTCTCTGTGCAGGGCTGGAATCGATGATGTGGAGACGGATGTCGTGGAAATTGAAGCAAAGCTAGACAAGGTATGAACCGTGAACTTAATGTGTGCACAGTATGCTGGTTTGCTGTCTCGTGTTTTACTGCCATCAAAATTTCATTTTAAAACCTACAGAAGCATACACTTTTGTGGGCATTTTTAATCTGATTGGCATTTGTGAGTATGTGTGTGTTCATACACAGTAAACACACAGAGCAAACATTGATTAACGCCACAGAGGCAGCTCTATATTCTTTAGTATGAAATCCCAGCGCAGTGCAGCCTGTAATCTCGGCAGGGGATGTTTTTTTTTTCTTTCTGCGAGTATTACAGCAACAGCTTGGGGTTTGTGAAATATGGAACAAGGCATTTTCAGCAAATTAATTCCCATAGGACTTCATATTTCATTGGTTTTATCTGGTCTGAAAAGCTTTGTCATGGTGTTCCTTTTGAAAATGGCCACAATGACCAAAAAAGACGAGTATTCCTTCTTATTTGAGACATAAATTGTAGCAGTCTGACAAAGGCCTGTGTTGCTGGTGGATCGATTGAGAGGTAAAAAAAGATGAATATCGTAAATGTGAAAAAACAATTGGAATGAATTACTTGGATAATTGTTAGACATTTCTAGTTAGACAGATCTCTCTGTGTGGAAGGCCAGCAGGGGTGGATATCTACTGTCACTAGGGAGCGAGCTGAGATACACTTATAAACTTGTAAGTTGGAGAGAATGCAGAAGATGAGACAGTCTAACTGTGGATAAATGGTGACCACGTCTTTTTATAGAGATGAATCTGAGAAAAATCTTCAAGTGTCAAAGTGTTTATCTTACACAGCCAGTAGACGACACAAGAGATAAACATCCGTCGGTGTGCATAGTTAGGTCTGTTTCAATCATACACATGGTTGCTAAGATGTTTGTGGTCCTTTCTTGATACTGCAGTCTCAGGTTTATTAGGCAGTCACAAAGTTTCAGCATCGCTTCATTAAGTTATGCTGCTATCACAAAAAAAAAAAGCTCACACACATCAACAGATTAATCGAGCCGGTCAGGAACTTCTACTGAACTTTGAACCCTGTTTGAGCACCACTGACAGATGGAAAGGGTCAAAGGGGGAGAGGTTTGAGAGGCTTCCATCAGGTTGATTTGTCCTGTTCAGCAGGCAGCTCTGTTTGGGTGGTCTTAAGCTGCCTGGTCTGACAGCAACGAGAGCTCACAGAGGACGTAATTCATATATAGCATATATAGCATAATTCATTAAGACCGAGCAACTCTGACAAGTGTAAAAACTGCTGTCCGCTGCGCTGGCTTAATTAATTAGAAATAATTATCTTTTGTTGCTTGTTATTTGAATTTCTTCCTCATCAACTAGCAAAACAGTGGCACTAGTATAGACAATTTTTAGTGAATTAAAAAATAGTAGAAATGGGCATTCAGCAGCTCATCTCCCAACAGACACCATGCATTTACTCCGTAGCTGTTTTGGTCAATTAACACTGCAGGGTTTATCATGTGGTACAAGATGTGGCATTGTGGCCTCGAGTGGAACTATGTTGTTCTTCCAGTCCATTTATTAAGAAATCTAGTCATATATTCTGTCCATTTAATGGCTGTGCTCGCACCCTAGGGGCACAATAGCAGCATGCAATTAGATCATATTCACATATCAGCCAATTTGTTGACATATACTTCGTGTTGTCAGACCTGCCTGGAAGGGGCAGCGATGTCAAGCTCCCCGTGCATTTTCTGTGGATTCAGTGTCAGTAGCAGACATGTGGCTGTATGATGCGCTTCAGGTGACCTCGTTTATACATATAGAGTCTACACATTCCATTTGGCAAATGCAACACACACTCTAAGCCAGAAGCTCATTCTAGTAATCTTCACACTGTCAGCCTGCACACAGTAGAGGACTTACTGTCAGCCGCCCAGAAAACCACACTCACATCGTGACAACCTTGGGAACTCCTGCACCAAGTAAGATAATTAAAGGTCTACTACAGTCTCTTTACCATACCCCATGTCCCCTCCACCTCTTGTGAACAGGCACACACGCAAACACATGTTCTGATTCTGCACAGCTGCATCAGTGCACTGGTAATGACAGTGCACCATTCTGTAGCTTCTCATATTTCCCTTAAAGTGGGGAAGTCTAGCAGTTGGCAGCTCATTTGGTGTTTAAGAGCATACATGCAATCACAGGAGCTGTCTGTGTCTGGTTGAATTAATTTGCAATTAGCTGTTTATGATAAGCATTTTGCTTGTATGGTGTTGTGTGAATCATCTCTACCATAAAATATGCGTGTGTATCACATTACTTTTGGCTATTTTTACCTAAATGCCTATCTCTTAGTGAGAAATGTGCGCTGCAGCTGCTCCCAAAATCTTTTTAAACACAGCGTTCCTTCTCAGAGACTTGTTGTTCGTGCTTGTGTCGTGGATCCAGGGTTGCCAGTGCCAGCCTGTCGGTTGCACGGTCCACCACTTTGGTTGACTTCAAAACTATAGACATTCACGATGCCCAGATGTTGACATGTGTGGTTATTTTCACCACATTTTTAGAAGAAAAATAAAACTGTTTTTTTTATTGTTCCTTGTGTCTGCTGTTATAGTGGAGACTGGCAAAACATGTGGTTTAAAAAAAAAGAAAGAAAAAAGAGTAGGGGAATGACATGCTGTGAAAAATCTTGTTGGTCAGAGGCACATTTACCCGTATAATACACACAACAAGCAGTTGTCCATAAGATTGCATGCTTTTTTTTAAGGTACTGCATAAGTATGAGGTATTATACGTAAATACTCATTTATACATGTACTCATTAGATTTCTGAAGGACATAGTTTTCCACTCCACTCCCTTTGTTTAACAGCTTTAGTTACTAATTACTTGTGAGGGATGATTTTTTACTAAATACACTGTCATACATCAAATCAGTGTTTTCAAAAGTGCTGACTACAAAATAACACTTCAGTAATTGCAATCTATTGATATGATGAAGCACATTATGATAGTCAGAAGGACCAATCTAGCACTTCCAGTGTAATACTTTAACATCACTTTGCTCCTGAATATTTATATTTTCTAACTTAAGCTGAATCATTCCTTGAAGACTTTTACTTGTAATTTAATATTTTTTACTTCACTCTGCTTATGCTTTTGCTTAAGTGGAGGATCTGAATATTTTCACAGCTAGTTTCCCCCGAGTCCAATATGAGGCACACATGTGGGCTTTGAGGTGAAATGTCTGAACAACTGTTTGAGGGTTTGCGAAAATCCATCCCCTTTCCTCACTTCTGCTTGTACATCCTTGACTCCTCTCTTTGCATCTTCGTATCTTCCACCAGAGAAGTGAGCAGGGGATGAAAAGAGGAGACTCAAGGAGAGAAGAGTTGAGCTAACAGACATTTAACAAAATCAAACAGTCTCACTTTTGTGCCGTCCCTTTTGATCTGACCTTGGATATGTGGTAGATTAGATAAGCATTATCTGTTTTATGACAGCACTTATGTCTACTTTCAATTCAATCATTTACTAAATGCAATAATGTGTCATGCCCCCTTTATACATTACAGGTGCCTAACAGAATGCACCTGTGCATCCTTGTGTGTTATGCCTCAGTGAGGCATCCTCTCTCCTCCCTTCTTGTAATGATGCAGTGGCTCACGTAGGCACCACAGAATGCAATTGGACCCACAATGAGAAACCTCAGCTATGTGTGGTTTTGTCAGAAATTCTTTCAATGGAGCAAAAATATGTCCCGCTAGAGCATGTGCGCTAGTTTTGGTTCACATTGTAGTTATGCAGCCCTGCGTTGCCCCTCCTCTGGTGTTGCTATAAAACAAAACAAAAACAACAAAAAAAACCCCCGACATAATTAATAAGTATTTAAAATCTCATTTTTATTTATTATGTCAGTAGATCTGACTGTGGGTGTAATTTTGGATTCAGCTATAATCACTGCTTTGCCATCTTGTAGTTATTGGCCTCTGATCATTTCATTCCTTTTCCTAATTTGCATCTCTGTTTAAGAACTGTTCTCTTTTTAATTTCCACTTTTAACAGTCTCAGAAAGACCTGCACTGGTCTCAACACAAAAATTAGGGTTATTCTTCATTTAAGTACCCTCTCACATGTAGCATGTGACCAGCAATTCTTTCAAGCATTGTTTGATTTACGTCATCACTGCAACTATTTATATCCATGCAGTGCATTATGTAAAATGCGTTAGCCTTTAAATAGACTGTGATCTTGTGGTGTACTAAAAGTCTTTTTTTTTTTTTATGCACCCCGTTAGCTGGTGAAGCTGTGCAGTGGGATGATTGAGGCCGGCAGGGCCTACGTCAGCGCCAATAAGCTCTTCGTTAATGGCATCAAAGACCTGTCCCAGCAGTGCAAGAAGGAGGAGATGATATCGGTGAGTGAAAGCTGCTTAGGCCACAAAACTGAGCAGTACCTGCACTCAGGAGTCCTTGACCCCTTATCCATCTTTTTAAGAAGATTCCAGTAAATAACAACTGTTCAACAGTATAAACTGAACTGTAAAGACAGAATTGTCCTGTTGATGTTGAGATGAAAGAAGTGACCACATGCAGACAGGAAGTGTTTACACTGATGGCTGCAAGCAGAGAAATCTGAAACCAGCTCCACGGTTTTTTAGTAAAACAAGGGGATTGCATCTCATGTCAGCACAAGTTTTCTCTGGAATGTAGCAGTTACACATCATTCTTTAGAAGTGAATAACTTTTAAATCTTAAAATGGTTTAATGGATTGCACAGATCCAACATATTCTCTGTGGACAGTACAGACCCATAGGAAGACAGTGAAAGGGAAGTATGTTCATATGGAGGCTTGTGCTTACACTGGACATGTGTGTGCTGGCAACTTTGCAGGAATGCCTTGAAAAGTGTGGAGAAAGCCTCCAGGAGATTGTCAACTACCACATGGTAAGACAGTTTTACACATACACACACATGCGCCCACACACCCACATAATTTTGGCCACAGGCGAGAAGTGTAGTGGCGACTGAACACGTGCAGGTCATCCTTGCATGTGAACATCTTTCAGAAATCTGTCCGCTCTGACTGGAGCACATGCGTGTGTCTTATTCAAACCACTTGCTTGACCAGAGTGTGTGACCAAAGTGTGGCAGCTTTAGTGCACATTCACTCATAGAAATCACACACACACATTGAAGTGAGTTTTACCCTCATGACTCCAGAGTGATTTCTCCTCATGACTAAGTGTGATTTAAAAAAAAAAAAGAACTGCTTTGTTAACCTACTGAGATGCTTATACAGAGTCCAATATTCTGATGTTTCAAGAAATCAGAAGGCATTCACAGTTAGATCGAGTAGACACTTTTAGAGCTCTGTGCTGTGTGTGCAATGTTTTTACTTCCCTTCTTTTCCTTTTACAGTTTTACAGATTTAATCTTATCTGATTTACAATCATATCTAAAGATATCACTGTATCATTTTAAACATTGAAGGGAGGTTTCTAGTTATGAGTTAATTAAAGTTTGTTCATGTTTTTTTTTTTTTGTTTTGTTTTGCTGTGCAGAGAGGATGAATAACCCCTGTTATTCAGGGACCCGAGTTTATCCATTCAAGGACATTCACAACAACACAGGTGTTACATACATACTGTAAATAGAGCAGGTTACATGGAAAACTAAGATTGATTCTCATATTTTTACTAATCTGTCTTGTTCTTTTCCTGTAGTTTCTATGAATGTCGTTCCTTTTTTGTCTTCATCTTTTCATATCAAATCAAAGTCTTTCAGTCTTAACACATTGGCTTTATAAAGCCAATGTGATCTTTTTCTCTCTTTTTCTATTAAGACATTTTACTACAAAAAAATTACAGAAAATATTGCGTTTGGCTGGTTAATAGTCTAAATTGTGTCAGTATTCATCCTCCCATTCCCCATGTTCTGCCGCTCCGCCTTCACTCACTTATTCACTTACGCTTCATAAAAGGTGTCCCAGCCCTCCACTCTAACACCCAAGAATTACACTAACAGCTTGTCTGGCAGACAGTATTGATGTGTAATGGAGTAATAGAGTAATGGAGGAAGGGGAGGGAAGGACATAGTGAAAGTGGAAAGCTGTCTGTTTGCACCAACTAATGCCTATTTCTGCAGCACGTCTTGTCAGGCACAAAGCTACAGGAAGAATCTCCCAGTAAATCATCTGAGATGTCAGTGTGTTTACTTTCAAACATACTTCAATCCTAACACAAGACTTACAGGGTGAAGAACCAGGTCATACTTTGTGAGACTATAAAGCACTTAAAGTACCTAAAGCAGTTTGCATGTAGTGATAATTCTCTGGAAAATCAACCCTCAGCAAACAGTTTTTCTTGTTTTGCCAGACAAATTATAACACATATTGCAGCAAATTGAACTTAATAATTGGTGCACCACGACATTGATTGTGACATGACCCGTTTATGTAGCCAGAGGAGGCCATATTTATAAAACTGTCCATCTTTGAGAAAAAAACAACCTCTTGTTGATGAGATGTGTCTTTATCAAAACACTTTCAGATAAAGAAAAGGCTTGTACTTATTAAAGGATAAGACCGGTTTTTTGACATTGGGCCCTTGATTTCACATTATAACATGATGTACTACTCACCCCTGCTTGTTGTTGGTCATTTGGAGCTGTTCCGAAGATATTCGCGAGGCGTCTGGCTGCTCTCTTGAGATATTCGGCCATGAAACGGTTTCCAATGGGCAAGCTTATACAGGCACAAACTATGCTGTTTATAATTTATTAATTACTCTACACTAGCACTGATAACGCGGAGGTGCGTCGCTTACTTAAAAAAATCCGGGTTACTAATTTTGAATTTTAGCCGAATGAATAAATAGGCAGCAGGTCTGTGGGCTGTCTGTGGCAGTAGCACGACGAGGACGTCAGTAACACCCACTTTACGACAAAAAAATCAAAATTACAATAACCCGGATTTTTTTAAGTAAGCGACGCACCTCCACGTTATCAGTGCTAGTGTACAGTAATTAATAAATTATAAACTGCATAGTTTGTGCCTGTATAAGCTTGCCCATAGGAAACCGTTTCATGGCCGAATATCTCAAGAGAGCAGCCAGACGCCTCGCGAATATCTTCGGAACAGCTCCAAATGTTCAACAACAAGCAGGGGTGAGTAGAACATCATGCTATAATGTGAAATCAAGGGCCCAATGTCAAAAAAACGGTCTTATCCTTTAATACGGGTCAAAAGGTTATTTTCTCATAAACTCTTAATGATAAGCTTCAGGTTTCTAACTTATTTCCAACTTGGTTAGTTGAGCTGGAATAATCAATAGTGATAACAGAAATAATTCCTCTATTTAAGCCCCTCATTTTTTATTTCTTTTTTAAAATTTTATTTTTCATGCTTCTTGAACTGTTAGATTTAGCACTTGTGTGGTAACCCATGCCATCGAGAAACTAAATGAGGCCACATGACAATTCTAAACACATTCATTATTTCTTATTGATTATTGTATTTCTATACTAATTATACTTTTATTTGTCTCAAATTAGGTGTCATGCTGTATAGTTATATGAGTCTTTGCATTAAATATTATAGTTCACACACTGTGTTACCAGTGAAAGACTTTAGGAGGAGTTGCAAGCTAACTTTCAATTTTTTGCTTCAAAATAGTAAGAGTATATCATATTATGATAAATAGACACAGTCTGTGGAAAGTGATTGCAGATTTGTTGACCGGTGTCAAGGAGTAAAGTGTCTGATGTTGCACTTTCCACGTATTATTTCTACACCGAGTTCAGACTTTGTTAGAACTGAAAGGTGAGTTGATATAATGTCAGAGCTCCCACTTCAAGCGGCACATCTGTGAGCCCAAGACCCGATCCCCTGATGTCATCAGGCTGTGTTGGGTCATTATGTGAATGGAGGCTTACACATGGACTGGGTCTGTAATCTGCTATGTGTATGTCAAGGTTAAACAAGGTTTAGCTATAGAATTTAATCCACAGTGATTGTTGTATATGCAGTTATGTATGTAAGTGTTATTATTAAGCAAATACAACTGGAGTGCATCTCAGTGTGTACTGTATGTGGAGGACAGATCATCTCCAGATGGAGAGAATAGTTGCTCTTGAGGGAGAACAAAGGAACATTTGCAGGATAAGAAAGTGAAGGAAAGGGAAGAGGAGAGGTGGGAATCCTGTAGTCAACAGGAAGAGAGATGAGAGATGAGTGTGTGTATGTCCATCTCTATTTCCTCTCCCTCCTTTGCCTGTGGTATGTGCCAGTGTGATAAAGGATTCCTATTGCCACCTTGTGGTCAGATTAAGCTACTACAGATATGCCGATTTTAGTCACATCAGGTGACATTTTTAAACAACAGAAAACCAAAGTGTTTCCCAGTTAAATCATGAAATGTTGTGTCTGATGCTATCATCACAAAAAGAACCAGTTCTATAACTGCTGTGCTCTGTGGCTCTTTTCTCATTCTTTTGTTTCCACCTGTCCTCCTTTACCAACAGATTTTGTTTGACCAGGCTCAGAGGTCAATCAAACAGCAGCTTCATACCTTCATTAAAGAGTAAGTATGTCATCACAGCTTCTTCCCAAGGCTAGTGAACGATGTGAAGCCCTTTCAAGTTTATAAGGAGGGATGAAAATAGACATTGTAGGGTGCTCTGGTGCACTTGAGCAAGATCTGAATGTCTTACATTAAATATTCATGTGTTTTGTTCATGTTTGAAAAAGCTACATTTGAGATTTCCATTGTCTCGTAATTAGCCTGTTAGTCTGTTAATCGCTTTGCAAACAAATGCAAAGAATGTATTATCTTAATGCTCAAGGAATTTAAATGGCACGGCATTTAAATGCCGTCTCTTCACTGTTTCCTCCCACTTCCACCAGGGATGTACGCAAGTTCAAGGACACCAAGAAGCAGTTTGACCGAGTGCGCGAGGACATGGAGCTCGCTCAGGTGAAGAACGCACAGGCACCCAGGAACAAGGTGCATGAGGCAGAGGAGGCCACACAGGCCCTCGTCCTCAGCCGCAAAGCCTTCAGGCATTTGGCCCTGGACTATGTGCTGCAGGTGAGACTCACTTACACAAATCCAGGTTGTGTTTCCAGTCTCGTCCAGCAGGCGGCACTGACACTCAACCAGTGCTGAACTCCTCTATCGGCCTCTTAATACTTTAGAGCAGCTGAGAAAGTGTGTTTCTTTTTGATCAGATTTTATAAGATCACTACTGTTAATCTAAGACATGCAGTCTATAATTTACACCTGCTCATCCTCTTTGGATTCGACAGATTAATGTGCTTCAGGCCAAGAAGAAGTTTGAAATCCTGGATGCAGTAAGTAACTCGTCCTTGTTCTTGCACAGACATCTAAACACAGTCAGTGGTGTACTGTGAAGGTGTCTGCTCCGTTCTAATGAACACATTTGGGACTCTGTTTCCTTAATGCCATGTCTCCCTTAGATGCTGTCCTTCATGCGAGCCCAGTATACTTTGTTTCAACAAGGCTTTCACATCCTGGATGAGATTGACCCCTATATGAAAAAACTGGCTGCGCAAGTAAGCTGAAACAGACAAACTCAAAGCATAAAAATTGAGCTCCTCTGTCAAATAATAGAGACATCAAAGTTATCGAGCTGTTTTCTTTTCCATTGACCAGTTTATGAGTTGTGACTGTAGAGTTCTCCCGTGTCTGATTGTGTCTGAGTCGACTTCCACTGACTGTCCTTCTGTTGTGTGCAGCTGGATCAGCTGGTCATTGACTCGGCCATGGAGAAGAGAGAATTGGAGCACAAACATGCCCTCATCCAGCAAAGAGTGAGAAAGCAATACATTTCTCGAGTCATTACCCTTCTTTGTCTTCTTTCTTTCACTTTATATGCCACCCCTTCCATATCCGCTGATTATCATCAGCGTCTGTCACCTGTTATAAATAGCTGAGGCTTTCCGTGGAATTGTGAGTCCTCCATTATTACACTGGTGCACTTACATTTTGTCAGGTGTTGCATGAAGGAAGTTTTGGTGAAAAATGTGATATGATAAAGCAGCCCAGCCTCACTTCAGAGTTTGTAATAGCAAAGTATGTCAACGGCACAAAAGGATGTCGCAATAAAGGCTCACAGTGAATGCTTGAATCAATGAATTTATGTTTTTTATAGGGCAGGGTTCTTGTGAAATGATAGCAAGCCAAAACCTTTTTAATTTCTATTTCTATAGAAATCTTTCTAATCTTATGCACAACATCCATGGAGTAATGCTGCCAGCCATCACCACCTACGTTATTATAAGTCATGTTGAATTGGCAAAGATTACTTTAATGACAGCTCCATGTAATGCCTGGAAATGGAGCCCAGAAATTAGAGTTATTTTGTAATTCCTTAGACTTTTTTAAAAATGTTTTTTTAACTCCTACGTTTTGTGCTGAGGACCAACACAGCTGTAACACAATCAGTAACCAGATTGCATTGAATGATTAATGTTTTGAACTCCAAAAGGGCTCAGTGTTTTAAAATCAAATGGTTGGAAAGGTCTACTGGTTGCGTAACTGTTTATTTTCAGATGCAGGTTGCCCTTCATTTTTATATTAGACTTTCTATTACATTTAACATCTTTAAAGCTGGATTGCTTACAGCATATGTCATGCTGTTGATATTTTTTAATGCCCCTCAATAAAAAGTCAGATCAGTTTCTTCAAAGACTGCACAGCCAATTTTTTTTATTTTTAAATCAACATATTTTAGTCTTGCTTGGCTGGATAGGCTTGTTGAGATGCAATGGCAGCTTCGATTTAAAAACAACAGGCAGAGCAAAAGATCTTTATCTATCTGAAATCTACAATAGGGGTTTTTATCTTACTTTGGAATCAAATGGCTAGTTTGGGTTTGCAGAAAATATGATATGTACTTTTACCTTATCTGTTTTTGTGCCTTTAGCTTAGTTCGTCTTTATTTCATTAAAGGAATCACAAAATAAATTTAAAAAAAAATTTAAATATACATATACGTGTGTGTGTGTGTGTGTGTGTCAGATATAATTATTTTACAGGTCACTCAGTCACATTCATGCACAAATGCGAAAAAATCATCCATCTGTTAAAAGGAAGTGGATGCCAGAAACAAACTGTTTTTTTCTGCCTGACTTGGCCCTTCCGTCAGATAGATTTAGGTGCCAAGTGAAGTCATCCTGCCATACCAGTCAAACAGTGTTGTGCCTTGATGGTCTTTAAGCAGCCCTTCCTCGGAATTTGAAAAAACTCACCCAGGGCTTTTCTGCCTGAAGTAATTTCTGAAGATTAAACACTGATGATAAACACATATTTAGTTGTATGTATTTAACTAAAACAATAAGGTTCTTTCATTAATGTTTCTCTCTCTCCCTCTCCTCATTGTGCCATTGGGTGACCTCGCTCTTTGTCCTCCAGACTCTGATGCAGGTGAGTTTTTTGTTGTTGTTGTTGTTGTTTTTTTTGTATATTACTTCCTGGACTTTTAAATCTATTAAAAGCTTCCTGGTGAAAACTGAAGAATAGAAAATGTGAACTTGTTACAGTGCTTTCATATTACAATTTTGTGCAAGTTCATGCCTCACCAGAACTTGTTCAAAGTTCATTTCACTTACATTGAAACTGAAAAAGTTCATAGTTCACGATCTGAAATTCTGAACCAAGTTCACAGTCCCAATTCAGACCTCCGCTGAATTCTCCTCCTTACATGGAACTTGGTGTTATGAAGTGCTAAGAAGGTACTGGAACATGGGCCCCACAGTCATCTCAGCGGGTACATACAGTGCATATTAGCCAGAAGAGGCCCATCGAAAAACACTTTAATCTCACAATTATTATCGCACTAACATATATCTCCAACAGTGAGTAAAAAGATAAAATTACTTCAAAACATCCAGCAACAACAGCATACCAAACACTTTGAAGAAACAGACAAATGAGAGCAGCAGCTGTGTGACAGAATCTGCTGGAGGAAAACCACAGCAGATACGATCATACTCAGTGGCTGTTTACGACACAGGTGAGAATAAATTGTGGTTAATGTGCAGCTGTCTGCGCCAAGACCAAAAAGAAAGTTCAGCTTGCATTACAGCTTTTCTCCTCAGACTCCAGATTTGTCTGTTCCTCCCTTCATATGTAGCTAGCATGCTCCACTCTTTTTTTTAAAACTATTTGATTTTCGCACACCACTTTTTATTTAGTTGATGTCTTGTCTGCTGTGTGAATGTTACTACATGTCTATAACTAAACATGTCTGTAAATGTCCTAATGCAGCTGCATCAAATATAAATACAGTATTTCTGCCTGTGTCCGGTGCCGAAGCCATTGCAAGGTCTGTGGCCTCCACCAGATGCATCTGTGGGGAGCATGCAGGCAAAATTCAGCATGACACATTCACTATTGACAAAGATGTTGTTTGATCCTGTGTAATGTCCATCAGTTAAAAACAGCCTTGTTCAGTCCAAAATTCACAGAAAATTTGAATGCCACTCATGAACTCATGCTCTCGCCTTTGCCAGGTTTTAAAATTGAGTGAATCAACAGCACGTGACATATTACAATGTACCGTAATTACTATGTACCGTAAAACCAAGCCAAACTGCAGGAACGGGAACGATGTCCTTTGGACAGACGATAACAACAAGGATTTGTTTGAACATAAAGCACAGGACCATGTTTGGCAAAAACCCAACGCAGCATATCAGCACAAACACTCCTTACCAACTGTTAAGCACGGTGGTGCAGGGTTTATGGTCTGGCCTTGTTCTGCAGCCACAGGACCTGGGTGCCTCGCAAATCATTAAGTCCTCTGTTTACCAAAATATTTTGGAGTCAAATGTGGCCGACAATGGGTCATGCAACAGGAAGATGATCCCAAACACGGCAGCAAATCTGTCAACACAATGGCATCAACTTGATTAGATTGCTGTTGCGGGACCTTGAGAGAGCTGTGCATAAACACTGTAAAGAGCAGTGGGCCAAAACGCCTTCACAATGATATGAGATACTAATAACTTCATAAAGAAAACAATTACTTCAATTTATTGCTGCTAAATGTGGTCGTACAAATGATTGTAATGAGAGTATACGTGGTTTTTCACACACCTGCATTCTGGCTTAGTTCTTGTTTAATACTGATAAATAATGACACCGTCCAACATGTCGTGTATCGTTTTTTATCTGAACCTCTATTTACCTTATCTGAAGATCTTGTAAGGACCAGATAAAGTTTTATTTTGTCCTGATATGTAAAGCCCTGTAAAAGACAGTGGGTTTAATTTCTTTTTCGCACAACTTTAAGGAACAAACTGTCATTGTACAAGCCCTGTAGATGTATTTTTGTCTCTCTTGCTATCTGTAGGCTTTTGTTTTACTTTGCCTTTGTTTTTCCCCATATCTCACTTGCACAATTGCAAAAAGCCAGCCACGACTTTGTCATTATCATAAATGCCCACTGTCCTTTTTTCTGCCAGTCTTCCTCCTTGAGAGGCTTTCTGAGTTTGTAGATATCCTGCTTTGAGCTGTTATGCTTTATTTCTACTAAAGAATGTAACCCCGATTGCTTATCAGCAATCAACAAGCGTCACTTAAGTCGAAGCATAAAAATAGCCTGGTTTCTCTAGGAGGCTTTTTGCTGTTTCCTTGTTTTGTTCTCTCTTTTTATAGATTTTCATTTGCTGTTTTAAATCTCAGTAGTTTTTCTCCACGATAATATTTGGCCTTTAAATCACCGTCAATCTAATAAAAATGTCTTTCCTCTTTTTAATTCCAGGGTCAGTAAGACTCAAATACATGTGGAGTGCAGTATACAGATGAAAGTTGGAGCAAACCTGCTCTTACCCCCAAACTAAAAGCTTTATACTGCCATAACAGGCTGAAATAAGTAATCGTTACCAAAATAACCCAGATATCTGTTACTTTCTTTTATTTTTAAAAAACAGACAATCCTTGTTTTATCCATCAGAAGAGTGGAAATGTTTTCAGAAACCCAACAAAACGAGCATGCAGAAGTCATAACGTTATCTGAACACATCTGGCTTAGCTTTTGGACGTTACCCCCCTTTTTAGATTACAGTTCTGGTAATCACAGTGCCAAAAGGTCAACATGTCACCGGTGATTGGAGAGATGTGACAGTGCGTGATGCCAACCTCAATCCACTTTCTTCTTCATCCACTGCCAGCTCCAGAAAGTCAGCAGATGGCAACAAGAGGCACAGCAGGGGGTTGAATGGGAATGCGAGCAGCAGAAAAAGAATACAAAAGAGAGCAGGACAGATACACAGCTAAAGAGTTAAAGATCCAGACGTTGACTGGGTGAGGCAGAGGGTAAAACTGTAGTGGGAAGAGAGAAGTGGGTGGCAGCAGTTGCGTATAAGGAACCTTGATACTTTCAGTCAAACAGTATTTTCCACAGAAAGATGTCAGAGAGTCAGCGAAAGACATGAGGAAACACTCAGGAAAGTCTTGTTGTTTAAGCTCAGATTGACAGCCTGTCAACTCCCTCCATCTTACTTTGTGAGTCTTTCTATAGAAGCATTTCACAAAGATGCCACAATAGACATAAGACAGTTTCTCACTGTTACAGTGAGATCTCAGAACACGGCTATAGAGAACAACATGATGGCGTGTTTGAGCCTTGAGAAATAGTCATCTACTGAGAATCTTTCCTTCTCCGTACTAGCAGAATCTGTCAATCTTCTCCCCTTTCTTTTTGTCAGACTTTACCTCACTCTTTCTTTGATTTCCTCAGCTCTCAGTCCCTGTCTTTGTATTACCCAATCTCACTCCTGCGCTCCTTCTTTCTGCTCTTTCCGTGCCACTTTTTGTGTGTGCTGAAGTTCATTGTGGCCCCCAGGGGAACTGTTGTCTCAGCTTTCCTCCTCCTCCATTGTTACAACTGTTGGCGTAACATTTTCAGTTAGAGACATGTTAACAGAGAGCGAGACAAAAAATGCATTAAAAAAGGTTTGCAACTAGACATTTAGTAAACCTAAAAGCAATAATATCTAAATATATGCTTGAAAAATTGAATCATTTGACCAAAAAGGCACAGTTAGGCTTTAGCCCTTGAAGCTCTTTTTTTTTTTTTTTTTTTTGTTAACAGAAAACTTAGACCAGTGTTTATTAGTGGAAATTACATCTATTCCTCATGAAATATTCTAGATAACTGTTTACATATCTATAACTCACTGATTCGATGCTAGATCTAAACGATTTAGCAAAAAAAAACATGGATTGCATATTGTCGGTCCCTGGTTTTTCCAGCCTCTTGCGCCCTATGGCTGCATTCTTGCACGGCCCTGGCTGATTTAAGGTGGGAATAGGGGACTCCGGGTATGTGCTGGGAGCAATAATATCAGCTTGAATAAGCAGGAACAGTTTAAAGAGCGGCGGACAGATGGAAAGCTGACTCCCCTCAGAAAATCCCGGGCCTCAGAATTGTTGCTGGGGTTAGAGGGGAGCTTTAAATCGTGGGGTGGGGCGGAGATGAGGTACTTGACGGCCGAACATGCAGCCCGCTTGTGCTGTAAAGTAAAATGTTTGATCTCCAGCCGCCGTGACGGGGTCAGCGGGGCGCGAGTGTGACAGCTGTATGCTAATCCACACGGCGGTGGTAAGTGTACAAGCAGGTGGTAAAAGGCACTGGGTGTGTGGAGTGAAGGAACGGCACGAGCGCGTTGACGTTAGCTGACGGTCTCTCTTCTGGACTCGCGTGGCATGCGCGCCTGACTCGTTCCTGTTGGATATTTTGAACCTTTTGTTAAATTATTCATTTTCAAGTTAGTTTTTCGCTACCATCGAGTTTGAAATGCTGTTAGATGTCAGTGTGATGAAGATATTCGGTAGGCTGAAGTATATGCTGGTGAGGAGGATTTCTTTTCTTTTTCTGTCAGTTCTTTCTTGTCTGATATTTTTCATTTCCCATTCATTCAAACGCAGCATGGCAGAAAAACAGGATAAGGGGTTCAAGTGCAAGTGTGCCAGATGCCATCACCGTAGTGTATCCATATAGGTGGATGCTATTGGTTGATTAACAGTCCGATGATCAGCAATCAACAAGCCCTCACTTAAGTCGAAGCATAAAAATAGCCTGGTTTCTTCTAGGAGGCTTTTTGCTGTTTCCTTGTTTTGTTCTCTCTTTTTATAGATTTTCATTTGCTTTTTTTAATCAGAGTAGTTCTTCTCCACGACAATATTTGGCCTTTAAATCACTGTCAATCTAATAAACACGTCTTTCCTCTTTTTAATTCCAGGGTCAGTCAGACTCATATTCAATTCAATTCAATTCAATTCATTTTTATTTATATAGCGCCAAATACAACAAATGTCATCTCAAGGCACTTAGATAATAAAGTCCAATTCAAGCCAATTGGAATTCAATTCATTGTAATCATAATTATTCATAAAATAATCCAATTCGTTCATATAGAGCCAATTCAAAAACAATTTCCTAGCTAAGGAAACCAACAGATTGCACTGAAACTTTTTCTTTTTCGGTCCAATCTCCCATCCTGAGCGTGCCTGAGGCGACTGTGGAGAGAAACATGTGGAGTGCAGTATACAGATGAAAGTTGGAGCAAACCTGCTCTTACATTTGCTTTATACTGCCATAACAGGCTGAAATAAGTAATCGTTACCAAAATAACCCAGATATCTGTTACTTTCTTTTATTTTTGAAAAACAGACAATCCTTGTTTTATCCATCAGAAGAGTGGAAATGTTTTCAGAAACCCAACAAAACGAGCATGCAGAAGTCATAACGTTATCTGAACACATCTGGCTTAGCTTTTGGACGTTACCCCCCTTTTTAGATTACAGTTCTGGTAATCACAGTGCCAAAAGGTCAACATGTCACCGGTGATTGGAGAGATGTGACAGTGCGTGATGCCAACCTCAATCCACTTTCTTCTTCATCCACTGCCAGCTCCAGAAAGTCAGCAGATGGCAACAAGAGGCACAGCAGGGGGTTGAATGGGAATGCGAGCAGCAGAAAAAGAATACAAAAGAGAGCAGGACAGATACACAGCTAAAGAGTTAAAGATCCAGACGTTGACTGGGTGAGGCAGAGGGTAAAACTGTAGTGGGAAGAGAGAAGTGGGTGGCAGCAGTTACGTATGAGGATTTGTTTCATTATTCATTTTCAAGTTAGTTTTTTGCTATCATCGAGTTTGAAATGCTGTTAGATGTCAGTGTGATGAAGATATTCGGTAGGCTGAAGTATATGCTGGTGAGGAGGATTTCTTTTCTTTTTCTGTCAGTTCTTTCTTGTCTGATAGTTTTCATTTCCCATTCATTCAAACGCAGCATGGCAGAAAAACAGAATAAGGGGTTCAAGTGCAAGTGTGCCAGATGCCATCACCGTAGTGTATCCATATAGGTGGATGCTATTGGTTGATTATCAGTCCTGATGTATTTTTCTACATAAAGTAACTAGTAAAAATAAGCCTCTCTTTTGTCATGTTTCAAAATGTAAGAGTCCGCCTGCTGTTTTGGTTATGCATTAATACCAACATACACAGCCCCTTTAATTTATTGCAAACTTCAGTTCTCAGCAGGCAGCCCAGAGAGAAACCATGTACCATCTCAGCATGCTTTTTCTATTTATTACCTGAGTATTTTCACTGGCAATAAGCCTTGAAATGATGGCATATTTAAGCATCAAGCCTCTGGTACTTGTTTATCATCATGGCTGGTTTATGTGCATTGTTATCTGCTTCCTCCCGCCTGCTGGTGGGAAATTGGTGATAGAGAAAGCACTTCATGTGTAGAGTTAAGCCAACCTCTATTTATGGGTTTGAGTGTGTTATGAAAGGTTATAAGGTGTGAAAACATAAAAGTGCCCTGAGTGGTTGATAAGATCAGCCAAGTGCTATAAAATGCAGTCCATTTCCCATTAATATAATCAATGGGTTCATTGTTGTTACATTCTGGACAATCAAGAAAAAGGCCTCAGCGCTTTTAACAAAGTCAAATGGCAACAAAAGTACACTATGACATAATTGTGTGTGTATTACTTTACTCCTGTGTGCAGCTTGCCATATGTTCAGTTTTACTTTACCCCCAAACTAAAAGGTCTACCAAGTAACAATGATGAAACCAAACCTCAGCCTCTGAATTCATTTGAGCCAGAGTGCTTGGGTTTTTCACCTCGCTGAGCAGGTGGCATCTGGCTTTAAAGGATTCTCTTGTAGTAGCCAAGACCTATAGAAAAGACTTTACCTGACAGGTGCTGACATGATCTTTAAGTGTAAGCTGATCCCAATGTGGAGGGAAGAGAGACTGATTTTTGACAACAGAAGATGCACGTGTCGCGATCGGTAGCTCAGCTATCATGTCGGCTGATAAGGTCCTATCTCTATTTCTTGTCAGAGAGATTGCTCCACAATATCATCTGACAACACCATTATACAGCAGATTAATTAAAGCACGTCAGCACAGTTTATATTTATAGCCTATTGTTGTTTTTGCGGAACATGGCCTTAACAGTGAGTAACTCTGAGGTCACCAACTCATTGGCCAGACAATGAAAATGAGTTGGCAAAGTAGTAAAGAAACCAGACCCTGACAAATACTGCCTTTGCTCTCAATGCAGGACTTTTCCTACGATGACCCCAAGCTTGAATTTAATGTGGATGCACCCAATGGTGTTGTCATGGAGGGCTACCTGTTCAAGAGGGCCAGTAATGCTTTCAAGACCTGGAACAGGTAACGTAATTTAGGACATGATAGACCCTCAATAGGGTCCTCAGCATGCAGACATTTGACTGATCATGTTCCTCTCACAGATTAATAACAGACTAATTTCACACCTTTCACTCCCTGTAGGCGGTGGTTTTCTATCCAGAACAGTCAGCTGGTCTACCAGAAGAAACTCAAGGTACAAGTTGACTTCGTATATGTCCCGTCTTGTTTGCATTTTCTTTTTTCTTTATTTTTTTAAGTGAGGAATTTGCATTTGAAAACAGCTTGCTGCTCAGTAATCTTAAACGGAGAGATGTTCTGACATTCCTCTCTGCCACTGACAGGATTCCTTGACAGTGGTGGTTGAGGATCTGAGGTTGTGCTCAGTCAAACCATGTGAAGATAATGAGAGGAGATTCTGCTTTGAGGTGGTTTCACCCACTAAGTAAGTGCGTTTGAGTGTGCGTTTTTGTCCAACCAAAAAAAAAAGGATTTCCTTTCTCAACTTTGCCCTCCTTTGAGTAGTCCCCCATGTTTGACTGTGTAACATTGAATTAACTACATCTGAAGCATTACAACAGAGTAAAAAGACATTTCATAATTGGCTCCTTCAGAAGCTGCATGCTGCAGGCTGAGTCTGAGAAGCTACGGCAGGCTTGGATCCAGGCAGTCCAAGCAAGCATCGCTTCTGCTTACAAAGACATCGCCGACAACTATTACATTGAGGTGTGAGCATATATGCAATCACATAAAAGCTATTTCTTTTTGTGTCAAATTCATCTTGAGAAGTAATTGAATCTCGATTTGTAACCTGTCCTGCAGCGTTTAGACCGGACGGCCTCGCCCTCCACCAGTAGCATCGACTCTGCCAGTGAGCCCCGGGAGAGGGCTGACAAGGGACTTCGGGGAGGAGGAGAGAGTCTCCTCCAGCGGGTACAGAGCTTGCCAGGCAATGAGCTGTGCAGCGACTGCAGCCAAACAGCTCCCTGCTGGGCCTCAATCAACCTGGGAGTGCTGCTCTGCATCGAGTGCTCAGGGATCCACAGGTATCTGCATCTAACTCGGGACACCGCTTAGTGAGTTGTGAAACTGAGCAATAGAAGAGCTGTTGTATCATGTTTAAACATATTTCCATCTAAACTTGTTTAGCTAGTTTGTTTAGTTTGTTGTTTGAAGGAAAGTCATGCCGTTTAATTAGTCCAGTTCAAGATGAAGTCATGGAAAGCTTTCCTCGTGTATTAGATGGAGATAATTCTGGAGACAAATCAGTCAGAGCAGAGATTCCTGAGCTGATGTGCATGCTTCTTTCACATGACATTCCATATTTGATTTAAATTCCGTAATGTGGATGTTTAAGTTGGAAGACTTTTTAAAGACTTCCTGGGTGCGGGGAAACAATGATATCTGCCAGCCCGTTCAGCTTTAATGAAAGTGAGAAAAGGGAAAATAAGCTCAAGTCTTGTTCCTCAAGAAAAACTGTTCCTTTACTTCACTTGCTTTATGTCTTTTCTCCCTTTTTCTTCTTGTCTCTTTCAGGAGTTTAGGCGTCCACTTCTCTAAAGTGCGTTCACTGACGTTAGACTCGTGGGAGCCAGAATTACTCAAGGTGCGTCTCCAAAAGCACCCTCGCTTACAGCTTATCCTTCATATATTATTTATTACTTAAGTACATCACAACACCGCTACAGTTTTAATTGCTCTCTTTCAATGTGTTCGCGTCCTTTCTCAAATATGTCTCGTCTTTGTCTTTTTTCTTCTTTTTCTTGTATGTAGCTGATGTGTGAGTTGGGAAACACTGTGATCAACCAGATTTACGAGGGAGCCTGTGAGGAACTGGGAGTGAGGAAACCTGGACCCTCCAGTTCAAGGTAAGTCTTTTAATGAATTTTTCTGATTATTTTCATGGTCTTGCAATTCTTCTAATCAGATTTTGATTCTGAGTGGTCTTTATTTATCCTGCCGGCGAGGGGGGGGGGGGGGGGGGGGGGGGGTATAATCCCTGGTAATACCTGTCTTTCAATATTTTATTTTACTAAGGACTTTGCAAATAACATAAATGTTCTGATGATCTCCCTCCAGGCAGGTGAAAGAAGCCTGGATCAAGTCTAAATATGTGGAGAAACGCTTCCTGAAGAAGATGAGTGGGGGTGAGGCATTGGTGGTGGGAGAGAGGAAGTCCCGCCCATGGACGGTGAAGAAGTGCCGGCGACACAACAGTTCAGTTCGGGCCCCCAACAAGGCCCACAGGAAATACCACCGCTACGAGCCTGGTAGCGCCTCACCTGCAAACCTCACAGCAGGTCAGTGCAGAGAATTATCTCCTGTGTAATCCCAGTGTGCTCACTATTAGCTGGAACCAGCACACCATGAAGCACAGCGTGAAATCTCTATCTGATCGTCTGTATTTCTGCAGCGGCTGCAGCAAAATTTCGGCGGGACTCCCTGTTCTGTCCAGATGAGCTGGACTCACTCTTCTCTTACTTCGACACTGGCTCCGGCCCTCGCAGTAAGTCCACAACACGGTCACCTCAGACAAATGTAATGCACTTTCAAGATTACTGGGAGATGGGAGGAAGGATTTAGATCTCCTTGACTAAACTCGGTTAGTCGCATGTTTTTTTTATGAACTGTGCCATGCTACCAGTGATAGTGGCACGTTCTTGGGTTGTGCAGTTTGTTCCTGATAATGATTAGAAAGGATGGGGGTTGTGCCTGGTAAAGACTAACGTGTCCGCGGCTTGGCGATGCTTGGCCCTGCAGGTCTAAGCAGCGACAGTGGCTTGGGAGGAAGTACTGACGGAAGCACAGACATCCTAGTTTTTGGCGCAGTGGTGGACAGTGTAACAGAGGAAGGTAAGAAGAGTGCTGGTGTGAAATACTTACAGTGTCAGTGACACTCTGATACACACTGCCACATAAAAACAGTTCAAATAAAACTCGCTGTGTATTAATATGAATTATGTAAAGAACATAGGTGGCCTAAATAGTTGTTACAATGACCAGTGTTATTAAATGACAATATGTTTTGTTCAATATTGTTGTCCTGTTCCCGTTGCTCACCCGCAGATGAGGAGTCAGAGGAGTCCTCCAGTGGTGAGGTGGAGATTGAACAGGAGGTGTCTTCAGACCCCGAGGACCCAAGAGAGCTACACCCCGGGGCGCTGCTCTACCGATCGTCCCGTCTCCACAACTTGCCACTCATGGCGGAAGCGTTGGCACATGGTGCTGATGTGCATGCTGCCAGTGAGGAGGAGGAGGGAAAAACGCCCCTCATTCAGGCTGTGGTCGGGGTGAGAAACTGTGCAGCCTGTTTAGATCTTTAGCTATGGGGAGTGTGAAGCGAATGATTACATTTATGACTTTTTATTGCTCTCAGGTTATTATTTGGGGTTAAAAATTAGACAGACAATCATAAACGATTACAAACAAGGAAAAGCCTTCACCCAAACAGCTTGGCTACTTTGACATAGTGCATGACTCTACCTCTTCTTTAATGTTCTGACAGCAAAGAACCAAACAAAAAAACTGGCTTCAGTGATGTTAAGCAGCCCCAAGTTATACCTCACTTTGACAGTTTACTAAAGAAACAACTGTCTGTGTCTTTGCTTCTTCCAGGGCTCTTTGATAGCTTGTGAGTTCTTGCTACAGAATGGAGCAGATGTGAATCAGAGGGACATGAGAGGCAGAGGCCCGCTGCACCACGCAACCTACCTGGGGCACACTGGGTATGAGATTCCAAGAAATAAGAAAAACAAGTCATGAATTGTCTTCCGCAACTTTGACAGTCTCCTGTTTATGTCCCAACCTGTGTCTGATGATGGCAATGGTGGCAGTTGTGTGACTTGGGTCACTTTAGTGTCCTATTCATGTGATCTATGATGCAGTCTGAGTGACTGGCACATGTTCTGCTGCTTGACGGGTTTAATGAAGCTCTTTCTCGTTTGTCTTGATTTGTATAGTCAGGTGTGTCTGTTCCTGAAGAGAGGAGCATCGCAGACGGAAGTGGATGAGCAGGGTCACGATCCTCTCAGTATCGCTGTCCAGGCTGCCAACGCAGACATTGTTACCCTGTGAGATTATCCACTTCCTTTGTGTTGCTTCTTATTGACATGCACGCATTTTCACCATTCCACCATTAAGATTACTCTGCGTCAAAGCAAAACTAGCTGATAGGGAAGAAGTGTTTTTCTTAATCCTTTTGTTGAACAAGCAATAAGCCACTCCAAAACATCAACAAAAAGCAATGCAGTCAGTTAAGTTGTCATCATAACTATTTGACAGAGTCATTTAATACTTTGACACTACACAGCAGACCGTCTTGATTACTGAATTTGCCTATTAATTCTCATTAATATGTCTAATATATCTAATATCATTTTTAATATGTATCCTTCATTGCATCTCTTCTCTAGGTTGCGTCTGGCACGGATGAACGAGGAGATGCGTGAGGCGGATGCTCCGCTGGGGCAACCAGGTCAATACCCCAGCAGCAGCCCCACTGAGCAGCAGTATAGGAAATGCATCCAGGAATTCATCTGCCTCACGATAGACGAAAGCTAGTGATCGCTTCTGTTCCTGAGGGCATAGTTCGTGCTCTTATTCCTCCTTGCTAAGAACCTAGCATAATTGTTGAAGTTACCCCCTAGGCACTGATCTCCAGCCTGTTGCTTCTGTAGATCAAGGCATATCGGAAACTTCTTGCAAACAAGGCGTGTGAGGAGAGAAGGTGACTGTGAGATGCACCGTGTCATAGGGAGACCCCTGATGGAACTTTCTAACTCTACTGACAATAGTCACCACCCCCCATTTTCTGCATCAGCACTGTGTCTCTGCTTGTTATTACTTGACACCACCTATGCTACTACTAGCTATACACAGTAAAACTACATCTGCTTTTTGGTGTTTTGCTTACGGGGTTATCTTTTAACTTGCCATAATGTGGTTTAACCTCTTGATGAGGGCAAATATCTAATGTTTGCTGACAGCTCTTACATCTGAAGAATCTCACTAACTTTAACCCTCTACCCTCTATCCAGACCATCTGTGTGACATCCAGCTTACCCATCTCTTCTTGACCAGAGATGTAAATAGACATATTTAGACATTTAGAAACTGTGTACTGTGGCATGAGGTGAAAAAAAAAAAGTTATTGTTCTGTTACAAGATGAAAAAGAGTAACTGACAAGCTACATTGGAGGTGGTAGAGTAGTTTACTGTGACAAAAAATACTGAAGGGCTTGTGGGAAAGAGCCCCTCGCCTGCTGTGTAAGATACTTTGTGATGTGAAGAGTGAGTGAATGAATATGAGAGCAAACGAGTGCATGTGTCAAAGAATACTGAGAGGAGGAGTTAAATAATGGGATATATTACATTGTGTAAAGGATAAAACTGTGCACTTTTCCCATATTCAGTATTATAATTTAGTTCATTTTTAGTTTGTTTTTACATTGTTCTTGTCATTTTATTTATCAACCCAGAGGACCAGTGCAATGCATTTTTGATTGCAGTTTTCATCTGCATATATGTTAATGATTGTCATTTTAATCCAAAAACATCACTTGGAGTTTATGAGAGGACTTTAGTTGGCTTAACGTATGCAGTTTCTCTGTGGAATGGCCTTAGATTGCTTGAGTTCAATTACTGGCAGTTGAAATATGCAGCTTTTTGATGAATTTCACAAGCTTTTGAATGGAAAGCCTACTTAAATGTGGGTGTTGTGTGAAATTGCTGCCATTCGTTGGTTGCTAATGTGTAAAGTTTAAATGCAGAGGAACTAGAGTAGGAATCCTTGGAATGCAGTGTGTAAAAAGACTGCACTTAAATCTCAACGTTACCTACTTCTGTGCACTGCCATTTACTGCAGACAAGTGACTTGGGAGTGTTTCAGCACACCTTTTTTCCCTGTAAATACTCGTTCATATTTCCATATCTATATTGAGGTCATGGAACACTTTTTTATTATAGTATGGTTAAAGTATGTGTCCTATTAGGCTTTCATGGCTGATTAGTGCGCACAGTATTCTCTGAAATTTAACTTTGTTTGCTGTGTTAGCAATGCAAAATATTTTTGAAAAATCAGTTCACTTTGTGCGGTGCGGGCCTGCGGCATTGGCATGTACCACCTCGACTCCTCTGGTATCCTGTCTCCACCTCTGTGCCATTCTTTCATCCACAGACCAAATTTGTGGTGAACATCTCATGTCTGACTTCAGTGATTTCTTTTTTTTGTTCCCTATTAAATGTTGTTATTTTCCTCTGCCAAAGACTTTTTGAAAGGGAAAGTGTAGATACTGAATAGTCTTACCATGCGCTGTGGAGTGACGGAGCGGTAGAAAAACTTTTGATGTACCCACATATTTGAACGAGGTTACAGGAATGTGACTTTTACCTGATAGATGCAATAGTTCAGTGTACTGCAAGTAGAACCAGTCTAGCAGGTGATGTGAAGCTACTGTGACCAAACTGCTGAGGGGCCATCACCCTCGTGGAAGTATTAAATGTTGTGTCCATTATGTGTATTGACTTAGGAGTGGTTAATGGTGCTGTTCAAAGCAAACATGCTGTAAATAATACACTTGTGTGTTTTAACTGAATGCCAACTGCCTGCTTCCCAGTGCTCAGTCACGAACCCCGACTGTCTGATCTGTTTTATGTTTGTCTTTCTATTGTTTCTAAAAAGAAAACAACCCGTCAGGCAGATCTGCAACACAATTGTGAAGAACTCTGAGGCATTCTTCTGTTTGCTGATATATAAATATCTTTGGAATACTTTCTTCCTTGTCTAGATGAAAAAAAAAAAAAGACAACAATGCATAAAATAAAACTTAGATTCTTGATAAGCTAACCCTGCTTCCTGCTTCTTGCTCTCATTTCTGTTCCCTGTCTCATCAGTTCAGTGTAACATTCTCCCAACATTGCCTTTTGTAGAAAATAGTGTCTGTAAATTATCAGTTAGATCATTTGGGCTATTTTCAGTTCACTGAAATCTAGAGTTGTTGAAATATTCACAGATGTTGGGACAATGTTTTTTTTTTTTTCCTTCTTTCTTTTCTTTAATGCAGTTTGGTGTGGTCTCACTTTTGGTGGTTGACAAACTTTTCATAGCAATAAAATTTGAACTTTCAAGTCAGTGAATACAACTGAGGTGTACACATGAGAACCCCCCCCCCCGTCTACTTCAGCTTCAAGCCAGCAGCAGGGACACAATACCCTGAATGATTCAGTGTTTTGAGTGTGTGACGAGGACCGTGATGCCTTCACTTAAGTCATGTGCCGGAAATGCCTAATTTTTCAAGTTAACCCAAGGTCAACCAATGAGGAGATAAAACACTGTCTGACATATCATTGCTTTTGTTACCACAGGGGTTGCAACTGGCAGCAGGACAGTTAAACACAAGGATATGCGGGATAGAGTGAGTGAAGTGTCCTGGGCTGTCTTAGAACTCGTGTGACACGGATTCTTTCTGCTCTGGTGGTTGGGAGTGATCATTCAGGCCTCTTGGTCTGCTGTGCTTTTTGTTGAACTTTCTCTTTGAGACAATATTTGGAGCCATTTTAACGCTGTGAACCTTTTCCACTGCTTCGACATATGACATATCAGAAAGAAAATCCATGCCAGAATATATTCCTCAAATAGATGTTCTAAGGCAACTATAATGCACTTTTCACACTGTTTGCGTTATTTCAAAATGAAAAGAGATGAACAAAAGTTTGGGCACCCTGCTCAAAATTTCTGTGAATGATTGAGTAAAACATGACCTGATCTCCAAAAGGCATACAGTTAAAGATGATATGTTTCTCTAATATTTTAGCCAATATCTTTAATTTTTTTTTTTATTTAAACTTTTTACAGTTTCTAAATGACAAACGAGAAAAAAGGGCACCCTGCATAGGCTTCCTGTGACACTCCCTTTAACCACAGCTTGTATTTCAGCGGCTTTCCCTTTTTTGTTTGGAAGATTTCTGTCCACTCAAAAAAGGCGACCGGATCTGTGGCATTATTTGGCCATCTTACCCTTACCCACAAAGATCTTATTTTGCTGATGTGGCTGCACAGTGAAGCAGAGTATCACAACTCCAGGGTTTAAATATCTTAACAGAGTCCTGCTACCATCAAACAAGTGCTTTGATTTCTCTTTCTAACAATACCACGCGAAAATAATATTTTTCTTGGTATTCCAGACCTCAACGTGACCTCTGTCATTCTAGATAATCGCTGTCTCTTAGACGACAGACTAAGGAAACTACCATCTAAAGAGGATTTGCTATCTTACAGGCATCTACTTTGAGGAGCCCATTGCTCCTGATTGTGAGCAAATCTTCGCTCTAACAAGCTAATTAAGGTTTATGAGATCAAATTTTTCTTTTTTTTTTAGAAAAACCAAGAATAATGCGCAATTTTTCTTTTGTGGAATATACTGCCTTCTGGAAATGTCCTCGAAAATGTGTGTAAACTGTAAGTTTGACCTCACACAAAATGCAACAAACATCCCGTTAGAGGGGGAAGGTAAGGCAAAACATTTCAGATTGTTAAATGTATCCAACGTATGATACAAAGAGTAAAACGGGCAGAATTCTCACCTCTACTTTCCTGCTTGTTCTTCATTTGCTACAAACTTATCATGGCTCCTATTTGAAGAGATAAAAAAAGGTTCACTTCTATGTGTTATGAGCAAGACTGTTGGAGCTCCACTCCACGATTCGGCTATACTTTGTGGGTTTTTCTCTTTCAAGGGTGCATGAAAATATATTTTCTGCTCTTTCTTTACAAATATTGGAAAATGGGCCACTGCAGATTGCAGTAATATTTGGCTGATAATGACCTTCATGACATATATGCTGAGAATGCTCAGCTGGTATTTTGGTCTGACTCCATAGTGCCCTTTCGTGTGACAAACTCCCTGACTTCGATATCCCTGTTACAGGTAACTTCTCCTGTGCTGACGTCTTTCGCGAGTTTTCTGTCCTCGCGTCTCTACAGCCCGAGAAGTTGAGGAGAAGGAGCGTACAGTTCAGCTGTTGCAAGGAGACGTAGTGACCACCACTACTATGCCCCTTCATTGGTTACTTTGTAGTAAAAAAAAAAAAAAGAAAAAACTGCTGCCAATGGTCAAAAGGTGTTGTCAAGTTCTGGAACCTGCATTTGCCATTACTCCATGTCCATTAAAACTTTAAATATCCCAGGCCAAAATAACCCCAATTAAGTGATCTCTGTCTTTTTTTTGGACAAAAGTAAGCTAAAGAGAACATTATGCAAATGTTTTAACAGACTTAGTCATACTCTCTGTGATGAGTAAAATAAAACTGATGTTTAAGTTTACTGAAGTGCACATTTAATGTAATGTTTTTTTTTAATTTTCCATTTTTACGATTACCATACATTTCTGATAAAAGGATTTTCAACTGTATTTTACATTTAATGGTGGCAAAAATAAACGGCTTTAAAACGTCTTGTGGAATGTTTTTGTTCAGTATCTTTTATTTGAGCATTTTGTATTAAATAAAGATAGCAACAAGAACTTCCATGAAGCTGTCGGACCTCTCGGGGGGTTGAAGAGGAATAAGAGCCACAGAGGACTCAAATTTGTCCCCCCGTGGTTAGCAGGGATACATCTACTACAAATGTAAGGAGACTAAACATTTTTACTCTGAGGCAACCATATTTATTTGATAGTGTGCTGCAGCCTAAAGACTTGGAATAAGGCATGGCATTCTGTATCCGCTGGTGACAGTAAGCTTCTTTCCAAATCCCGTTTCAACAACGGATGAAGAAGAAAACCGGAAGTGTAACTGTTCCTCCAGTTGGCGATAGCTAAATCGACGTTGGTGTCATCGTCTTATTGGTTTGGGGTTTGTCAACATAAACTACAACCTTATTTCGTGTCCGGTCACGAACATATATTTTCACTGGGGTCTCCGAAGAGGTACGTCTACATTACATGCCCCATGTTTGTAAATTAGAGAGATGTGGGAGGGCAGCTTTCGTTGGTATCAGAGCTGTTCCTGGTAGCCCCTGCTAAAGCTAGGAGGCTTAGCACAGTTAGCAATGGCCTGCGTTAGCCGTTAGCTAACAGTGCCGATACACAACGTTTTACCGGCTGCGCTGTCTTAGCTTTAGCCATGTAGCTTTGTATAGCGAGCCTGTCTTAGCAGACTGCAGATACCGTGATTTAAAAAGTAGTCACCCACGAGTGATGTCACTCTGAAGTTTGAAATTAGTCTGAAATGTATGTTTAAAGTCCGTGGTTGGATCACTGTTCGATGTCGAGCTGGCTCACTTATCGATCTGTCCAGAAAGTCACAGATTTAACATTAGCCTAGCTTGCCGTATAGTGGATTAGCCTCAGCTAAATAAGTTGCGTTAAGTAGCACCCTGTGTACAAGGAAGTGATTCTGACACGCTTAAAACACTGTTAAAGTGCACGTACTGTTGATTACTTGACAGCTGTTAACCACTTGACAGTAGGTCTGTAGGCTGAGGTGCATTTTCTTCATTATGATTTCTAGGGACTTTCAAATAAATAGACAATCGAAAGTACTTTTAAACTAAACTGGCATGCCAGTCATTTATCTTGTCACAAACCGTAGTCTAAAACTACTACTGAATGACTAATACTAAAAAAATCCACAGTTTTAACCTTTACTCCAGGCAAGTCGGTTCATTATGCATCATCAGTGTAACTTTATGAGATCATACAAAAGAAAACCACTTCAGTCACGAATGCAGAGAAGAGAATGATGAATTAGAAAAAGTAGAATGCCAGACAATAAGATAAAATGTATCAAAGCAGGTTACAGTTACAAAGTTACACTGTCGTTGAGTACGGATAAATAGTTTTAACCTTGAGCCTTCTTACCAGCTGTATTTATTTGCCAACTTAACTGTAGAATACAGGTCCAAGCAAAACACAAGAGTTCATTACTTTATACAGTATCGTACTTTTGATTAGCCTCTTGTAGACAAATTATTGCTGCCCGCGAACACACTCTTCACTCCTCTTAATCGCTTCGATAATAGTTGACAATATTAGCAGGTATATAGAGCAGCTACATACGTGGAAAACAAACAAACAAAATAAAATTTTGGGTGAGTGAAATTACAATGAAAAACGCTTTGAAATGTAAATATTGGCTCCTATTTGCATTTGCCAAGTTAAACAGTTCCTTTTCAGATGAACTGTAAACAGACAGACAGCCAACGGACTCTTTCTGTATCCTGTATCAAACGAGGAAAATAAAAGAAGAGGAAAGAAAACTGTATTGTATACTATTAAAGGGACCACTTCTCAGAATTACTCAGTTATTTAAATGCAGCATCAAAGTAATCCTGATAATCCACCGAACCTGCTCTCTACATTTTTAATTTGGAACAATATCTGGGACTGTTAATGCATTACTGCATCCCTGTGTTAAGATGACCTATACTTACAATTAGGGCTGGGCGATATGTGAAAAAGTTATATCCCGATATATTATTTTTGTCAGTCGATGTCGATATATATCACAATATAAAACAAATCACTATTTTGTGAATTTTAAATGTTCCCTATTAATTGAGATTTGAAGATATCATAAGGTTAATTTTTGATTAAATGTTTATTTTTTGTCAAAGTTTAACGTGACATGTAACACAATACAACTGTTTCAGATAAATACAGAACAGGTATTTTAAATTAAAATCCTATATCTGACCGGTCAACTAATCAAAAAAAGTTTGCATTCTCTGTGCTCAAACGGGTGGTGCCGCTTCAGGTGATGAAAAAGATTAGTGGTATTCCCTGTCTTTGTCGGAACACGCGCTCGGCATAATTTGCAGTGCACGCTACTCTGTTTCATGTTGGACTTCCAAAAAATCCTCCACACCACCATACTTTTTGGACCCTTCTTATCAACAATGTCATCCCTTACGCCTTGTGCTGTTTCTTCCGAGGGAGCACTCATTTTCTTTTTTATACGGCTGCAGCAGCACAAACAAACACGCCACGACAAGCTACTGGGATGGCTCTATTCCAGCCACGTGATTGGTTAAGCGCGGCGCAACTCTCGTTGTCATTGGCCATTCGTATTGAAAAAAAAAAAAGTATATTGACCATGTTTCATATCGAGGAAAAGTTATTCCTCGATAGCTATCGTTATCGTTTTATCGCCCAGCCCTACTTACACAATAAATAAATATATATATATATTATATTCATAGCTCTACAACCCTTCATCCTTCGTTAACAGGTGAGAGTGCTGGTTGCAGGCAAAGTTTGCTCCAAGCAAAAACAACAGTTACGTAACTTTGCCCAAGTAAGTGGCATCCTAGCCCCATATGTTGTAATCTGTATTGATGTTATTCAGTCTTTTATTGTGAAGTTTAACTAGTTGGGTCTCACAAAAGCCGTGCGAATACCCAAGTGTCAGACACAGAGCAACAGTATAAAAAAATTGATCCAGAGTTGACATTTTCACAGTATGGAAAGGACGTGTTTTGCTTTAAGTATGCTGGATGATTGTGTGGTTATAATGGTGCAGCAGTGACAGTTACTAAAATAAGTATCTGTGTATCTCTTATGCATGTCCTTTCACTGTCAGATGAACAACACCGGGAATAAGAGAGCTCCGACTACAGCCACTCAGCGACTTAAGCAGGATTACCTCAGGATAAAGAAAGACCCGGTGCCTTACATCTGTGCTGAGCCTCTCCCCTCCAACATCCTAGAATGGTAAGATCTCTATCCTCACATTGCCTACTTCTAAGAAAATGGCTTTCAATTCAGTGCTCTAACTGGGACTGGTGTGTGTTGTTATCAACAGAGGTAAGAATGCTTAAAAAGAGATCTCATATGAACAAAGTCAAAACCGTGGTTTATTCTAAATATTCAGCTGTTTAAAAAAAAAAAAAGAATCAGCTGAAATTGAACTCTTGTTTGTGTTCATATGGTGAACATTTTAAAATGCATTTAGTTCACCTCCCTGCGTGGCCCCCTCAGTTAACGGGCATACATTTTATTCTCTTAATGTGTGTGTAACCCACAAACATCGGTGGTGCAAAGTTTTCTGCTTCGCTCTTCACAAAATTATTGTAGTGTTTCTTAAAGTCATTATTTATCAGAAATTTAGATCAGTCACCCAAGACATCTAAGGAAGATTAATTTCCATAACAAGGGCAAATAATAATAATAAATATATATATATATATATATAAATAATAAGATTCCTCCTTCAAGTTATCTCTATACATAATATGGTTCTGGACAGATGTGGAGCCGCTACTCTCTCTAGTTTCTTATATAAACTGGGGATATTTTGCCATGGGTTTATCTTAATTTCTTTATGACACCAAAGTAAAATATCAGTCTCTGCAACAGTGGAGCTTACACACGGCATTTGAATAATTACATCAAAACATTCAGCAGTGACACAGAAAAAAACGAAACTGAAGCTACTGACAGTGCATTCCACAGACCTTGAACACTTATCTGGAAGCAGTGAGTCGTTATATGGAAAAAGCACGTTTGTTTTTTTTGTCTGTCATGGAATGTGAGTGGATGGAGATAACCGTTTTTCTTTTTCTCAATTGATTATGTCTGGTGACCTGCTCACGCATTAAGAAAATAATAAATTTTTCCTTTAACCACTCAGTGACTGTATTACATGCACAGTATAAGGACACGTGCACTTTTACGGGCTGTAACGGCTCACATGGTAAATCTGAAACTGATAGCAGGAACTTGTTTGAAGAGTATAATAATGTCACCTCTTGTTAAATAAGTGACTGAGTGTGGTGCCTCAGGTAAGACGGGATAACATGGAAGAGTGGAAGAATGCCCTTTTTTTTCCGTCCCCATTCATTTTCCATCCCCCTAATTTTTTCCATGTAGATTAACTTGTATGTTGCAGGTCTATGTTCCATGGAAAATAATGAATTCGGGATAGGTTTTCTCATATTGAATGACATAAGTCAGAAGGAATTTAACTGGAGGGCTTTTCTCAGGAAATGTGCACTGATAACTGTAGTAGACATTCCTGTTGATGCGTTAACCATCTTTGTGTCCGTCTTTTGTTAACGTCCCTCTAGTTCTTATGTGTCCGCAATTCCATTTGTTGGATCTTATTGCTATATAACCGTCATTCACACAGATAAACATATAATCTAATGTTAAAGAAGATTGATTTGATTCATTAATGACATGATATAACTTTTTCTGCCAGCTGTGTGAGTTATCTTAATTGATCTTTGTAAGTTAAAAACATTTTTTATTTAAAGGTTGTTACAACCTTTTAAAGAAATGTTAGCACACACACACACACACACACACACACACATATATATAAATGCTAACTGGGATTAAAGCTGTTAGCTCTAGTAATTGTGCTGATTAACCGACAACCTTTTTCTACTTCTGTAGGCACTATGTCGTAAGAGGTCCTGAGAAAACTCCATATGAAGGTAAAATCTGTTAATCTCTGCCAATAAGCAAACTTAAACAAGGGAATGATCATGATGTTTTCTAATCAGTGTTTCCTTACAAAGTTAGCCCTGCCAGGCTCATATTTTCTGCCATAACTTTGCAATGTTTTTTGTCTGGATGTGTGAAAGGTTTTGACTTTATTTATTTTCTTAGGAGGATATTATCACGGGAAGCTAATATTTCCTCGGGAGTTTCCTTTCAAACCACCCAGTATCTATATGATAACACCAAATGGGAGATTTAAGTGTAACACAAGGTAAGAAAGGAGACTGTTGTCAACTGGATTGGAATACGGGTTTTGAAAAATTTTGAGAGGAAAAAAAGCGGATTTCTTTTGTAGATCAGAGGTCCGTTTCACGAAGCAGGTTTAGTGATAACTCTGAGTTTATTAACCCTGAAATGAGGGAAACTGAGTTTTCCGTTTCACAAAGGGAGGTAACTCAACCCCGAGAAAGAGGGGTAACTCTAGCCTGTTTCACAAAGAGAGGTAACTTAACCTCACGGTCAGTTACCGGAGTAACAGACTCTCTGAACCTAACCTGGTCTGGACCAGGTTTTATTCAAGAAACCTCGAGTTTCTCTCTGTCTCCGCCCTCTTTCAGCCACACGCCATTTGATTTCCTCATTCATTCAGTCAGCAGAGCGAGTTCTTCTACTTCTAGAAGTCCATTAGGCACAGTAGGAGGCGACTTTTTTCACGAACATGGCCTTTTGACAACGATCCCGTGGATGAAGGTGCAGCATTATTGCGCAGAGAAATAAATATTCGTCGGGAGAGGGTTATCAGACCGCGCATAGATGTTTTAGCATTTACAGACAATTATCTTTTTGAGCGGCACCATCAGAAAAAAAAGACATAAAAGACAAATAAATATTTGTATGAATAGGCTTAAAAAAGATATATATATAGGCCTATTATATTTTATAAAGACACTTGTGTCTCTCAGGGATGGACTCCCTCCAGGGATTCCCTCAGCCACTGGCCTTCCAAGGTGGCGTTGCTGGGCACCACCCGTTTTACGGGCATCTGCCTTCTTTCTGTTGACTCAGTAGAAGTCTGTGTTAGTTTAAATAGGCTTAATTATTTAACAGAACATGATATATATGAGAAGACATTTATGTGTGTGAAAACAACATTATGTTGGTGATAAAATAAATGCACAGTGAAATAGCCACGTAATATTTATTTTACAGTGTAAAAAATGATCAAAATGAGGTACCTCCATGCCGAGGTCTCACCTGTTTGAACAATGTTTTTATATTTCATCTTAAGCTGCTGCCAAGTGCGCTTCTCCCCTGTGGGATTGCACCTAAATGAAATAAATGAATGGGCTACCATTCAAGCAGCTTTCCCCTGTAATATTATTGTGATTGCAAAGGAATACATTTAAACTTACACTTTTGCTGCTGCAGCGGTGCACTTATTTAAAAAAACGTGTTGAAACTCGCCGTATGAGCGCATTTCCAATTCGAGGTTGATGAAAAACGTAGCCCCTCCTCTTCCCCGTTGCCATGGTGACTCGTCGAATCGGGGCTCCATTGATGCTGGCTTTTTAAAGTTGTGGCGCACATGCAAAACTCAAGGTGAACCTACTCAGAGTTGATTAAACTCACTCAAATCAGCGTTTCTGGAACCGAAAACTCAGGGTTTTCTATCTCAGAGTAGATCAACTCAGAGTTCAGGAATAGACTCAGAGTATGTTGAACCTGCTTTGTGAAACAGATCCCAGGTCTGTAACCGTCTCTGTTTTTCCACAGGTTGTGCTTGTCCATCACAGACTTCCATCCGGACACTTGGAACCCTGCTTGGTCTGTCTCCACCATCCTTACAGGTTTGCTTAGCTTCATGGTGGAGAAAGGACCAACCCTTGGAAGCATAGAGACCTCTGACTACACGGTGAGTTAGGGGAAAAAAAAGGAAAAGAGAGTAAAATGAAGCGTGCCGACATGAAATGCTTGTGATAATTGAGATATTTCATGTGCCTTTTTGTTTTTCTAGAAAAGACAGCTCTCAGCCCAAAGCTTGGCCTTCAACCTCAAAGACAAAGTTTTCTGTGAACTGTTTCCTGACGTAGTTGATGTAAGTACGAGGCCATGACTAACTAATATACTTACTATCACAAAACTCACTCTCCAGTCCTTTGGTGCTGATATTCTCCCATTCCCATCCAACAGGAGATAAAGCAGAAACAAAAGGTCCAGGAGGAGTTAAGCGCCCGCACTCAGCCTCTCCCCTTACCTGATGTGGTACCTGACGGTGACCCTCAACAAGCTCACTATGGCCTGCCAGCACTCAATGGAGGACCAGCGCCAGTGGGGGGTCCAAACCCTGCCCCTGGCCTGCAGCAGGCCAATCGCAACCATGGACTCCTAGGTGGGGCTCTAGCCAATCTGTTTGTGATTGTAGGCTTTGCAGCATTTGCCTACACAGTCAAGTACGTCCTGAGGAGCATAGCTCAGGAGTGAGAGGACACCTCTTCCCCCTTTAAGCCGAGCCACTCTATGGACTCCAATCTTAACAAACACACTGTGTGGGGGAGGGATGCTCAGCCCTGAGTTAAACCCCTCCACAACCACCACAACCACCACTACCACCATGGACTTTGAAAGACAGAACCTCAAAGCCCACCCACCTAGGAAGGACTGTGAGCAGGAGGTGGGGAGGTGGATGTGAGGTGGAATATGGCCAGGGGATTGGAGGGGTTTATTAAAACAGTTGTGATCCACTTTGTGCTTCAATGGTTTATCTCAGTCCTAGGAAGAAACTTGGCTCATGGATTGTGAAAGAGCATAGGCATATTCCTTTTAGACAGTGTTTGCCACTCAGCAGTCGTCTTGAATTGATTTTCCAAATACCGGGTCCCTTTTTTAAGAGAAACGGTAGACAACACCAAATACCATTTCGGTGATGGGCAAGACATGGGCACATTTATTGAAATGTTAGTAAAACCTAATCACGGCTGTTGGTTACAGCAGAAACACTCTTTATTGAGAAGTGTGTGTAAAAAGCACCATTGTTCTACAGGAATGCCATGGACATTACATAACCTAAGAGCCCGACTGTAAAATTTCAAGTAAGTCAGCTTTGTCACCACACTGATCACGGATAAAGGTGACAGCGTTTCAAACCTGAAAAACCTCTTCACCAGTTTGTAAAATATTCCCAATGCCTCTGTGTCAGACTGTAAGACCAATATACATATATACATTTTTTTTTTTTTAAAGGTTTTACAAGTGCAAAGAATACGTGAGTGACTTTTTAGCTGAAAGAGCAATGTAAGATCAACAAGTTCTTCAGTACTCGGTGACCAACTTCAAATAAGACCATGCGCAACAACTAAAGTATGTAGACGGAGATTCAAATCGGCACGCATCAATGTAGCAATAACTGGAGCTTGTATACTTGTCTGCACCTGTGTCTCACACAGACGGGGTATTTTTCTTTTCTGTTTTTTTTATCTGCACCAGTGCTTATGGATATACCGATCAAGTTGAGACAAGTATTCTTCCAGAGTGAAGTGTCTTGATAAACATATTTACATCTTTCTAGCTTCTGTGTGTAGATCTACATCATTAATACACAAATAAAGCTTATAAGCCCGATGGAGCTGCTGATGGTCAGAGTGATGAGCGTCCAGATGTTTTCTCCAGTCAAACCATGAGCCAAGTAGTTACTGCACGGCTGAAAACTGAGACCAGAGGACCTTTAATTTGGCCTAGCTGACCAGTATAGCACCGGTCTATGTATGTCCAATTAAGGAGACACATGAAGAGAACCAACATTTTCATTTCTGTATTTTTTTTCTTTTTTATATATATATATATATATATATATATATATATATATATTTTTTATTTTTGTTTTCTCTATTTATAGAAACAGCCGGCCTGTCTAGTGTTTGCCACGCAGAGCAGTAAAGACACGGTCAATGGCCTCAGCTCACATAATTGCTGTTCATTTACTATTGTGCATTGCATTTAGTAAAGATGGTTCTACTGCGTGTTTCATGTTTCAGCGGACAAATGATCGGAAAGCAGAGGATTCTCCTGTCTATTGCTCTACTTTTCTTGGTACCAACTCAAAAAAGAAAAAAAAAAAGAGGGTAAACTGATAATGGGGGGTGCATTTGTGTAGTAAAACAGCAAATGCTGAAATCTCCGTGCTTCAGTTAATCTTGTGTGACATTGTATGTTTTCATAGTAAATGCAAATAAAATACCCTGCTTGCCAGGGCATTTAATAAATCCTCCTTGAATCTGCTTCTGTGACAGATGTTGTCAATCGACAGTCATCCAGTCATTCCTGAAAAAGGAACCCTATCGTTGCTCAGACATGAAACAGAAATGATAAAAAAGGTTGATCATTAACCCATGTGTAACTTCTTTTTTTTCATGTTTTTTTTTGTACAAAACATGGGCAGCATCAGTATAATGAACAAAAAGTAGGTATGGGTACAATATGATGTGGCTAAGCAATACAGATGCTAGCCATGCAGTGCCCTTATAGACACAAAAGAAACAACAATAAAGGACAAAAGGTATACATACACATGTCTGTGCACCTAATCTCATGAGTGCACATGCTCACTTGCAGAACCCATGTGTAACTTCTCTGAGTAAAACTGGTTGCGGAAGTCCTTTGAATCTGCCCACATGGAATTTCTCAAAAGCTTTTTTACCTGAGGGCGGCTCTTCCTTGGAAATGTTATTTGGCAGCCTGTTTTAGGCGGGGTATAAGAGGGCACAAGCAAGGCGAGCAGCCAGTGAGCCTTATTGATTCAGCAAACATCTTACCCTGAGCAGCAAAGCAGTCTCAACGCCGCTTGAAGTGAGTATTTTAATGGCTCTTTCATACCTAGATAATAATACTGATGTGCTTTTGGATTAATTTATTGCTGGAAATGTAATACTAGCAAAGTTACATCTTTGAGTCATTTTTGTTCATGTCTCTGTCATTCAACAATTTTTGTCCTGTTGTTTTGCAGGCCTCCTGCCTGGGGAATTAATCTCATACTCCCTGAAATCACCATGTTTGAAAATGAAGAGATTGAGTGCATTGTGTGCTGTAACGAGTACTCGTTCGCCAACCGGGTTCCACGGGTTCTCCACTGCAAACACACTTTTTGCGCCACATGCTTGAAGAAAATGATGACGCGTGAGGGTTCCCTCAACACCGTCATCTGTCCTCTATGCCGCTGGATCACCTGCACCCAAGCCAGCCTGACTCTGCCTGGGGCTCTGTGGGTCAACACAGAGATATGGGACCAGATTTTAGCCAAGGAGAAGAAGGATGATTTGGTGGAAAACTTGAAGGACACAAAGAGGCAACTTATCATGTCGACACAGTAAGTAAATCTTTCAAAACTGCTGTTCAGCTTTTCTTACTTTTAGTACTTAAGCTAGTAAAGAATAACTGCATAATTATTTCTGATCTAAAGAAAACCTTTCTGTGTCTCTGTAGCACCAATCCACGGAAGTCTGGTTTTAAGTCTACATTCCGAAAGCTGCTCAGCTGTGCTCTGGCTCCCGAACTGGGGAGCAACTGACAGTCAAACAGCCGAGGGAAATCCAGAAGCACTTACTTCTGTCATCATGTTTAAATTGAAGATTGTGTGGAAGACTCACGGACACTCACATGATCGCGGCTTACATCATGGAAAGGCAAACGGTGTGTCCACCTGTGTCTTGTGAGGAGGCACGGACAGCTTTGTGTGAAGATGTGGCTGTATTTGTGTGGAATCTGACAGTAGCTCTAGAAGGATAGCTCCAACATCAAATCAGCTAGGTTTGACCTGTAAACAGTGCTGTGATTTATTTTTCTTATCACGAACTGGACTGAAAATAGACTTTATATTTATTTCTGTATATATTGTAAATATCTGCATTTTTCTTATGCCATGTATCATAAATGTGAAGGACGGGTATCCTGAGCTCAGCCATGTGGACTTCTATGGGACAAACTTTTTTGGTGCATTCAACTTATTCAACGTCTGTGCATTAAATGTTTGGGACATGGCGAGTTATGTTTGAGAGCCAAAATATTCACAGAATTTCAATAAACATTGTTCAAAAGTATCTCTTGCCAAGTGTCCAGTGTTTGAGGGGGGAGGGAGAGGTGGACACATTTAATAGGAATTATTTTCTAACTTCAGCCTAAAGCATTGCTTACATCAATCAAATGCATACTTCTGTTCTTTCAAAATATACTTTTACTTAGTTTTGGCAAAGTTGCATCTGAGCAAACCACAAGACTTCTGAAACAATGTCCTCTGAACAGAGGAGCCCAAAGTGGATATGTTTGGCCATAATGCACATCACAGAGTTTGGGGGAAAATAAACTACCGAGCGTATCATCACAAAGACGCCATATCAAACTGTGAAGGACCTGGACATCTCGCTTGAGTGGAGCAGGAACTAGTCTGCATGCAAGGGAGGCCATTTATCTGACAGGCAAAGGCTTCGCTGATATTTTGTCACGTTGCTTTTCCACTGTGCAAATTCCCCAATTTGGAACGGGCCGATTCTCAAGCCGAAGGGAGCTGGATTCCACTCAGACACTTTTTTCCTTTATCTTTCTTTCTTCTCAGTTTCAGACAGTCAGGAGATTCTGTCAGCTGTTAGTCAGTCAGGTGAAAAACCTTTGAAATGAAAGAAGAAAACAACATACACATTATTTAGCACAACATCTTCCAATTTTAAGAAATCATGATTAAACAACATCTGACCTGAGACTTTTCTCATCAACTAATATTTGACTTACTCAGGATCCAACATTTTAGCATCATTTTAAATTGTATTCATCAATATAAAAAAAAGTGTATTTCACAAAGATAAGTACAAAAAAAACTTGTACATTGACCAAATGGATCATTTTTAATCAAAGTTGTGTAAATCATTGTAAGGCTATTTATATACCGATTCATTTATGTGAGCATTTCTTAAATATAATTTCCCTGGTTTGTGAGTAAAATCAGAGTTCCATTTCAAGTCATTTCAGCTTGTTGATGTCACATTTGTGATAGATGGACCGATCAAGTTGAGACAAGTATTCTTCCAGAGTGAAGTGTCTTAATAAACATATTTACATCTTTCTAGCTTCTGTGTGTAGATCTACATCATTAATACACAAATAAAGCTTATAAGCCCGATGGAGCTGCTGATGGTCAGAGTGATGAGCGTCCAGATGTTTTCTCCAGTCAAACCATGAGCCAAGTAGTTACTGCACGGCTGAAAACTGAGACAAGGGGACCTTTAATTTGGCTCAGCTGACCAGTATAGCACCGGTCTATGTATGTCCAATTAAGGAGACACATGAAGAGAACCAACATTTTCATTTCTGTATTTCTTTTTCTTTTTTCTTTTTGATATATATATATATATTTTTTTCTTTTTGTTTTCTCTATTTATAGAAACAGCCGGCCTGTCTAGTGTTTGCCACGCAGAGCAGTAAAGACACGGTCAATGGCCTCAGCTCACATAATTGCTGTTCATTTACTATTGTGCATTGCATTTAGTAAAGATGGTTCTACTGCGTGTTTCATGTTTCAGCGGACAAATGATCGGAAAGCAGAGGATTCTCCTGTCTATTGCTCTACTTTTCTTGGTACCAACTCAAAAAAGAAGAAAAAAAAAGAGGGTAAACTGATAATGGGGGGTGCATTTGTGTAGTAAAACAGCAAATGCTGAAATCTCCGTGCTTCAGTTAATCTTGTGTGACATTGTATGTTTTCATAGTAAATGCAAATAAAATACCCTGCTTGCCAGGGCATTTAATAAATCCTCCTTGAATCTGCTTCTGTGACAGATGTTGTCAATCGACAGTCATCCAGTCATTCCTGAAAAAGGAACCCTATCGTTGCTCAGACATGAAACAGAAATGATAAAAAAGGTTGATCATTAACCCATGTGTAACTTCTAAGTAAAACTGGTTGCGGAAGTCCTTTAAATCTGCTCAGATGGAATTTCTCAAAAGCTTTTTTACCTGAGGGCGGCTCTTCCTTGGAAATGTTATTTGGCAGCCTGTTTTAGGCGGGGTATAAGAGGGCACAAGCAAGGCGAGCAGCCAGTGAGCCTCATTGATTCAGCAAACATCTTACCCTGAGCAGCAAAGCAGTCTCAACGCCGCTTGAAGTGAGTATTTTAATGGCTCTTTCATACCTAGATAATAATACTGATGTGCTTTTGGATTAATTTATTGCTGGAAATGTAATACTAGCAAAGTTACATCTTTGAGTCATTTTTGTTCATGTCTCTGTCATTCAACAATTTTTGTCCTGTTGTTTTGCAGGCCTCCTGCCTGGGGAATTAATCTCATACTCCCTGAAATCACCATGTTTGAAAATGAAGAGATTGAGTGCATTGTGTGCTGTAACGAGTACTCGTTCGCCAACCGGGTTCCACGGGTTCTCCACTGCAAACACACTTTTTGCGCCACATGTTTGAAGAAAATGATGAAGCGTGAGGGTTCCCTCAACACCGTCATCTGTCCTCTATGCCGCTGGATCACCTGCACCCAAGCCAGCCTGACTCTGCCTGGGGCTCTGTGGGTCAACACAGAGATATGGGACCAGATTTTAGCCAAGGAGAAGAAGGATGATTTGGTGGAAAACTTGAAGGACACAAAGAGGCAACTTATCATGTCGACACAGTAAGTAAATCTTTCAAAACTGCTGTTCAGCTTTTCTTACTTTTAGTACTTAAGCTAGTAAAGAATAACTGCATAATTATTTCTGATCTAAAGAAAACCTTTCTGTGTCTCTGTAGCACCAATCCACGGAAGTCTGGTTTTAAGTCTACATTCCGAAAGCTGCTCAGCTGTGCTCTGGCTCCCGAACTGGGGAGCAACTGACAGTCAAACAGCCGAGGGAAATCCAGAAGCACTTACTTCTGTCATCATGTTTAAATTGAAGATTGTGTGGAAGACTCACGGACACTCACATGATCGCGGCTTACATCATGGAAAGGCAAACGGTGTGTCCACCTGTGTCTTGTGAGGAGGCACGGACAGCTTTGTGTGAAGATGTGGCTGTATTTGTGTGGAATCTGACAGTAGCTCTAGAAGGATAGCTCCAACATCAAATCAGCTAGGTTTGACCTGTAAACAGTGCTGTGATTTATTTTTCTTATCACGAACTGGACTGAAAATAGACTTTATATTTATTTCTGTATATATTGTAAATATCTGCATTTTTCTTATGCCATGTATCATAAATGTGAAGGACGGGTATCCTGAGCTCAGCCATGTGGACTTCTATGGGACAAACTTTTTTGGTGCATTCAACTTATTCAACGTCTGTGCATTAAATGTTTGGGACATGGCGAGTTATGTTTGAGAGCCAAAATATTCACAGAGTTTCAATAAACATTGTTCAAAAGTATCTCTTGCCAAGTGTCCAGTGTTTGAGGGGGGAGGGAGAGGTGGACACATTTAATAGGAATTATTTTCTAACTTCAGCATAAAGCATTGCTTACATCAATCAAATGCATACTTCTGTTCTTTGAAAATATACTTTTACTTAGTTTTGGCAAAGTTGCATCTGAGCAAACCACAAGACTTCTGAAACAATGTCCTCTGAACAGAGGAGCCCAAAGTGGATATGTTTGGCCATAATGCACATCACAGAGTTTGGGGGAAAATAAACTACCGAGCGTATCATCACAAAGACGCCATATCAAACTGTGAAGGACCTGGACATCTCGCTTGAGTGGAGCAGGAACTCGTCTGCATGCAAGGGAGGCCATTTATCTAAACACTTTTTTCCTTTATCTTTCTTTCTTCTCAGTTTCAGACAGTCAGGAGATTCTGTCAGCTGTTAGTCAGTCAGGTGAAAAACCTTTGAAATGAAAGAAGAAAGCAACATACACATTATTTAGCACATCTTCCAATTTTAAGAAATCATGATTAAACAACATCTGACCTGAGACTTTTCTCATCAACTAATATTTGACTTTCACAAAGATAAGTTCAAAATAAATAGATAACTTGTACATTGACCAAATGGATCATTTTTAATCAAAGTTGTGTATACCAGTATTTATTTGCTTATTCATTTATGTTTTCTATTTTAAAATGAGCAATAAATCAGTCATCAACCTAATTCTAGGCCCTGCTGAGGACCAGATAACTTTTATGTATTTACATCATGCCCCGTTACCTAAGATCTTAGAACTGAATGTGAGGGTACTCACAGTCTTTTTCATCTGACTCTTATTGAAAAAGATTTACCCACTTTCAATATCATTTTAAAAGTACCGAGCGTTCTTTTAATTAAAATTCCCTTGTTCGTGAGTAAAATCAGAGTTTAATTTCAAGTCATTTCAGCTTTTTGATGTCACGTTTTTCGTAAGTCACAGCTGCGATGAATCCTGTTGCTGCATTCATAAACGGACGTTTTTAGCTCGAAGCAGTGACTTAAATGCTCCAGCCCTCTGTGCCATTAAGTGGCACAAAAGAGCCGAGATGAATAGAAAACTGGAAACCTATAGTAGTCAGAATTTAACTGTAAGGCTGTTTAACTTACTGATGATATAGTTTACGTGGTCCTTTATTCATTACCAGAATGTCCTACGGAGATGTAAAATCTTCTTTGCGTGAGAGAGCACGAGATGTACATAGTAACACATTAAAGTGCAATATATTACGCATGATCAAATGTTTGCATAAAGCTACGAAGCAAACACGTGTAATGACACATTTAGGAAAAAAACTTTGACCTATGGTGCAAAAACAATGCAGTCGTTCTCTGGAAATGTCTTTTATTGAGACGGCGTGTGGTTTATTAACTCTACAAGAGCAGTCAACAGTCTTTTATTATTCTATTTGGCACGTCACCTTCTCAGCCAACAAATATATATAGAGGCCATAGATGAGATATGATTCCTGTGAAGGGAAATTATTATCAGGATATTGTGATTTGATTAAAATATATGTATATATTTTGCATGAGAAAGTTGGCCGAGCGGTACAAAGTAGCATATCAAAGTGCAATTTGATATGCATAGTGGGATGTTTGCATAAAAATACGAGTTAAACACACTAAATGATGACAGATATAGTAAAAAAAACAAACAAAAAAACCTTTGTGCTACATCATAAAAACTGTTCTCTTGAAATGTTTTTCTTATGGACAGCACGTGATTAGCCACTCTGTTCCACCAGCGTCAGCTCCTTTACAGTAAACAATAAAGGCTGACCTGAAAACCTACACAGTGAATCAGTAATGACCGATAATCTGAACTGTTTTGCAGTGTTTTCCTGCTTGGTGGGAACTAGCTTTCGTTGGGTTGAATAGGCTGAATAAAAGTGTGTGGAGAAAAGGAAGAAAACAAAGAAAGAAACAAACTGCTGTGAGTTTACTTTATTGGAAACAGTGGATTATTTGAGCTGAAACCTTTTTCCCTGAATTAGTTCTACCAAACAGCCTCTTAACTACACTATGTTAAGGTGAAATACAGTTAAATATTCAGACATTACAACACAAAACGGATGCGAAAAACAGCAGGGGAAGGATTTACTATTAAAAAAAAAATAAATAAAATAAAAAGCTTTCGGAGGCCATCCAGAGATTTGTCCCCTTTTTAAAATAAAGATGACGGCGGGAAAAGCTGCGAGTCCGTTCTCAACTCGGTGACAGCCGGTTTTCACACAGAAGAAATATGCAGGTTAAAAAAAAAAAAAAGAAAAGAAAACGCACATACATGCGCAAAAAGAAGAATTTTTGGCAGGAAAGACGCTGTGCTTATATAAGGAACAACTCCGAATAGGGTAGGACGCATAATGGGAGATTTCTCGTCAGACACTGAAGAACCGAGTATTTCCAACAGTACGCACGCACATTTGTGTTAGTCGCTTTGCAGCGGACATTAACAAGCATTTCTGAAGTGTCAAACAAAAAACTGGCCATAAATCAGTTTGAATAATAGCAGGTCCTACACAATCAGGCTTCACACACATATATTTATATTTACATAGAATTACAGCTCATGTGAACAAGGTTTTTTTTTTCTATGTTTAAAGAAAAATTAGAAGGGGATTTTTTCCTTTTTTTTTTTTCTTTCTTCTTTTTAACAAGATAAAGGGTTTTCACATCATTCCTCAAAAAAAGTTGATCACACTGGACTTCTTAAATACATTCAGCACTCGGGTATGTAGTTTTAATTCTATTGCATAAGGACATGATCAATCCTGCCTAAACACAGTCACTACATAAACAAACTACCACAATGTGTACTTAAATTAACATATCCATCACAGTTTTCCCCCACGACGCCTCTCATCTTCACGGCCTTTCTCTTCCTACTTCACACCGATAAAACATAATTTAAATATAGTAAAAAGACATGAGAGTAAACAGACGTGGGTTATGTACAGTCATTATGCTCACTAAAAACACAGGGCCTCAGTGGATTAGTGTGGAAACTTTCTTGAAAAACTAAGGACTGTGAACTCAACGAGCCCTCTAAGTCAGGCATCTAAAAGCTCACCTAAAGCATCGTCACTGCTTGTGACAGGAGGATAATCTCTCTTCACACAAAACCTCAAGATAAACAGGTGTAATATACAGTTAACACAATACTTTAACAGGGTTGAGTAGGCTGGGGATAAACTACGAGCCATAAACAATGATTGAAGGGAAAATTTAAATTTTACGTAATACTAAAGGGCATTTCAAAAGACACAAAAATAGTCCAAACAAACACATAAATGAGCTAGAAGTGAAATGCTGTCTTGTTATTAAAAGCAGCGAATAAGTAAGTGACCAAACAGGTATTCTACAGTTTAAATGTCCCTTTGTGTCGGTATCAGTGATTTTCTTCTTTGCTTAAATTGTATGGGATTTTCTATAAGTAGGGGTACTGAGTGAGGCGCCTGGGGCTTAGCTGGTAGGCACTGTAAGCTTCAGCCCGCGGTGTGACACTAACATAGGGAGAACCAGCAGCAAACTGATGTTGATATGCAGCAGGGAGGCCGTGCAGCAGGCTGCTGACAGAATCCTTGCGACTGGCCGAGTCTCTCCTGGAGGACGAGGAAGTTGACGAGTATGTTGCTGCATAGGCGGCGGGGGAGTGTCCGTGGCCGCTGTGACCCCGGCCCAGCAGCTGCTCCATGGCCTGAGAAGCGGAGGAGAGGGCTGTGGAGGCTGGGTAGGTGTACAGGCTGGTGGCAGCGGCTGAGCCCGACGCCAGTGCGGACACTTCAGGGAAGCTGTAGTGAGAGGCAGAGATGGCTGGAGGGAATGTCTGCTGGCGACGTAGAGATGAGTCGCTGTGGGATGCCCCCAAGCGCTCCTGAGATGAAGAAACCACCGACTGAACCTTAAGAAGAAAAAAAAAAGAAAAGAAAAAAAAGAGAACAATAAATACAACATGCACTGTATACACCCAGCAATGAGACGGTACAAAAAAATTCTTTGATGAATATCTTACTGCCCATTGCCCGTTTCCTTTTTATCAACATGATTTTTAACACTTATAGTAGAATCCTGTTTAGAAACCTACAGGAAGGAAGATTTATTTTCTGTAAACACTGACGTGAACCGCTGCAGCGTACAGCTTTTGACACAGCATTGGATCTACAGAAAATAAACTACAGGACATACAGACTGGAACTATATTCAGATTTTTTAAAAACAAAACTGCTATTACACCATTTGCCCAGCAGAGTTTTTTTTTTAACCCGGTTTTTGACTAGTTTTTTTTGGAGATTTTGCGAGAGGTCTTTTGCAACTTCAGACTTCGGTTCTGCTGAAGCAGCATTTACAAACAGGTTTTTCCATTTTGCTCTTATTTGCATAATTCTTTTGACTTACATAACTTGAAGTTTTAATAGGTTAAACATAATTGGAGACAAGTAGCTACACGACATCCAACCTGCACAGGAAGATCAGTCGTTCAAAGTAATGTCACAAGCCTTAAAGCAATATTTGACATCAGGTTTCAGGCATGCGTTTACCGGCAAGGCAAATCATCCTTACGCAAACGTTTTTCCTGAAAGCTGGGAAAACAAAATGTTATCTGATAAAGCTTCACCTGGCTGAGGTTTAAGGGGTGCGACTGGCTTGGGAACAATCCATGACGATCCAGGCTGTCCCTTGAACTGCAGGGCTGCCTGTTAGATGATCTCTTAGGCTTCATGTAGTTCACTGCAGGTTGAAGATAGAAAGTATTAATAATTCCTGTTAGTTTTGCGCACAAAAAAACCAAACTAATAAGACATAGGAAGTGGATAACTCACCAGTCTCTAAGCGGCCATGTGAAACTGCCCCTTTCTCAGACGCTTGGGTTTTTACTGAAGGTGCCACCACTGCCAGAGACTTGGCCTGCCGTGACGACATGGTGCTAGCAGGGTTAAGTGTGCGGGGTAAGGGAGTCAGGGGACTTGCTGTAGAAGAGTCCGAGTCGTGTACGGTTACACAGCTGATGACATTGGTGCGCTCAGTCCGGCTCAGCCCAACACTGTAAAGAGGGAAAAGTGTCACTTCCACGGTCATACTCAGAAAACAAGATGGTTATCGGAACATTTGAGTCCAAGAATAAACGTGGTTCAATGCAGAGGAGTTTCTTGTCCTCACCTGGCAGGATGGAACTTGCGCTCATCCTCCGTGTCTGTGTCGCTGTGAATAGTGATGATGCTGATCGCTGGGCTAGGTGTGTCGGAGATGACAATTGGCTGGGACAACGTGACAGTGGAGGTGGATGGGGTCACACCACTACTGCTGAGTAAGGATGCAGTGGATATACCCCTAGAATGACATAAACAAATATTTTTAAGAAAAAAAAAAAAAAACTAAACTGTGAAAAAAGGCCACGAAGAAGCCTGTTCAAAAACCATTGGACAGGTAAAGCTTCAGGACTCTACAGACCTGTTTCTGTTCTCCCCACGTCTGGCTTTCACTTTTTTCCTCTCCGGCTGAGTTCTAGCTTGGGTTATGTTTCTGTCGGAGTCAAAGATTAAAAAAGTAAGTATTATACACATAAATGCATAAAAATTTTTTTAAATAGAGTACCAGAAGCATCCTATTGTTGAGTTAATCATGGTTATTTTTCATAACATTTGTAATATCCAGTTATCCTGAATTTACATATGAATGCTGTGATCAATTCTTATGGAAAATGGCCGCAGATAATACTAAGTAGTAAAGAGTTAGTACCAAAGAAAAAACAAAAACAAACACCCTGCTTTATACCTGCAGCATAAAAAAATATGACTGAAAACAAGCAAACATTGTGCGCATGAATGTGTCTCGACTGTAGCGGTCGATGGACTCACCGCCAGCTGTGGCCCTGCTGCATGCCAGTGTCAGAGTGGATCGTTTCCAGGGGAGATTCAGTGACATTTGACTGGTGGGCAGAGCTGTGGATAGCCACACCTGGGACCTGCTGCCATGATGATGGTATGAGGATTTGCTGCGTACCAGTGGGCCAGGCCTGCTGAGAAGAATAACAGACACACGCACCTCAGTAAATGTAATACAAAGAAGTAGTCAAGTGTGAATCAACACAAATTGTTTGCTGGTATGGGCCAGACAAATTAAGCCATGCTGAGAAATAAATACGACAACCGAATACAAAGACGCAAGCCAATGGCCAATATCCTCTACAGGGAAAAGCACATTGCTAAATAAGCGAGCAACCTTTCCCAAGCCATTCCTTTATCATAGCATTCCCCTGCAACAAATCCACGAGATGAATCCATGCAAAGCACAAACAATGAAGCACTGTAAACAAGATCAGATCTAAAGACAAGTCTACAAAGAACCATGGTGCCTGTTAAAAGGGAGAAACACAGATTAGTTTAGTTCCCCGATGCCAAACAGTCAGCTGATAATATGTCTTGGGAAAAGGCATGCCACATGTTCTGGGGCTGAAACAGAAGATGTGTGTCAGAGTCAGGCAAGCTGTCAAGGAGGGCTTTTAGTAGATTTTGTAGCTGTAACCTCCTCTGCTGAAACCAAGGGAGGACAGGACAAGAGAAGCTGCAAGCAAAGCGCAGACCAACTCAGCAACACATGCGCTCCATGCCCTAAGCCCACCTATGGGGAAAAACTGGGGAATGAAAATGTGTGAATGGTGTGGGGAGGGGGTGTCCTTTGGAGCAGAAGACAATGGGAATTTAGTCAATTTTGACCATATGATATACAGTTAAGTTTAGAGATGAAAACAGAAAAGGACAAAGCAGATTGATGTCAGACCAAACGATGGTTTAATTTACCTAAAATTAAGGATTCTGACAACCATGACAAGACCACATGTGGAAATGTGGAACTGTAATGAATAAAACAAAGACTAGCCCCATACAACGTGTGGCACAGAGGGAACGGGACACTTGCACATGAATGAAAGAAAAAGGAGAGCAGGGAAGTAGAGAGATGGCATTGTTAGTGGCATGTCTTTCTTCAGGGGACGTTATCGTTGCTTTACCAGCACTGTGGCTGTGTGCTCCAGGAGGGTGGGCCGACCCACCCCAGTGCCCAGCCCAAGGGGCAGAGAATACTGGGGGGCAATGCCTGCTGGGGGTGGGTGCAAGGTGGCCACCATCAGGGGTGTGCAGGAACCCTGGAGGAGGGAGGGAGGATAGGGAAGGGCAGTGTTAGGATATAATTGACAGTAACACCCTTCAAGGCTGATGACGATGCACAAAGGCAACACTGGCCAGATGACTTCTAAAGAGTACAGAAATGGTCCCTCATTCAAGCAATCGGCAATTATCTAGCTTTTAGACAGGAGGAATCTCTTGCACTACACATCTGGCCTCCACCCCAAATCAAAGACTGGAGATAAGAAGCCTGGCTCAGACGGTGATCCAATCAGTTCTGAAAGCAAATTCAAGACGAGGTGAAATCAGCAGAAACCCAATTAGAATAAATGGTACACACTGCATCCGTTGTTTTTATTCAAGTTAAAAAAATAAATGTAAATACATGTAAGTAACAAACTGTAAAGCTCTTCACACTATTCAGGTTTAATCATTTTCCAAACATTATGTGGAACAATGTGAAACTCCGACTCAACCTCCTTACCTTTGAGAAAGGAGGAGAGTAGAGTACTGAGACACAAGCAACAGAAAACCATGGCTAAACAGTCACACAACCATAACGTTATGGTTCGAGAAGTGAGGAGGGACTGCAAGGACTGTGCACCTCGCCTAAATGTGCATCCCAATGTCCAATGCGTCTTTTGCCATTGGAGCATGCTGCAGCGTGCATTGGATTTGAAGTGCCGTGGGGATGCAAGGTCATCCAACGGTCAGTGACACCCAGAGGAGTGACATGGCAACAGCAACCATTGCAGGTCACAAATAAAAGATCTGAGGTGGCAATCAGGAGAAATGGCAAGAGGTCAGAGTGCAGCAGACACCCGCGTGCCTCGGGGGACAATGCAACTGAAGCCCCAGGGAAAGTGACAGAGGCAGGGCAGCCACAGTCAGGAGGCCGCACACTGCACACCATTGGTGACAGAAGCGGGTCAGATCATCTGTCTGAGAGTCCAGCAGGCAACCTTTGATGCATGCCCAATGTCATGGCTTAGTACTGTTACTTTCATTCGGCAGCTGATACATGTACACCGAGTTATGATGAAATAGCGTACATTGGCGTTGTAGTGTTACAAATGTGGTTACTGTGACAGTACTAACCGTGGGAGACTTTTTGGATGTTCTCAGTGCATTCATGATTGAACAAAAGCAGACCGCATATATACAAGCTTGGTGCTCACAGCACACTTGCTAGATGTTTCCTGAGATATTTGGATATTAGGTTACTTCTAGGAAGAATATTGGAATATATGTACATGTGCACTGGGTCAAGTACAAGTAGAATACCATAAATAAATTGACCAACCTAGTTGCAGCAGCTGTGTAGACTTCTTCTCACTTAATGTAACTCCTTATCAAATGTGTGAACATACATCTATTCAGTGCATTCCCATCCAGCATTACATCAATTCCAAATACACAGCTGTTGGTCAAATGGTCCCAGTTAGAAATGGTTGTAAACTGAAGTGTTGATCCATACAACAAATAAAGCCTCCTTTTCTCTTGTTAAGTGAGCACGCTTTGGACTAAAACAGATTCCGATAAGCTTTTAAGTACAGCACTTGCGAACACAAAACCAGAAACATTCTCGGATATGGCCAGATTGTGACACTAAGGCCGACAAGTCTCCCATTCTAATGCCACAAACAAAGTGAAAACAAAGAAAAAGAGCCAATAAATACAATATGCTCTCGCACGTACCAACAAGAATTATATAAATTTGTGATCTGATATCTAACAACATATATTCACAGCCTACAAACTCTTACCTGTGTTAGCATACTTGGCTGGATCTGCAATGGCTGTGCAGACTGGTTCTGTGGTACCATGGGTACAGAGTTCTCCACCCTCACAGGGAAACTGGAACTCTTACTGGATGACTGTAGCCCTGGAAAACAATCCAACAAAATAAACCCAAAATACTGATGAAACATTGAAGAAGAAGAAGAAGAAGAAGAAGAAGAAGAAGAAGAAGAAAAAAAACAAATAAATCACCTGGTTTCTTACTGTTAACCAGGTCTAATTACCTGTTAGACTGATGTGTTGGGACTGGTTGGGCATAAGATAAAAGTAACAAAGATCACAGCTGTTTTAGTCTTAAAGGGATAGTTCGGGATATTTGACATGAATCTGTATGGCATCACCATAACCAGTGTCGTGCATTCAAACTGACTTACCCCCGACAGTGTCCTGTGAGCCGAGTTCTTGTCCAGTGTTGGTCAAGGCGAAAGTAGTCCGGCTTGTTTGCTGGGGTCAAGAAATTAGCGCGTTTTTCTTCCCAAAACAGTATGTGTGCTAAAGAGTGATTTATTTCATCACAAAAACCGAAGCTGGCAAAAGTCACTCCTCGTTATCACTTGGGCCCTATACTGTCTCTCATTGTGTATCAGTGCGCACGTCATTCTGACCGCGAGCTGTGCGCACGAGTTCACTTTGTTTACTGCTCGGGAAGATGTCTGACAACGAGAGCGACGAGGAACATATTGACTTCCGTTCAGAGCCAAGGGGGTATCTTTATGAACCCGTTTATACTGAGGAGGAAGTTCGCCAAATGGACTTAGATCGGGCAGAAAGAGAGAGAGGGTGGACAGAGAAGTGATGGAAACAGAAGCTGGAGCCACTGCTGGAGCTGCGATACCCAGGGTGGCCGACAAATCCTGGTGCACTTGTTTGAAGTGCGAAGTAATGCAGACAGAGGTGGAATGTTACTGCTGCCACGAGTGGGATTTAGTTATGCCCCAGATACAAAACCTTTCCATAGATGAGGATGTCGGCGGCCGCGGGACAGCTGCTGCCTGCATCACAAATAACGGTGACTTCCCTGCACTCCTGAATGCAGGCGTCTGAGAACTTTTTTCCATGTTCCCAAGATCAACTGGAAGAGGCGTCCCAGACCAGCTGGACCCGATGGCCAGTTGTCTGCAGAGTAAGTGTTGAGCACTGCCAAAGAACAGAAAGACTCGTGCGCACAGCTCGCGGTCAGAATGACGTGCGCACTGATACACAATGAGACAGTATAGGGCCCAAGTGATAACGAGGAGTGACTTTTGCCGGCTTTGGTTTTTGTGATGAAATAAATCACTCTTTAGCACACGTACTGTTTTGGGAAGAAAAACGCGCTAATTTCTTGACCCCAGCAAACAAGCCGGACTACTTTCGCCTTGACCAACACTGGACAAAAACTCGGCTCACAGGACACTGTCGGGGGTAAGTCAGTTTGAATGCACGACACTGGTTATGGTGATGCCATACAGATCCATGTCAAATATCCCGAACTATCCCTTTAATGCAACTGTAATGTTTACCTTGGATAGTGGAGGGTGGACAGACGATGAGGGTCTGCTGGAAGGGTTCTGTTTGGCTGCACAGCCCAGCAGGACGTGTTGGAATAGGGACGCTCTGTTGAGCCAGCCCAGGAATGTTGATGGTTGCCTGCTGGTAAAGAGCTGGCTGGTAGTTCAGCAAAGGCACAGCACCCCCTGCAGAAGGCACCTGTGGAGGTAAAAATATGAGTCAACACTAGCAAGATTACAGGCCCCTAAATACAGTATGTTAACTAAGAAAGAAGGAAGAGCGTATACTGCACTATTCAGCAGAGTCACACATAAACTTCTAAAACTTTTCCTGATGACATTTAAATGTTGCTCATAGTCTGGTGGCAGTCGGGTATATCAGCGGGACAATAATCCATGAAATGATTTAACCTGAAACTCTGAAAATAAACTGCTCAGGAGCAGCCTATGAGTTCTGCCTCTGTTACTATGGTGATTGTCATAGTAATAACTGACTTTCAGCTCAACAAAACTTGCTAGGCCTTTAATCTTTCTCAGTTGTGCAGCCCCTAAGATCTGGCTGCTATTCAGCATCGCAATGTATTGTGCTTACCTTTGTTCTTTACTTTAAAAAAAACCGCAAGAATGCATTTCAAAACACGCAACACTTTATTTTTTTAGTTTTTTTTTTTAGTTTTTTGTTAAAGTGGTGAGGCATTGCGTGCTGTCTGCTCTCTTTTCAAAAGAGTACCAGTTGGTGCGTGTTTGCTCAGGCCCCATTTCACACACATTTGTTTATTATGGCAACACGCACAGCACAAGAGCAAGCCAAAATTAGACCTTGCATTCTGAATGGGCTATGCATCAGTGCCCAAGAGTTCACAGTGATGACGCAGATGATACCTGGTTATGCTGGTTGAGTTGGCTACTGAAGGTAACTGTGAGGTTGCCCGATGCAGCGCTGGGAACTGCATTGGTGGAGTACAGAGATTTGCCAGTGTCATAAGAGCTCCGGCGCTTGCAGATCTCCATGTTCTGGAAGCACGACTTCACACTGGAGAAGATTCAGTGGGAGCATTTCAGAAATTACATTCACAAAAACACTTACCTAAACTTATAAACATTTGTAGCTTAATACACACTTACTGGGAACTGTGTGGATAGTCCATTAGGTGGCTCATTGTGACAAAGGGGTGGCCGAGAGTTTTCGTAGGTGTGATCCTTTTGTCTGCATCGAGACGAAGCATTCGCTTTAGGAGGTCTATAAACTCTCGTCTGTCAGCTTTCTCTGCCAGCATGTCTGTCCCCTCCAAGTGAGAGGACAAGTTGACCTGCGGTCAAAAAACAACAAAAAACTATAAACAAAAAGCACTGAATATTTCATTAGAATTTTCTAGTTTCTGCACTTAAGAGTCATATACCTGCATCATGTCATCCAAACAGTTAAAGATGTACTTCCTGGCCTCCTTAGATTTGATGCCCATCTCCATCTCATGCTCTGTTGGAGTCTGGTTAAAAAAAAAACACAATATGTGTTTATCTGTCATAATAGAACTTTTATTACGGTTAAATAAAGAAATAAAATCAAAATTTCAATGCAGCATCAAATCTCGTTTATTGTTAAAGGGATAGTTTGCGTCTTTGACATGAAGCTGTATGACATCCCATATAAGCAATACCATTTATTAAATTTGACTTACCCCCTGCTGCGTCCTGTGAACAAAGTTCCGGCCTCGTTTTGGCGTTGACGAAGGTAGTCCGGCTAGTTGGCTGGGGCCACAAAAATAAAGCGTTTTGCTTCTCAAAACAATATGCGTTCAAAAGAGTAATACATTTGCATCACAAAATCGTTCATCCAGAAAAAGTCAGACCTCACAATCGCTTGGCGCCATTTCCTCTCTTCCTTCGTATCACTACGGGCTGTGTAAACTGTGCAGACCGAGCAGTCCCCTGCTTCCGAGCAGTAAACACCGTAACAGGTGCGGCTATCGGCAGGTGGCTGCACGCATTGATATGAAGGGAGAGAAAATAGCGCCAAGCGATTGTGTGGTCTGACTTTTTCTGTTGAACGATTTTGTGATGCAAATGTATTACTCTTTTGAACGCATATTGTTTTGAGAAGCAAAACGCTTTATTTTTTAAGCCCCAGCCAACTAGCCGGACTACCTTCATCAACACCAAAACGAGGCTGGAACTCGGCTCACAGGACGCAGCAGGGGGTAAGTCAAATTTAATAAATGATATTGCTAATATGGGATGTCATACAGCTTCATGTCAAAAGAGGCGAACTATCCCTTTAAGCACTTTTTGGAATACACCCAGAAATTTTTTACAGCCTAACTGATAATTGCATACTCTGTAGGATCAAGAATGACATTTAAACCTTAAGCCTCCAGAGAGGGTAACTAGAATCAGGGCCTCGATTGAAGAAGCGGCTGGTCTTAGTCCCGGCGCTCAGTAGGTACTCGGCAGGAAGGCCTTGAGTCTGAGAAATGTAGCGGATCTGGATGGACACAAGAAAATTTAGTCTTTCCCAGGCATTTTATCAATGAACAGAGAAGGCCTTGGAAATGTTAGCATAAGTACTGACCTGGTCATACTCGGAGGCTCCTGGGTAGAGAGGCCAACCCAGAAACAGCTCTGCAATCACACAGCCTAAAGACCACATGTCAATGGCTTCACAGAATGGCAGGCCCAAAATAATCTCCGGAGCCCTACACAGCAAATTAGACAAGACTAGTAATGAGAAAACAGAAGCAAAGTGACATGCCTCATCAGTCCAACACACAGCCAAATTTCTTAATACCTACCGGTAGTACCGAGACTGTAAGTAAGTTGAGCACACTGCTTTGGACACATGACTTGCTGAGCCAAAGTCAATAACCTTCACCCTGTAAGGCTGTCTGAGAGGGTCGACCAGCATGATGTTTTCAGGTTTCAGGTCTGCATGAATTAATCCCAGGCTTTTCAGTTTCATCAGTGCTGTAGCCACCTAAGGATACAAACCCAAAATATTAGCCGGGCTCGCATACAAAACAGTGAAAACAAGAATGAGATTACTGTTAGCCGACCTGCTGCAGGATGGGTCTAATGTGCCGTAGCGGGAGTGGGCTGAACTTGCTGTGCTTGAGAAAGTCATACAGATTCTGTTCTAGCATCTCAAACACCAAGCAGGTATGACCTTTGTGTTGGAAGCATTCATACGAGCGCACAAAGTTATACTCGTCAGCATTTTCCGCACTCAGTCGGTTCAGTATGCCCACCTTTAAAAAAAAGAAAAGAGAAATAACTTCAATCCGTTACCAAGAAATGCTGGTTCCCTTAATTTTTCATGTCAGAGAAATGCACATGCAGTGAAATCCACAGTCATATTAAATAACGTCACATCAGCTGCATTTCATTTTAACATCCCAAATCCCCCATATAGCATCAGCTGGAGGAATTTGTGTCAAAAGTATTAGATGATGTACAGCGAATCCCTCGACTTAAAGTGTAGTGTTGACAAACCAGCTGCAAATGTTATGGTATTAAACAAAAAGCTCAGATAATACGTTCTTAACCATTCAACCCTATTGAATTTGGTGCAAAGTGACATTTTGAAGGGGCTTGTAAGCCTCTTGGGATCATAATTTAATTATTCTTTATATAAAACTACCTTTATATGCACTTTGGAACATGTTATTACAACAGTTTCAAAAGTCAAGACATGAGAAAAAAAAACGGACCGAAAAATTTTGCACACCATGTTTAAAAAGTCTGGTTACCTCAATTTGGCCCTGACGAGCATATGAAGGGTGGTTTTTCAGAATCTTGATTGCCACAATCTCATTGGTGCCCCTCTTCCAACACTTTGCCACTTGTCCAAAGGTACCCCTTCCAAGAAACTCCAGCACTTCATAGCTGCAGGACACGGAGCAGAGGATCTCGTGCTGCACAAGCTGATAATCCCCCTCACCATTAGAGCTGCTGCTCTTGGTGGTTGGAGCCGAGTGAGGTATAGACTGGCCTGTTCCCCCTCCTCCACCTCCTCCACCCGTACGGGTGGAGTAAGTTGCTGCAGGAGCGGAGAGCTCCTCTAATATCTGGACACTGCCACATCCGCTTCCGCTGCCTTCACTGGCCTCCTCGATCTTTCTCTTCTGTCCGTGTCTTTGGGCCCTTGTCTCAGATGATGCCTCATGGTTGTAAGAGGATGTAGTCTGCTCAGTGATACGTCGATTGGATCCTCGAGGAAGACTACCAGTACTATCAGCTGCACGCACCACCACTTGACCCCTGGAGCCGGAAGCTGAAGGAGGGAAGACAAGGGATGGCGCAAAGGGCGGTACAGCAATGGCTGGGGTAAATGCGTATGCCGACTGCCCTGCTATGGAGCTATAAGCTTCAGTGGTGGAGACGTCCCAAACATTGCTCTCCACCTTGAGCTTCTTAACACGGCAAAAGGCACTGGAGGAGATTGATGGGGGAGAGAAGACTTGGAGCTGCGAACTCATGGCTGTAAGGAAATTGAGCACAATTTAGTTACCTGTAAAAGGATCCACTCCAACTAAAGAACATTGTCAAACTGTAAATAAACAAGTCTTTGAATAAGAGTGAACATGCACTAAATTAAAACCAAGGACAGATTAAATGAATAGGACCAACTACTTTGTTACAAAGCAAATATCTGTGGAGAAACCTTGAATCGTGACATTAATGTGGATGGCCCTTTGACAAGGACCCCGCACCAAGAAATGGTCACAGATCAAGCCCTCAACCAGCAGCGGCCTCCCCGTCACAAGATAAATACAAAACACAACTCAGGAAACATGACAAAGGTGTTGGCAAAGCAAATAACCTCCTCAGAATCCAAGTGTAGCAACAATTACTTTAGCTGATCTCATCCATTTACAATCTGAGAATATGGCAGACAAAAGGCTCCAGCCTCCATTAATTGGATTTAGTGAGCATAGAAATCAGTTTTCTATAGATGGATTTTTTTGAAGGGCTGTTGAATTAGGCTACCTTTTTTCTTTCTCTCTCTCTAAGTTTAGTTAATGGACCTAACAAACCAACTTTAATATCAAGTTATATATGCCCTACAATCCAAGTCTTAGAAAGCTATGTAATAAAAACAAATTGTAACTGTCAAAACTATGGCATCTGCGTCCTTCTAAAAGTTAATACAAAGCATAAATTAAGGTCTAGTTACACTGAGGGTAACTGCAGCCAGATAGCGATGTGCTATGCAAAATTGGAGAAATACAGAAGCAATAATTGTTTACATGATTAGAAAACTGAATATGAAATAAGGGGGAACATATGTGTTATGGGTTATAACATATGGGTTATCTCTTCAATGCTTTCTTTTATAAATACATTACTAAAAGAATGAAGTAGATACCTATTTAGCTTAAGATGAAGGCGGCCACTCTCTCCATCAGCATTGCACCTATTTTTGTTGTGTGCATGAATTCATTTTCTGACAATGCCAATTAGTGTCTTAGTCGTGTATGATTTTGGTGAGAATGTGTCTAGAAATGGGTAACTGATAATGGGATATTAGGCTGAAATATATCCTAAAACAGTCATTGGCGAGCAATAACAGCTTAAAGGAGCAGAACTGAAGGCCACAAATAAAACAAATTACAACAACTCTGTTTATACGGCTCGTATAGTGGCTTTACATTCATATATTAGAGAAGTTTCGGTAGAGACAGATAATGTCGGGGTTGCTATAGGGCAGCTGTTATGTCTTTAACATTTTTGTGAAAAAGTACCAGATCACTGACAAAACATAAAGTTATACGTTAGCCTGTCGCTTTATTGGTCGCTGGGAAACGCATATAAAGCTGCCGAAACGGTCAGAATTTAATATCAAATCAACTAAGTAAGATGATCGCTTAACCCAATGATGCTAACATGCTAACGCATTAACTTTCCAAAAATATGGCGTTAAATAATCAGCAACTTCATGAGCAGAGATGGGGTTGAGAAACGAACAGGTTCAGAAATCCCAATAAGAAATGAAGAAATATTTCTAACGTACCGGACTTGATGTTAGCACAGTTTAGAATCACTGCGTCGTCCAAGATTTAAATCCCACTGCGATATTCTGGAGCAGTTATCCGATTAGCCTCCGCTAGCTAATATCTCATGCTAGCTAGGCCTGCATTGTTTCTTCAGTCGATGGTGAGCTAGTCAGCATTACAGCGCCGAGTTCCCGGAAAACCCCCCACAAAGACGTCTCATTATATTACTGAGTTTAACATATCAGTTCTAAAATATTTACATTTGGTCATTAAAATTAAAATTCGTTTCTAAAATCGTCTTTTTGAGGCAGCAAATTCCACTTTTCTCCGGAAGAAACCACGTCCTTATGTCAGCTGAGAGTCCAACGTTATTTCCGGTTATTACCGTAACTACTGTAAATTTGTGAGGCCTTTGACAGAGATAGACGTTATTTACTTAACTGACCCGACATTTGATAAGCATTGTGTACAAAAAAACTTTAATTTAGACCAGTTAGGACTTATTAATTTCCAAACAGGTGAATCAAATTGCATATGCGGTCAGGTTATATATCAAGTAGAAAGCTGAACAGCAGTTTTACGGTAACACGAAATTGGCTTGACGTAGGTAGCCTACTGGTAATTTTCCGGATTACATTGGAAAGTTTTGTTTCCCAATATGAGCTGTGCTCCTATACTGTGTGTGTAATAGATATATATTCGTCCCCAACAGAGTTTTGAAAAGTAATAGGATTTAGGTTTCACGCAGTATCTATCCATGCATCGAATTCATTCATAGTTTTAGTTTAAGATGATTTTGAATGTTTTTCTTTATTTCCCTTAAAAGTGAGGTAGACGTTTTCTGATCAAGGGTCCACCTTTCAGAACGTATGATCTTATTTTCCCGTGCAGAGTAAAGACAGCAAAGAAGATCCTGAGTCTTTCAGGAACATTTAAGCTTGGCCTGCAATATTTCTTAGTGACGTTTTTATTTACGTTTAATTTAGTTTCAAAGTTTTTTCTTCTTCCTCTTTTAACGTATTTAAGTTGGACACAAGTTCGTTTACTTTATCGTAATTTCTCACCAATACCACCTCTTACTTGCATTGCAACATACACTGTAAGTGTATTAATGAATCTGAAAATTGAAATGAAAAGACCCGAAACCAGTTTTGTCTGTTCACTGACTGTAATTGGCACCTTTCTTTTGTGTACAGCTGCTGGAGTAAAGTTGGATGCCATTTTGAGCTTAACCCACATCCACAAGGGTCCTGCTGTGTTAAAACTCACATGCACAAATGGTAAAACAAATTGAAAAAAGGGATGACATTAGAAGACTGAATGGTTAAATCTTTTTATTTTTGATCTTTTTAGAAAATGTTTTATCAGAGTTAAGCATTACATCTACAATTAGTATTTAAGTAGACTCCTTCATCCAAAGCGACTAACAGCTGGGGAGCAGTAATCAAGTCTCTTTACATGGTTTAGTTCATGGTTATTGCTTCTTTTCAAATTTATTGCATCCAAAATATCCAAGCTGTCTCGCTGCAATGAATTTAATTGAGAGTACAGTCCAAATAAACAAAAAACTGCCAAACTACCATCATCTACTTTAACACCTCATTCATCTTCACCTTGATTTGTGCCTAAACCTCTGGATAAGGCAACAGTTTGAGGAATTTAAAAAACCAACCATCTCACACAGCACCCAAAGGTTTTTGAGATAGATTTTCACAAATGAATGTATAGGAAATTGCGTTTTTGGGACACAGCCCGAAGTGTGTAGGTTATCACAGAGCATGTAGGCCTCAAGCAGGTACTACAACATTCTCAAATAGAGCCCAGAAAGTCATGAATAGCAGGCAAAAAATAAGTTAAAGTGCAAATTTTCTTTTTATTCTGATTTCATTTTACAGCAGAAATTATGTAAAGCATTCAGAAGACATATTCCACATATAAGGGCAATATTCAAAACACTTTGCATGGCCTCAGCAACAAAATATTCTTTTAAAAACATCAACAAGTTAGTGATGCTCGTGCATGCATGTTTGTAAAACAAACAAAAAGGAAGTCAAAACTAGGCTACAAAAAAGGAGGAATGAGAGACTGAGATAAGCATGGAGAACACAACAGCAGGCAGGGTGGGAATACAGCAGGAGATGAAAGAGAAAAGGGAAGACAGGGTGAAAGAGGAAGAAGGCAAGGAGAGGTCTAGCCATAGATTATCTATAAGGGTCTACCATTCTAGCATGCAATGTGGTGTTTGGCCACGCCCTCCTTAAACAAGGCCCGAAAGGTTATACCATTCATTTCTAGGTGGATTTATGAGTCCATCCCTGCATATGTCTATCTGTCTACTAGGCCAACGTTTGTTTATTTTTTTCTCTTTTATTTGACCTTTTCTACACTACATACTCTATTTTTAACTGTCACCATCCTCTCCAAAACACGAATATATTGATGGATTGCGTGTGGTCGTATTCTGTGCGTATTGTGTGAGTTGGTGAGCCCAGGCATTTTGTTGCTGTCTGTGTGACTGTGTGTGTGTGTGTGTGTACGTGATATGAAAAGGAGCTCAAAGAAGTGTTCTTTAGCAGTGTTGATGTGAGAGGAGGAGTAGTTTAAGAAGAGGTTTAAGTGGTGTTGTATGAATGATCCTGATGGCTCTGTCCTTACCATGGCTGTCTCTCAGTATGATGAATATTCAGAAAACACGTGGGACACAATGATCCAGTCGATCTCTTTTTACCATTATCATTTTTTCAAAGCGATTGAGGTCCATTCCCTATTTTTGAATCACTTAAAAACTGTCCGTAGTAAGAATTTTGTATATTCAAGAAAATAGCAATTGTATACATATATTTTACTATTACTTACTTTGATTTAATTTATATTCAAGCTATTTGTCTATAAAATAAGGGGTTTGGAGGTGTTTCTGTAGAAAATTTATCCAAGATTGAGATTTGTAGCTTCACAAAATAAGACTGGGTTATAGGAAAGACTGTTGGTAATTTGTTGGTACTGATTAATGAATAGACAACTGGCGTATCCCAAGCTTTGCACACATACATTGGCACACTCAAATGTACACTGTTACCAGCTGTGGTACACCTCTGTACCAGCAGTCATTACACTCCACATGCCCTCCCCCTGTTCTTCAACCCTGAGTAAAATCTAAGGGAGAGATTTCATTGTTCCCAAAGACTTAAGCACATGAGAGAAAGAGTGTGGCCGATTTGTGTGTCCGTGCGTGTAAGCTAGTACGTGTACATTTGTGTCTGATAGTGTGTGTATGTGTTTATGTAATAATGTGAGAGACAGAAAAAGATAAAGAAATAAAATGTTTGTGGAAGTTATTTAGTCTGCCAAAAACTGCCCTGCTATGCTTTCATTTTACTAATTAATATCACCAGAAAAATCATTTCTGGGGAAAAACAGACAAAAGAGAGAACAAAAAACATGTCCTCCCAACAGTGATGCAACTTAAGATAGTGCCTCTCACACATAGAGGCAGTATTCAATGGTTTTCTTCTTCTAATACTTAAAAAATGCACACCACATACACCGCCGTTTTTGTTTGTTCCGTAAAACAACACCTTGCATCAATCTGGCCACGAGCGTTCATTCATTCCAGACAAACAAGAGCTTCTAACTCAGAATCAGATCAAGTTTTAACACTGTCCAGTTCATTTCTAACATGCAATTTAGGAAAATAAAGAGGCAAATGGGAACCTTTTGGAGGACAAAATAGATATTTCCTGATATTTGTTCTCTGTTGTTGAGCAGGCACTTTCTAAACAGAGTTTTTTTTTTTTTTTCCCAGAAGTCTAAAATATGTGTCGTATAATTACGGCAGTCACAATGAGGAGAAAAATGAAATTCAGTCAAATGAAATGTAAAACGTGGGTAAGAGACATTCTGATAGAAGATGGGAGTTTTGACTGGAGGCCAGGCTGGATCCACTGCGGGTGTGATTGATGGTCTTGATAAAAGCTAGTACTGTATGTTGCTGAAGCACAACTAGTAAAGAATGTAGCACCCTCTTCCAATTAATTTCTTTTGGGTCATCAGTCATTGCATTCACATTTAAACATCATAGTCATCATCACCATTGGCATCATTTTCATCATTGCATCATCATCAACATCATCTACAAAAAAAAAAAAAAAAGTCTGCCTTCGACAAACTTCAGAACATGTAGGTCTACGGCTGAGCTAGTACTAGATCTCATCTACTGTTTAATGTCGGTGTGTGCTGCCCCTGTGAATCTTACTGATATCTTTTGGGTAATGGCTTCCCCCACATAACATACTGTATTGTTAGGCAAAATAGCATTCATAATAATTGGCACTACTGGCAAAAAGGGTTTAATTTTTGCTAGCCAAGAAAGAAAAGCACAAAGTGTAAATGTTTTGTCTGAAAGATCAGTTTCAGCTAACTTTGTTTTCCCACTTATTATTCTAACATTAGATTTTTCAGTTGCATGCTTTAACAAAATGTTCTTTTCAGTAACATTTATACTGGATAGTCTTAAAATGAAGCAGTTAAAATCCTCTCACAGTCCATAGCCACTAACATGTTCTTTTTGCTGTTTCTTTGTCTTAAATCTCATGCACATTACTCCGTTTGTATCTACATTATTTACAAGCAATACAGCCGTCCTGTGTACCCAGGTCTCTGTCTAAAGTTCTCATTATGGGAGTAAAATAATTTATAATCTTAAATACAGTCCTCTTATGAAAAAGTTTCAGGGTCCTCATATCCCCTTACCTCGTCAGTTTATATACAGAAATATGCAATAGTCCAAAATATGGATTTTTATTGCCCGTATGGGCTAAGATGGGGACCAATGCCCTGAATAGGGGCAGATATAGGACCCATGTCTTGTACAGAGCAAGCATAGAGACCTCTCAGAGTCAAGAAGAAGTCAAGGCAATGGTATGTGACTCTCTCCTCAAAACCACAGTTAGGATTTAGAGGTTCACGCAGAACAAACTAACAGAGACATTTAACCATTGGAACATGTCATATTTTTATCACACGGGGTGGAAACCAGTCTCAAGCTAAACCACTCTTGAGCCAGTTAAAGAAATAATTAGACCCTTAAATAAATACATTTTAAAAAAAAGCACCCAAAATAAGTCATTTGTCCTTACACAGTTCACATTACACAGGGCAAGGATAAGTTAATGAAGACATAAGTGAGACACAATTACACATAGAAATACAAAAGAAACAACACTAAAGCAGTTTGGCAAGCATGCAGGAGCTCATAGCTCAAACACATGCATTGAATTGAACAAACACTGACACACCACGTCGGGCGAGCAAAATGCTGCCTCCAAGAACGACTCCTTACAAAGTCCATGTAACAAATTAAGACATCGTTATTCAGACCACTTCCCTTTATCTAACAATGCCCCTCTTACATTCAAGTGCAGTTCCTCCCCTTTTGATTGGGTGACAGTTTAATAGGTTTGTAAGCCTGTAAGTCAGGGTGGTTGATGATCTTGTGAAATACTTTATCAACAGAATGATTTGCCACTGTAGCGCAGGATGATGGAGAGGAGGAATAAGCGAAAAAATCTTGCATGCAAATGCAACATAGAAGTGAGTTTTTTGGTTTGTGTTTTCTTATTCTTTCATGGATTTCTGTTTAGATACAAAACACAACAGGTTTTGCGTATTTTCTGCATGTCAAAGTTGCCTTTCTCTTGAGCCAGCTGTTCTTCACTGGAGCTTTTCTGCACATCCAGCTGCTGCCTTGAACAGTAGGGTGTCATCTGTAGCCGCTTCCTCTCTTTCTCTGGTCTGACTCGTTGACTTGCTCTTGCAAAGAAACATACCCATGAAGAGTGCAAAGAATGCCATGAGGTTAATGTGATGGCCTCCCAGTGAAACTGTGGAGGAGGATCAGTGCTGTGGGCAGAGCCAGGTCCCTGGGCTCTGCCCAGCAGTCTGTCTGTCTGTCTGAGCTGCCATGATGGACACCTATCCTGTCCTCAGTCTGTCTGGGAAGAGTTTTTTTTTTCCCCTCTTGAGAGAAGAGGGTAGGGAGGGTGGGAGAGAGGAGGAGGAAAGGAGAGGGCAGGAGAAAGGACTAGGAAATGGAAAAGGGAGCGAGTTGGGGGAGAGTGTAGGAGAGAAGAAGATGGAAGGGGGAGAGTTAATAGTTTGCTCACAGGCTGAGGGTGCTGTGTGCAGGGCCTGGCAGTGGGCTCTCAGGACCCCTGGCCTTTCTCTGCTCTCTGGCCCTGAGGAAAACCAAAAATATATTGTAGACAGTCAGAGAGAGTACCATGTAAGTGTCTATGTATGTTACTGTATGTCTTTGTGATTTTTCCATTCTTACACCCAAAGGCCATACTCAGAGCAAATGCAGTAGTTATCCATCAAACTTCCATCCAGTACACACACACACGCACGCACGCACGCACACACACACACACACACACACACACACACACACACACACACACACACACATGCACACACACGCATGCACGCACACACACACACACACACACACACACACACACACACACACACACACACACACACACACACACACACACCATCCTGTTATCTTCCCCACCCATCAAGGCATACAAAAGAAGAATGGCAGGCCAAGCAACACCCAAACTCCCTTAGTGAAAACAATCAGAACATGCCCCTAAGAAATCCTTAAGCTAGAAATGCTTCTTTGTCTGTCAGTCATGCACTTATATCATTCGGCAGTCCTCAGAGGGAGACAAAGAGAGAAAGGGAGCGAAGAAAAGAGCGAGCGGGAGGCAAGGGTGATAATCCAGGATCTCCTCTCCCCCTCCCTCAGCTGACATGCAAACAGGCACCAGCCTCCGGGAGAGAGGGAGCAAGAGAGGGCTCACCTGTTTTAGAGGCCTATGGTCCATCAAGGGGCTTCACAGGAACAGCAAAACAACACCAACTATTAGCACCACTGTAGTGTGTGTAAGTAAGTGTGTGATAGTGGGCTATAAGTTTGTGTGTCATGTGCATAAGAGTATGCCCTTGGTTGTGTGTGTAGATGAGTTTGAGGGTGTGTTGGAGTTTTATACCTCACCTGTGGCGGCAGCGGAGCAGGAACCTCAGGATCTTGCGAGCAGCCTGGTTCTGTTTTTTAGTTAGGAGGCTGCTGTAAGCAAAGATGTCTTTATAAGATATTTAAATGACATACATAATCCCTGGGTCTGTGTTCTGATGTAAGTGAAGTACCTGAGGGAGTGCCTGTAGGAGCGGTAGTATTGCTGGATGAGGACTGCTGCTCTACGACTCTGCTGGAACTTCCTTTGTTCGTGAAAACTTCGGAATCGACTCTGGATCAGGATGGCTGCTAAGGTCATCCTCTTATAAAGTGCATACTAAGAGAGGAGACAACAGCATTGTAAAATATTTTTCTGCTAAAGATATACATGTTTATACATCCTTAAAATGCAGTTACCATAATCTTATTTCCAAATCAATACTACAGATACAAACAAGATATTTCCAATACCACTGCAATTATATGACCTTTTGAGATGACCTTAACAATATTCCTATAAATTCTATGTGAAATGAGTAAAAAGAATGTTAAGCTTAATCATTTATGTATAGTACTATCAGTACGTAACTCCGACCATACAACCTTAAAGGGATAGTTCGTCTCTTTTGACATGAAGCTTTATGACATCCCATATTAGCAATATAATTTATAAACATTTTCTTACTCCCGCTGCGTCTTGTGAGCCGAGTTCCAGCCTCGTTTTGGCGTTGATGAAGGTAGTCCGGCTAGTTGGCTGGGGCCACAAAAATAAAGCGTTTTGCTTCTCAAAACAATATGTGTTCAAAAGAGTAATACACTTGCATCACAAAATCATTCATCCAGAAAAAGTCAGACCTCACAATCACATGGCGCTATTTTCTCTCTACCTTTGTATCACTACGAGCTGTGTAAACCGAAGTGCAGACCAAGCAGTCCCCTGCTTCCGAGCAGTAAACACCGTAACAGGCGGCTATCGGCTATCGGCAGGTGGCAATCACGGAGTGATACAAGGGAGAGAAAATAGCGCCAAGCGATTGTGAGGTCTGACTTTTTCCTACACAACGATTTTGTGATGCAAATGTATTACTCTTTTGAACACATATTGTTTTGAGAAGCAAAACGCTTTATTTTTGTGGCCCCAGCCAACTAGCCGGACTACCTTCATCAACGCCAAAACGAGGCTGGAACTCAGCTCACAGTACGCAGCAGGGGGTAAGAAAATGTTCAGAAATAATATTACTAGTATGGGATGTCATAAAGCTTCATGTCAAAAGAGGCGAACTATCTCTTTAACCTAAAGCTTAGTTTGAATGTACAACACTAGTGAACCAAATGTGTTTCCTTTAAAAGCATAGAAAATATTCAAATATGGTACATGAAAAAACTAACTTAAAAGAAATGGTGAATCAAACCAAAACACAAAACACATCATAGGGTCATTCTGGCTGTTGATCTTACCTGCTTGTATCTTTTATAGCAGCGTTGAATCACTGTTGCAATTTCGCGTTGTTCCTGAATGGGACCCTGGAAAGAATGACAGCAGGAGTTTGTCTGAATTACTCACACATAAAATATAGGCATAGGGAGTCGTTTGACCTAAGTGTGCATTATGCAGGAGAGCAACAGGGAAATATAAATGGGTCGTTGCTGGATTCAGGTGAATCATTATGACACTATGACACTATGCATACCATTGCAAACATACTTTTTTTTCCTACTTGCCTTGTGTTTTCTGAGAGAATGCAGAGCATGCCTGATGGTTTCATACAACTCTCTTTGCTCAGCCTCAGTCATGGTTAGACAGGAGGAGTTTGTTTTCAACCTCTCCTCTTTTATAGCTGCACAGAGGAAGGAGTTCCACTCAAAGGAGGAGGATGGGACTTGATTAGTATGAGGACTCTGCTGATCCTCCAGCCCTGAGAGTGATTTTGGTTTGGGGCTAGGAGTCTGGGGCTTGGACTTTAGAAATCTGAAGAAAAGGAGAAAGCAAAGCAAAAGTATTTGAGTCAAAAATCAATTTGGGTATTTTGTTAAGTTAGTTTGTAAGGTGCTGGAGTGACCTTTACATTCTTTTACTCACCTCTCCACCTCCTCGAGGTAACCAGATAGTAACCTTACGTCACTGCTGATCCCGACCTTCCCAGAATCTGTTTCAGTGTCCATGGTCTGCTTTAGCCTACCAGTTGAAGCGTCCATGATGTGATCTGCTAGCATAGTAATGTCCACCTGCAAAATATGTAAAGGAGTAGTTCCTTAAATGTTTCACATCCACTCCGTTAAAACTAAAAGAACTACCTTTAAATCTGGCATCTGTTCATATCCTTGCTGATTGTAGTTAACTGTATGCACTAAAAATGTGCAGATTTACCCTCAAACAAATTCAGTTCACATGAAATATAGCGCCAGGAAAGAACAAGATCAAAACTGCTCTCCGTACCTGCAGGTCATCTGCGTTATCCTGATAGGTCAGCAGCTCTGTCTCCTCGCCCCTGTCAGACAGCACTCTCTGGCGCAGGTGAATGGCCAGTCGTTCTTTTCCAAGGATCCTCCTGGCTAGGCTACGTTGCCCGAGAGTCTGTCTCAGACTCCACCTGGTGCCCCCTCCGGAACCCCCAATCCTGGCCTGCAGGTGGGAGAATGGGGCACTGGCAAACTGAGGCCGGCCGGGGCTGGAGAGAGGTGCATTCTGACAGCTGAGGTTAGAGGGTCGAGTTTGTAAGGTCTCAGCGAGGGGGTAACGTTGAAGATTAGGACTCAGAGAAGAGTTGAGGTGGGAGTTGACAGGGTTGGTGCCAGGGGTTGAGTTAACAAGCTGTTGCTGGCTCTCGGGGCTGGGTTTGAGTCTCTTCGTTGGGGGTGGACCTCCTTGCTCTCCTTGGGTTCCCTGTGAGGGTCTGTGTCCAGTTTGGCTCCAGCTCTGGTTCTGGTTCTGGTTGTCTGGTTGGCTCTCTGCTCTGGTTCTCCTGAGCTCTGAGGAAGCAAAGTTGATTAAAATGAAGAAGTCTCACAATGGCTTACCACACAAAATTTACAAACTAAATACAATATACATACACTTATAGCTAGATGTACCAGTTAGTTGTTACAGTTTTCCAGTTCACAAATGATCCCATGTTACTGGTTACTGATACTTTTCTGAACTGAATTCTCAAATTAAAAGTGCACCATTTGGGAAATCCACTTATTTGCTATCTTGCCCAGTGTTATACGCTGAGCTTAATACCGTTTACATCTGTTATTTAAACACTGTTTGTAACTGAAAACAGCAAACAGTAAACATAGCTTAGTAAAACTGTCTGAAGCCAACACAATCAGTCAACATATTTGTTTGTTTGGTTTAACAGGGGCTATGTGCCCTATATTTTCTTGTTCTGGAAAAAATTCGAGTTAATCGGTACTTATGACTCCAGAGCAATAATACATCTGACTGTATAATCACATCGTCATTTTCTAACATCAGTTAAGACGATCGGTAGTATATGCTAGAAGGTAGATTTTGTCAACCTGGCACAGCACTGAGCACCACAATGAGAATACATACACTACAATGTTATAGTTTGGTGTTACAAAAATAGATAATAAATCCAAACCTATTAAAGAAAAATTACAACCAGCAGTTTTGTTACCACCACTGAGGGTGAATGAGAGACTCGTTTTTGGATTTTGTATGAGCTAGCCCTTTAATATGTAACTAAACATTCCCTTTTGGTGTAAGATATCATGTTTTTCCACCTGAGTTTGGATTAGGGCTGGAGCTTTTGCTTATTCCACTTGTCTGTGATGCTCCCCTCCACCTGTCGATCCAAGTATCCGCAGGCTGGCCCTGAATTTGAGGACTCTGTTGCAGCTGCTCCAAGAGCTCCGCCAATCGAGTGTGGCCCCGGGATCGGGCTATGTTCAGCGGCAGTCGTCCCAGCGAATCAGGAATTGCTAGAGCTCGTGGGTCCCACTGGTAAAGCACCAGCGCTGCCTCAGTATGGCCCAGAGCACATGCCCACATCTGGAGAGGATAAAAGACTACAAATGTCACACACACAGGATTAGATGGAAACACACATCTACGCTTATGTATTGATTACTTACCAACGGGGTACAGGAGAAGTGGTCGACGTTGAGAGGATCCACTTCCAGCTCGAGGTCAATGCTGTCAGCATGCTTCGTGCTGCAGAGCAAGACAACAAATGTGAAAATGACTGGTTTGGTTTGTGCTCTCATAATGGCATGTTGTAATTCTGTGTGACTCACCGCCAGCGAATGAGTGTCTGGATGAGCCCTGCATAGCCCTGAGCTGCAGCCAGATGCAACAAAGTCATTCCTCTTGAGTTCTTACTATGGACGAGTTGATTGGAAGAAGCCCAACACGGCTGAGACATCATCTTTTCACACACCACCACCACGCGGCCCTCGAATGTACCTTGATCAGGAGAGATCTAGAGGATTGTAAAAAAAAAGATAAGACAAACAATGCAAATCTCAGGAAATCTCCTTTCCAGGAATTAATCTTTTTGTTTCTGATTGCCCCAAATGTTTAAGCCCCAAAGAAAAGTCTAGTTCTCAACATTATCACAGAACATGGGAAATCTTACAACTTTTTTTCAATATAAAACAAGCCAGTACATGTTATCTTTAGACCGTGACATTTTAAAACTAGCTGTTTTTACAATGTACGTTTAAGGATAAGTTATATATCATTCAGTGTATAACAGATTGTTTCGCACAAGACTCCATCATATTATACAGGTTGTTGTTAAACAATATTCCCCTAAAGATGATTTAAAGGCTCGGAAATTGTTTTTTTGTGGTTGTGGAGTGAAGGGAAATCTTCAACTTCAGTCCCAAGGAATCAAACTCTGTTTTCAAGACTTCTTTAATAAACTTCTTTTTGTTTTATTTGTTTGACTGTGTTGTTAGTCTCATACACTTTATCATAGCTGTAATGGGAAAATTCCCCCCAAACAGAATCTCTGCCTTACTTGAGTCTCCTGATCAGTGGCTCCTCCTCCTTCCACTCCTCCGCCCTTGGTTGCCATGGCTTCTGAGCTGGGGTTCTGATTGGTTATTTCAGCCATCCTCTGCTCCATCTGCTCCAAACGCTCTAAGATGGACATCCTGAACTGGGTATCTACAGAAATGTAGGTGAAAGGTATTACATTTATTTCCACTGGATGTTTTAAATATATATGGCATTATGCTTCAGGATATCAAATTAAGAGAAGCTTAGATAGATGGGCTCAATGGAGGGGGGGGACAACAAATCAGAGCTGAAAATCAATAAATCCCCTGAGTGATCAGGTGAAGTTAATAAGCATAGAAAAAGTTTGCATGTGAGTGAGTTAACATTTAAAAACAAAAGTAGTTTTATCTTTATAGCCTGGGTGCGTGTCATTTTGACCCCTTGTTTTAATGCTGCTGCAGTTTTGCTGCAGTGCACATTATGTCATCCCACCTGCTGCTATCTTACTCAATTTTCTGTTTTCCTTTCATTTCCATTTTTTTTTTATTTCCGCTGTCTGCAGCACAGAGACTCAACAGAGAGGGTGGAGCCATGTAGATTTGCACAAGGGCTCAGGTTCCTCCCTTTTTACTTTGACCTAATACATCTCAGCTGACTTCACAGCAAAATACTCCAACATTTTCTGTTGCAGATCACAGGAAAACACCTCTTCTTTAAATCAAAATGTGACACACTGTCATACAAATAGAGATGAGTAAACATACATACACTCGCACGATAAAGAAAGATACGTTTTCTGATCTCATAGTAGCAAATACATTTTAACAGCACTTATGGTGAAACTACAGATGATGGGATTTTGTTCACTTTTATCTTTGTGGTTTGTAACCGGTGCTAAGAGTCCTCAGTAGGTCTGCCTGTCTGACTGTCTGCAGGATCATAAAAACTACCATGCTGATTTTCATGAAACTTGGCAGAGAAGTTACGTATTGGCAAAGGAAGATAGAATTGCAGTGCTCATTTGTATGGAAAATATCCAGATATGAAGGTTGATTTGGTTCCAAATTGAATTATCACAAAGGAGTGGACACGGATTCCTTTTGCAAAATTGCAACAGTTACTATCCTCAGTTCCCAAAAGAATAAAAGATGTAATTAAAAGGAAGGGTGATGTAACACAACGCTTGTCTCCCAACCTTTTTCCCCCCAATGTTTTGCTGGCATCAAATTATACATTTGTTATAAATTCTAAACACAATAAAGTTGATCAGCGAAGGCGCTGAATATGAATTCCATGGTACCCGTGACTGTTCAATAGAAGTTCAAAGTTCAGACGTACTAAATGCCAGTGGATTTCCAAGAATTGCTAACAAAAAGGAGAAAAAAAAATGAAAACTTGCATTTACCGTCTTTATATTGATGCATTTAAGTTCTACCAAAAAGAAAAAGAAATGAGGTTGTTTGAAACAGTAAGAAAAAAAAGCTCACAGCTGGTGGACATAAAGGCCTAAAAGTAATGTCTCAATGAATCAATAAACTAATCATTGTTATTATTATTATCAGTTGCTGAATGGTGACCAGAAGTTCTTCATATATTCAACTGAATATGAATGAAAAACATGTGTATAAAAGGTCACAATAGAAACTTCCAGTGGTGCACACAAACGTCTTAAAAATGGAAAAGTGCACAACACAGAGTGAAGGCTACTGGATGTAACCATGCAGCCCCACACCGTTGTTATTATGTGGGCCCCTACAGGAGCCGTTTATCCCTTTTGTTGTGAGAGGGCTAAGTGGAACTGTCCACTGGTCGTGGTGCTGAAACTGAACAGGTCAACAAGCTTTTAACGACCACGTCTGCACCAAAACAGGCTCCCCTGTGTAATTCGGTTCAGTCATCCAGCGTGATGACTTGTGGCATTTCCATCTCTTTGTCTGAAATAAACTATCAGCCCACCACATGTACTGCCAAATATTTTGACAAAAACTTAGAATGCAAAAGTAGTTAAGTCTCCACAGCCATTAATTTATCCAGCCGCAAGCTACATGTATGTACATCAACAATGTGATCAAGAAAGGAAACTTAACGCAGCTGCTAACAGCACACACCTGTACTCGAATAAATGAGCGCGTTTAGAAGTTAACATCAGTTTAAAAGCAAATAGGCTACGAACCCAAAGCAGCACGTCTCTCTATCTGTCTGTCTGCTGCTCTCTTTGTTCTCGTTCCCGCTTCTGCTCAACCTCCGGTAGTTTGAGGTGTGCGACGCAAAGATCGCTACTCCGACCGTGCAAAACACAAATAAGAGAGGGAGGGGGAGACAGAGAGCAGCATCTCTCCACGTTGTGTGTATGAGGGGGAGCAGCGCTTCAAATCCGCCCGCCACACTTCGAGCTGCAGGAGGCTCGGTCGTCATCGGCATAACAGACGGCACACACAAGCTAAAAATGGGACAAGGGCATTTTTGCAGTTTTGTGTACTGGGGGTGTATAAAAAATATGTATGACTATTTTTCCCCAATAGAGAGCTTTGGCTCCCACATTTAAGGCCAAACAAAGGACTTGAGGGGAAAGAGGCAGAGCGCATAATAGTCAAGTCTCGCAATCTTCGCCTAAAGTCAACGACACACAGCCTATATATAGTCTACGAGGTCGCATAGCACACTGCAATTGGTACCCAACATTTTGAATGTCAAATGGAGCGGGATTGTGCCTTCACGTCCTTGCCCTTCATTCCAGCTAACAGCCAGCCTGCTGTGACTGAGCGCCGCATTGCCGCATTGCGCAACACATAGACGGGGGCGAACACAGGGTAACCTAGGACATGCCTTACCAATGAGACCCATGCGCTTCCAGGCTGCGGTTCATCAGGAGAAATGTATTTACACACAAAAGCTGACTTGTGGAGACTGTCAAACATTTGCAAATAGTCCCACAGTGTCGACCAAAAGAATTTTCAATCAAACATCTTACGTCCTTTTTTCTTTTGGTGTGTTTGATCCCTGTACAAGAACCTCTTTAATTCTCATACAAATAATGTTTCAAATACCCAGAATAAAATCCTTGTTACGTAAGTATAGTGTGTGTTCTAAACATGTCTAAAAAAGAGAAAAAAAGGAATACGGTTTCTGTCAATGTCAGCTATAAAGATGAGCAATACTGGCATGTGCTCACTTCGAAAGCACAACATCCTTACAGAATGTGTGCAAAGAAAGCCAGAAGGTGACAATAGGAAAAATAAAAAGGGTTTCCAGAACAAAAGAACACACAATCGGTGGTCATGACTTGACACTGGCCAGTATCTGTGACTGAAGTCATCTATCAACATGACATGAGAATATAAAAACAGAGCAAATCAGAACACAGCAACAGCTTCTGTTAGATTTTCAGTGAAGAAAGAAATTTTGTCTGATGATTTTAGGGTTCACACTCTTATGTTCAAATGTTAGCTTGTTTATGGTTTATCCTCACTGCTTCAGTCATTCAATCACATACACCCATGACAGTAATGAAGCGCATGTACACTATTCTATATATTTTTGTCTATCATGTGAGAGGGCCTTGTACATAGGGTTTAATGCATGATGTCGAAATTTCTTTACTCCAGCATGTTATGTTGTTATGTCATTTCATCTTTGCCCATCAAGTGGTGCTGTGGTTTTATAAAACATACCAGCAGGGTTTAGAAGCAGTTGGAAACATAATTTTGCTATATGTTTAAAGTGAATTGAACATGTGGTTTCATACAAGACTCTTACCAGTTCAAAAATTTTATTGCACAAACATAGAAAAGTATTGTTGCTGTTAATTCTAGAAAAAAATGACTAATTGTGGCCTCCACACAGTCCGCGCATGTATGTCAAACAGAGAGAAGAAGCAGCAGATCTATGCAAATTAAACCAAAATCTCAGACGGTATTTCAGTTATTTTATTTTATGTTTTTTATCTCCTGTTTTTTTTTTTTTTGGCTCTATCTTTGCAAAATAAACGACTGGGCACTGTACCAAGGAATATGTGGTCCTGAAAACATCCGAGCAACAGCCCAAAGAAACCATCCTAAAACCGTTTTAATGACACAATCTGTTGGATTCCTCTAAAAAGCAACTCATATGCTAAATTAGGATCAACATTGCACATGCTTGCCTGTCCATTAACGTGAATGCATGCAGTTCAGACTTGTGCATTGTTGAAAATAACAAGGCTGACCTAAGATCGCCTTTGCAACTTTAATGGATAAGTGTTAAGTGATGATAAAGGTTGGTAACATTAAGCTGACCCGTTCAGATGACTGGAGAGGAGTGCATGTGTTAAAGAGGCTCATGATGACTGTTAACAAACACTATTATTTGGTCAATATACAAATAATCGCTCTCACCATCCAGGGACAGCCAGTCATGCTGAGAAGACGGCAGGGCAGGAAGGTCGCGTGCCTTATACTCAAACACCACAGAAGAAGAGATGACTTCACCACCCATGGCCACCTGCAGCATCACCAGTCCTGTGTCGTGGGCTGAAAAAAGACAAAAAGATATCAGGAGACAAATACATGACAGGCTCTGTGTAATGAGCAGATGCATGTGGGACATTAATCTCTTGAAGATAGAAGTCAAAGAACATTCAGAAAATTATATTTCCGAAACAATATACTGCCAATATCTGGAGCTGTCTTGCAGATTCCCCCAGAGCAGAATATGACTCATTTTCCCCTTGCTATCCCTATTATGGCATCTTTAAATATATTCTAAGTTGAGCTGAGTGCATTGCGTTCCTAGTGAATAGTGTCCCTTCTCACAATGTTCTTTTTGTTATTCTTCTTATTGTCCCATATAAAAGGATCTGCATCTTTCGATAATGGGGCGCAGATGTAGTGGTAATAGTTCCTCTTTTTAGAACAGAAATTTTACGTAGAAATTACTGAATGTAGGCAGTGATGGTAGAGATAAGGTTTCAATTATTTGACTCTGTGTGTTGTGAGGGACGATGTTTGTACACAGATGTTTTACCTGGGCAGTAGCAGCGCAGCACTCCAGGCTGGATAAGGGCAGCAGGGACACTGATGTGGTCAAAGAGACAGCTGTACTCACTGCTCGACTCCAACCATGGACCTGTAATAAGCACCTTCACTCCACCCTGCGGTAAACAAAAAAAAAAGGTCTTGGTCTAATAGCTAACAATAGCTGCCAAGGAAAGGAAAAAAGTCTAACAATGAGTTAAATTCATTCAACAAGATTCAAATTAGCTTTAAGTCTGTAAACGAGTCAATACGCTTACATGCAAATATGTGTGTTTTCACACAGAATGTCTTGAAAATGTGTTTCTTTTCTAATTTCATCTGTGTCCAAACATGCAACCTGCGTTAATTACAAAGATGACAAATTTGTGAGTCTGCAAGGGCACCAAGCTAACCATGGAGGCTGTGTTGCTCCTTACATTCCTACAGATTAAAAACATTTAAATTCTCAGAATCACACTGACATAAGTTTGCTCCACTGTAGCAAAATATATGATAATATCTAAAAGACTCCCAAGATTGATGTTTATTTTATCTTTTAAGATGATTATGTCTTCTTCAGCTTAGAGAGATTTTTTTTTTTCTTTCCAAGTTTCAGTTTGAAAAAAAAAAGAATGTAATACTCATAATTCTGGCAGAAAGCTGCTGGAAAATACAAGATGACTTTAGATAACATAACTACTATAAGATACTTTTTTTTTTTACTGATAGTTGTAAAAAACAATTTTTCCCTCATGTTTCATCATAATTCAATGACAGAACTGCTGCCTGAGCCATTAGAAGTGGTACAAGGGTAAATTAATGAGGCCACCCAGGGGAATCAGAGAAATTTCATTAAAACCCAATCAGCTGAGTCTGAAATATTTGGCCTCAGTAATGACCACATACTGTAACCAAGCTGTGCTGAGTGTGATTTGAGCGGTTAACGTCAGTACAAGCTACCATCAATCATGAGGTGTGAGGATTAATTTCACTGAAGGGAACAATGATGAATGACTAATGATAACCAGTTGGGTTTACTAACCTCTGGATAAGACCACTCTGGGGAGTAGTCTGTCACACCAAACAGCCTCCCAGTCTCCTGCAGCAGTCCCAGAGCTCCTTGCTCCACCTCAGAGCCCTGCAGGTGGCCGGATCCTGTGCCCTGCTCCTCTCCTGCAGCCCCCTCCTGGGGCATCAGAACCCCAGAGACCGCTGCCCCCACCCCACCCCCAGACCCCTCAACTGAGATGAAATCATTGATGAGATCAGAGAATTGGCTTCCAAAAGAAGCCTCAAATCCTTCCAGACTGATAGCTGCTCCTGCCCCAGCTGTTGTAGCTGACACCCCTCCACCTTGCTGAGGAAGTGGAGAGCTGTACAGTGCCCCCTCAATGTTCGGCCCGGTAGCTATTGACTGAGGACTGGCTACCACTGAACTGTTGGCCCCTGACAAGCTTACACCATTACACAGTATTTCATTTTCCCCGCCTCCTCCTCCTCCACCCTCCTCTCCACCTCCAGTGTCATCTGTGGGCTGGAGGTAATGTTTGGTTTCAACACTTGTATAGGCCTCATGAGGATCCCCAGCCTTGAGTAGTAACTCTCCTCCGTTCTTAGTGGGTTTGTCTAAGGCTCCAACCTCTTGACGCCCCCTGCTTCCTGGCTGGTCGACAGAAGTATCCTGTGTTGTCAAGGGGAAAGTGCCCACTGTTGCTGCTTGCCCATTCCCTGCACACATGGCCTGTTGGTCTGTGCTGGCTTGGTGGAGGTGTGTATGTGGGTCTCCATTGGTGACTGGAGAGTCTGTTGACACCGGGGACAGGCCCATATAAGCCTGGGACTCTCCAGATTCCTGGGTTGCCTTAGTACCATTGGTCTGCAGCTGTGAGGCCTGGCTTGTGTGAGGGGAGGCCTGGAGGAAGAGGCTCGAGGAAGGGTGGTGTGCGGCCTGGGTCAGACTTGGGACACAGGCTGATGACATGACAGCACTGAAGTCCATCTGTTCCAGCGTGGTACTGGGGCTTAGGCCAGTTCCCTCTCCGACATAGCTACTCTGGTTGGCCAGGGGCTGTTCCAGCGTTGTAGCTTCTGTCTTGATGTTGTTGACGAGGGCTGGGTTGTATACAAAGCCATTGGAAGAACAATGGAGCCCTCCATCATCACCATTGCAGCCCTCAGTCTTCCCTCCACCTCCTCCATATGTCTGGCCCTGCTTGGGGTTGTTGAGGAAGCAATCAGGGTCAAAAGTCATGGTGGTTTCCGGAAGACTGACCCCTCCACCAGAGTCCAGAGAGCTGGACAGAACCAACTCTCCCCCCTCTCCTAAGCCTACCCCTCCAGGAAAGGATGCAAACCTCTGGTTGTCAGGGGCAACAGCTAACAAAATACCAGTGGTGGTACTCTCATGGGTAGATGCCAGCAGGTGGGTGTGGCCAGCAGAGTAGACTGAATCCCCTGTCAGTGTGGTGACCTCAGACATAAACACAGCGGTGCTCTGTGATAAGCCCGCTCCAATGGCAATAGCAGGGCTGTCAGCCATGTCGCTGGTAATTGACAATGGGGAGCTCTGGGTGGTGTCAGGCACCTCCACCTGGTTAGTTGAGGTAGAGGAAGATACCTCCATGCTGCTCTGTGGGAGTAAGGAAGGTTTGGTTATCCTGCCATTCCTCCTCTCCCCTCCGCCTGCTCTGCTCCTGCCCCCGCCAGGACCGGGCTCTGTCTGGCCTTCTGACACATCACTGTTCTGGACCTCTGTACCATCTGCTTCCTCAGCTCTCTGGCCCGTTGCTATGCTGGTACCTACTGTTGTTCCCCCTCCTGCTGCTGCTCCTGACTCCTGCTTGGATGAGATGATGCGCTGCTTGACACTGGAACATTTCTGATGCAGGCTGCTTCCAGCACCTGACGGAAGAGACATCAAAACAAGGAAAGCAGCATTTAAGTCAATGCACTGTCAATTTTTGGCCCTTTCATTTTTTCCCAGGTTAATTTTACTAGTATCATTGTATTCTCTCACATACAGTTGACAGCATTTAATAGCACCCTCTAGTGTTTTCAATCTGCACCAGAATGAGTTAATGAGTACTCGTACAATGGCCACAGATGCATGTGCGATTAAAGCTTTGAACACACACATTTAAAATGCACAATGTGTCTATTTTGCAGAACAATGGACTTCTAACACTAACACTTCTCTAAGACATTGTCTTTAATTACATTTTCAAAACTTAGCTGATTTAATTTCAGAGACAATATATGCGCACATCTCCTCCCAGCAACAACAGAGGAATCAAGTAAATGATCAAGCCATAAGTACTAAGAAAAGCAAAAATAGAGAACTGTGTGAATGAATTAGCACATGTGGCGGAGTGAATGTGAAAAATGAAGTGGTACTCGAGTAAACAGGCTACTTCATTTTTGGTAAATGTCCTTATCTGCCCTTCCAGACTACATCAAAAGATGGGTGAAATTACATAAGCGTGTGTGTCCTTGATTGCACTCAGTGATTCTGATTTATGAATAATACATGCAGGATATTTCAGGCTCCTCTGTCTTCGTTCACTAACTTCCCCCCCTTTCATGGTTAGAACTTGTGTCCGCCTGTAGGTGGCAGCATGGCGCTGACTGTTGGAACCATCAAAATCAAGAAACGTATATCTGTTGAGTGCCTGGCTGAACAGGATGTATGTAGAACACAGTCTCTTGATAGAGTGGCTTTTTGAAAGAGCAATTTCATCTTTGAATTTGCCGCTTCTTTTAGATGTGATATTTTATCCATTTCATTCATCTTATCTTAATGATTATTCAGCAGATGAAAACACCATTTTAAATTGCATTTCTTTTTCGTTTTACTTTTGGCTTGTTGATTTGATTTGACATTTAGTGAGATGTCTGGGTTAGATTAGATATATTTATATCTTAAAAACAACAACAAAACAAATAAAGAATAAAAAATATTTATGCTCAAAAAATTGTTCCATGTGATGGCTGTATTTTCATGTATTTTACCAGAAGACTTTGTTGATTTATTTTTTTTATCTTTCATTGCTGGTTGAGGAGGAGCTAATTTTGATCCTCTTTGAAGAATAATTTTCTGATTAATCTTCTCTCCATTAAAACAACCCACTGAAACAACAGATTTTCTGGATTTGTGAAAATGCTGAAAATACACAAAGTTTTTCGCGGTTTGTTACACACAGTTAGTCAGAGTTGTCCACACACCAAAGGGACATCTTCACAATTGTCAAACCAATAGTCCATATCTAAAAGTGATCTAAAATGAATTAGGATGACTGAAGCAATCAAAAGCAACAGCGGCAGATCTTAACATCTGTGAAGCTGGAATCATTAAATATTTTTACTTGATGAACGACTTCAATGATTAGTAAAATAGTTGCCAATTAATTTTCTGTCAGTCAGCTAATTGACTAATCGTTTCAGCTGTACTCATATAAACAGTTGGCTGAATTAATTAATGCCAAACATCACAATTTAATTTTGACTTTGTGTGGAAAAAACTATTGATTTGAAAGTGAACAGTTACTCAAGCCATCAGATATGAATACCAAAGTAAAAAAAGTGCGGTATTAAGCTGTGAAATGTTGCAAAGTGGAAGTGAAATGTCTCATGAACAGGTTCAAGTGCTACAAATCTATACTCAAGTATATCTAATAAATAAAGATACTAAGCGACATCCCACTATTACAAGACAGATAATATATTATAGACCAAAGGCGTAACTACTATTCCTTTTTTATACCTGCTGTACCTGTTTGGGGTTGAAGTGGGTGGGGGTGTGACCCAAGCAGCCCACTTCTTTGTGTCATGTACTTGATGTAATTTATTCACCAAATAAATGTTACATAAACCTGCATAGTTTATTATCTCACATCTCTATGCTGCATGTGTTAATAAAGATTAGAGATTAATGGATGATTTTAGGTTTAAAACAACAGCACCCTTGTGTAATGCTGGGAAATGTCCTTCACGGATATCCGAATAACTGCACAGTAACATCCACAAAGCAGAAAGAGTACAAAGTAGAAGATAATGATAAACTGTGATGCACAGGGTCTTTTTCGACCACCTTGCACTGACTCCCTGGAGTAGGAAAAGTGTGAAGGCTGAAACATGGGAGCCTGAGAGTAGGAGAAATGTAACTGCTCAAGTAAAGATAACTCACACATAGGTTTGAGCTGTCCAATAAGCTCCTCCTTGCTCCACTTGGCCCACTCCTTCCTATCTGTGTTGATGGAGCAGAGGACAGGACCACATGGCTTCCCGCTATCGTCCACTGCTGGTACATTCAGGTAGTGCACCAGCACAATGTCTGGGTTCTAAAACAGAAGGACCAAAACATAAACATATAATCAGTTCGTTATTTTAACATGGCATCCATTCATTAATTTAATAATGTGTGTGTGTGTGTGTGTGTGTGTGTGTGTTTTTTAACCATATAGTGGAGAGAACAAAAGGGAAGAATGTATTTACAAAGGGAATTGGTGAGAGGACAAACGGAGAAGCAAAGTAGAAGAGAAAGTGGATGAAAGGGAGGAGGTCAGACATAGCGTGTCAGATAAGATTGTTTCACCTGCCTATAAAAGATTTAACAGAGGGAGCACACTCATCACTTTCTCTAACGCTGCAGTGTCTACATGTGTGTTTGTGTGTTTGATCGAGGATATATGGAGGGAGAGAATGAGAGAAACAGAGGGGAGCAGCTCTCACTATACTGTCAGTAAACCAGGAGACCTATGGAATTTCTATTCTATGAATGATTCAACAAGTGCGTTTGTGTGCACGTGTGTGTGTATGTTTGTGCGTGTACATGTGTGTGAGAGAGAGCCTTCTCGTGATGAAAGATTCAGGAGACAGACTCAGGTTAGGGGGTGGACCTGCTGAGGTGGAACACTTTTCTCTCCAAAAGAGGATATCACAGTGGGCTGCTAAAGCACCACACTGTGCAATGCAACAGCTTTCTTGGACTGATTTATGACCATATTCACTGATGTGTTTTGATATCTGCGCAAAGGGCAGAAAATGGCACGTTACAGATAAAGCAGTCAAATTTCCCCATATAATTTCAAACTTCAGGATTCCAACTGGTTGGGCATGCTGAGAAAAAAATATATATTGGGCAAGGGTGTAAATTTCAATTTAGAGAGACGGCTGGTATTTCCTTGTGAATTTCATGTGACAAATCAGGGAGGAAGTTCTGGTGACAACTACATAAAAGTGTGTGGATTTCCACATTTTGAATGGTTTTACGTGGGTACTGAATACTTTATTTAAAAATTAACAGTGAGAGGGAGGCAGTTTGGATGTATACACACATCTCCAAGATTCATCATGCAACACGTCATCTGAAGATGATGAGGTCCTGATGACCATTCCTTGGAGGAACAATAGAGGGGGAGACCTGTGTGCGCATGTGTGATGCACACAGCTGCTGCTGCTCTCTTTAGTCTCTCACATGAGCAGCAGAGTGAGTCCAACATCTTCATGAAAAGCAACATGCGTTTATACTCAAGAGACACCTGTGCAAGTGCGTGTGTGTATTTGCGAGAGCATGTTGTGTGTGGCATTCATAGCTCCGGGGCATTCTCTTTGAAAAGACCACATGGAGAGCAGCATCTGAGCACTTGATGCAAGTACTGAGAGTCTGCGTTAGATAACAAACTGTTCTTCGGAAGTTACTGTCAACTTCTTCAAAAGAGATATTTGAACTGCTCTGCCCGGTGTTACATGGTATGAGACCCATATATCTAGTATATTCCACAACTGTCTATATGTAGGTAGGACACTCCAGTCAGCCAAACAACATAAAAGCTTTATTATCCGCCCAGGCCTGTGATAGTATTTTTCAGCAGTCTGAGTCCGCCTCATTAATTTAGAAGAGGAGGATTTTTATAGCTGGTTTATGGTTTAGCTTAGTGATTTGTTTTGAAAAAATCTAACAAGTGAAACTTGGTGTAAAACTAATATACTATAACATTTCCAGCCATCCTGTTTAGTGAAGATTGTAAAATAAAACTTAACATGGCTGAAATGAATGTTACACAACGGCCAAGAACGCAAGGCAAAATAGCCCAAAATGACAAAGCAACGATGCTCTACATAAATCACTATATCAACATAATAATTTCATTAAAAGTCTTGTTTTGTTTGAACTTAATTGTGTGAGAAAGGCAAGGTGGGATAGGGCAGTGGGCTTACCTGCAGCAGCCAATAGCATCTACGATGGAAGGTGGGGATGATGGAGGAGTGGACGTAGCAGCCATACAGACACTGGAGAGAGGAAAGGAGAGGACAGCAGAGGAGAGGAGATTGCAGTGGTTAACGAGAACAGAAAAAGGGAGGAAGCAAGGCAAAAATTTCAAAAGGAGAGGAGGAGGAGAGGACAGTGAAGGAGAGAACAGGAGAGGAGAACTTAGGTTATACCCACTTAGGTTGTATTGATTGTGGTGCAGAAAGTAAATTGCAAACATGCTGTATGTGTTTCTTTCCTAATGTCTTTTCTAAAATACCATCAATCCGATGTTGACAATAACAGCAAAAAGAGAGTGTGAAATTCACCGCCTCTGCAGTAAAGGGCATAAACTAGTTGGAATTCACAAAAAGTTGTCAGCTCCAACACATTTTAAAGTGGACAGAGAGGTTGAGGATAACGCAGGGGAAGCAGAGTAAAATCAGTGTGGATAAGATGAAGAAAAGTAGGCTTAGTATGAACTCCATCCAGTCGAAAAGGCTCACATCTGTGTGAAATAATGTTTGAAAAAAGACCAAACGTATGAGAACAATGATTGATGTACAGATTTGCACAACTTTGGGGTGTCTGTAATATTTGATTTGGTATGAAATATTGAGCTGAGTATGAAATATTTCAGTGCTTGTGCAAGTCTGATACCCGTGTTTCTGAACAAATACAAAATCCTTGGAACGGTTCAATACTTGTAATTTAAAAAATAATATTAAGAACGCAGGGAGAAATACGGAAAAATTAAAAGTCTAGTTTTAGTTTTTTTCACAGTTTTTGGCATTTTGTACAAGGCTAAAACTGTATTCAATACTCAAAATGTGTTAAGGTTCTACATCAAGCCTGAATGAAAACAACGTTGTGGTGTTTTGACAGATGAGGGATGAAGTGATAACAGAAAAGCCTTCTATCAAGGTCACCACTGCCACTTCTTCAAATGCAGTAAAATCAAGACTTACACATACACATCCCATATGCACATGCACATATATGACGTGTCTGTTTTTAAAGACTGAAATTCCACAAACAAATATTCAGCAATCAGGCAGTATGTAATTTACACTTTGTTTTTTTTTAATCTTTCACTCTTGCACGCACTTATATTTTGTCACCATTTTTCCTCTTCTCAGAAGTAGCCCACCCTCTACCTAAAGTGTGTTTTGCCAAAGGCAGAGTGCATTTCCATATATTTCCATTCGATATGAGGAGGCTCTTCATCCAGGGTTATGTTTTCCTCTCATGCTTCCTGCCTCTCCCCATCCTCCTTCTCTCCCTCTGCTCATCTTGCTGCTTTGCTAATTCCCTCAATCCCATCCCGTGCTCTACACACTGCTTACTTGCTTGCTTGAGGGGTCCTGGGAAGAGGTGACACAAACAATTACTGACCAAATAGCAGGGAGAGAAACACTGCATGTTTGTTGGAAGATGCGCACCTCTGCAGAGCACACAAATGCATGATCTCAGAGTGTGTGTGAGGTTGTAAATAATAAAAATAATAGAGGAATACTTGGTTTCAATTATTGCCTTAATGCCTTTTTTGCCTTTCTTGCTCACCTTTAATGCAAAAGCTCTGAGCACCTTGTGAACATACATGTGCCTCCTCGCAATCTCTCCTTCACTCTCCCCTCCACCTCATTCTTTCTGTTTCTGACACATGCATGCTCCCTCCTCTCACCTCCTGGTATATTCCTGCTGAATAATCAATTTCTGAGCTGGCTGATGTGACTCAGACACGCACACACTCACACACACACACGCACAGACACTGCCTTGAGACTGGATCGATACCCCTCTCTGTACTGCTGAAGGAGGCATTGACATCATTCCTGGCCTCAGGCCAAACACACTCTTACTTATCCTTCAGAAAGAGCGAGGGGAGGGGAGACAGGGACTGGAGCATGGAGGGAGGGAAAGAAAGAGGGGCACCACTCGCTTTCAGGCCACAAATTGGCCTGAAGCTTCAGCTGCATGTGCGTTTGTGTCTTCATTTGTTTTACACGTATGCATCTCCTCGGAGTCAAGGGGAGTAAGTTAAGGACGAGATTGGCAGTGAAACCATAGTCAGCAGCAAACACAATCATCGACTTGTTTTTCCTCTGCAGCCTCTTACCTCTACTCCCTGGACTTTCAGCTTCATATGATCCTCTCTGGTGGTCTTCCCATCTTTCCTCTTCTTCCAGCAGTAGCCATCTTTCCTGTACTTCACCTTTTTACGGTTGTAGAGGATCATAGAGCCATTCTGAGGCCTGATGGAGCATATGAGATAAGCAGGTGAGACAGGCAGGCATGCACTGTTACACTGCCATGTGTTCACTGTACTTGAGAAACAGCAATTCAACAATATGTAAACTAACTAGAAGCTCTGTTCAGCTCTCACAAGCACCGTGTTTTACTCTGTGACGTCAGTGTAACTCTCCCACAGTTACATTAGCTGGTCTCATGTGCCCCCTCCCCACTCGTATATAGCCTCACTCTCCAACATGTTAATATTTTAGTAGGTTGGTTTATTGGCACAGCAAGAACACTGGCCTCTAAGCTCCCTTTCTAAACACACCTGGTGGGATGGACATGCATGCAGAAACACAAACACACAGACACACACTAGGAGCAATACATGTACAAAGACAAAGATATTACGGTGATATCAGAGATGGCAGGACCTACCGCCGTGTGTTCTTTGGGCTCAATGTCAAACCTGCTGCTCAGCAATCAATCATTACACTTTAAAACACGAGGGGCAGGTGTGTGTGTGATTTAGTGAGTGTGTTGAGGAGGAAAAAACACTCCTGTGCCTTATCTCATGACAACAGAGAGTGAACAGACATGTTAACAATCAATAAATGAACATATATTCTCACAAATCCTCTCTCTCAAGCGGTCCTGTGAAAAGAGCCACATACACAAACCCACACATACACGCAAAATCCCACATTTCTTCACCTCCTCTCCCCTTTCCCTGTGTTCCTCTTCTCAATCAACCTCTACTCCTTATCCATCTTATCACACTATCTCCTCATTTTCTCTTTACTTCTTCTTCAGTCCCTCAGTTATCCTCTACAGGTCTCCTCACCCTCTCATCTCTTTTATTCATTCTCGTGAATACCTGCCTTTCTCCCGGCTCCACTCCTCTCTGAATTTGATGTCGACACATCTGTATGGACTGAGAGGATTGCAGTGTACTCAGAACACTGTGTGTAGTGAAATTGAATTTACTTTGAGCTGATTTTCTTTGACACCTTAAATCTGTTCTGTTTTGGGGCGAGCCTGCCAGTTTCTTAGTGGAGTGGAGACCCCCACCCTCCGATCAAAGCCAAGTATAGTCTCTGTCTCGAGCCGTGTGTGAGTCATCTTAGAGCTGCTGATTCTAATTATGTTACGGGGAAGATGGATGAGATCAAACGTGTGCTTGTGTGTGGGTGGCAAATGCGTGCATGTACATATGTTATCATGTGTGCGTAGTGATGCATGGACGTAGACGGTGCCCGTGTTCCTCTCAAACCTTGTGATTCAAGCAGACATAAATGCTATTGATTGTAACTAGGCTGTGATGTGTGGGATATAAAAAGCTTTTCAACCGTTCCACGGTGTAGCAGAGCAAAGACAGAGAAGTCAAAGGGTGGTGGTGGGGGGGTAGCAGCAAGATAAAGAGGCAGAGTGGGTGTGCGAGTGAGTCCGGACAGGGAGGAGAGAAGGAGGAGCAAGTGAAAGGAGAGGCAGAAAGGAAGTAACAGTCTTTACTTTGAACAGATGAAGTAGTTCAGTGATGGGAGAAATCAAGGTCATTGATTGTTATCTCTATACTGCCCCCCTCAACACACACAAGTGTGTCAACGCATGCGCACACATGGACACAAACACACCCACATGCACGCAAAGTATGCATTCATGTAAATGTCAGTGGCTCCGTTAGCTGAGCTCCTTTCCATCTGATGGGATTACGTGTAATCTGTTCTAATCGTGCCTCATGTCATGTGTAAATGGGATTATATCTAACTGCTGCTCAATAACACCAATATGACTGCTGCTGCTGGTGCTGCTGCCGGGAGGCTGAGGCTATACGGCAGCACAACCAATCAATGAGAAATCCATCCACAACATAAACCTTGCTGGTGGCCTCCAGCTGCTCCTGAGAAGAGTCCTTCAGCTTGCACAATAGGAATGCAGAGGCATCACCTCAGGTTTAAAATTGGGCCATAAGATGACAGCTTCACTTGGTTGATTTAACTTTTCCCTTCCTTTCTTTCTCCCTTCTTGTCCATCTATTCTATTTTTCAATCACTTTTTTTACAGCATATACCTACATCTGTATTAACTAAAGTAAATGTCAACAAGGTGATTCATCAATAATTCAACTTGCCCTTTTCCCCAGTCTTTTATTCTCTCTTCCCCTTCTTCCAGCCCTCTTTCCTGGATACACCCACTACCCATTCTAGGAAAAGAGCTACTTATGGTTCTTTGAGATCAATGAATATTCAGTTCTGGCATGTGAATCCCTTTTCACACCCATCTTATATACACATGCTTCCTCTCCCTTTAAAGCCTCCCTCACACTCCTATGTCTGAATTATACATTAGTTATCCTAATTCATTTACATTCATTAATACTCCATTTACAGCTGACTAGGTACTTTAGAGTCCAACCATGTTCCAGAGCGTTCTCTACATGTAGAGTAGGCCGTTAGCAGGACGGTAACAGGAGACAGCTGATGTTCATCAATAATGTTTTAATCAAACGCAAACACTTAGTCATTGAGATTAAACCACCATGAGTCCCAAACTGATCAAGTGATACTGTGCTTGTGTAGTCATGCTCAAATATTTTAGAGTCCTTTTCCATTTTCCATTACCATTCACGATTCGATATCAATTCAATACAGTTTTATTTATATTGTGCCAAATCGCAACATATGTGATCTCTGGGCATTTCAAGAATACAGTCCAATTCAAGGCAATTCCAATCCAACTCATTATAATTCAATGAAATCAAAATCATTAAAATTCTAATTGTTCCAGTTAAAACAATGCCAAGTGAAAAAAACAGTTGTGTAGATAAGGAAACCAGCAGGTCATAAATATGACGTAAAGACGTTGTCCTATTTTCACCCTCAAAAGTGGATAAAGAGAACCAAACCAAACAAATTTCATGAAAAACTTGTTCATTCATTTGTCAATATTTCATATCAGTGAGAGGCAAAAGCACATTCCAACACCATTGTAGTTTGTCCATATGATATTTGGCAAACTGCAGATATGCATTAATGATTGTTTTTGCACTCTTGTCCCACCATTGATGCTCAGTGTTCACTTTGCATAGTTTGGCCAGTAAAATATATGTAATGTTGAATCATTTTCTTTCACAGATAAATGATGAATCCAAAGTGCAAAATTTTCCATCATGTGTTTAGCTGGATTCTCTTTATCTACTTTTAAATCTACCAAGAAATTTGGATGATTCGGACGATACTAAAAACTAAACACCACTGTTCCTGTGAGGAAGTCGTCGTGAACTCTCTCCTCACCTGGTTTTGGGCGATGTTGTTAGCCACTCATCGTGTTTCTCAAAAGTGATGAGATATGCAGCAATCTCCTAGAGAGACAGAGGAAAGACAGAAAGGTTATATTGGTGTGTGTGCATTAGTGACAGAGTGTGTGTCACCGGGAGATAAAACATAACAAGTATTTCCAGATGACCTGCTGATACCCACAGAGAGCATGTCACTATCTGATTGCCACAGTGAAGTTTGGCCACCCTGATTGGTCACAGAGTAGCCAGTCAGGAGACATATGCAGAGGACAGACCCTCAGGGCCAACAACCAATCACGCTCACCGACACACTGATGTCTCCCTCCACTGGGGAGGAAAAGCTATCTTTTTAATACACACACTCATGCTACATAAACACACACATATGTACACACACACAGGGGGTGCAATCGTATACGCTAGCTGAGAGAGTGTTCTGATAGGAAAAGTTTTCTTGTACTTTGCAGTTTCACAGTTTCCCGTCAGATAAAGCCCACTCCTAACTCAATTCTTAATTCCTCCGGCTCTCTTTTCATCTCCTCAGCCCTCCTCTCTTTTCCACACTGCCTCTTTTCTTCTTCCACACTCATATGAATCCAGTAAGGAGAAAGAAAGTTGAAATCACACAGGTGCATTCTACCAAGAGCAGCGAAAAAACAAAATGTCCACACACGCACACACGCACAGATGAAGACAAACTAAGATGCAGAAAAAAAGAAGCTATTGTCTATACCTTCTTCTTTTTAGTTGCTTGTGAAACCGCCTTTCCCTTTGCCTGGTGAACTTTCTCACCTCTGGTTTCTTCCTTCAAACATCACTCTCTATCTGTCTATCACTAGCTCCCATCTCTCCCACTTGTTGTGAAAGACTATGAAATGTAAATTGTCCTCTTAAGACAATCAGTGTTTGAAATGTGGCACAAAGCCAGAGTGAGGAAGATATCAACACTCCAGCACTCCTTCATCTGCCCCTTCAGATGAACAGTCTCCTCTCCAGATTTCTTTTCTCTCTCATCCTCCGTGTGTGTGTGTGTGTGTGTGTGTGAGAGAGAGATAGAGAGAGACAGAGACAGAGAGAGAGTGTTTGTGTATGTGTATAGGTGTTTCTTCCAGTTTGGCATGAGAGCACTCAAGCTCAACACTGATCGCACAAAAGATTCGGGACGGGAGGAAAGGTGGGGAGAGGGGAAAGGGGAAAGCAGCTGGAAGGTGCTGGCACTTAACTGGATTGTTTTTTTAGTATCCTCCGTTTGATCCTCGCGTCCCACCCCCTACTGTCTCATCTTGAATTTATAGAGGTGTTTATATATGTATGTGTGTGAGTGGGAGGGACTGTTATCACACCCTTAATAATTATCACTATCAAGCTGGCTGCTATTAATGTCTGTCTATCTGAGGCAAATAAAACTACACAGAGACGGTACACAGACTCATTTTTAGCCATAGCTTGGCACAACAGCGCACACACAAGCACACAAGGAACGCCTCATTCATTTATGCATCTATTCATTAGCTGTGACAGGCAGCCACCTCTCCTCCTCCCAAACCACTCCGCAGCAAGTCAATATCCTATACGGCCTCCACAGCTCGAGCCAGGCACTCGGGCTCCCCTAGTGACTGTCAGCCAGTGGGAGTCGAGAGGAGAGAGGAGAAGACGAGAGGAGACGAGGGGCTGAGAGAGACAGAAGGATGGGAGGATTAAGACGGAGGAAGAGAGACTTGCAATTAAAGGCCTGCCCCATAAGAGCCATTAAAAAGCCAGAAACAGAAGAGTCAGCTGAAACGGTAGCCTGACACACAGAAAAACACACCCACACACACACACACACACACACAGTCATGAAGCGCACACACTGCTGCTTACTCTCTTGCCAGAGCGTGCACGCACCCATGTGAAGAGTGACAGAAGTGAAATGGTGAAGGTCGATCCTCAGGAAGTCACAGTTATCGTCCCAGTGGAAAGAAGTGATGGAGCGCTGCAAGCATGCCTGGTGACACACTGACCCTTCAGGAATACTGTGAGTGAGGGTGTGTGTGTATGTGCGTGTGTGTGTGTGTGTGTGTGTGTGTGTGTGTGTGTGTGTGCGTTAGTTGTGGCAGACACATGGGCAGGGACAAGCATCTTCCTCCAGGGATCCACTCTAGAAACCCAGACGTTCTGCATGTCTGTGCGACTCTATGTAATAATACATTACGACAGGCCCAGCTGAAAGCATACACACACAGAACCTGACACACACCTATTCCTGACTGTGTGTGCACGAGGGAGAAGGAGGGAAAGAGAGTTACTTAAGAAATATCTAACAAAGCAGAGAGGATGAGTGGGAAGTTAGATTGGAGTGAATGCTGCAGTTGGGGAAATCAAACTCCCACTCATGCATCACTGAGACCATATCCCTCCAAGAAACCAGTGGCATGTACAGAAAAGCAGACAGACAGACAGACAGACAGACAGACACACTTATATACACACAAACACACTCACGGGTCTCAGGGAAGTTTTTTCCTTGGGAGGGGAGTGGTCGCCTGCATTGCTTCGGACTTATCCAGGAGCTTTCCCCACGGGATATTTCTGTTATCAGGTCTGGCTACAGGCTAGTGCGCACATACACATGTGTGTGTGCGTCCACATTTGAAGTCTAATGATGAGCATCACCCAGACAGAGATCTGGGGAAAACAGAGCTCTTTGTAAACTGGAACTGTCACATCCATTCGAAGTGCATGAAATGAAAGCTGCCGCTGGCTCACTACAGGAATCATTTGGTATTGAACACTTTATTTTGGCAGAACAGGAGGTAACAAACTGAAGTGTCCTTTTCAACTACACAATCTATATCTGCCTCTCCTTGAGTGTGGCAAGTCTTGTATACATGTGTGGGGGAGAGAACTGCATTAGCATTACCAGGAGAGGTCTGCTGATGCTGTAATTTGCTCCTAAGCACCTTCACTGGATCTCTCCTTCCCAGAACAGCCCTGTCGGCATCCAATGTTGACAAACACTCCATCCAAAACTGCTATATGTTACTACTTCATTATTCTTATCTATTATTCTGCAGGCCTTTGTGTTGTTTTTATTCAGATCTGACATACTATCAGCCAACATCTCAAATATTTTCTTCCTTTTTATTTTTCGATTCTCTTTCAAAGTCTTTTTCATGTAAATCAAGAACAAAAATCCGTTGCTAAGCAGTTTTAAGTTGAAACCAAACTCTTTAAAAGTTGCTCTCAGCATCCCTGAGTGAAGTACTTACCCAGTCCTGGGTGACCTCTAAATTTACCACTGTCATGGAGAAATAGTTGCTTTTCTGAAAGCTCTGGGCTTAAGATTTTCCAAGAAAGAAAAGCCAAATACAGACTTAGTCTTACTCTGCTTTAAGCGGAAATAAATTACTTGACATCTACTGTAAACATGACATTTAATGTCTAATTTTTACTGTGTTCCTGTAACCTGGTTAATTAAACATGAGGCTCTCAACATGGTGACAGTAAAAAAACGTAATGACAGGGATCATTTTGCTCTGTTCAAGCCATACAATAAAAAAATCACCACGACTATTGTTAACCACGAGAAATAATGTGTAGTTAGTATTATATTCCCAAACTGCCTCACTCCCTACAGTATGTTACTTTCAACAGCTCTTATATTACTTCTACTGGCTAATACGACTGCTTAATGCTGTTTCCATAACAACTGTTGCAAAGCCCCTGATCAGAATTCCTCTCAAGCTTGCCTCGTGTTTATCATATAAACACCTCATCACACGCTGAGCAACACAAACACACACACATGCACAAGCATGGCCATAAAAGACTTGCACACACATGCATACAAATGGGCTGTTAATACACAGTCACTTGTGTGAAGAAGACAAAAATGAATAAAAAGATCACTTGTCGCTTCTTCTTCTTTTTCTACTCTTGTTCTTGCAGTGACACACAGTGTGCGGACACACACACACACGTGTTAAATGCTGGCCTATCACCGGAGGATGAGATCTGACCTTCAGTGTGTACCCGCCCCTGTCACCTAGTTAGAAAAGAGACATGTGCATCACATTCATCTCTGTCACGCCGTGTTCATACAAGTGCACAGACACACAGAAACACTGCTTGAAATACAACAATGCCTTCCATGTCAAAAACAAGGAATGGTAGGATGCACAAATGTGGTAAAGAGTATAGACACACATATGCGAAGGCCCAGAGAGGCTTGGTCTCTGATGAGTCTTTGTGGAGGCTGCCACCCACATGAGTGATGGATTTCTAATAAGAAAAGTCACTCTCCCGTCTCCTTCGCTCCTTCTTCTTTTGGTTTGACCTCTTTACTTTCTTCCCCTTCTCTCAACTCTCCACCTTCCCCAGTTTTTCCCTCTCATCCCCCAATTTACAGAAGTCCGAACGGTGAAGGTGGCAACACACATACACGCTCAAAGCACAGAAAGTAGCTCAAAGACTTTTAGCAGAGACTTGAGAGCAAGAAAGAGTCAGTCTCAATCCGCCAGGGGAACATCAATCATATTTTTCTAAAGACTTCCCCTTTCTGCCGTACCTTACCCGTCCTCTTCCCCTCGCCTTGTATTTGCATTTGAGGAGACGGCCTCCTCTTTCCCAGCAGGGAGGGTGAGCACATCAAAGACATCAACAGGTGTGTAGTGTCAAATACAATGCCAGGATTCCCTGCTGCGCTAGGGCGTCTTGGATAAAGGTTGTCAGAGTCCTCAAAAACTTCAGCAAAGTTAACCAAGAGAGTGAGTACACATATATACACACATATATCTAAAAGCTTTAATTATGAAAGTGTGTTTGCCAATAGTAAGTGGAAGAGGACAGAGAGACTCGAGGTGGTGCTAATGCTGGTGAGTTATCTCAATGAAGGAGTCTCCAAGAGTTGTGTTAACCCCTGCTTCAGCTCACTGTGAGTCATCCCTCCCTCTGAGGCTCCTCTCTGCCTGTTGATGTTATTGTGATTGAGGAGGCTTGGTTTGCTAAGGAGAGATGGAAAGTCAGAGATACAAGACTGAAAGAGGGAGGGGGGTGAAAGAAAGTGTGTGCCACCTCTCATTGGCATAAATACTTGTTTACAACCAGACATAAATTGGCACCCTGTCAGTCAGTCTCTCTATTTCTCTCTACTCTAACTCCCTTCCTCTATTTCTTCCTCTGTCTCTCCTTCTTCTTCTCTCCCTCTGTGCTGCTAAGCGTATTATAACACTCCCTGGTTCAGCCCTCTCTCATTACCATATTCTAATTACATTCGTTAAGGGGAGCATTTGGGAGTTTAATGAATAAATTTGAAAGATGGGTCTCTGTGGCGATCTTTAGGTTTGTCTCCTCCTCAACCAACCAAGGATGGGAGCATATGCGTGTGCATGTGTGGGTGAGAGTTTGCACACCTGCTCAGTATGTGTGTGTGCTCGGTAAATATCGCTGTAGCTTAATCTTCAGTGGAGACAAACAAATCTAGTTAACTCCTGGAGCTCCAGTGGACTCCCCCCACCCATTTTTTGATAAAAAAAATCAATTCAGAATTCTGTTTGGTTCTTCCAAATAAAGATTTCATGTCCTTCGCAAAAAAAAAAAAAAAAAGGGGGGGGGGGGGGAGCACCCATGTTGAAGCTATACATATTTAACTCTCCTCAAGCCTCAGTAACAAACTACCGCAGACAAGTGCCAAATTAGAGATGTACAAATTGTCTGCGACCTCAGATTTACACAGACAACAAACCCGAGGGCTTCAGAACAGAAGATGGGCAGGTGGAGTTAAAACAGTTTTAAGCAATGGTTAGGATTAAATCAACCCTGCCCCATGACGGGCTTCCACTGTTGTGCACTTTTGATCTGTCTCTGCCTGGAACGAAGCCTTGGGCGCTAAACCTGCACTCCTTCTTTTAGTGTATTGCAAAGTGTGATATACCCCTCTCATGGTTTAATGAAACTTTGCCAGATACGTTCTCAACTCTGATGATTGTCGGCTCATGCATCAAGCAGTTGAGAGTTGCTCGCTAAGAAATAACACTTTTTAAAAGCTAAGCAAATGGTGTACTTTTAAATGGCCACCTGCCAGTGATTACTGACAATTAAACAGTGCCAAAAGCAGCAAAACAAAGATGGAGAATCTAATTTAACCCCTTCCCCATAGCATTAATTTTTACTGCAACTGCACTTCCTTAAAATGATGGAATTTGCGTCTGTAGCTAAATAGATTATTTTTTCAAACCCAGAACAGGTTTATTCATTTTCTAGTTGAATTGAACAGAGGCATAACCACACATCGGGAGTCAGCATAATCTAGGCTGTGTCAAGAATTTCTTTATTGCATCTTTTGGTAAAGAAAAAAAAAATATGGATTTGTTTCATTTTGAATTCAGTTTGATACAGACTGATACATCCTGAAATTTCTCCACAACTTTCAACTGCCTGGAGCTACTACATGAAGGACAGGGTGCACTCATCCATATTTAACTATATATATATGAACTGATCCGTATCTGGTGAAAATAAGCTCGCTGTTAATTGTTTGAAAGTGTATGCTATCATCATCCAAAGGGGCTCCTCTTCATATAATGTTTGTAGCGATGATGCGCTGTGAACAGTAGAGCCCAGTGTCATCACCTTCTCTTCTAGTACTGTGACTCATGCAGTGGGCGCCAAAGAATGCATGCTATCTTTAACTTTTAACTCTATGCAATGCAAGATACATGTACACAAATAAATAAAAAAAAGAGAAGAGGATGAGAAATAACCAATGTTTTTGCAGCTTAGATGAGACATCAGGGATATCAGTTTGCCTATGGGAGACATTTTGTTTGCTTTCAATCTGGTTGTTTTTCCATCCATTAACTGCATATAGTTCTGGCAAAGCTATTCAATAATTGCTCATTTAATGCACTTTTAGAGATTGAAATGGAGACAGACATCAGTCATTGCCTTCTGGGCTGTCCTGGTGACTTTCCACCTCATGTGAACTGTAATGGACTGTGACTTTCTAGTTCAACATGCAATGACACCTTAGAGTAGGCAGAGACTCCTGCTCAGAGTCTCACTGAAAAAAGTCATGCTGATGTTGCATTTTGGGCAAAGTTGAAACTTGCTTGCTGGCAGGCATCTAATAAACGTACTGCCAGAACATATAAACTGCTAACAAGAGGTAATTGTGCACTTAGGATTCACACTGGATAATACCTGTTTCTGGACTGGGAAATCTTGCTGTTGCCATGTTTTTCCCGTTTACTGGAGTAATGATCTAATTGTGATTTTGCTCCAAGTATGACAGAGCAGTTTCAAAAGGGACTGCACTGTTGTTAGCAACTTCCACAGTCTCACATTCAGTGGATGGAGGGGATACAACTTTCAATCTTTGCTACTTCATAGAGAAGTTGGTGAGACAAGTGAGGCACACTGCATTTAGGTTTCTATAGTGCCCCAATACCGTACACTGACACAATTAGATATACAACTTGCTCTGCTGGTATGCAAATGCAGCATCAGTATCCCATATATAGTCTCCTTTGAGTGCAAGATGATGGATGATATATTACAGCTGAGCCGGTCTAAGACTAATGACACAGCTGCATTACAAAACCAAACTTAGTACACGGCTAATATTGTATATGGAGGGAGACAGAACACTCGCGCTCAGACACATACACACGAATCCTCGGGAATCGGTGGAATTTGATTACCATGACTTTTACAAACACACTCCATATGAGAGTAGACAATCCATGCATCAGCGAGGCAGAGGAGGGAGCGGGAAGAAGAGGAAGATGGAGACAGGGAGACAGAGGAATACGTGATGCCACAACCTACTAGCCTAACAACCTACTGCAGTTTGAGTAGAAAAACAACTGGAGTCATGTGTGCTTCTGAATGGAATTGCTCGGATGTCATAATTCGCACTGAAACTGCAACACGCACAAACAAAACATCTCACCCTGTATCAGAGTAAATGTGAGAAACAGCATATTTACCAGAAAATGTCCCAGGGTAGATCTTGTCAGTGTGTACATTTCTAGGATAATGTTAGTGGAAAATGCGCATCACAGCATCCTGAGACGGTTCTGTTGATAAAATCTTGTAGCCAATTTACCCCTTAGATTCCTGTGATAAACTGAGCTCCTTGAGGTGATTCAGTTAAGGAAAATTATAGCAATCAAAGGTGAAAATTATGTTTGGTAAGACTTTAAACACAATATCATTTTTCATCTCTAATATCGTATGATTAATACATGACAATGGGACATACCTGAGGTAATTTGTTTAGTTTGAAAAGCTGATTTGAGGTTGTGCTTTACTACAGCCAAGAGACCCATGCCTTATGTTTAAAATGACAATAAATCATTTTATACCTAATAGATTCCCACTATTGCATGAAACTACTGTGTGGAACTAATATTAAACTGTGATTTTACAGGGTTACTAAAACGTAACATTGTGTTCATGGACAAATTGCAGTAAACCCACCAGGAGAGCTCCATCATAGTATGACAGCTCCACTCATTAACGAGAAAGCACAGACAAGAACGCATTTGTCTTAACAAGTGTTTTTTGATCATTCACATTTACAGCTTAATATTCACATCCCCATTCTTCCAATATGAAATGAGCGAACAAATATTAAGTGAAAATAAATCAATGTGCTCCACCACAGCCATTTGGCTTTTTGTTATTATCATGTTGCATTTCTGCTCTGAAATGAATAACATTTATCATGGACCAAGTCCTCAGTTCAACAACTACATATTCTTACCTTTTTTAATTAAAAATGAAGCTATAGCCTGTAAGTGGGCATTGGTGGGTTGGACTAAGCCAACACACTTAGATCCATGAAGCCTCACATTAACAAAACCACAAAAATCTTTACAGAACATAAACAAATGTGGTCTCTTTTTTACTGCCTTTGTGTATATGCCTTTCAAGTATATGAGGTTTGATTCTGACACCATTTTACTGAAACATTAACTTCTATTGTATTCGCTGTGAGATAGGTATTTAATAATTCTGTGCGCCAACTTTAAAGAGGCAACTGTGCACGGAAACCAGAAGTATGTACTCATCTCAGATATATCTGAACAAATTGCATTCCTCAATGATGAATATTATGTTGCAATTGAAAAGAGAGCCATACGCATCATCTGTATCTGCTCAAATAGGCGATGTGGAAAGAAATCTGTAGAGACTACATCCAGAAACAGCAAATTTGCAGGCAGACTCTGGCAGTGCAGAAATTAAACCAGTGAAATGCACACTGAATTTATAGTATGTGAAAAAAGCAAGGGCTAGGCTGCAGTTCAGAAGTTACTGATCCGTTGTTTTTTTTTGGTGTTACACAGCTGTCAGATATATTTTTTTTAGAAAGGCTTGGCTGAGCAGTCAAGAGATTTTGAATACATCAAATAAACATGTGGCATAATGTAAACCCTGTTGTCCAGATTGAACAGAATGTAAGTTACAGTTTCACACATACTACTACTTTAGTTCAAGCCCATTGTTGCTAGGTAGACCTCTACATGCGGCAGACATAATAAGGAAGTAGTCTGAAATGACTCATATGGAACTCACAGAGTCTTAGTTGTCTACAGATTGCTCAGTGCATACTTGCCATATAAAATACAGAAGACTATTGCTGAATAACTGTGCGTCAGGAGACTACCACACAGCAGGGAGATGAGCATGAGTAAAAAGAAAGTGGGCATCAGGTCGTACTACCCGTATTTTAGATCTTATAGTCCCACTAGGATAGAAGAGTGTTGACAAGGATTTACAGATATTTCTATATAATTTATGCGTTTAGTTGTTATTTTGTACTCTGTTGATCTTTGCAGTGCTACTTCCATCAAACCTTGAATTATGTTAGACTGGAACCTGCCTTCAAAAACATGAGCAGTAGGAGATATGCACCGGCTTCAGAAATCCCGAACTAGGCATATTCCTTACAAGCCCCTATGCTCCAGTTATTACTAAGTCAGATGAAGAAAACGTGGAAGAAGAACCGCATCAAAACCAAGACGTTCCAGCCAATGCTGTGCTTGATTTGCAGTGTGCAGTTTGTGGTTTTGTTTACCAACTCCCATTTATGTGAGTGTGTAAACATGCAAAATGATCTCGTTGTGCTTAAAGGCTATATTTGACTCCTGAAAACATTGCAGAGTTCAAAGTTAAAATAAAGCTATGTAGTCATCAAGACAAAACTCTATACATAAAGTAAAGCTTCTCAAAATAAAAGAACAGGGATTGTCTGTACGTGCATGTACATGCACTAGCATAGATTATTCAATGCAATGTCTGTCTCCTAAGAATTAAATCTAATTCACACAAGACTTGGATATTACAGAGGTTCTATGAGGGGACATTTAGGGAAACAAAAAGTATTGTCTCCACAGAACAGTCTGGCTTCTTATTAAAGCAGACTCTGCTGGTCATTCACTTCTTTCTGGTTGGGCTTGGAATACAGCAGAAAGTTAAAACTCAGACACATACACACACAAGCGCACAGAATAGAGTTCCAGCACGTACGCAACACCCCCACACTCGCAGTAACACATTCCCACTGTTTAATATATTTCTGTGTCTCCAGTTAACAATATTTTGTGTCAAATTATAGTGGGCAAGATAAATAGTGGGTCTGTGCAGTGTGGTGAAAATAGAGCAGGAGGGAGACACGGCGCTTCTAGTTGGGTAGGAGGAGGACAGAGATGAGCAGAGGAGAGAAGAAGGAAGAGAAGAAGGAAGAGAAGAGAAGAAAAGAAAAGAAAGTCAACAGTAACCTCAGACACCAGGATTTCACTGACTAGATTTGTAAAACCTGGTTAATCTCAGCTCCTTGTCAACCCATGCTTGCTGAAATATCTGCAAGACTAAAACTTGCTGAAATACTGATTCCAGCAACCCAAGAATCTAAAATCTACGCACACCTATTTGCCACTCACAGCCCATTTTGCAAATGAAAAGCTTGCTTGATAATTAATTTTTCAACAACAAAGTTGTACCTATGAATTGAGCTAGTCTAATCAACACTTTGCTCTGCTAACATTCAGTTAAAATTGCCTGTTTGGTCAGCAGGAGAGTGCAGTTTTCAGGAATTTGAGTTGAATATATAAGTCACAACAGCCACAAAATTACGTTGGGTATTAATTGGGCGACGCTTTGCTCGGAGAGAAATGTAGAGAAAGACAAAGAGGAGGAGAAAAAGATGGAGGGAGGGAAAGAGAGAGCCTGGAGGACTAATTAGTGATTATAACTTGGTGCTCTCAAAACATAAAATATTTCTCAACCCAAAAGACAGAGAAATAATTAAAAATAAAAGAATAGGAATCAAACACACGGAGCTCTGAAACAACCCCCTGGTCTTGTGTGTGCAGATCTGTGCATGTATATACATGTAAGCATGCATGTGTGCATGTGGGCATGTGTGAATGTGCGTGCTGCCTTCATTGCCCCCTCATTAAACTGTGCTTTACTCTGGTAAACGGCAGCACAGAACTCAATGTCAGCTGAAGAGGTTACAGCCATAGGCAGGCTCTGGGACACACACACACACACACACACACACACACACACACTGACATGGATAAACTATATCTAAGCTAAATCTCATGATCATTACATCTAACAAATGCCTTTTTAAAATAAGACTTTCAGTTCAGTTTCCAAAAATGTGCTACTTTTCTCTTGTAGTGACAATTGCCAACATAATGCGATGGAGTGCGAGCCTCTCCCAGTCCTGCGCCTGTGTGTGCCGTATGTTAGAAGCTCACACATCAGAGTCATAAATCACAGTTCACCCTTCGCCACATTATAAATGAAACACAGAAGCCTGCAACTGGTTGTCTGCTAACTGCACCACTCTGAGTTTCCACATCGATTCATAGTATTTTTTTTTTTCACACAGTTTGGTAAAAGACATTTAACGTCATCCCTACTGTGTAACTTGTTTTCCAGACACTCCTGCCTACAGAGAAACATGGGAAATAGTTCTCCATAAAATGGAGGGACAACTTAATGTATCTGTTTAATGGCTCACAAAAAAACGATAATGACAGGAGTGATAAATTAAGAGTTTTGTTTAGTCTCTGAATTATAGCTCCGACAAGACGCTACAGAGGTGATTGCGAGTGGCTTCCTGACTTTTTTTTACAGAGCTTTTGTCCTCCACTGAATGATTTTATTCTCTGTCATGCCCGACTGGCATCTCAAGCAGACATACCAATTGTCTTGACTCTGATATCACCTCCAGTTCACTGCAAAATCATGAATGGTGTTTTTGTGCCACATATGAAATATCGATCAAACCATGAGCACAAATCCGCTCATGCACACACATGATCTGTTACTGTGGCAACACCTACCCTTGATACATACCTACACACCACACAAACAAACAAGTCGACGGTCGAAAAAAAAACAAACGTATGTGACTTTTGATAAAATTCTCGTTCAATCACGTTAGTGTCACGCAGCAGCACAATGAGATATGAGCCTTTGTGTTCACTGTCAGCTAGCCCTGCTTTCACATCATATGTCAGCAAGCATAATACATAAGACTGTGATGAGAACCAACCTGCAGTTAAGTACTGTAAATTTCATGGCATATGATTACAAATACCTGTTTCTCTTACAGCTAAGCAACATGTGGAGCAGAGTTCCAGGCAGACAGACGTCTATGTGATCCACTGAAATCAATGGCAACCCCTTTGAGAGTTGCATCATTTGAATCATAGAAGAGGTTGCTCTGAAGCTGAGACTTTAAAAATGCACGCCAAACCGCACAGTGATATGCACATTTGCACAATGTCTATTTGCATGTTTCATAGTTTGAATCTAAGCTTTGAAAAGGAAATCTCAGTCTGGCTTCTTAAAGTCAGTATATGAAGGGTCACCATGTGAGGGACCATATATTTTCATCAGCTTGAGTCCCAGAACCGCATTGCAAAGTTTGTTTTTGTCCAAAAAGTTTGATGGCCTTCTTATTGTTGAGCTCTGAAGAATCTGCTCAAACCAAACAAGTAATTCCAGATGGGTGGGGAAGCATAGGCTCCACCATCAGTCTATCCACCTGAGTGTGGTTTGTTATCTAAAACTTGTCCAATGTCTATTACCATGGACAGATACACATACACCCCCAATCTATTATTGAACAAAAGGCTCACGCCTCCGCTCAGCCCTTCAGGGAGGAATCCATCCCTCCATCCCAGAATAATTTCACACATCAGTAGACACACAAAAGAGAGAGGGAGAGGGAAAAGAAGGAAGAGAGAACAGAGAGGAGGAGGAGGAGTAGATGGGGCAAAATATGTATGGGGTCACAGCTCAGTGTTTGTGGGAGACCAAAGAGTCATGGGGAGCCATGCGTGACAAAACAGAGATCAGAGGATCATATGTAATCACGTGCTCACACACACACACACACACACACACACACACGCACACACGCACACATGCACACACCTTTGCACGAATATACACTTGCCAAAAAAAAGGTGATCCTATGGACCAATCAAATAAAGACTTGTTAGGATTGATTTCGCTTCATCCAAACACAAAATGTTTCTTAATCATTTATACTCCTTTTTATCTTCACATACACCCACAAAAGCTAAGGATAATCATAATTGCATTTTGTAGACTTACAATGGCTATATACAAACCTCTACATATATAAATCGAAAGATTCTGTAGAAACCCAGAAATGCATACACGTTTCACACAAACACCTGGAGGTTTCTAAACACTTGGTATTCTCAACACGCCATTTGGTGATAACAAATCACTACACAAGAGCACCATGTAGACCAGAACTGTATCATATTTCAAGTTAACACAGACACAAACATTGCCTAAAGAAATTGAAAGCTTCAAATGTGACAGCTGATTGGTCAACCGCCTTTAAAAATCGCTTAGACTGCTTTTTGAATGTTGATGGACAGTAGAAATTTAAAGAAATGCTACAAAAACCTATGGTAATATTTGTTTTCTATATACCGCTGATGAAAACTAGTATACTTCTCACAATGTCTGTAATACAGAGTTTAAAATCAACAAGCATTTTTCAAATGAATATCAATAATTTTGATTTACAGGTACATATTAATTGACCTCAATTATGTAGTAATGCCCATCATTAAAAATACACAAGGCAAGAACAAATACAAAGACTCAAAGGTATAAAAATGCTACATGCACTGCATGCATACACATGTCTCCCACAAAGAAAGCACCAAAAAAGAGAAACAGCAGACACAATTGAGTGTTTAAGTATGCAGAAAACTTTATGCCTGGTTGGAAGGGGAGCTTTGAAGGAATCCGCTGTGGGACACCCAACCTCCCCCTGAACTGAGTCTGTACCTCCTCATCAGAGAGAGAGAGAGCAATGTAGGAGAGTGTGTGGTGAATGTGGGTTTGTGGTGAGTGTGTGAAGACAGAGAGTTACAGAAAGGAGTAGATGGTTAGATGGTAGGCAGATGAGGAAGAAGAGGAGACTAGTGGAGAGAGGCAGGGGTTGCGGAAGGGAAACTAGGCTGCAACAAAGTTCTCTGGTCTTTTCTTTGAGCCTTGGGCACAATTGCTATTGGTTAGACTGATGTGTGGAGGTCCCTAACCAGCTGCGGCCAGGTTGTTCGGAACTGCAAAGCCACACAGACCCTGCCTATTCATATGAACACACTGTTCAGAAGGCACTGTGCTTAACTCCCAATATGACCTTCATTGAGACGGATTGCATGAAAAATGCAATGACTTTCCTGAGAGAAAAACCACAGGCCCAATCAGCTTTGCATTGCATAATAATGCTGGACCTGGTAATCAATAACACAAACACACATCCATAATGGAGTGCACAGCCTGCACATGGAGAAAATGTCTCAGCAGAGGCCAACCACATCACAATGGATGGAGCAAACTACCAGTGGAGAGCTGTGCCATGCATAAACATGAAAACTATTGACGATAACTGCCTACATCCATTTCCACCCATCAAACATTTTCCTAAGCTAACAGCTTAAGTCTGGCACATGTAACTCTAAAAAGCTTTTCACACCTCAGAAGTTTAGCTCTGGTTTGTCTTTGGCCAAGAGTAAAGAGTTATCTCAAGCTTACTTGGCCTAGTTTTATGTTCGACTATACGCTTAGGAGCAGAACTTCAATGAATTGTTCATGCTGTAAACATGATGCTAACCTTGCCCCAGGACAGGGTTGTCTCAGTCTGAAATTAATGAGTGGTAGCCACGTGTTTGTAAAAAAAAAAAAGAAAAAAAAGTCAAACAGAAAAATTTGGTTAACACATAATAAACTGTAAAAAGCCCTTATGATACTGACACAACCCCAATTCCAAAAAAGCTTGGGACGCTGTGTAAACTGAATACAACAGGATGCAAAGGCTTGTAAATCTGATGAACCAATATTTTGTTCACTGTGGCACCTAAAAAAATCAAATTTTCTAGTTTCCCAAAAAATAATAGCAAATGTGTTCATGTTCTAATGTGAATGACATAGTGGTGTGTGGTATCTGTATTCAGTTCCATTTTCAATTCAGTTTTAATGACATGGCACCATTTTGTTGAGATTGGCACTTCAAAGATACAGTCCAATGCTTTCCAATGGTAATCCAACAAAAAGTCCTATCATACCAATTTGATACCAAGATACAGAAACCAACAGATCGCATGGAAACTTCTATTTGATTCAGTCCCTCACCCAAAGCATGCACAAGGAGGGCACAAGGGCGCCCATATGCCTCGACGGGTTTGGGGTTAGGAGGAGACAAAAGAGGGATCAACAGGCACCATCACACCAGGACAGAGATACCTGCTGAGAAAGCAGGTGTCCCTCCATTTCTTTTTTACACATCATCTCATTTTTTTTGGGAATTTGTATTGTATTTAACCTTGTATTCAAAAGTCATCTGTGTCACTGTCTACGTTGATGATACCTGACACATAAAACTTCCTTTTTGCTTAAATATCCTGTTTCATTAAATAACCGTGCACACTGCAACAGAAGTATTCCTTTCCACGTGAAACACAAAGCAGGAAGAAAAAAATTAATTGAAAAATACAACAAATTTACCAGCTTTCTGTTGTTGCATTGCAACAATGTTAGCCATGCAACCAGCTATCAGCCATAAATTCTATCTGAAATTAGACAACTTGCTATAATCTGTGTCCAGCTTTGGTCGAGGATCATTTTCCCTTTTATCAATTGCCTAAGGAGGATGTCCAGATTTCCCCAACCAGTTACAATAGAAAATCATATCTGCCTGAATTTAACATTGTTCTAAGTCAACACATATGCACACATATGCCAACATACCTGTTTAAACAGAGATTCAAGAGACTAATAAAGAAAAGTAAAAACAAATAGCACGTTCCACCAGTTCCCGTTCAGTAGCCACGAATGAGAAGTGCCGAAAACAGCACACAGCACCCATTGAAATATTGTGCAGCTTAGTAACCATACAACAATTTGACAATGGTGTTAGATGTGACAACGCTACTAATTGGCTAATGATTATTTCTTCTGCTGTATTCATTACATTGCTAGTGTTTCAACAAAAAAAACCCTGCTGTTTCATGTCACAGTGCCAAAAGAAATCACTCAACTTGATGAAGTGGAAAGATTGGAAGGTCTGGACTACAGACTGTATAGAAAATGGACCATAATCATCCCCAGTCTAACTATAGTCCTTCAAGCTCCAATAAGGGCGATATGTTGCCATGTCAGAGCCAGATATGACCATGTTTGGTCAAATATCAAAATTGAAGCTTAACTGTTCACAAACTAATGAGCGATGTTGTTTTGTCTGTCTTTTATTAGCAGTTTATGGTCTGGAGCCAAACAAAATCTATATCCTAACAGTAACACCCTGCAGTGAACATTTTTTAAATAGCCTCATTTCTTGTTTCTCAGCCTCTAACTCATATTTTATCAGACCCAGGAGCCCCTAACTCTGTGACTAAACCTGGAGTTGTTTGGATAACAAAATAAATGTATAGTATGTAGGGATTTTGGCTGTGAGTTTGGTTTGCTGATTTTTTTTTTCCCCTGTATCTCCTAGTGTCACAGTTATAAGATAACACACTGAAAAGCCCCCCATTTAATTTGTCTATATCTCTAAATGTGGCTTTTTTGGAGATGAGTCACTCGCAAACAAAAAAAGAAACACAGCTCGTCTCGCTGCCACGGATATTCCCCTCTTGAGTGTGTCTCACTCTCACCTCGTTGGTGTTCCATCGATGGCGCTCCTTGGGCAGAGAGGAACATTTGGGTAGACACTCAAGCAGCTTCTTAGGAAGGTAGATCTTTAACTGGCCTGGCTCGTCTGGAGTGGAGGAGGTGGTGAGGGAGGAAAGCAAAAGTAAGATAGAGTAAGATAAGGGATGAGCAGGATAAGGTGAGATATTTCAAATCCAACACAGAGCAATTGAGAGAGGAGAATAAAAAATCTCTGGGAGCTGGCTGAAGAAATTAACAAGATTCAACTCTTTATTGTGTAGCATTCCTAATGGCTTAATGTGGCCATAAGTAACTGAATTAGGTTTGTTGTGTGAAAGATTTGCTCAGCGCCATTGATTAATAAACCTTAATTACTGTGGTCCATCGTGTTCTCCTTTTAGATATTTGGCATAACAGCAAAAGGAGATGTCAGGCGGAGAGTTTGAGTGACTCAGAAAGCATGATATCTCTGATTGTATAGATTCTCAGTCATCTAGGTCATGGTAATCCAAGTGCTTGAATAGGAAGCTGCTTTCTCGCACTTGAAACCAGGCTTCAAGTGTGTGCCAACTATGCAAAACGTTTCCATGGTATATCTCCATAGGTATCTATTGTCAGTCAATACGCAAAATTAGGTAACAATTGTCCAGAGTGCAGTGTGCAGAGGGGGCTCGAAGCTTTTACTTCTGGGTAGCAGGTGAACTTGCACCTGGGGTCCACCCAGATACAGAGTTGGATTAAGGAGAACCCATTAGCATACATTATCCATGCATTTGGGGTCGGTAAATGTAACGGCCAATCACATGGGCATTTCTTATCCCCTTTAAAAGCAACACTCTCTGCACCATGTGACACAGACAGTTTGGTAATGGAGTGGAGAATCCCAGAATAGCTGCTCCTGCGAGGAAACTATTTTTGTACAGGAGTTGGAGAGGCACAAGCTGAGGGCAGGTGATGTTTAATTCGAGGTTTAAATCATGTCTCTGGACATACAGACGGTCCTGGGGGGCAGTAAAGCACTATTTTATTTGGAATCATAGAAAGCCAAACCGCAGCTTGACAAAAAGCAGTTAAATTTGACTTCATTGGCAACATTTAACTTGAAGAGTCTGGTATTATGCTATTTTTTCCCCATGTTTAATAAGTCAAGCATTTATACTGCTAACAACTGTGACCACTATTGCCTTTGCAGGCAAAGCCTTCACTACCTATAATAATAATAATGTTTTGGAGAGGGCCATAAGAAAGTAATTCTGAACAGCAAAACTGCTTGGAGGAGCTGAATTACCAATAAAACTAGTTCCTCTCCTGCTGCAGGTCCTGGTGAATCACCAAAATATCCAATAAGAGCAGGTACGGTGAAAAATAAAATAAATATATCCGCACAAAGATAGACCCCCTGGTATGAGTGCGGGTCTGTTTGTGAGTGTGTGCCCAATGGGTGTGCTGCTCAGAAGTCAAAGAGAGCAAGCACTCAAAGGTTGTTGATAATCATTTGTGTAGAGGGCATCCATTCATGATTCCCCTGGGAAGACGGGAATTATACTCTACCTGGGGGCTGACCAGAGAGGAAGAGAAAATAGAGATAGGTAAGGTGGGAGGGTCAGAGTGGAACACAGAGATAGACAGAGAGACATGAGCCACAGAGACACAGTTAATAGGGTAAAAATAAATTTTAGAAGAAAGAAAATAGTCAGAAAGTAATGTGTTTTTTTAAGGACTAGGGATGTCACAAGGTAACACAAAGACGCAATGGTAGAGATGTACTGTAGAAGGACAGAAGTGGGGTTTGTGTGTGTGCTTGTATAAGGAGTATGTGTATGTGTGTGTGTCAGTTAGAAGTGTGTTCAGGCACGTATGCTCCCCCTAATCAATTATGCATTTATTAATAGAAGGCCTGAGAAGACAGAATTTCAAACAGCTGAACTGTGCAGCAGCTTAGTTAAACAGCTGAATGGTGCAGCTTAGTTAAAGCCTAATTTCTTTTTTAGCAGCACTCCAGCCTCTCTGCTATGAATGCCAATCAGCGTTTAAACCCCACCCCTCCTGGCTATAACCCCCTCCCTTACACTGCTGTTCTGAAGAATTCTCATCAGAGCCTCGCCTTTGAAATGTACCAGAACCACCACATCAAACAAGCCCGTTGCACATGCGCAGGCACAGACACACAAACACCAGCACACACACACATGCATGCTCACCCATACAAACAGACACACACATATACACATGCACAGAGCCTGACGATCAAAGAGCACACATCACTGTGTTTGTCCCAGAGTGGTGTCTTTTTTTCCTTTCTTTTTTTTTCTTTTAAAACCAGTGACCTTGGTACCATAATTCCTTTCACAGCACACCTTCATGGACACGATCGTCATCTTAACCTGTGCTCACATTTGTTCTCCCTGCTGATGAAGAATGGAGGGCCAGCTTTGGAGATTTCTTGAATGCTGATGAGTTTCAACACCCCATAGAGTTGTGTCTTGTATTTCTAACAATCCTGAACCAGAGAATGAGTCCCGGTTTAAAAAAAAAAAAAAACGAGCTGCAGTAGTGGTGCAATCATCTTTTCCATCTGTTTCAAATGACTCTCGGTGGAGCGAGTGTGACATGGGGCAAAAAAACTTCTCTTGTTTCTGGCTACCCAGGAAAATGAACCATCCTGGGACGCAGGAAAAACACATCTGAATATGGAAATGCGGGGTTGTTTGTATTTACATTTGTTCTTGAAATAATACAGCGGAGTCAATACCTGCATCACGTCATGTGAGCCCATCAACAGAAAGCCACGAATTCTGGCAGCATTGCAGATCACTTACTGACTTGCAAATATAGTTCAAAAGTGTGACAAAGCCTGCATGCTAATGTGCTCATTAAGCCATATAGAGATATGTGTGCTGAAAACTGAAAATATTCAACCAAAATGAAACATTACTTTGGTAGCCTATCAAATGCCATAATTTAGACTGTAATCACGCAGAGGAGCCCCCTCCAACTGATGAATATTTTACCTCATAAAACTGTCATCTCCATATTTAACACAGAAACAAGCCAATGCCCTTGTGAGATAGCTGTCAGTTAATTATAAAACTCTTCTCGGTAAAGAGAGAGGAAAAACACTCCAAATGCAACTCTTAACTCTGCCCCAACTGATATTAGGAGGCGTCAGGGGAAATTTTCCCATTTTCCCCCTTTTTTCGGGATGAAATTAATGTGACAGAAAGAAAGGCTCATTGCACAGCAGCCAGATAGAAAGATGGGAGGGAGGGCGAAAGGGAGAGCCAGGGCAAGGGGGAAATGGACAAATGTGGGGGGTGGGGGTGAATGCATGGCATGGGATGAGCGAGAGTGCATGAGGGCGGGAGAGATGAGAAAAAGAGGGAGAGGAGGGGGCGGAGGGGGTGGGGGTAGAGAGATGGGTGTGCATGCTAATTTTATCATTCTGCTGATAAACTTTTCCTCCGGTAATCCTCCGGCTGGGACGTGAGAACTGATAGGAAAAAAGGATAGGCTGAGGAAGCCTCTGCCTTTATCCAGCCATCATCCCTATCCTATTTTGTTCTACTTTATTTTATTTCTAATTGTGATTTCATATCAGTCTTTTTTTCCCCTCTCAGTCTAACCGGGTCTAGTATTCGTATGAGGCCATCTGCTCCTTTTGAAATTAACACAATGTCGGGTTGAGAGTACTGAGGCTTTGGTGGTGGTGTGTGCCCCTTACTCTGAGCTCCCACTGACAAAACCTCACGAAACAACATGCTAGCTTGCACCTTCTTACATCTCTTTATTTGCCCCTAATTTGCTCTGCTATCAGATACACATCTGCCCCATGTCTTCAGGAATCAATAACCAATCAAAGCAATAATTGCCCTTATAATCCCACAAAGACATAACAGCAACCAAACAAATGTCCACTGCACACACACACACTGAACCCCAGATTACACACTCCATCTCACTTCTAGTTTAACAAGGCCCATTGAGGATTATAGATACATAATGCCAAGTGTACAGATTAGGTATGACAATAAACTACTGATAACCAAAGTAAGCTCTGCCTTCTGTATGGATGTGTGTGAGTGTGAGCGTGTGTGTGTGTGTGTGTGTGTGTGTGGGTGTGTGTGCACTAATACTGTAGTGGCATGCATGAATAAACATGATGTGTGACAGCACTGAATTAGAATGACATCTCAGCTGAGAGAGACAGTGTGTGTGTGCATGTACGTATGTGTGTGTGTGTGTGTGTGTGTGATCTGTTACAGGGCAGATGAGGAGACCTCGGTTCCCACATCACATCATTCTGCCAGAAGGCTTTTGTACTTGCTCCCAGAGTCACCCTGTGCCACAGACACATGTGCATGTGGCACTTAAACACCCTCACACACACACACACACACACACACACACATCAACTGCGTGAAGAGTGTTTGCGTGTCTCTTACTGTTGGCATCATTGTCGTCACTCTTGGGAGGGGTGTGTCCTGTGTAACCAACGGCAATCCTGACCATTCGCTCTGGATTTCTGATCTTCTTCAGTCCTGCAAAGACAGAAAATGGGCGAAAAAAAAGAGAAAGAAAAAAGAAGCAGGGAGACATTTAGGAGACACTTCAGGATTTGGTTTCTTTGACAGTCGCATCCCTCACCTCATCCTTTTTCCCCTCAAGCCCAGAAACAAAATTCCAAGTGATACGCATGTGGGCCGATCCATTTTCTGATCCACTAACTTGAATCCATTGTGTCCCCTGATCGATTAGCCACAGTAGATATGCTGCCTCCATGTGTGTGACTAACTTGTACCCAGCTTTAGTTTCTCTTCTCTCTCATCATTTCTCTGTTTCCCTGACCACTGTTGCTATGATACAAAGTAGACCAACCAGTGCAGAGGGAGATGGTCTTCTAGGCTATATGGTGGATGTTGTTCTCATGCCCACTGGCGTACATTGCTGCTCGGCGCCACACACATCTGCCAGGGAATGGAAAGAGTGGATGGCTGTCTCTTGGCTTCATCGCCGCGACTCATTTGGCTTTCAGTCAGCATGACTGATGCTTGTAAAGTATTACATCCATTCTACACATAACAGCGATGGGGCAATGGGCAAGAATCCCTCACACAGCGAATGTGTTAGTCTATTTGTGTATGCATTGTACAATATGGGCAAGGGGGGAGGTTTTTATATCTATGCGGTAGAGTGCTTGCTGAACTGCCCATGGGCCTCTTGTCTCATCTACAGTTCTAGTCTTTACACGCATAGGGACTCTCAACCCACGGCCTTCTCTTTGCCTCTGGCAGCACACTGCATGCTTGCTTGCATGCATGCATGTGTAAGTGCTATACGCCTGAAATATATTCCAGAAATGTATGATATTGCTCGTTCATGTTAGCCAAAAACTGCCCCTCAGATAAATCTTGCTCAGGATTGCTCCCTAGTGGGGAGATTGTTAAAAGCTCTCTCTATAATCTCCAGCAGGACTTTGCTGGGGAAAATCAATCAGCTGAAACATCCCAACAATAAAACTGACATCTTTGAGAAATTTTCACTGTTTGAAGTCATTTAAGCCCTTAAGTTTCCTATGGACTGTGGCATCTTTACCATGCGGTCTGATGTTGTGTTTGTTGGCTCCACGGGTTTATTGAGGAGTCAAGAAAATGAAAGTGACACAGATGAACAACCAGATGATGTTCATGTGCAAACGTGAAACACACTAACTCAGGAACAAGGTCCTTCTGAACCCATGAGTTGAGATAGAGGTAATATTTCCAAACTGACTGGATGAATGAACAGCAGCCTGAATGAAATGGTGACTGTTTGTGATCACAACGACCTCATGGGCTTAGTTAAGGGAGTAAGAAATTAAACTTAGTTCATACATGACATGACCTAAAACTGACACCCATGGACGCCACCCCTTCACAACCCATATGCAGTCAGATTCTCACCTTCAGTGGCTTAGCAACCATAGGCGCACATCAACAGCCAGTGAACACAAACATAAACACACATAGGCTAAACACGAACGGCACAACGTTAGATTGAGACTAGAATAATACACAGCTGGTCAGGGAGGTTGCGTGCCTGTCAGAAAGGGAAAATCTGCAATTCAGTGGTCTATTTTATGCTTAAAGAGACACACGGAGCAGGATAAACATACACTTGCTCGCACGCACTCACACACACACACACACACGCAGAGCATCTGAATTCCTTCAGCGTGAACCACTCTCATCCCCTCTCATTCCCATCCCTTTCATGCTTAACTCATAAACCAGCTACTCAGGGGAAACGCTGGCAGGCAACGGGCGGTGAAAAACTACCCCTCCCGGCTTGGAGCGAACCGACCGGACAACTCTCCTTCTGTTATTTATTTGCTGTCGGTTAACCGAGCTCCACACAGTCAGCCGCTGGTTCAGCAGCAGCCTCCGTGTTTTCGGGACGGGCCAGAGGAGAGGGAAAGCCCTGCCGTTGTCTCTGCCCTCCCCTATGCCTCTGTCCCCTCTTCGCCTCGCCTTAACCCCGAATAGCTGGACTCTGCCACCTCAAATAAAAACCGTTATTTCTTCTTACCTTCCGGCTTGTTTTCGGCAGCCATTTCCCCTCCGCCGCGCGCCTCATCCCTCCTCCTCCTCCTCTTCCTCCTCCTCCTCCTCCTCGACTCGACCTAGTGGTGGTGGGGAGGGGTGGTGGGGGGGAGGACCACGCGCGTGCACGGAGAGGACAGCTCAAGGAGGGGGGCGGGGCTGAGAAGGAGGGGTGGTGGGAGATGGGGGGCGAGCCTGCCGCGTTCGGCGAGACTATTGGTGGAAGCAGTGAGGACTGGCAGCGGGGATCCGTGATGGTGGCTCGTGGACTTCTTCTCCCCCCACCCCCCCATACACACACACACACACCACCACCCGCTTATTTCCGTTGACCACGCCCCCTGAAGTTCACGCGCACTCTTCCTCGCTCTCTCCCCCCTCTCTCACTCTCACGTCACTGAACAACGTCTGTATTCGAGGACACCTTGACAGCCTCCCACAGCATCATCATCATCATGCTCATCATCATCTTCTCTCCCTCACACATACGCACGCACGAGCGCGCACACAACCACACGCATACTTTACAGACGCGCATAAACTCCCGCGCGCTCATTTCTTCACATGCAAACTCAGTGGAGTGTTGAGGAAATGCGATGTAAGGTCGAGTCTTGCCATAAATTATGAACCCCTCTTGAATTTCAATGAAAAGAACTGGCTGAAAGACACTTTTTTTTTTTTTTCAAACATGCGCGTGGGCCAGCGGGTGCTGTCATTCGCTGTGGTGCTGAAGCTCGCGGTGCTGAAAGGACAGCTCCACACGCGCGCCTACACAGCGCTCACTACCTGCCTTCTTTTGAGCCGTGTTATTAAATTGAAGAGATGATAGGTCAGAGGAAAACTTATAGAAGGAAATGAAAAACATGCCCCCAATCTTCTCTTATTTAGGCTCTGGCAGGAAATCGTTATATCGCTGTTATAATATCCCCGCTGAAAGTTAAGATTATGGGGAGCCATCACAATATCCTCCCTGAAAAGCTATTTATAATTCAACCGCTTTATACTTGGTTATCCCTTCTAAATAGTAAGGCTTAACTAAGACCATTATGTTCCCGTTTCCAGCCCACACTGTCATTCTGCGCCTGGGGGTGGAATATCGCCTTTGCGGCGAAGCCTTGTGTTTTGACAGAGACAATCTTCTAAGTAGATACGATGAACGGCAAAGAGAGGTTTTGAACTGTTCCTTCTCGGGTACTGCCTCGGAGAGCAGAGGCACACGAGGCTACACAACATGGCAGAATTTAAGCAGGGTGAACGCTACTGAGGAATGTGGGGCCTATCAGCTGAGAATATAGTTACAGCAAAAGTGCAGTGCTGTTTCCCTGTCAGCTAGTTGTGAAGTTGGAGTCTTAGGTTTCCTGGCAAATACTGAGTGTTTGAATGACTGGTCAGATTCTTACACATTAAAATGTGTCGGGGGACAACAGCTTGAATTAGCCCCTGTGTAATCAAACAGGCCCTACTCCTGCCATGAGAGCTGAACTTCAGCTGCTGATAATGTAAAGGAGACGTTATCTTTAAAAGTACCATTAATACTCGTGGGACGATAAGCGTTTTTTTTGTTTTTTTAATGACTCCCAAACTCACTTTTTGTCGCTGTGTATTAAGAAAGAGGTGCTGTGTTTGACATTTCATGGTCACCGTGATTAACTGCAAGCAAGATAGCGACAAAATATTTTGCACTCAAATGTCATACCTTCCAAAAAGAAAAAGTACTCTTCGGCCGCCTTTCTCGTTGCACGGAATCAAGTTTCTTTCGAGGTAAGCTCGAACACAGCCAGTAGAGGGCGACAGAACAGCCTCAGCAACCAGTCAGCGGCGATGAGCGCTTTGTGTGGCTGACCAATCAGCTTCCAGAACACTGAGGCGGTGGGCGGGGCCGAACTTGAGCAAAACCAAACATGGCGGCGACTGTGGATGATGATATTGAGTTTAATAATCAAGACTACTACTCTCTGCTCAATGTCAGGAAAGAGGTATGATGTATTCTTTGTTTTACGGGGAAATCCGATGATAGTGGACAGTTTTCTGTGACTGTGGGGAAGTTCGTCGTTGAGTAAGTGGTCTGCAGTCGGTGCATCATCCTCCAGTTGAATAACGTTCCTCAGTCAGGACCTCCATGGAGGAAATTGAGACCGGCTGCAGCTACAGACAGAGCCATGCACAAGAAGACAAATTAACTCAGTACTTTACGTGAATTTGTCCGTACATGAGAGGGAGTTTTGGTAGAATCTTATGTCTGGTTTGACGAGCATGTCAAATCTCAGTTTTCATTAAAGATCGACAGTCCCTTTGAAGGAGAGCTGAAATAATTGGATCATTAATATATTAATCAACTGAGTGAGTTTTTTAAGTCACATGCGACAAAACTGCAGATTCCAGTCTCCCAAGTATTTTGATTATTTGCTTTAGATGGTCACTATTGATGGAAGAAGGAACTAATTTTGTTAAGAAAAATAGGAACAAATAAAAAAATAATAAGAAGAAAATATTATAATATATATATATATGTATATATATATTGATTGATTAATATATATATTATAGCATTTTACAGGTTGAATCTATCAATCTATCAATTGCTGTTCTACTCAAGAGTGTCACCTGTCTTCTTACTTGTGTTACAGGCCACCTTGGAGGAGCTGAAAGCCTCATATCGGAGGCTGTGTATGCTCTACCATCCCGACAAACATCGAGACCCGGAGCTGAAAAGTCAAGCCGAACAACTTTTCAACCAGGTTCACCAGGCTTATGAAGGCAAGGACTAGGCACGGACAATACTTGGCCACAACAAGGAAAAAATGTTATCCTATTTTGATTTTCATTTTGAGACAGTTAGCTAATATAGTTACATGCCAATTTGGTGCATCCCTTGGGATTTTTATCTCCGATTAAACAAGGTGTTAATAACCAGGGCAGGAAACCACAAAAACACCTACATAAACTGCACACTAATTTCCTCTTCATCCCTTAGTGCTGAGTGATGCTCATTCCAGAGCCATCTATGACCTCTTCGGGAAGAAAGGGCTGGAGGTTGAAGGCTGGGAGGTATGTTCTCTTTTTTTCAATATAGAGCCTTTTATATTTGTCATTTTTAAGTAGTTTCCTTACAGTATCTTCATCGTCCATTCTTTATGTTGGGGATGACACTGTTTAGGTGGTGGAGAGGAAGAGGACACCAGCAGAAATTCGAGAGGAGTATGAAAGGTTACAGCGAGAAAGAGAAGAGAGGAGACTCCAGCAAAGAACAAACCCTAAGGTTTATCCTGTCTCACTTTGAATTCCTCTCCCATCTTCACTACTAACGCGGTTTTTCTCACAGCAGACACCACTTATATGCAGATGTTATGAAATACCTTTTATAACATAACTCAGTTTGACTGGATAGTGTCCACTTGCATTTCCCCACTATTCTACCTTTAGAATAATTAATCCTATCTATCTTGTTTTTGCTCCATCATTATTCAGGGCACCATCAGCGTTGGTGTGGATGCAACAGACCTTTTTGACCGCTATGATGAGGACTTTGAAGAGATGCCAGGAGGAGGCTTTCCTCATATAGAAATCAACAAGATGCACATTTCCCAGTCTATCGAGGTGCAGGAAAACACATGCATTTAGCATTCTCTGTCCAACCTCGGGCTGACCAGGATCATGTTTGTAAGACTTTCCTGTCTTTCTCCAGGCTCCTCTGACAAACACTGACACAGCAATGCTGTCTGGTTCTCTTTCCACACACAATGGGAGTGGAGGAGGCAACATTAACATGACCGTACGCAGAGTTATGTCTGCCAAGGGCTGGGGAGAGGTACGTGCAGATACGTACTATCATCCACACAGTGAGGCAACTTATTTTTGTGTGTAAGAGGCAGCAGCTTTTCAGTCCTTTGGGGAACTTTTGAGTCATTTAAGTTGAAATGAAAAAAGCTTTGCACACAGCGTTAGCCTTCTGCATTTGCTTCCGTCTGCTTATGTATGTCTGCATTCATCTCTGCAGATGGAATTTGGTGCTGGAGACATACTGGGACCTCTCATTGGGTTAAAAGTGTTTCGCAATATTACTCCACGGTGGTAAGGCCCAGCTTTTTGAGTGTTGAGATATTGTTGTAACATATGAACGGCGTTATCCTTTCCTTGACAAATCTTTTCTGTCATTTCACCTCCTAGTTTCCTTACAGCCCAGTGCGGTTTGCAGTTCTCTCCTCGGGGCTTGCGGCCCAGCTGCTCTCTGATGACAGCGCGCCACCTGGATCAGAACACCATGGGTTATCTTCAGTGGCGCTGGGGGACCAACAGTGCCATGACAACCAGCCTGGTCCGAGACACAAAAAGCAGCCACTTTACTCTTGCTCTGCAGGTACACATCTGCAGGCCTTGTGCAGGCTATTTAGTTGGGCAATGTGGGAGCAACTACATGAAGTCATATTTTGTATCAATCTGCCACTTTTTTGCTTTTCATGATCGGTTCTTTATTGTCTCTCTTCTAGCTGGGTGTGCCTCTCTCCTACCTGATGATGAGCTACCAGTACAAGTTCCAAGATGAAGATCAGACCAAAGTGAAGGGCTCTGTCAAGTACGTCTCATCTGTCTTCATTTTCATTTTTCAACGAAAATGGTGTGAATGTTTTATTGTGTAGCTGGTGATATGTCAACATAAGCTAAAGTCCCAAATTAGATGTTGTGTGTTTTGATGTGATACGTTCTTGTCCTTGCCCAGCGTTGACAAATAAGCTGTTTTTGTGGGTATTGTGTTTTAGTGTGTGTCCTTTCTTGTTAACAGTTTAGAAATGGTAATGTCTCCTCCTACACTCAGAGGCGCACACTACCTTTGCATCCAGTGACACACATTCTTTGATTTTTGTGACCATCCCTGTAACCTTCAATCTGGACAAACCAGAGTGGATAACATTGGCTCTAAAATTGACTTTAACTTTTTTATTGACACAATGTTTTTTTTTTTTACATGCTTTTAAGAAGAGAGAGTGGGATGAGTTGATGCTCAGTCAGTTGCATTGTCCAATGTATGCCTCCAGATGCCACAAAATCCTCTCACTGGACCTTTAAGTACTTAGATATAATCATGTAGGGGCTCATTTAAGGGAGCACAGAGCTATCCATCATTAACAATCTCACCCTATGCAGAGTGAAGGTTTGGTTATTAAATAAATGCACACAGACTGGTATTCAGTCTTCCAAAAACCTAACAGCACGTAGCCCTCGGAGGTGAGGTGTAGAGCGTAGGTTGAATGCTGATGATCTGACAGTCAGCTTGTGCTAGTGGAGGTCGACAACATCTGATTTCATCGCAAAGATGAAATGCCAAACTGATGAGCACCGTTAAAAAAACAGTGACCGTAGCTGTACTGGACAATCTTCATTATTTTAAGGCTTAGTTTAATATCACCATAAGGCAGATCTCTATTCAGCTTGACTTATATGTTTTTCACCGCAGAGAAAAAGCTAAAGGACCAACGACGGCACACCAATACAACCAAGAGAAGACCACAGCTGAAATATGTTCTACATATTTATGAGACTGTGCCAAAGTATCAGCAAGTTTTTTTTTAACCCCCCCCCCCCCCCCCCCCCCCCCCCCCCCCCCCCCCCCCCCCCCCCCCCCCCCACAAGAATCACCAGATGGTTGTAGTCAGAAAAAAATTACTTGAAAATTCTATGTAATTCCATATTCATGACATTATATAAATGAAAGATTGAATATTTTTAAATCAAGTTTTGCGTAGACCACTTTTTACCTACCAACAGAATATTAGTTCACACTGATCAACAGTCATAGCAAAAATGTGAGACCGATCATTTAAGTTACATTTGCCTTGTTCTTCAGTAGCTGCCTCGGTTGTTTTTCTACTGGTGTCCATTCACTTTACTGTTCCCTGTTTTACAGGAGTGGCTGGTTTGGCACTGTGGTAGAATATGGAGCAGAGAGGAAGATCAGTCGACACAGTGTTCTGTCAGCCACTGTCAGCATTGGTGTCCCGCAGGGAGTCACACTCAAGATCAAGTACGGGCCACCCCAAGATTTACTGTCACTCCTCTGTGTGTCTTTGTCTCATTGCATGATAGTGCTGGTGTTTTTGTGCAGGTTGGCGCGTGCCAGTCAAACATACCTGTTTCCAGTCCACCTGACAGATCAGTTGCTGCCCAGTGTTGTCTTCTACGCCACTGTGGGACCTCTGCTGATGTACATGGTCATCCACCGACTGATCATCATTCCATACTCACAAGCACAGAAAGAGCAGTGAGTACACCTCCTCGGCCTCAATCACAATCTCTCTTTGGTTCTAAAAACCTTGGTTCCACGTTATTTTCCAGTTGTGCTAAAACATAATCACTGTTCAGACTTGATTTGATGGATATTGATCTTCCTTTACCAATTGCCCAGAATAACCGAGATTGCTTTAATTCTGTGTTTTTAAAGATTTATTTACAACATTTCTGCACACTTCCAAAAAAGTTAGATCGGAAACCATAGTCAGTCAAATAAAAAGGCAACTCCACAGCCCTGATATAAGCAAACATTTCTATTATGGGTGTCGAGGGGTTTCTTTCACACTTGTACTGTCATCAGAGGGAGCCTCCACGGTGAATTGCAGTGGGTGGTTGTTGATGTCTGCTTTGTCTTTGTCCCTGCCTCTCAGAGAGCTGGAGCTGCAGAGGAAGAGCTCAGCCACCGACATCGCCAAAAAGAAGCAGGAGGCAGAGTCTGCTGTGAGTACTCGCACGCAAGAACGCAGTGATTCACTGTGTGTGAGGCGTCATTGATCATTGTCTATAAGTTCAGCTCTCCTTATTATGAAGTCAAGACTGAATCTCAACAATCCTATAATGTTTTGCTCTCCTCCATCCCTCTTCCTCCTCCTTATTTTTCCGCCCTCTCTTGGCTCCTCTGCAGGTTTTGCTGATGCAGGAGTCTGTGAGGAGAATCATAGAAGCAGAAGAATCTAAGATGGGTGAGGCCACAAACAAACACACACACACACACATTACACTACACTAGGGTAACACACTAAAGCTTTTTTTTCGGTTCGTAACCAGTCTAAAATTCAAATTACAAATACATGTATCTTTGTCAGTGTGGACACTGGTTAATATTTTGGCTTCGAGATCCTGTTTATCTGACTTCCATCATCTGTGGCGTTGAAACAACTCATGATGATAGGCCATTTTTTGGGGGGTAAAAGTTTAAATGCCCGCTGGCTTAAATCAACAAAATCTTTTTAATATCCTTTCTTGTTGTGTTTATTACACGTTTAAGATTGTTTTAACCCTCCGATTCTCGGACCAAACAGTCACCATAGCCATACAACACTGCTTATCGTGTGCTTATGCCAGAACTTACTTTATAACCATAGATTGAACTTCCTCTGTATTCTGTGAAATGCTTCGGTGTGTCTGGGTTGCAATCCGCCTTAAATTGAGCATCATAATTCATGTCTACAGTGAGGCCTGAAAGTTTTTGAAGTGTATATTTCTGCCTAATTTTGACCTAAAACATCTTTCACACAAGTCCTAAAAATAGGTATAAGAAAACATTCCCGCTAATCACACGGTGCGTCATGAGATGCCAAATGAAAATAGAAATAGATATATAAGTATTAGAAATAATGGTCAATTATGATTAACATATCTTTCTGATAAGCGGGTAATTTGACGCTGAAATTATATTATTTTTAATCTGTAGGTAACTTTTAAATTACTGAAGGCTGATGTTGATCTTCATCCACCCATCCCAAAAAAAAAAGTCAGTAAATAAGATAGATGGATGTTAGAAAACTGATTTGTAACCAGATAAGGACCAAAAAAGGACATTTTGTGGCACAAAGTTAGGAGACAGGAAAATAAACTGCATTCCAGCATAAGAACCTTACCCCATCTGTGAAACACGGTGGTGGTAGTATCATTGTTTGGGGCCGATTTGGATGCTCCAGAACAGTTTGCCTGCATTGATGGGGAAATTACTGCTTACTGATTTCAACAACGGAACTGTCAAGGCATTTTTCTGTTAACTAAATTCACAAGAAGATACATGAAGGACACAAGTTGTTTCACCAAAGAGTGATTACAAAGAATATAGTTAGCGTTTCGCAATAAGCAACTCAATTTCCTAAATGATGCAATAGAAATTCGGCGAGTGAACCTGAAGGGAGCAGTTAATCTGAAAAATCCAATTTTAATACAAATTTAATACAAAAACGAACAATATTCATTTTTTTTGTCCCATGCGTGTACTCGAGTGTTCTTTGTCTAGTTTTAGAAAGCGTGGAAAAATCTATTAAAAGTGTGTATTACTATGCAGGTCTCATCATCCTGAATGCCTGGTATGGAAAGTTTGTGTCAGACACGAGCCAGAAGCAGGAGAAAGCCAAGGTGATAGATGTGACTGTACCGCTGCAGTGCCTGGTCAAAGACTCCAAACTCATCCTCACGGAGGCTTCCAAGGAAAGTCTGACCTAAAGATAGTGCTTCAGCATTTGTAAACACATTTTATATTTCATATGAATGTTCTTTTTTCTGTTTGCAGGCGGGGTTGCCGGGCTTCTATGACCCCTGCGTGGGAGAAGAAAAGAGTCTAAAGTTACTGTATCAGTTCAGAGGTGTGATACATCAAGTCATCTCTGCAGACACTGAGCCACTACGGATACCTAAGCAATGTTAGTATGCAGCCACTTTACCTAACACTCATGGAGCTGCACACTAATTGCAGCTTTACTGAATCTTGCAGTCGGTGCCTGCACACACGCTCAATTTGTTTTCGTTTTTTTTTTCCTTGTCAGCTCACAGAATTGAGTCAGAGTCCTAGGAGCCTACTGGAGTTGGATTACCGGAAGGCAAAAATGCAGATAAAACAGACTCTCTGAAGAACCCGAGACTGGAAGGGACTCATCAAATATAAGTTTGTTTCTCTCCACTCGCCCTCCTCTGTCGTGGTATTGGTGAATCTGTTTCACAAGTATCTCCACTCTTTCATTTCCCGAAGGCCAGTTATCTGGTCCAGCAGAGTGCGGGAGTCGGCTCTGAGTTTCCCCTCATTGGCTACACCCATCAGAGCTGCTCACATATCTGCCTGCTGGAGGAGATCAGACACTGTCCCAGAACATCATTTTTCTAAATGCACTATACAGAGGGCCGGATTATCACCGCGGATGTGTTGACAATCCCCCCTCAGCAATGAGTTAAATGTGTATTTTTCCTGACATTCATTACATCAGGTGTATACAAAGGAGCTGTAATTTTACCCCATATCACTGTAGCCTTCCTCCTATGTGTGTATCACTCTGGTAGTTTTGAGTAGAACTTGAGTCATTGCATTAAGTCATGTAAATGTTTCGGGGAACACTATGCAGCACCATGTGTCAGTAACCCTGAGGCTTACCCAGGACCATGCCACGGCTGAACTCTCGTTTTCATTCATGTGCAAGAAACACCTCATCCAGATTTGTTATATAGTTTAGTGACATGTCTGTTGCTCAGTGTGGTGCCAGTCAGCTCGTGCTCAAACTGCTGCTCAAAACTTGTATCTGTGAAATTCGGATATGGGAGGAGGGATTGCGCAAGGAGCAAAAGTTGATGGTTGCAGTCCAGCTAAGGAGAAAAAGGCTTGCATACTCCATATAGATGTTTCATATCTCATTCTAAAGGCAGAAATCCCGCTTGGATTTGATTTGCGTCAGTGATTATTGATCGTGTCTGTGCAGTTGCAGCCGAAACAGAACTTTCTGTAATGATCTTTGATTCAATGAAGGTTACAGTTTGTACTTGGCTGGTGCGCATCTGGCAAAAAGCCAGTGATAACTGTAAATATTGGTATGGATTTTAAACCTTTAGAAGAAATTATATTTGAATGAAGATCACTCTGTGTTTTGGGTGCATCTTGCAGAGGGCGAATCTCAACACTTTGCCCCGCGTAGCTGCAGCTGTAGCCTCACTAAAACTGTTCGTCATGGCACATTTACATGCATCTTAATTTGATGTGAGAATGAATATCAAGTTTGCAAACCAATCCAGTGCCATAGCCGTTAGGAGTCACTGAGAGGCTTTATTGCTACTTTCCAGTGTTAATTCACATATTAATTAACCTCTGCTGTAACTGGTTACTCAGCAGAATGGGGAGGCTGACAGATCAAATTCAATAATCCACGGTGCACCCAAGTGTTGTAGCACCAAAGTCCCAAAGATTTTCACTTCAACTGCACAAACAGCTTTTAATTAAGCCCTTGTTTAATTAGATTGGTGTCAGTTATATTGGTCTGTTGACAAATGGAGCTTGCAATAACAAAGCGTTACTCATTAATTTGACTATATTTATGACTTTGTAATTAACTACATAGAAATCCTGAATACCTTTTACATCACCAAAGTAGGATATTAACTCATTTCTATTGCATAGAAAGGTTATATTTGAAACAAAATGTACTTATTAGAGATATTTGAGGCCAATTGCCATTAAAATGGCGCCGAAGCCTCTTAATTGTAGCCGTGCACGTTTACTAAAAAGGAAGCAAGATGTGTAAAAGTGATCTTGTGTCGAGGGTCAGTACAATTGGCAGCCAATTTGCACTGACTTTTATTCTTGCATTTGTTATATATTTGTTGTTTTAAGCGGGCCGTGAAGTGTTTGGTCAGGTCATCCGGTCACTCCTGCACCGGTGCCACCGTGAGGCGAGCGGTGAAACCGCTCCGTGCTGTAACATTCCAACCCATCACCCAAACTGATTCACGTTATGTAAATGTTCTGTGTGTGGTTGAAAATGAGCCTTTGTTCTGTCCTGTGAAAAAAATAAATAAATAAATTATGGATGAAAAGCAGGTGTAGCACTTGGTTGCTTGAGCAATTTAGAAGGGCCGCACACCCTTCACAAGATACAATTGAATATGCATCGTGATTTTTCCCCAGAAAGGAAAAATAATAAAAATCCGGTTAAAATGGTAACTCTTTATTTACAATAGTTTACAATCGTTTCACAGAAACAGTTTGCACCACAGTACAGACAACGCTTTCTCAGTAAGGGGACAGGACAACCCAGGATCAGAATAAACAAGCTGGATCACAATGGGCATTGTTAACATTAAGTAGATCAATACCTTTAAGACACAGACTAAAATGGAGAGTTTTGAAAAGCCTGAAGATGTTTTCAGATTCTCTCGGAGACAAACTTGGCCAGGGAATTGACAAATTGTTTGGTGAAACGTCTTAAAAACATTGCAACCTTTTGTGATTGCTGGTACAAACTAGTGAACCACCATTTGTAAATACCAGAAGACAAGAGCGCACAGATATGTTCAACCACTTTAAACTCTTGGAAAGTCTTGTGTTCTTCACAAACCAAACATCCGTTGTGTGCGTCAGTCGTGTCCCTGCTCGAGTCATTGATTCTGCATTTCTAAAAACCCCATCCTGGAATCACATCCGAGGTTCTGCGTCTAAAAATCTGTCGCTCCACAGTATGGCTTTTATATAATTAGAAACAATATGTCGACGAGGCCCAGCAGCAGATGGTACACGAATAACGGAGATTAAAATCTTTAATCCAAAAAAACAACAAAAAAAACCCAAAACTGGAGTACGTTTTAGGGAAAGAAAAATGTCCTCAGTGAAGCATTTTTCCTTAAACTTGCTTCATAAAGAAGTGAATACTGTAATGAAAATGAGGCGTCAAGGGACCGAGATCTGCTCTTCTTATCTGCCCCTTCGGAGAAAAAAACCCAAAACAAACCAACTTGTCCCGCTTTAATTCGCAGTCATCCGTTTCTCCGTCTTGCTACAGACCAAAAACCATGGAGCTCAGGAGAGACAACTCGTAGCAGCACATAAATCACCAGCACGCTCATTCAAACCGACACACTCACATGCATATTTTCTTCAGAGAATCTCCTCCAGTACTACTCCAGTAAGGACAGGTTTTTCTGTTAACACTCGAACGGGACGGCCTCGAATTTCCCTTACGGACATGTTTGTCTCTAAAAAAAAAAAAAACCATTGACCATGGGAAATGTTATAAAGCTTTGGAGAAAAAGATACTCACGAACACCAATACTGAAAACTCTTTTTCCGGTTCTTGTCAATCACTTATCTAGCTTTTTTAAAACTGTTATATGGTGAACAATGTATAAACACTTTGAGAAACATAGCTTGTGAAAACTGTCAACTAACATGTTGATTTAGAGCTTATGAAGTGGAGGGGAGGAGAGCAAGCGCTTAGTTCAAATGAACAGGCTTTTAGCCTCAATGATATTCTTCCGCGATATCTTAAATAAAAAAAAAATAATAAACAGCTGAAACAGATGCAGACTAGTCTTTTATCCTACAGCTTTGTTCTACTGGATTATACCTCAGCTTAATACTATAGCACCATCTGAAGCAATCAACACAAGGCTTTACTTGTTGTAAATGGTTAATTATGTAACATTAATAGAGGCATCCAAGAGAAATCAAATCCAGTTTAAGTAGAAAGACGTACGGGTCTCTGTGACCAAAGTCAAGTGGATTTAAAAATAAAAAAAGTGAGAGAAAGTGCAAACCATCTTTCTCGCAAATCCCAGCATGCTCCATGGTGGGTGGCAGTTGTGAGGGTATTCTCTCTATATGGCAGTTCAAATGTTTCCAGTGTTCACGAGACACTAGGTCTCAACAGTAGCACTTTGCTCCTATGCTAATGTCCTCCACAGACAGATGTCCATTCAGTGATTGCCTTACGCACAGAGTCTGTAGGAAGCAGAAACAAACCCTAGAAAATCTAAAACAGCACTCAAACTGTTTTCAAATGGGATAAGGGCTCGGGATAGGTCCACCAAAGTCTTCATAGAAAATATGGGTTCAAGACTGACCAGGAAGGACAGAGGCCGAAGGGTGTGGGACCTGAATTTGAGGAAGGGTCAGTCCAGCAGGTGGACGGTGAACGGGGACCAGACGGGGTGAGAGTTCAAAGTGGGGTCAGTCTAGCAGGTGTTTGCGTGAGCCAACACGAGATCGGTGGGAGCGACGGGCGTCAGCGGGTCCGTCTGTCTCTCTGCAGCTCTGGCACACATATGTCTCTGGAACGTGGCTCTTGCGGATCTTGGCGCATGACAGGTGGACCCAGGTGTTACACTTGTTGCACTCGATCATGGCTCGGCCCGCAAAAGGCTTCATGCAGAAACACGTCACCAGGTCCCATGAGTCATCGTCTGAAAAGATGGGATACACCGAGTGTTTGTTTTGTTGAACCAGAAGACATTTGACATTTCAGCATGTGTAGCACCACAGGGGCTTACCTGAGTCCACCATTATGTCCTCATCCTCTCCTGACCCATCCTCGTCTCTGAACACCACTTGTTTCCCCTGGCGGAACACGGTTCGATTTCCCGAAAAGCCCTCCACTTTCTGTACCTTCACCACCCCTTCCTCAAGGTCTTGTCCATCCCACTGTCGATGCTCCTCCTTGGGCTCCTCCTTGCAGGGGGAAGGGCTGGGCAGGCACTGGGGGTGCAGGGGAATGCTGAGATCATCTTCAGGCTCTTCTTTGATCATTCTGCCACCAAAGGAAAGTGACGACTCCAGCTCTGGCACTGCTGAGTCGGCCTGCTGTGCCCTGCTCTCCTCACCAGACTGATGCTCCCTCTCCTTTCTCCTTTTCTTCTTCTTCAGCTTGTCAGCTTTCCTGTGGTCATCTGGATGCAGGGTGGCAATTGTGTGCTGCAGAGAAAATGCGGCTTGTTTATCAAAAATGCAATAAAACTGTGTTCTGATTTACGTGCACAAACATACAAAGGTAATGATGTAACATCGGTTCAGCTTACATCTCTTCTGGTGTGACTGGACAGCGTGGGTCCTGGCTGTGGACGTTTCCTGCTTCTGTCCTGGGGGACCTTCGTAGGACGCTGGGAGCAGGAGGAAGGGGGTCCTGGGGTCCAGCCATCACTATCAGCTGTGCTGCCTGTACTGTTGGGGGGGCTGGAGCTGCTGCGCAGTGGAGAGTCCTTTGAAAATGAAATGTGGATGTGGGCATCAGTGACAGAAAAAAAAAAACCATCAGAAGATAAAACTGGTGAATAACAGATTAAAAAATGTGCATGACAAACATTTGTCTGTTCAACAATAAGATGACCATGTTAGGGAAAAACTTATGCAGCATGGTGAGTTTTTATTTTAAACTTCAAAAGAAAGGAAGTAAGTCAGCCTCTATTCTAAAAATCCCTGATGCAAATGGTGGAAAAATTAACAAACTTTATTGACAGTTAGCTCTGACAAAGGAATTGAGCTTAAAGAAAGGGGTGCCACACTTTTTTTTTGTTTCAAAGAATACTACACTAAAAGCAAATAAATGAGGGACATCCCTGCCACCCGAAGTGTCTGCGTGTAAAAACAGAAGATCCAATGATGTAAAAGCAGCATCTCTTCACGACAGCTACAGGAAGGGGTTTTAATGTTTTGAGAAGTGGAACTGAATGCTTCTTAAAACAAGTATTGTTTTTTTTTCTAAAAACAAATGTTTTCAACCACGTTAAATTTGCATAAATGTGTTGTAAGCAGGAACATGGATGTGAATGAATAAACAGTTTGATCGGGGCTACTTGCCATAGAACAGAGGATTCAGTTAAGCAGGTGACAAACAGCAGTGTACTGTAGGTTGAGATGGCTCTAAATGGCAGTCAGAAAAAAACAGCAAACTTGACAGGAGGTAGTGTAGCCATGCATTAAATCAGTAACAGCCCATGTTCTTAGTACAGAGCATCCAAAACTACAATACACTTGGATCCAGAGATAAAAGAACAAAAATCTGTTTAAGATCATCTCTCTGTGTGACCACCTCCCTCTCTGTACCCAAAGGATTCAATCAGCAAATAAGAGTTAAAGTCTCATGTCCACTTTTACTGAATCAACTCAATTGGAGAACAGAAAAGAGGTGATTTACCTGTTAGACAAAAAGACAACAGTTTCAATACCCGTTTCAACATCATCTACCACTATTGAAAACACAAGGTCAATCATTATCAACATGCACACATGTATCCTTAACTGCATCAATCTATGTGATAAAATCAATACAATCCAAATAATTTACTTCCCACGTTGGGCCAGTGATTAATACTGGATTTCTTTTTAATTTAATGTCTTCATCAATTTTTCCAGAAATCCACCAATCAGATCAAAGTTAAGATTTGTTATCAATATTTTTCTTTTTCCCTCTCATTTTTAATAAATACTAAGGGGTTATCTTGGCCTGTTTTTAATGTAATCCCTGGGTGAGTATGCATAAGACACCTAGCTGATTAAAACATATGAAAAGCACCAGATCAGCCCCACAACAGTGGCGCATACAGTATGTGAAAATGAGTGTACAAGCACAGATCGCCAGCTTTACTCACCTCTTGCGGGTATGGGATGTAACCGGCATAGGCCAAAACAAAAGTGCAAAACTTGTTGAAATCCTCCACGGTCCTCCTCCTCCTGTACGGCGGACTGAATCCCTGAAAACACATTCATATCGTTGGAACCTGCATCAAACCTGCACATCTCGACATGGCGATGACATTAATGAGAACTGACCGCCGCACACCCACACTCAGCAACCAGCCACACACGGCTGGCTCGGTGCCACGTAAGAAGATTCAACAAAAAAAATCATACAAAGCGTTGACAAACACAAACAAAAGTTAACTTGACTCAATGGACGTTGCTCTCTTTCTCTTGCGAGTGAACCCCGCTTACCAACCCTCACTGATTAAGCAAATTACAAACGACAGCTAGTGTTAGCTAAATCGGCTAGTGGTAACTGCATGTAAGTAACAAGCTAATGCTAACGGGCTATTGTCAGAATAGATGAACTGTTAGAGAAAACAACGAAGCCACACAATAAATCTAGACTTCCAAGCTGTCGCACTGGCTTACAGAAGCATATGTGTTAGCTGACTGTATACTGACGATAAAGGCAGCGGGTGTGAACATGATAGTTAGCCAGCATTCATGTTAGCATATTCTGCTACGATGATGGAATGTGTTCTTTTCGATGAAACGCAAGGCTAGCGAGCGTCAACACTTCACAAAGTACCATCTGAAGTAACATTCTTGACAAATTCTCAAATATAAAGTAAAGTTTTAGTGGTTCAAGTGGCAGTTCACTGTAAACATGTTTACGTGTTTACCAAGTGTAACTTGTGAAATGTATTTCTGTTAGCGAACACTGTCAACACTAGCGAGCTATGCTAGCGCTAAGTAACCAGCAGCTGCTACACCGTGCGGTGACAGACCACGATCAAGTTGACGTCTGCTAAAATTGCTAGCCATGGCAGCAAACTGGTCATTGTAAAACACTTACATAAAACACTCACCTCTGACTGAAAGGCATGAGATGTCGATGGGTTTATGTCACCCATCTTTACTGAGTGTCCGACCACCTGACGTGCTGTCGATACTCTAAGAGGCTACAAAAGCGGGCTACACGATGAGACCGTAAACACTGAGCTTGTTTAGCTTTCGCTCGCAAGATGCCAATCACGAACGTCAAAACTCAAAGCAACAGTGTTAACTCAGTTTACCATCACGAACACTGCTTGCACCAGCGACAGCCAACTAACTAGTCGACACAAACTTGTAAAACGTTACAGCTGAACGTGAGCAGTCGTTGCTATCCTATTTCCATCGAATTGTCCTGCACGTCTCCGTTTGATTCAGTTTACTAACTGGCGGATCACTTCAGCTGTATACTTCGATTGTCACTCGCTGCCTGCCCACTTCTTCTTCTTCTTCTTCTTCTCCAATTTTTCTCTTCATGCCAAGAACGTGAGGCATTACGCCCCCTTCTGGACTGTAGAATGAATGGCAGAGGTGTGACCAGAATGGCATGTGTGGGTGGGCAGTTAGCTCACCTGGGGGGCAGAAAACAATACCTGAAAAAAATCGGTGGAAAACCACTACAACAACTTCAAGCATAATAATAATAATAATAATAATAATAATAATAATAATAGTGATAATTCAATTCGGTAATGAAAACATGGTCACACTAGCATAAATCATGACAGTCAATTTTGTTAAAAGTGTGGAATTTTTTTATGATTTTTTTTGTAAAGAAATGTAGAACTTGTATGATGCATGCAGACGCACCATTACAACGCCATCAGGGTCACAAGAAATGTGTTCACCAAGTAACTGCCAAGTAACTGGAAAGCAGTTTTGACGATTGTTCTGCCCCTTAAAGCTGCAGTCTGCAACTCTTTTTCAAGCATAATGCCTGGAACTGTCCGGGGATTCACAACAAATCCTGCAGACTGCAGCTTTAACCCCTTCGCCATGTTGCAAATATGTCCTATTTTGGAGAGGTTTTTAGACCAGGACTTTAGGATGCAATAGCTTTTGTTTAACATGCTCCACATTCTCCATTGAAGGTTTAAATTCAAGTAGCCCCCCCGTAGCCATGCCCCTGATGAATGGGCTGAAATGTGCAAAGGCGCACTCACGCCTCTCTTAAGAACAGGGTTGGGGTTTATTTAAAAAAACATCTAAAATCTGATAAATAAATATATAATCTATACAATGATTATGAGTTAAGATAACAAATACAAGTTTAGAATATGGCAACCAAAATTAAAGCACAATAAATACTGACTTATTTTTCAACCGTGTTGATTCAAGAACAAAAGTCTTTATCTGTTTTTACGTCGTGACAATGGATGATAAAACTTATTAGTCAGTCTTGTCTTTCAATGGAAAACTCCTTTATGTGGCTTTTGATTCAAAACAGCTGCAAACGAAGACATTTATAAGAGATTAACAAGACACATCTTTTACTCAAAGTGTAAAACTTACTGAAGTTGTGAGTCAGTATTTCAATTGATGAGTTATTTTCAAAGTTGAACTCATTTTTCAAAGCTGGAGTTGTGATTGATTATGAACGATAACAAAAATCTGATTGAATTATAAGAAGATTACTCCAAAGTTAAAATTAATCATTGTTTGTTGACTGTCATGGTTTCATTAATCAAAACGGTAAGAATAAATAAATGAATAAAGATACTCTGCATCCATATTAGTGTTGATAATGTGAATTGATAGTAATACAATGATTTTAAGATTCACAGGGGCTATTTTCTGTCGGGACTGTTTGTGAAGTTAATGATTGGCACACAAATCATCTTCCATCTCTGCATCCAAATCACTTGAAGATAGGCAAGTGCAGGGACATTTCATCTCAATCAAGTAGTTCTTTGGTGCGCTGACATAAAGAAAAATAAATATCTGTCCAACTATCTCAGCCAGACGTAAACATTACATAGTGGGCTTCTTTACAGTTTGTCAAATCTCTCATACAGTGATGTTTATATCTTATTTAACAGTTCATTATCTTATAAGAAGATATTTCAACTACATTTCAAACTTTTATTTTCATTATCATCTCGTCTTAAAGCCTCGTCCTGTTGAGAGGGCTTAAAATGATAACTCTGTTTATTTATGACAAATTAGATTTATCACACATTGTCACTCCACTTATTGCTGTATCAATTTCTCTAGAATGTTTAAACAGTGATCTTGGCTTTTTTCACCCTTTAATGTTCTTCATTAATAATGTCAATACATGCATATTTTTTAAGCAAATTTAATTAAAAAAAGTCTTCGTAAGTCTTCTGAAGCTTGGTGGCCCTGTCATCCACATCATGGTAATGCTGGTTTATGTCCTGTAGAGGGTGGTAGTGAGACATTTGAATAACAACCACCGAAATCCAGAGAAGAAGAATCTCTTCTTTGGGAAGTCCGGTCACTTTTATTTTGGTTTAACTCGCGTCGTTTAGGCTAACGTCTCGTGGGCGTAAAACTACTCAAAATGTCGAGCGCTAGACTTCAACATTTTCGGGGCTTTTTAACTGAACACTTTACCACTTTGGCAGTGGAGGTATTTGGTGAAGTTGAAAGTTTGGTTGAGGCGTGCTACGAGGAAAACAAACGGCTGAGGAGCATCCTGCACATGGTGCTCAACCCCAAGATAAAGTTATCCAGGATAGGTTCGTCGATTTAAACCTTTGCAGTTTCTACTAACCTTAGTTAGTTGGTTATTTCAGGGGGATTTTCGAAATTTATGTCTTTGTAATCAATTTGAAAACGAGTTCTTTCAATCATGGAAGACTCCAGATAACTACTGGATAAGTACTATGTCATATTTAATTCAATGCAATGCAGGCTGGAAAAAGAAAGAGAAAAAAAAAAAGGCCCAGGACCAAATGGAGAAGATTTACCTGTAAACAAAATTACTAAAGAAAACATAGAAAATGATTGAAATGATAGCGACAACCCGACACACAATCACTAAATATACACACAATAGATCAAATAAGACAGATTACCATAAAAGTTTCTGGCAGAGTTGGATATTTGATCACTTTATTTTTTGTAGATTCAGTAGAACCACATTTAATTAGTTTCCTCTTACACTTATGACTTATTGTGCCAAATCTCTGGGAAGGCCTTTTGAAAGATTTGTTGGCTGCTTATTTTCATCCCACAAAAGAGCAGTCCTTAATTTCATCCTTTTTGTGTAATCTACCCATTCCAGTTCTACTGGTAGATTACAAAACACACCCACAGTATGAAAGCCAACACCGCGATCCTCAGATGTCTCAGCTTTTCTGAGCCTCAATGCCCCACTTTGACTCATCCAAGCATACGTGTGGTTGTGCTGACCAAACAGCCAAACCTTTTTCCAACCAAAAAAAAAAACCTTCCTCTGGACTCAGATAATTTGTTTGTCCATGTAGTCGATTTGAGTCAAGCTTGATTGTGTCAATTGCAAAGGATTACTTTCCTGGACCACAGCGCGTAAAACATATTTCACTGTACACAGTGGCACTATTCCAGCACCTTTTGAGTTCATGGCAGACACAGCTTTGGTGCTTCCATGTTCCTCTTACATAAAAGCAGCATGTTGTACTGGAAAACCTGTCTACCAAAACTGTTTTGACTCTTTATACCCAATGTAATGCAAGATTTGTATTGTTAGGTAATATTGGTGTTTTTCTTTTTCCAACCCTAGATATTACAGAATACACTGGAGCAACCACAGATATCAGAGAGCAGCCTGCCGAGCCAAACAACAGGTCGGACAGTGAAATGTCAGATCCTCTGACTATACAACCTAAAGAAGAGCCGATTGAATATGACATAAGTTGGGATTCGCAACAACAACAATGTCCAGGGGAAGTTGACAATATTATCTTACAAGACTGTGTGAAGACAGATCCAGAGGAGGAACAAACAAGCCTGCCCTCCATCGCTGACTCATATCTTATGAAAGACTACAACCAAGACTCCTCAGCCTCCGCATCAGATGTGGCTACCTCCATGGAATCAGAACAATATGAAGCTGACTCACCACTATTTGAGAGTACGGAGAGTACGGAGAGTACAAGCAGCACCGTGAACCTTAAAGGAAATGACGAAACTTCAATTACTAATGTAAGTGTGGAATATTGCCCTTAAATCCCATAAAAAGTTTATTGTATTTGATAGCATCAGTGCCCCCCCATTTTTAGATGAATGATTTTTTTAATTTTTTTTCCCACCAAATCTTCTTTCACCTAGATTCTGTCGTGTGGGCTATCAAAACCTTTAGCAAACAACAGATTCAGGGGATTTTACTAAACATCTAACATTTATCTAGTCCATTCTCAGTTCAAATAAGCTCAACTTTTACTTTGTGTCGTGACAAACATAAATAGAAGCATGTTCAGTTTGAGTAAAAACTTTTCAGCTTTGTTGAACATTACATTCTTGCACTAGTTCTCTGGTGTAAAGTCTTCATTGCTTTTGTAGTAACACTCAAAAGGATGAAAATATGTAATAACATCCCTCTAATTTGAATTGTTTTTGTCATTGTTTTATCTTTCGTTGAAACTATGCCAATCAAAGCTTTGTGTTGGTGTGATTTTTCACATTTCTTTGAGGAAACAGGTCCTTGAGGGCTGGTCCAAAATGTTTTGTTCACATTTCAGGCTTTGTTTATTCTTTCACTGCTGAAAATAAAAATAATAACATGCTTTTCTTTTCTTTGTCGGATATTTTGCTACAAAATAGAAGAGGCCAAATTTCTCCTGTCAGAAAACCATGCTACAGATGCCCAGGTAAGAATGTTACCTCTGAATGCCTTTTCTTTTTTTTTTGAAGTAGATGTAATAGTTTTATCATATGAAAAACATTTGAACCATTCCATGCAGGTCAACGTGCCCCCCAAACACTGCCCCATCTGACCACCAGTCCTTTTTATCAAGACTTCATGAAGCCTTTAAGGATTTTCCTGACCAGGAGAAGCCTCTGATTACCAAAATGGGCCTCACATCGGATGTGGAATGGGTGGAGTGTGCTGTTGGTCTAGTCCCTAAAGGTTGCCCTCTGTCCTACCAGTTCCCTGTCCCATCAAGTAAGGATTACAAGCCGTATGATGATGCTCCCCCTCAGCCGCTGCTCCCCTCTTGTCATCACGAATTGGAGCCGGTGTCTGCTCCTCCTACACTCAGTGCTGATGAGCAGGCACACATAAATGACATACATGTCACATGGGAAGAGGCACATCTTCTGGAGCACTCCACCCGTGGATGCAAGGAATCTGCAGAGAAGCTGCGGAAGATGCGCTTGACCAGCCGTTTCAGAGAGATCTGCAAGCTTAAACCAGGACGCAGCCATGCAGAACAGCTGCTATTCAAAATAAAAAAAGGCAGCCCCCAGGGTAAGATGACACAGGTGGATGAGGAAACGAAGCCCAAAGCTATTCGGGAATACTGCCGGCATTTGTGTGTCAACTGGTCCCCCTGTGGTTTGGTTGTCCATCCGAATGCTCCGTGGCTGGCAGCGACGCCTGATGGGCTGGTGTACGATCCCAAAGAGAAGAGCAGCTTTGGGCTGCTGCATATCAAATGTGTCACTTTCCAGAGCTTTATCGAATGTAGTTTTCTGATCTGTAGGGATGGAGTCTTAAACCTGAAGAGGACCCACCCGTACCACTGGCACATCCAAGGAGAGATGATGGTGACAGGCACGTCGTGGTGTGATCTGTTGGTGCACTCCAGAGAAAACACACTGGTGCAACGCATCTACCGCGATGAAGTCATTATCAAAGTCATGAAGAGGAAGTTAGAGGAGTTCTTCTTCTATTGCTACTTGCCCAGTCTGGTTTAACTCAGGTGACAGCTGTAATGTTATGACATCACAATGCTGTCGCACAGTTTTTTTTTTTACTACACTTTAAAGACGTACCGTTAACAGCCACTATTAGTAGAGCCACAATCGCACGGTGTGAGTATGTTTCCAGTTCATCACACTAAGAGGTAAAATGATTTCCTAGATTGAGAAAGAAATACTAACTGCACGACAGACACATTACATTTGCTCTAACTTCCTCTGAGAAAAAACTGATTTTGTTTTGAGTTTTCTGAAGCTTTTTGGTAACTTTTGGGCTCTTAAGAGAGAGAGGAGAATAAGTGGAGCATTGGTTTACTCTGCTATATTGCGTCACTACAGCAGCACTGTTCAACATGTGTAGGAGCTGTAGTGAAAAACCCAACATGCATGGTTCTGTTGGGATTTTGTGAGGTCTTCCCTTGTTTACATATGAGTTTTTAGAAGTTGAAAATGATTTTTTTTACATCTGTTTTGTCGTTTACCTTCTCACATCTCCAATGTATAATGAAACTTTTTTTTTTTTAAAGATATTGTCATCTTGTCTGTTTATTTTACTAAATAACCTACCGCTCACTACTCTGCTCACTTGCATTGTGATGACAGCGGCGTCGCGGGTTAGAATCCGAACATGATTGTGTGAAAAAAGGTCTGAATGTTGAAAGATTGAAGATACTTCCAAATGAAACCCCACACCAGTTGGTTGAACTGCTCCAACCTGTCGAACTGAAACCCCAGGAGTTGTATCATGGTGGCAACATCGGTCTTTTCGTTTTTTTCTCTTGAAAATAAACTCTGAAACATCAGTGTCCTTCTTGGTGGTGTTTGTTTTTCTCTCATGTTAACAGCTTCAGCTGTTTAGGTATTTCAGCTGTGTCATTTACATATTTTCACTCACCACAGTCCCTTTATAATGCTCTGTACTATTCATCCCCATAAAATGCGAGGATTAGAGGGAAACAGTTGGTATTTTGCCGCCCTGTGGGAGGCGCTGTGTCCGCCTAACTAAAGCGTTAGCTGCCACATTGAGCAGATTTCCTTGGTTAAGACCAAGTGACGTCAGCTATTTATTTTGCAGCTGGCTGGAGAGGCGAAAAAAAAACAAAAAACACTACTTCTCACTAGAAATGCGTTGTCATGTTTCAGATCTGATCTCTCTGTGTGTGTGTGTGAGCGCTCTCATTAGTCAGCAGGACACTTTCGCTCAGTCACGCTTTGGCCTCTGTGTGAGAGTGTGCGCTCAGAGTGACCGGATGCAGTTGTTTTGAAATAATCAGCTCTCTGCTCTCAGAAACACTCGGCTCTCCTCCAGCCCGGCCCGTGTCTTCTCTCAGCTCTGCGCCGTCTGTGTTTTTGTCACTATGGCGATCAATAAAACGTACGTTAGTGTCGCCTACGCTTCGTTTGGTATGCTCATGGGCTTCTCTGCTTTCCTGGTGTGGAACGTCGTGTACAAACAGCCGTGGACCGGAGCCATGGGAGGTCTCTCAGGTAAACGCTGCCTGCCTGCCAGTCTGTCTGTCTGCAAGAATACGCAGTGAGATGTAGAAACATTGGTGTCTTTTTATTTAAAAGAAAAAAAAAAAAAAACACTCCAGCTAAACGCCAGCTTTCCTCTTGTTACCAAACAGCCTGACAACATTTACAAAGAAGTCACAGTTCAAACTTCGTGAAGGACACGCAGGTCAGCTGATTAATCAAATCCTTCGCGCTGGTCTTTAAGAAATATACTCGATTTATTGTAATTGAGCAACATGTTCCAGCTTGTCATCTGTACAAACGACCACCTTAAGACTTAAAAAAAACAAAAAAAACAAATGCCCCTTTAGGTAATAAAAGCATGTTGGAGCTAATTACAGCAGAGTGTTACAAGGTGTTAATGAACAAGAAGTTTGGCTTAAACGTTTCTCATTAGGAACTGCCCCTAATGAGAAGTTGCATGATGTCCTTTGTTTCACATTAAAGCCATTTTAAATGTTGTTTTCCTCTCCTCTACACGCAGGTGTGTTTGTTGTGATCATTTTTCACTGCTTGGATACAGACCATGGTTTGTAAGGCAGAAAAAAAACACACAAAGTAATGGGAAATATGGCAAATTAAGGTTGCACACTAGCAGTGAACTTATTATGTACATATTTAATCTCACATTTTGAAGTCAAAAGGGGGCATTTCTTTAGGTTATAGTTTACAATATTGGACTTCTGCTGAGTCTTCTAAAACAATAGATTGTTAGGGTTAATGTTTTCCATATTCAAAGGTTTTGTTAATGGTTGCATCTCCCGGAATTTGACCTTTGAGGCACTTTTGAGGTTTTCGAGTTCATATCTTGCAACCTCTGCTCTCCTCTGTTTCGCAGGGTGTGAGGTAATTATCAAATTGTTCACCAATCTGAGCGCTACTCCTGCTAAACTAGCACTGACACAGCAATCCTCTCGAATTCCTAAAGCTGCCTTTTTCCCTCGTCTAAACGACAGAAGCCAAAAGTGACTCAATTGCACGAAGATATGTGAATTAAACCCATCCCTCACTGCAGTGTTCGGAAGGTAGAAACCCAATACCTGATCGTCACAGAAACACTTTGCTGCGGATCACTTCCTTCTGTTGTCATTGACATGGAGACAGAAGTGTGATTTACTGACTCAGCATTTGAAAACGTGCTGCGTCAGTCCGCCACTAAATTGCACATTCACCGTCACACCCAACTCAGTCCAACTTCTTTTGAATATGGTCCGGTGTAAGCGAGGCCTATTGTCACAATTAACCTAGAATATTTGTATTTTAATGTTATTTTCTAAATTTCCTGGCTACCATTGATTTCAGTAGTACATAACAAACTTGAAACTTACTTGTGACCAGTAGAATTTTTGTTTAGTTTTGTCTGAATGCGCTCAAAAAATCAGGGAGACACCCAGCTGCTTTTTTAATTTAAAACTGTAATACGTATGCACCTCTCCTGCATTCTGGACCAGTATCAGATTTATAAAACGAACCAACACACAGCACGTGTGGCTATTTGCATAGCCAGGATTTGCATTAGTTTAACACACATTTGGACATCAGTGGCCTCGTGTTGTTGCATATCTTGCAGGAAAAATAAGACCCCACATTTTTCCATCCAGTGTGAAACCTGCAGATTTTCAATTCGGCGAAAAAGGGAGCTCAGTTATCCTCTTTTGAGTCAGAATTTTCATGTGCACTGAGTTAATGCAATGAAATATTTATGAGGAGAAGGAAAAGAAACATTGATTCATTCCAGTGGTGCTTTTCATTATGCTAACTTTTGCCACCTTGTGCTTGCCATCTGCCTATGGCCTGGAAACTCTTCCCCCTCCACCATCCTCCTGAATTCTGCAATACCTTAAATGCACCTTGATGAGTGAGTATAAAGGAGGCTTCAGGAGCTAAGTCCTGGCTGTAGCCTGGGCAGAGGTCTTCCTTCAAATGACCTAACATGTAAAACTTGTGCTTTCACATTGAAAGGTACATTAAACCGACACAGAGCCACCAAAGATTTCTCATTCAGCTGTTTCGCTGCCTCTTCCTCCATGTCTTACATCCTTGCAGGGAGGAGTTGAGATTTGAGGAAATGATATGAGTGAGGAAAGCTGTGAGTCAAGTAAGCTAAATGAAAAGCACCCCTGCTTTAGTCTCCATCATTGTTTCCCCGTCATCCTACTTTGCTTATTGTTTGATTTGAATGTACTTTTTTAGTTTGCTGTTGTTAAGGCTTACAGCAACTTTCAATCCCCATTGTAGCAATGAGGATCAAAATAGTGGGGGGTATTCAATGAAACAATAAAGGTTTTTTAATTATTATAATTTTTTACATGGGAGGTATCGTATAATGTAGAAACAAAAGCAGCTGGCTGTGGTTAAAAATGCTGTAATTAGCTGGTCAAAGCTTGTAAAACGACAAGCCTTTGGCTCCTTTGAGCAGATTAATGAAGCAGCTGGTCTCTGAAACCTCACTTTGCTCTATTTGCTTTTCCTCCTCTCTCAGGTGTGCTGGCTCTTTGGACCCTGATCACTCACATCATGTACCTGCAGGACTACTGGCGGACGTGGCTGAAGGGCCTCAAGTTCTTCCTCTCCATCGGGGTTTTCTTCTCTCTGCTGGCAGTCGTAGCCTTCATCACTTTCCTGTCCGTTGCCATCCACAGAAAGGAGTGTAAGTTGCTCCACATCACACTCCATTTCCACAAAACTTGTTGTGAGGACTAGCCGCCACCAAACAGGCTCTTTTATCTGTAGCTTTTCATCACCTCAGATTCTTTGATACAGTGCCACTACTTCACAGCAGTGGCTTTGTATTCAACTTAAGATACAGGATATAATAGAAAAAGATATTTTGTAGGATTTTACACCTTTCTCTTCTTATGTTTTAGGTGTTCAAACTAAAATTAAGCTGACAGTTTTTATAGTCAGTTATAGTTATTCTGATCAGTGGCATTTCCTGCTTTGCGCAAACATGTAGGCAAGTCCAACTAACATATTGTAGACCTCTTTTTTTTTTTTTTTTTAAATTATGACTTTTTTTCAAAAATGTAATAACTTCTGTTAAGGCCCCAGGACCTTCTGTTATCCTAAACCTCTTGCCCAACTGCAACATTGTTCTGGTTGTGATTATTTGAAATTTTGCCCTCAAAGCTAAATGGAATCATTTCTGCAGTTTCTTCCAGGCCTCGCCAGTTTCTCAGTTTTCCCTTTAATTGGGTTAAAATTTGTACTGAACACGCACAAAAATCCAAATGATAATTAATGATGAGAAAAAACTGCTGGAACTTTTTTTAGTAGGCGAGTTATCGTGAGATATTCTTTTGTTTTTATAATGATTAATAACCCCACAAGTTTTGGTCCTGCAATAAGAATAACTGTCTGCCACAGATGTGCTAAGTTTACTTTCCGAGCAATGAAAAACACACTTTAGGGTATTGCAACTGAATATGTTCTCAATAAGGATTCTTTTCCATCTGAACAGTGTTATGTATCATAGCAAAACAAAGTGCTTTTTTTGTTTCTTACTGCCACTAGTTGATGATTTGGGTAACAGCCCCAGCAAAGCTTTAAACTGTAAAGTAGCACACAGCAGCTGTAGTATGTTGATAGATATTTTATCCAGTGGTGTGCATCAAACTGGCACGATCTAGTATGCAACCAACAGCAAAAGCATGAAGCCATTAGAAGCTGTAACGTGAAGTTTCTTGTATGAGAAACCGGTATCAACAGTGATGTCTGTGTATGAGATAAAGCCCCTTCAATGAATGCGTGAAAACGCATTCATATCTCCTTAAAAAAAAAAAAAAAAAGTTTTTTTTTTTTTTTTTTTTTTTACTTTAGTAGGGACAAGTGTATCTGCAAAGAAAAACAAGACTTTACTTTGGGGATTAAAAAAAAAATCCTTATTGGAATAATATAGGGTAAAGATACCTTTAAAAAGTCACTTTTCCCCCCAATTATAAAGCTATATTTAGCAGATGTATGGCAGTTTTTTTTCCCCCTTTTCTTCCAGACCAAATCCTTTTTGGCTGTGATAAAACTATATACGTAGTTTCAAGTATCTACGTTTTGTTCCAAGAAAATCGAAACTAGTGGAGATACGAACTTGTGAAGATTACAGATTGTTTTTCAACTCAGCGGTTGACTTGTAAATTAACGTCAGGGTTTCATGGACGTCACAATGAGCGCGAGCAATTAAGGAGACTCAGAAAGGGGTTTAAAAAGCGATTCAACTTAGATTTGAGGGTCAAAATTTGAAACATTACTGATGAAGTATTAGAAGTACAGTTCAATGTGACCTCTTTTTTTTTTCTCTTTGAGGAAAAGAGAGAGTTAGTGTGGAATGACCTGTTTAATAATCTGACGGTTGCTCTCATTGCACTCATTGCATAGACAGGAGTGAGTCTCTCGCCAAATATGTTTCCGTGCAGACATTTTTCACTGATAAGTTCATTTTAGAACAAGAATAACACTTTGAAGTCCTGATATATACATGAATGTTGGCTTCCTCACCTAATCCCACCTGTTCTGTTGTGATTTTGGGGCAGGAACTGTCAGCAGCCAGGCTTTGTTAAAGTAGCACAGCAGTGTATGCACAACTATGAAGAGTGTCCTGCTGTGCTGTTAATAGCTCTGAGTGCTTTTGTGCGTCTCTTCCTGCTGCAGCACTGACCGACCCTCGGAGCCTCTACCTCTCCTGCGTTTGGAGCTTCATGAGCCTGAAGTGGTCCTTCTTGCTCGCCCTGTCAGCTCACCGCTACCGGAAAGAGTTTGCTGACATCAGTATCCTCAGCGACTTCTGAGCGCGCCTCCCACAGTTATTACTCAGAGACTCTGAAGTGCGCTCGCTGTGCTGGCTTCTGTGTTAAAGTGTAATAGGCAGAACCACAGATGAGCGAACAAAGCTTTGTTTAGAGGATGTGCGTCCTTGCCCTGGTTTCACCTGTGCCTCCCCTTGACCCTCCTGTTATTTAATTTCTTTAGTACGAGCAGAATTTGCTGTCAGTTCAGCCCTGTTTGAAATGATCCTTTGTGGAATTTATTTTCTTCCATTTTGACTTCTCCTTCATCCCAAACACTCATCTGCACAGGTTCCTTGTGACGAAATAAATCTTTTAACCTCCCGTCAGTGGTGGTTATATCAGCACACTTCTGTGGTAATAATCAGTTGCAGTTTCATGCTGCAGCTAGTAGAGGGCACCACTCTTCTAACTATAAGTGCACTGTTCTAATGTGCGGATGAAATCTCTCCTGTGTGACACAAGTATGTGATTTTTATCATCAAAAGTTGCAGTGATCAGATGAGGAAACCTACATATCACGAGGCATCAGTCCCTAATTGATACAATGCTTTAAAGTGGATTCACATCCCAACAGCTGCTTTAACAGTGTGTCAAGGACTTACACAGAGCAGGCCAACCAAAACCGTGAGACGTCAACATGAAGGCTTTTTTTGTGCAATTGTAGAAAAGCATCACATGTCCCAGTTCACTATATATCTGAACTACAAGCGGGCATTTTTTAAATGAAAAGAATGATTTTTGTAGTACTTTTTTATCTATGTGACAAATGAAAATGAGTTGGGCCTTTTAAGTCAGCAGTGATACCACTAATATGCATGCAAGTGTTCATGTTGTCTTGTGTTATATTGTCCTCAGCAAACCCACTCATGGACAATTATTTTTTTTCATTTAATGAAATAATTTTTCTGTCTCTCTTTGAAGCTTCTGTCTCCATAATCGACCTCTGTACACTACTGTGTTGGTAATGAAGTACTATGACATCGTGTGTCCACATGTATCACTTGGCTGAATATTGCTAGGTGTGTTTGTACAGGAGCGTGTTTGAGGGCGATGTGAATAAAATGCATTTTTGACATCTACAGGGCATTGTGTTTTCGCAACAAAATAAAACATGTAACTGAGCGAAAACTCTTCCTCTTTTTTGAAGACATTCTGGGCATTTTTTATCAGTTTCTGTTCCTCTGAAAAATTCGATTGTGCTATTTAAAAAATTTTTTTTTTTATAAAAAATGCCTTGTAACAGCAAAATAGATTATTTTCTTCATGAGACATATGGGAAAGTGTCACGGGAGCAGATTGACGGTGCTACTTATTCTTCCCTCTGCAAGGCCTGTGTCAGGGGGTCATTGTTGTTGGCATTAAAAGGGGATTTGCATTATGGGAGAGGTAAACCACGTTTTCCACCAAACCAAACCACATATATTAAGAAAAAACACCCTACAGCACTGCATTTGCAACAGTAAATGCTAGCCAATAACCTGCACTTTGAAGTCAGGCAATTATTCCATCCATCCATGTTTTCATCCTGTCGCTCAAAGGAAAGGAGGGGGCGGGTGCGCAGTGTTTTTGGTGCCTGATTTTGTTAAGGCAGTTGCCTGATAGAGGTACTTTGAAGTTGATGTGAAAAATGTGTGACTGAATTATTACAGCGCTATCAATGTTTGGTGTGCTTAAACCCATAAAGTGACTTACTTTTATAACAATATCTGGTGGAGAAAAAAAAAAAAGTCCCTAAAAATCTATCCAGGATACGAAAGTAAACTTAGCACAATTATTATTTACTAGACATATCACTAACTTTGATCCTTGAAAGGCCACTATCATTATTTCACTTTGTTTGTTGCTTTTCTTCATCCTTCCTTTTTTTTTTAAGGCCATTTTTGTGGTACTTGTATCTTAATTGCATTATACTGGTTTGTTTGTAAGCCCCAAGATTCTTGTTGCATCAAGGTAATTGAAATGTGGTGGTTAAATCACCATGGTAACCTTTTTTTCCTTTTTTTTTTTTTCAAACTGGCTGTTATAAACTTCGACATTAAGGCAATGAAAAACAATCCGGCTCACTTTCCACTGAGCAAGCTGGGGGCTTTGGAACCAAATGCATCCTATTAAGTTTATACACCAGCTTGTAAAAAGTCTGTGTGTGTGTAGTATGTAAAGAGAGGGAGGGGTCTTATTTTATTCAATTATAGGACTCCTTTCTACCCAAATCAAGGAAGGAAGCTGTCTTGACTGGCAGTCTGGCTGACTGTGGTGAGACTGGAAACAATAGTTTACACATTCAAATAACCCAAAATATCCCAAACATCCTGCACAATTACATACTGTAGAGCAGCAACACATTTATCAAAATCTACAGCAATAATGGGGAAGTTATTCCTTTGAACTGCAAACACTTCTTTCTTTACCAGAAAATGTCAGAATTAGATGTTGCCTTTCTAGGAGCGACCACCTATCTGCTCTTAAAGATGAGTGAATGAGTAGCTGGAGCAAAACTCACGGCTCACAACGTTTTTTTAATCATGTGTCTCATAATTGTTTGTATTGATTTGCAGTTTAACAACAGCTCAGACAATATAAGCAAATGTTCATTAAAAATTATGTAGAATACAATAGCACGGTAGCAAAATGTGATGTGGTGGAAAGAAACAATTTTTGCTCAAGTACTGTCCGTGCACAGAAGACTCTTTACTGTACTCTGGACTTTTGCTTACTCCATTGCACGTATTTGTCATTGCAGATTAGCACTTAGTTTTCAGACTTAGACTATACGTGCTAAAGATGTAAGATAGAATTATCAAAAGTTCCTCACAGACACACAAATTTTCTTAATTAAAACCCTTACTGCTTTACACTGAGAATTTTATTGTGCTTGAATGATATATTTCAGCTGGCTTTTCCATTGTGAAAGATGAATTGTGGTATTGATGATATAAAAGTGAAGTATTTGATCTAAAAAAAGCAACACGAGGAGAAGAAGAAACAAAAGGAAAAGCAAACATCTTGAATTGTTCGAGAAACAGATGGCCTATTTGACATTAAGAAGTCGCTTTGGCATTTTGGTCTCAGAATGATTTCCAAGGAACTTCCGCAAAGCGTTGTACAAACCCCGCAGAAATTTAAGCAATATCCATAGCAATTTACTGTTTATTTACAAACTGAAACATATGTTTCTAGACCTTTGCAGCCCCCTCTCCTCCCATATCTGCCCTATTTCCACCCTGATTTACTCATTTCCCTCACACTATTTGCTGTTCCCTGTGCGTACTTTCCGCCTTCTTCTCTTTATGTCTGTCTTCTTCTATGACTCATCAGTCAATCAAATTCATTTACCGCCAGGCTTGCCTGTTGACAGCACTCAAGAAGCCCAAGCTTTACTGTACGTTCAGCTATTGTGTGTTTCTGTGTGCGACGCTCTCTGTGCCTCTGGGACCACTGCGCTCTCGCATCTGAAACATTTTAGAGAGACACATATTTGCTGTTCTGGAGCACAAAGGGATATGCCATGGCGGAGGCTGTTTGAAGTGGCTTCACAGGGGGAACCAGAACCAGAACGACGGATTTGAGAAAGCATCGAGAGACGTTAACGCAATGTAACTTTGCTAGGGCCATCTAATCTAATGGAAGCAGATACTGATTCAATGTGAAGGCAGGGCCCTTTGAAGCTGGCTCTGTTGATGTTTCTAATGCAACAGCCCCTTTGGTGAAACGCAGCATTCCTCCCTGCCTCTTAGGCAGTGCTTTGCTCTATATGCTTAACAGAACTGGATGCGTGATAGTGTCTAATCCTGAAGATCCCAGGCTGCATTGCTTCAAGGAACATGAAGTGAGCAGTTAGACAGCAGCATTTGACCTCCTGGCAGGCTCCTTTTCTGAGGAAATAATGCGGGGGGTTGATTGGTGTTGTGGGTGTTGGCTTTCTAGTTAAGAGCCAGACAGGTGTTTAATTGCCTTGTAACATCAAGGTATTCAGTGTTTGAGTAGGCAGTGGGTTTAATGTGCATTTCCCATATGGTGAAAAGCCATCACCGTGTCTCTCTGTATTGTTGGCAGCATCCAGGTCCAGGTGTGGACGTTAGAAAATGCTCCCCTGTCAGCCTTTCTTGATGAGCTAAAGTCTGAGGTGCAAGCTGAAACAAACTTTTCCAACCCAAAGGGCCTCGTGGTTAGCTCTGATCTGCTGACTCACTAATAGTTTTTGTTAGTGTTTACAAAGAGAGAACATTCAATGTTTTAGTTTGAGTGGCTGACTCAGCAGAGAAAATGACTTTCGTGTGTTGATTTGTTAAATATAGATGGCGATCACATCAGCGCCTTTTCCCAGCTAAGCTGAATTAAGCAACAAGTTTTTGATCGTTGTCCATGATTTCTATGGAACTGCATACTATCTCTTCTTATCTCCAGTGAGATTCACATTCAGTTGCGTTTGTCATGCTATGCCCCAGTGTCACACTTACCGTTGGCACGTATGAACATGATGTAAAACTGAAGCAACATTTCACAGATGCACGTACACACTTTTAAAAGGAACATGTATGCATATTTGTAGCTATTTGCACTGCTTTTTTAAATTGAGACTACTTCTGTATGTATGATTGTATGTGATTAGTGTGTCTGTATGGGCATTATTTCATAGTTTTGTAAATAGATTATTGTTATTGTCTTTTATTTGACTAATTTCATTGCATTGATGCCGTATTTATCACAGCGTATGACTAAAAAGCTTTTGACCTTTGACAAGACTAGTTTCTTTTAATGAATTTTGTTTTTGTGTGAATTTGGTCACCGCTTAATGCAACATATGTCAAATATTTGTGTCACATTCCTCTCTGTAAGCCAGAAAAGATAATAGTCCAGCTGGTCGACCACGTTTTGTAACCATCGTGCACTTCTTCCTGGGTTGTCCCAGAAAGGGCCATATGAGTCCTTATTCAGGACCTGCTGCTCAGTGCACCAAATCCCCGGCTCTGCTGTGAGCTCTACTGGGACTATTTCTAATGTGCCTCAGACGAACCCCAGCACTTTAACACTGTAATCAGAGCCAGAGCAGGATATTAGCTAAATTACACATGAAAGTAGGGATATTTAAAGGAAGCTTGAGGACTAAATATTATGATAAATCATGGTCTAATATAAGAAGGTACTTAAAGAATATCACAGGCTTGCACGCATCAGAGAAAGGGTGATTTTGATCTTTGACTGTACACTTATTAAAAAAAAAAAAAAAAATGTCCAGAAACGTTGGGCCAAAAAAATCTCACCTCAAGATCTCCTTAGTTGATGCTCTAGGGTTTTAGATCATATCACATGAGCCTCATCAGCACATGAAGCTAACTAGTTGTTCAAATTTCTATTTCTATTTGAGCACATCAAAGCATTCAAAAATATTTCACTTAAAGATATTCAAGACAGATGAGGGAATGATCAAAGTTAAAGTTTAAGGGTAAATGTTTTGTCTTTTTTTATTTTTTATTTTTTGAAGTTTTCAATCTTCAATCGCAGCCTTAATATAAATAGTTTGACATTTGTGGATATATCCTAATGTGCTGTCCCGGTGAGAGTTATATTAGAAGAGTGAAAACAAAACTATAAAACTCAACACAGACTGGGAACATAGAAAAACAGGTTTATGTTATTTAAATGATTCAAACTGACCAAGATGGTCTGTTTAAAAAAGTAAAGACATAATGTGTTAAATATGGTGTTTCAGAGATGTTAGTCGGGGGATTTTGTTACATTTGGTTTGTAGTCTTTGTGCTAAGCTTTTTATCACAAGTTACTGAATCATATTAACTGTGCAACATCACAGTGCTGTGAATCACTCGTGTTTATTTCTCCAAAAAGGTGAATGTGTGGACACAAGTCTTTGTCTATAATGAAACAATCATTAATTAAAGAAGACCAATGTGGTCTAGCAGAAAAACACACAGAAAATAATCCTAAACTCTTTAATGGCTCTTTTATTACACGGTGGTGGCACATATTTCACGCCTGGTGCAGAAATTGAAGCCTGCCCATGCAGAACGCAACTCGCTTTCATTTGTTGTGTTATGACATTACCCACTAATCAAGACTTAATACGAAAAGAGTTTTATTCTGCAAGGGAATCAGAACAATGCACTGTGGCAGCGCCACGGAAACAATGTTAATGGTGTGTCACTTAGCAGCTTTTTCACAGTGAACATATGATTTTTCTGGTTCAATTTTGGTCGTATAATATCGAAAAAAAAGTCCACCTTTAGTCACAGCAGGGGTTGGTGGTTATCAAAGAACCACACATTAGCACACTTATGTATGTACATGTGTCGTAGATGTAAATCTCAGACCTTTTCACGATGGTGTCCTCACCTCCACATGGAGTGTGACTGTAGATCAGCTGGAGTGGTTTTTGCAGATTTGATCCCTGGACCCTCCAACATGTTCAAATATCCAGGGGTAAGACATGGTGAACAATTTCCAACCTTCAAATTCAGTTGATTTAGATTTTTAGCTGTCGCCATGTTGGTGTTTCTGTGAACAGGAGTAGTTGAAGAGAATGCTGGAGCTGGAGGCTGACACTTGAAACATCATTGGACAGAACGACGTACCTTTTCATAATGGCCACCAGCAAGCTGATGTGATTCTACGCAGTTACTGACAGTGTAATGACTTGGGGGAAAAAATTACTGACTTACTATCTCATTAGTAAAGTTTTTCAAAGTGAATCTGTAGAAGACGGAGATGTTTTAAGGCGAATTAAACACCAAGCCAATGTTTGGCTGTGGTCAATGCAATGTCATGCTGTCAGAATCCCATCAATTAAATTTTTTAAACTTTTTTTTTCAACATGTTGAATTCAATGTGCTGTTTTGTTGCTCCTGGTGGCGTGCGGACACGTCGCATGGCAATACCGCCACAATTAGTGCGCGAACATGTGTGTGTGAATGGGTGAGAAATACATTGTAATGCTCTGTGTAGAACCTAACAAAGGTTTAAAGCCGCTGTGTGATTGCAAACCATTCCCTGTGCTATTTATAGTCCTAATCAAGAAAATTAAGAAGCAGTGGTTCCAAGTTTGAGTTTATTGTATGTATTTTTGTGGAACTAGGACATTTCAGTGTTCATTGTCTTCACCTTTACTTAGTTATCATCCACACCTCTTGTTGAAACCTTTCCCCTTCACCCCAAATCAAACCGCTCCACCCCACCCACTCCCATCACCAGCACCCTCCCCCTCTACCATGCACCTACACCCATTAGCACATCCCCACCCCCACCATCCAGCCAACCGCCCTGCTCCTCCCAAAACCCTTCTAAGTGGATACCCCACAGGAAGGGTTTCTCTGGGAGGGGGAAATGGGTCCCAGATGTCTGCCTCTGTGTCACTATAAGCTCTTGGGATGGAGCCCTTGAAGGATGAGTATGTGGAGAAGGAGGGATTGAAGGATGGCAGGACATGTGTACGTGTATGTGTATGTGTATGTGTATGTGTATGTGTTGTGTGCAAATGTCAAAAACAGCAGCCCAGAAGGGTGAGGAAACACCCAGGGTGAAGGTGAACAGGAAAGTAATGACTGGTTCCTTTTGCTTGGCCTGCATGGATTTCCAAACACATCACTTATGATTGGCCATGCTGCCATGCTCCTACCAGCTGATGTCACCACAACGCTTCAAGATTTTGTTGTATGATGGAAATTGAATTGACTGCATTCCGAATTTTGAACCCCCCCCCCCTCAAAAAAACTTCAAAGTTTAACATGGCTGCTCTTCGGAGCAGTATTTCTGTCAGGTCAAAGCCATATGGTGTAGAGACAGAAATAGACAATACATCTGCTTTTTTTTATATCCAAGCTGCCCCGTGTGTGCATGTAAGTCTATATACTGTATATTGATATATGTACGATCTAAATTCGGCTCCACAAAGGGTTAATTATGACCCCTGTGGAAGCAGAACAAAGATGAGAGCAGGGCCTAAGTGTTTAGTGAAACATTATGTCAAGACTCTGACAAGGAAATGAAATGTGCAACATCAATCAGCCTATGAGGATCGAGATCAAACAAGCCTCCACACTCCTGCATCTGGTTCTGTTTGGACAGCCTCACTTTTTTCCCCCTTCTTCTTTCTTCTCTTTTTCCTACCCATTTCTTATTTTTCTCTGCTTCTCTCCCTCTTTTCCTCCCCTCCTATTCTTCTATGGGCCACAACATTCCTGTTGGCCTACCCGCTATGTTAGCTCATTTTTTCCATCATGGTGGCACAGAGCCACGCTTTCGTTAAAGGTAAGCAGGAGCTCCTGAGATTAGCACCAGCAACAATGACTTTCCTGTCCTTCCACTGTCTCTGTCAGAGCTCCCAATGAGCCTCTTGACTAACACCAGTTAATCCTGGTGTTGACTTGGCGTGTTATGTGAATCTAACTTCATATATTTCACCGTCTCCATCCACCCTTGCTTTGATCGTAGCCATACTTTTTGACTCTCTCTTCCAAGTTGATTGAACCCAACTGGGATTGAACTACTTTAAGTTCAGTCCTGCTCTATATGAATGAAATGTAAACCAGTGCAATCACGGGGCTCATCAAGATTCTCCTGAAGCGTTCTCCACACATCCTTCAAACCCCTCTGAAATCACACCCAAATTCATGCCTCAAAGATTTCAGACTACATCTAAAGAGGGACATGAAATGTAGTTACAACACATGAAACACTTGCTTATACACTAAACCATTTTCTTAGTATTTCTCCATATTGCCTTGACCTGAACTTAATTTAGGCGAATTTCCTTCTTTTGGAGATGGATGCGCTCAAACATTTGGGCTACCAAAGAGTATGCTGTCATCAAAAAGTCCAACATTTCTACAGCTTAGAGCAGCGGAAAACTCCCCTCAAGATGCTCTGCAGTGATCTGCAGATGAGTCACTGGGTTGTGACGCATGTAGGTATAAAATGGTTGCTGTTGGGAAACTGATAGGGATGCAAGGATGGATTCATACAAGATTAAGTTATTAGTCAAAATTGTAGGTTGCACAGACTGAACAAACAAAACTTTTTCTCAGCAGGGCCTACCTGCTGTGTCATGGCTGCCAATGTGAGGAAAAGGAATCTAAGCTACTGCAGATCCAGATGGGTTGGCGGTGTGGGGGTAGAACATGTGCTGGGTCTGCCTTGAGGCCATGGACGGCACAATTAGGTACTCTCTCACCTCTGCAGGCTGAGGTCCATGGGCCATCGAGGTCAGGGGTTACTTAGGGTCTTGTATGCACTACCTTCCGAACTCAATGCAGAGGAGTCAGACAGCTGATGATGGAGAAAATTGAGCAAAAAGAGCTATTCTAAAACCAAGAATAGCCAGGTGAGGGAATGGACTGAAGAACGTCTGGTTTGTGAGCATACTTTAGGGTTTGAAGAGACAGTGAAATGTCAGGAATGAGCATCATTTTAGATAATGAATGTGTAATTGATACATACATATTTCACATCACTGTAGTGCATTACTCCTTTACTGAAGCATGTTTTAATGTCAGTTTTGTGATACATGGTTGAGATGTGGAGATTGACAGTCTCATCTGGACCTCTTCCTTTAAAATTGCGAGATAGGGCACTGGCTTTAGAGAAGGACTGAGCTCTCTAAGAGCCACCCTATTTCAACCTATAACTCTCCTTTATTCTTTTTAGTTCACAGTTTTTTCATTAAGTCAGTCCACCATGTGTCCTATAGTTCCACAAATTTGTTTTTATAGTGTCTGGTCATCAGCGAGATGGAAATAATGACAGACCAATGTTAGTGTGAACGCATTCCTGTTCTCAAAGGAAAATATTTAAACACTGAGTGTATAAGCTGCAGATTTGTTAAAAATATTGTAACACAATGTCTCTGTGATAATCACATAAATGAAAATATATCAAGTATCATGCATTAAAGCGTACACGAGGTGACTGTCAGAAATACGGGGTCTGTGTAGACACGAGGATGCAGGCGGACTGAGGGTGCAGCCCAAATCTGGAACCCATAAATTCTCAGACATCTCTGCAACATTAGACACAGCGCTTCTTATTGGTTGAAAGCGCCACTTACCCCCTTTCCCTATCACCCGCCCCACGAACGCACACTTCCTGCTTTCATGGTCGTCCCAGGCTGAACCACACCCCCTAGAAGTCTGTTGATCCAATGAGAAGTGCACGGCAGCTCCGGGTTAGCGTTTGCCTATAAAAGAGGCAGAGGTGGACCTGCCTGTCAAATGGTTTGTTGTTCCTCTGTCTGGCAGGCTGAGGGGGAAATGTGAAAGTGAGAAATTCAAGAAGGTAACCAGGAAACAAGACAGCCAATCTGATGGAGCTTTAGCAGTCGTAACTTTGTTTGACGGAGAAGAAGACGTTTGTTACCAAAGTTTGTCAAGCTGAGGTTTGCAGAGGGTTTCAGTGAAGACAACCTGTAAAAAAGAGCTGTACATAATCCTGTCTTTGCTGTGGAGGTTGGAAAGTCATCTTTGGACACTACAATGAGAGAAGAGGTGTCCTGCACCAACTCCCCTGAAGGAGGGCTGGGGGCCAGTGAAGAGGAGCTTGAGAGAGGATCGAAAAAGACCACACAACAAGGAAATCGAAAGCGTTCCCCTTATCCTAAAAAGGACAGCCTCAGTCAGGCAGAGGAGAGCAGCACTGGCAGTCCCAGCAGCTTGCTGCCGGCTGGGCCCAAGAAGCCCAAGAAAAGCCCGACGACGGTGGTGTCTTTGGCTCCCTCGTCTTTGGGCCCCAGGCCGGAGCCACCCTTCGAGGAACTACACTCTCAGCGAGTCATTGCAAATGTGCGAGAGCGTCAACGCACTCAGTCCCTGAACGATGCCTTTGCCTCTCTACGCAAAATCATCCCCACACTACCCTCAGACAAGCTGAGCAAAATCCAGATCCTGAAGCTGGCCTCGCGCTACATCGACTTCCTTTACCAGGTGCTGCAGAGCGATGAGATGGACGCGAAGCTGGCCAGCTGCAACTACCTGGCCCACGAAAGACTCAGCTACGCCTTCTCTGTTTGGAGGATGGAGGGGGCCTGGGCCATGTCCACCAGCCACTAGGACCCCACAGATCTTCTCTCCTATACCCTCTTGTTTCCACAACTCCACCCCCACCCAACCTGTCTGTATTAGCATCCATATCCTGACCTCTGACCCTCTGAATTCTTCCCTTATGGTCTGATCCTAACCTTTTCATCTAAAACCTTTGCATACATTTTTCATCCTACGTGACTTCTGTGCTGCATAGTAGTTCACTCCCTTTTTTTTTTACAGCTGAATATATGTCGCTGCAACCCTCCACTCCTGTTTTCCTCCACTGTTTCCACTTCTGTCCCTTGTCTGTCCCACAGTTTTGTCCAGTGCAGCGTATCAGGCCACTGCAGCCCCTAAGGTATGAACCAAAAACCCAAACACACATTTAGACACAGAAAAAAAACCAGGAAGAAAATGTTGAATTCATGAAAATTTCTCTAAACAGTCTCTAAATAGCCGTAAATTGAATTTTTTAAGAGTCTTTCAGCTCGATCAACAAATACTGGAAACAAACACTACACACACACGCTCACACACAAAAATTTAAAAGAAATAAGTGTCCGTATAAAATTAAATGTGCATTTGTTTTATCAAGTAAATAGCAGCAAGGAGACAAGTGATTTGAAATATTGATTAAAATATCTCAATAGAAAAGTATGCAGTTTATATTTCTGGCAATGCTACATGCTGAGTAGTTCCACGGTCACATGCAGAACAGATTTTGTAGCCAAATTCAAATACAGAACAAACAAAACATCTCCTCACTTTGCCTATTCTTAGTGTTTGAACATTTAAAACTACTGAATATATGCCAAAATGTAGTCCCAAACTCATAAACATTGATATGTTACAAATGGCGAATTTCAACGACTAAACGTGAAAATGCTTTAGATAGTCCTTAGATTATGCTGTAGAGAATTGTACAGTTTTTTTTAAAAGCATCCATTTTCAATCACTGTAACTGCTAAACGATTGTTTTTTTCTTTTTCGCAGATTCTAAAAAATGCAGGAGCATTAATAATTATCTGGGTTCATGTTGTTTGTATGAAAGTGCTGCATACAACTGGTTTGATTTCTAAAAACCCATTGCACAGCTAGTTAGTTATGCAATGAAAAGGTGTTCTTTTCGTACAAGAAAATTAATCAGTAAAAGAAAAAAGAAAGCTTAAGAAAACAAAATGCATCAGAAGACATGAATAATCATTTTTTAAAAATCCATGTAAAATATACTTGCAGGTACAATCATAATCAAACAGTCATGAATTAAATGTAAAGTGCTGAGCTTGTGTAGATTCCTAAATATAAGAAAAAAAAAGGCTTTGAATTATACACCGCAATTTTCAAAACCCAGTTTCTAAATGTGTATGAATAATAAGTAAAGAAAAGTCTTTAGATTCTGTCAAATCTCTTTCCTTATAACACTTTCATGAACAACTCTCTATTTACAGTACATGGATACAAATCACTATGTGGATTAGTAATGAACCTCCGTGTATAACAAACACTTTGATCAGCAGAAATAACTTTTGTGTAAGTATGTTTCCCCAAGCTGGCAAGACCTAAACGATCACTGCAATAAATAATAGAAATACAATTAGTTTATGCAGTAGCAAGACTCAAAATTTCACAAAAAGCCTCTCAGTTGTTTCACTTTATGAACTGAAATGAACTATTATCACCATCGTAATCTAACCTCTCGGGCTCCCAGTGTTTGACAGACCTCTGATGAATTTAAGACAAATGTTTTCCCCTACAATCTCCAGGGTCTGTTTTCTTTTTTCAATCATTTTAACAGACACCAGATTCCTGCACAGGTACAGCATGAAAGGAGGGAAAGAAAGGGAGAGTGGGGAGAGAGAAAAAAAAAGTGGAGGCACATCACTCCCTCTCCCCCTGCAGCCTTGCCCTCTTTCTTTCAGGATCCTGTATCGTGCAATCAGGCCTCGCCGGGGCCCAGACAAGCAGGAACCTTTAGATTGGAAACAGTTGCGAGGTATTAGGAAGGTGTGTGTACCAGGCTTAGGGTCAGGCGCATGGACCTGTTTATGTCAGTGCATGTATATGTGTGTATTCGTGTATGTGTTTGGAGTTGAGCTCTAATTAGCTGTGCAGCAGTGTGTGTGTGTGTGTGTGTGGCTGCGTGAACATGTGCATATATGTAAACAGGAATACACTCGCAGATGTTTTTTCAGTGATTTTTTATCTCTCTCATCTCCTGGTTCCAGTTTTGTGAGACTTGAAGTTACATTCCTTCAGAAAGGGAGACAAGAAGCCCTTCAAACGGAATTATAACAAAAAAGTAGTGGGGGAAAAGATGAGGGGCAGAGAAGGTTTAGAGGTGAAACTGAGTGTCTGTACTGCACTCTTTTTCATCTGCTAGTCGACAGGTCAAGGCAAACACCTTTCAAACAGGCTTCTAAGCGACTGCAGCCTTCACACCGTTACATGTTTTTCACTGCAAGAATCAATGAATCACAGATTACAAGACTACATACAACATATACACATAACGTTGTCCAGACACAGTCACACAAGCAGCTGCCGCCCATGTGCACACTGCAGGTGTTCTACTCTGAATTAGTGTTAAACCTCCAGTGGCCTCTGCAGCAGACGTAGATGGGCTCTGGTCAGCAGTGCGAATGCAGAGCCAAGGCTCCCGCATGTGACGCCAAGTGTCCTTGAACGCATCGCTGCAGCTATTACCAACCACTTTGCTTGCTCTGCCTGCAATCATCCGCTCTGCGGGGGCCACCACGGAAAGTGCTAGAAAGTTGGGGCCCGCAGCTGACCCGAACCTGTAATTTTAGGAAAGAGATGAGGCCACAAAGGATCGGGAAACTTCAAAGGCAGGAGCATGAATGTGCGTGTGATCGAAACAGGGTGCATATTGATGAGGTCATACAAATGAGGACATGTGTAATACACAATGTGAATATCCTCAGAAAAAATGGAATCAAGTATGGAATTCCTCCAGGTTTTTGAGGAACTTTTTAAGTTTTCTGAAAGGGTTAGAATAAGAAGAGTACTCTTAGCTCCTCCGTGGTGGATGGTACAGTATGCAGGAGGTGGACGAAATAACTGAACCACTTGATATCAAATCAGTGGTTGTAGCGTTGAAATTTTCTTGATAGTCAGCCATCGGGATTTAATTATGCAATCATGTTACGGTTATATTGTACAACCATATTGTATTGGACTGCAGAAAATCACATGGGGGCCCTGTTACTTTGTCCCCTCCGAAATTTATTTTTCACTTGATCAATATATGATAAGAACAGCAGTGCCCTTAAAATCTAAAAAAACGGTTGAATATTTTTCTTTAGCAGCATGCACACACATGACCGTAAGCGAAACTTGTGCGGTTTTATGCATTTCAAAATGACGTGTGGGTATCTGGCCCTGCTTGAGACCGTGAGAATAAGAGAACTGTTCTGTTGAGGTTGAAGAAAACAATACTCTCTCCTCTGTTTATATCATAATCAATGATTCTCACTGCTCCTTCCTCTGCCGGAACTCCTGGCCCTGCTACACCCGTGCGCGTGTATATGTTTTACATTCTGGACTGACCAGCTGTTGGATGCTCTTCTGTGCATATTGAATATCTGGCTTGCACTCCTGGCCAATCGAGGACCAGATGTAAAGTCCTCTGTGGTTCATCTACATCAAAAGCCTCATCCAGAAGTTGCGGCTTCTGATAGTGATTTTTATTTTTAGAGGTCCAAATTGAAGGCCAAGTGCAGGTGGGAGGGTTGTGTGTGTTATTGTGTGTACATTTGATTGCTGTAGGGGCCTGAACTTTTCTTCATATGAATGGTGGCCAGATGGCTGCAGGGGTAGAGGGCCGGAGGGGAGGAAGGACTTCTGTTGTGACACGTAGGCAATAAAAGGCCACATCACTTGGGCCGGAAATACATCAGGATCTGTCAAACATACTCATGCAATTGAGACTCACAGGCACAGAAAGGAGGTAAAATAAAAATGTGACTTTTCAAACAACTAAACAATAAAAGAAGAGAAAGGACATCCCATTCTTTTTACTAAAGGTTTTTACTTTAAAAAAATAGATCGTTAGACAAAGAAAATTCTGTTGTTTTTCAATTCACACAGTCATGCTTGAATGGCATGATGAAAGTCATGTGAACTGGACTGTCTCTGGATGTGTTTTTGGAAGCATGGAAAGGCACACTGTAATTACAGAGAGCTGCAGATGAAATGTTTGCTTGTTAAAACAAGAGAAGTTGAAGTTAAAGAGCTGCAGGGATTTTTCCACTTTCCGCTAAACAGAAGTGTTTGTTTGTTTGTACACACATTTTTATGACCTCAGCGCAGCCAGAGTCCAGTCGAAGCAAGTGTGTGTTGAAGTTTTCTTCTGGGCCTTGAGTCTTCAGTGTGTTACATTTACTCATCTTTGTGTTTCTCCTCTCTACAGATAAATTGACAAATAGGAAATTCTCCAAACTCGAAGAAATTTGCTCCCGCCTCACAAGATTCTCCACTCCCCCCCCCCCTCATCTTTACAAATCTTTTTTCTCTGGACATGTGCTTGACTCATGACATGGTAACGCAGCTTTCACTGGAATTCCATGTGGAAATGTGACAGTCCAGTGAACTGCTGAACACTCTGAACGATGGAAAAAAGAAACAAACAAACAGCTGGCCTGCGGTGACAATGAAACAAAATGGCTGCTGGTTTGAGTGCCTTCGGTGACACCACGATAACCATCATTCACCATCGACCTTTTTTGCTGGATGACTCACTGCCTGACAGACATTAAGATGACTAATGATAATGGCAGAGTAATGGTTAGAGGGCAGTCACAGCCAATGAATGTTTACAGCTAAAATGCTAATAAGCTAATCGCTCTGGCTCTCGAGGCGGGAGGAGGAAGAACTCTAAGAATCTGACGCAGATCTTCTGCTTTGTTGTGCTGCAGTAACTGGATAGCTTTCTGAGTATTTGGGGAGGGTTTGAAGTGTATCTGTTTGTGAATTTGATATATGCACACTGTATTACTTAAACCCTGCTTATGCTTTATTTACTATGCTTTTGACGAGAAACCACTGATCACAGTTCAGCCACTTGTTTATTTTCAGCTCAGCTTGTTCGATATTAAATGTACAGAAAGCTGTGCTGAACTGCAGCTATAAGATATCTTTTTGAACGGAATTTCACTGAACAACTGAAATATAATGCAGTGGAAAGCTTCTTAGAAAACATGCCAAAGCGTTGATGAAGTGATTACACATACAGTAGAACAGATTAATTTGGAACTATGTAAGTAATTACTGTTTGATCATGTTTCTTTTGTACTGTTTTCATTTCCTTTTTATCATTTGTCATGTTTCATCTCCTGTGGACAATAAAAGCTTGCTCAATGCTATGCATAAGTACATTATTTTCATCGTCAAAGGAGTGATGCTTTCATTTTTGGCACCAAGAATTCAAAGGTTTGGGGACAGAGTGATAAATTTACAATCATAAAATTGTAAAGGATAAACATACAAACAGAAATACATAAATGTCATCATTCAAATGTATATAATTTACCTTTATTAAGAATTATTTGGACACAAAATAGTAGAAAAGTCCAAAAAAAAAAGATAGAACAGACGTTATTATTTACACTGTACAGAAACAATTCAAACAGTCAGTTGAGATTAAACCAAGCCTGCAGTTTTAATTAAGCTCCACATTATTAAGGCTACCTGCACACAGGTTGATAAATTCAGGTGATAATTTGGTCTCAAGGTATACGCAGGCTTAATTTTTTTTTTAATTCTTTTTGGTCAAATACAAAAATAGATCATTTCTAATAATTAAGACAAAAAGATAAGACATCAGGTTTGTCAGGTTACTGTCATGCAAATCCATTTAAAGCTACACTCGGTCGTCGGGCCGTCCAACCTTCAGACACTGCTGTACACCAGCTGTTCGGTCGCCGTCATGTGTTTTCACATTTTCACTGCATTAACATGTAATGGGCAGGTTTGAGTTTGAGTTGCACGAACAATGCAACACAAAGAAAGAACTAAACATTAAAGAAAGCAAACTTTCTGTATTAGCACCGTCGTAACTGTGTTAAGACACGCAAAGGGCACTTCAAAGACGAAAAATCTGAAAGTATAAATACACGTCATGTCAAATGAATTTGTTTATATATCTGTGCTTTTGGTGCTTTTTGACTGTTTGGAAAGAGAAAAGAGGCATTCACAAACTCTTCAAAGTCTTTGATGTTCTTTAGGCCATGCCAGTCCAGGGACAGCACGTTGTTCTCATAAACTTCGGTTGCGTTTAACCTGTGTCCAATTGCATTTTGTGGATATCACTGACTGTATATTCAACCACCTCCAATGTCATTTTTTGGTCCAGGGAGCAAAACGCCCCTGACGCTGACAGTAAACAGAGCAGCGCTTGGTAAATGAAGAACAAAGGACAGATCAGATTGTCCCTGTTAAGATAAAAATAGGAAAAGAGACACTGAACAAATACAGCAGGAATGCTCATCCACAGGAAGAAACACTGGTCCACTTAACGACAATATCAAAGTTCAGAATTTGAGACCAAAGTTATTCAGACCCTCTACTCTGAGGGCAGTCTAAGTGCACTTTGTGTGTGTGTCTGTGTGGTTGTCATAAAGGTTTTGGATCCATTCTGTCATCCAAAATGTGATCTGCTTTGTCACATATACAATCATTACTGAGTGGTCATGCTGCACGGAGGCATCATGAGGGATCTCTGTCTCCTGTTATATTGATGGCCCAGTGGTTAGAGGTATTAGCTCTTCATTGTGACTAATGCCATCAATGCAAACTACAGTATGCTTATATGTTTAAGATGCACTCTGTCAAAGACTGACGTGTCATATTTTCTCTGTCAGGGAGTGATAACAGTAAGTGCAGCTATCTAAGGTCTTGCTGCATGTGCTCGCCTGACAGGCCAAGAAAGAAAAGAAAAAAAAGAGATTCAAGAAAATATGTGTGGACATAGAAAACAATATGAAACATATGTATCTCAGACTTCATTGTAGCTTCACTCTGGATTACTGGAATCTTTAGAAAAAAATAAAAATCTCATGCTGACATTCACAGAAATGTGTGCCATAGGTCAAATGAATGAATATTCAAATGAAGTAAAACTACAAACAAACAAGATGTTTGATTGTCAATGTGCTTCTCTTCCTTCTTTTCCAGTTGAATAATTATACAGTGCAAGATGATCAGAAAACCTTTGATCTTTTTCCTTCGTTGGATCTTTGTCACATGCCTAAAATAACATAATCTAATCATGTTTTATTAGGTGTAGAGAGCATATCTGCTCTCCTTCACCTGTCATTTACCACTTTGCCTCCGGTTCACCTTCAAAATGGCAAGAGTCTGAGTGGTCCTTTTTCTGGAATAATGAACAAAGTCAATATCTAAAGTCACAGGGCTGTGCTTTCTTGTCTTTGTTCATGCTACGTCATGGCGCTACAAGAGAGTAAAGATTCTTCATAAAGTGAGCGATGACCCCTCCAGGAAAAGCCTGCAAGGACCTCGCGAGAATACGAATGCGGCCCAGAAGACCACTGTTCCTCAGTGTGTGTTTGAATCTGAGTGGCCATACAGCAGCCAGTAGTAATGCAGGAGTTTATGCGACGTGACATCTGCTTCCAGTGATGGTCCAAATGCATAGCTTTGTATGTGTATGTGTGCGTGTGTGTTTCCACTGAGACTAGTTTAAAGGCAACAGGCAGTAGACTCTTTCCTCAGCGAGAGTCCTTTTTCCCCAAAATGTTTTCTGGTTGGTTCCTTAAAAACAGGAGAAAGAGTTTTGTTACACATAAAGTGCAGTATTGTTGTGAAGCACACGTGGTAGATATTATTCAAAATGTTGTCGCTACCTGTCAGATGTGAAGGATCCCATTGACAGTGAGGCAATGGCTCTGACTGCCTCGCTGTCCGAGTCTCGTCGGACTCTTTGTCTCTGCGCCTGCAGGTAGGACAGATCCACTGTGGCGGCTGAATCCCTCACGCTCTGCCAGTACTCACCTGCAGGAAGCAAAGGGATGGAAAAAGAGGGAGAGGAGGAAGGAAGCAGACGAGAGAAAGATCAATGGCCTCAGTTGCTGGTGCTGTTCTCATCCTGAATTGTTCCTTGAGGGAAAAAGGATGCATTATTAAAAAGAACTAGTTGGCTTTTGATCTCCTAGTTGTAGCCGTTTGATCTGAATCTAAGCAATGACTTTGGAATAAACAGCCTTTTAGTCTAAATATCCGTGTTGATCATTTCAGAACTGCAAACTCAGTTTCTGTCAGTTCTCTCAGGGCCCTCAGTCCCGTGTCACACACTGGGGAAAAAAATATATAAAATCAGTGATTGCAAATGTGTTCATCTATAAGTGTGTGTGTTCTGGCTCTGCATGCAACTCTTTACCCAGGGCCTGAATTATGGGCTTAACATTCCTGTGGCTATTCAAATATTTTTAATTAATCTAATTTGGTTGGGATAACATTTGTGTGCAATCAGGAGGGGATGTTGCGAAGGTCGTGTGCCAGAGAAGTGTTTGAAGATAATTGAAGCCAGGGCGGCTGTGACTGCCTGTATGCGTGCGCGCGTGTGTGTGTGTGTGAGACGGCTGGAGGGAAGGATGGGAGACAGGGATGTAAAGGAGGAGAGGTGGTCAGAGAGCAGGAGCAATGAGGGAGGAGAGTGCTACACAGAGTAAAAACAGAGAGATAGAGATATAGAGAACGGAAACGCAGAGAGGACGGAATCCTCACCTCACAAAGATAGAATAGGAAACTTGAACTGCAGCAGTCATCAAAACAGAAATATGAATAAAAAATTCACACATTTTTACAAGATATATATTTCTTTCTCGGAAAGCACAAAACGATGATGAAAAATGAAAGCATGCACTGAGAGCAGAAGCAGACACGATTTCAGAGCAAATAAAAGTGTTACACTTTCTATAAATGCATGATGAAAATGAAGCTGAATTGATATCCCCAATTTTATAAGCTATTGTATTATCATAAAATACAAGCATGTATTTTAACCAACACTGCAGAGCCCAAACCACTTGACCAATACAAGTCATCCACTGAAAAACATTTGTTGATGGGAGCATGCTGATTCCCTTCAAACCAGCTGGGGGACATTTATTTTTAGCTCATGTTTATTGTGACAGAGGTTCTGCTAGTTATTTGTAAAACTTGAAGTTACTTTGTTGATGCACCCAAGAGTCGTTACAACAGTAATTACTCAAACAGAGCAGCAAAACATGTCGTGGGATATAACTAAGTACATTCACTTAAGTACAAGCACAAACCTACACGTTTTAAGTACTTAAGTTGTTTCTTTCTCCTTTTGCCATTTCCCACTTCAGCTCCACAACAACACAACAAATATTGTACTTTTTGGCTTTACTACTTTAAACGGGCAGTGTTAGATTCTGATTACTTTACTAGCTAAGTTTTATCTTCACAAATCATTTTAAGAATGTATAGAGTCTGATGTCCTGTGATTAATGAAACTACAACACAGTTTTTACTATAGCAGATCAATTGACTTGTTAGTAATCTGACCATTATGAATTTTTTTAGAGGACAGAATTTGTAACACACTTAACAAGTGGTAAATGAAAAAAAATATCCCTACCGAGTAATTAATTACAAATTCAATCATTAGTTGCAGTCCTATACGTTAATGGTTTCTGATTAACTTCCTCCTACTATACCAGTAAATCTTTACATAGTGATATATAATTGTATAATATTCACAGGGGCATTTTTCATCAGGTCATTTTATTTGTATTATTTTAAGTAATTTTTCTGGTGATTTCATTCATGAGACTGATTAAGTGACTCTGAGTTAAGAATACGAATACTTCCTCAACCACAGTGTTAAACCTTTGGAAAGGTTCTAGGTGCTGTGTTGTTTTCTCACCCTGGACATGGAGGACTCTCTGCAGAGAGCGCACTGCGTTTTCACAAGGCTTCTTGTCCAACACAGACTGGGACAACGGCTCCACCTGAGACACATCACAGAGTCAGCAATTACAGGATGGAACATACCGAATGAATCTGTGGAAATACAACTGCATGTGCTGTATGTACCGTGTGTGCATTCACAGATCTCACCTCCATGCCCAGCAATGCGCTGACGCAAGCCTCAGAGGCATCACAGATGGCTTTGAGGTCATGCCCTCCCTCAAGAGCAAGGACAACCCGGCCCCCTGCCAGAGACATCAGCTGACGGGTTAAGAAGCCAAAACCTTGAAGAGTTCAAAAACACACAAAAATGTGAATACATACAGAAGATGAGAAAGTAAAAAGGAGCCTTATTCACAATGATTACGTGTACGTGAGATTCATAAAGGTGAGTTTTATTCAGTTATAAAAAAGATCTTGTTCAGAAAAACGAGACGCACTTTAATCATCATTTGTTAATGAAAATGTGTGCTGGATGTGAGTCAGAGTCAGGCTGAGCCTTACACTTGGCTGTAACCTTGTAGCCACCGAGAGAAGGCGAATGTCCTTCAACAGCATCGAAGCCAGCTGACACCAGCACCACATCGGGAGAAAACTCGTGGGCAATGGGCATCACCACAGCTCTGAGGACCAAGTGAGGAAACACAATGCCGTAAACCAAATGCTGCATGTCAGGCTCCACTGATTCAGCCCTGTGGTCTGGCTGAAATTTGACAGAACATTTAAGAAGCGGTGCTTTCAACAGGTGTTCGTGATTTGTGAGAAAGTGAGTGAATACGATTTAATAATGTGTAAAGGGAAGTCACAGTGTGATAGAATTAATATCAGAGCAGGTTGAAAAAAAACATTCATTAGTGTAATGATAAGAACTTAAGATGCCTGCACAATGAAAACAAAACACAGTTGAGGTGATTGATTTTCATCTAGAACACTCATGTAATGTAGGACTTTTCTGGATTGTTAACTGCAAACATTTACTTGATTGTACACTCCCTCCATTTGAACATGATGAAAAAAGAAATTATCAAAGGCAGCGCTCAAAGTGCTTGATCTCAGCTCTCGATCCACTCCTGGTAGGCAGCCAACTCTAGGAGGTGGTGCACCTCCCAGGTGTGAATGTGTACAACTGTTAAAATATGGAGCAGAGCCCCATTGATAAAAAGAAGTAGAAGTACTATGTTTTAAATATATATATATATATATACATGTATGTGAGAAGAAAAAAAAACCTCACAATTTAGACAAGTGGCAAATGCTGAAAAGGTTTTTACAAATGATATAAACAGACAGAAATTATAACCTTGGCATATTTTAAGTTAGCTGTACACATACTGTGTCTTCTCCTTAGGGGAGCTTCACCTCTGCTTCTATGCTCTCTATCTTACTTCCTCTTGTTTCCCGCAGCCAGTTATTTAGCAAGAGCGCACGGCCCATGCCGCGTTTGATTCTTTCTCACTCACTCTTTTTCTCTCAGCGGCAGTTCAAAGGCATTTGTGTGCGTCTGGTTCCTATTAGGAGCTCGTCCCTCTTCTCACGTCACTGACAGCCAGCCATCTGGGATCCATTGGGGCTAATTACGCCGCCTTTGGATTCCCTAACAATGCACCCCCCACTTCTTCTCTTCTCTTCTGCTGCACTCTCCTTTCCTCCATAGTTCATTGTTGGTCAGTAGCCACTTGGAAATGCAGAAGAAAATACGAGCATTCGCATACCTACATGTGTACTGTGCTACCAGTGATTAGACGCACCTTAAATTCTGATCACCTTAGTGATCCTCCACATGTACACACCCAGCGTCATGACATTAAATCTTAACGCTGCTTAGCTCTCTCTTGATTGTAATGGAGTCCTACCGCCTCTCTCAACCACAAAATTTCTCCTGTCACTATAACACACCCAAAAACAGACGCACTTCATCAACAGCCGTTTTCTGTTCCATCCCAAAGACACACACACGCAGTCTGGAACACTCTGTCATCCAAATCATGTACAAATTAAATGACAGAACTGGCACTTGGCTAGAAAGACTTAACTGCATAAACATTAAAATCACGATCCATAAAATTTTGTACGTATACCGTGCAATGCACTTATTCACACAATTAAGTCACCAACTTGTGGCATAGTTCACTGAAAAATTATTCAAACGTAATACTTTTATTTTCTAGCCCTAACCCTTACCTTAATTAATATCAACTCTTATTGAGGAAAGCTGCCCCCCCCCCCCCCCCCCACACACACACACACTGACATATGACAAAAGTCTTTTTCTGGATAAGCATCCCGGACATCGCAGCTTCACGGTATGAGCCACAAACCACCGGACCACCAGGGCACTTATCCTCTACAGAGCTTTGATTTGATGTATGTTCCATGGGTAACACACAATACTGTACAGTACTATGCTGTGGTTAACTGAGGAAGTTTTACACATGAAAACACTTGCAATTTCCTAAACTGGATGAAAAATACTAAAACCAGACGCCTGCTCAGGAAAGGACCAGTTGTTTCTTAATTAGCATCCAGGGCTCCAGTAAACACTGGACTTAGTGTTTCCAAGCCTGCCTACTGGGTCGATGGGTTTTACCAGTATGGGTAAGCTCATTAGCATCTTTCCTCTGACGAGGGGCCCACCCACTGTGTCTGCTGCATGCAGCACCATGCAAAGCTCACATACCATTTCATTCATCTGGTGGCAAACCAGTGTTGCTGACAGACACATTCTGTGTTCATTACATTGTAGTGCAGACCCAAACCATATTGATTTAGGAGGAATGAATTCAAAAGTGCGGTGAGACCAAAGGTGTGTCTGGGTATTTGGCTTAAAAATTAACGCTAACATTTTATTACATCAATACAATCTATTGATATCTTATTGATTTATTTCAAATTGTATTGACTTTCTGCAACAGCAGTAACACACTGGCTCATACTCAATATTCGTAGAAGTGATAATGTTAAATAAACCAATTGTGCGCAGACCACGGGGGGCACTGAAAAGAAAAAGTGTGGGCACATGCTCCTGAGCTGCATGCATAGAGCTTGTGTTCAACTTGACTGGTTGATTAGAACGCCAGTAGGAAGAAATCAGTTTTTTTTTTTTGTATTTAATACACAGACTACAACTATACACGTGCTGCCCTTCCATCTCGAGCTGTACACATACATATGTAATGTAAGACACATATCACAAAAACAATGTGAGAAACAAAAGTGCATCCATCCATCTATGTTCTATACCAACTGAATCTATCGGTCGGGTCGCAGGGGGGCTGGAGCCTATCCCAGCGGTCATCGGGCAAGAGGCGGGGTACACCCAGGACAGGTCGCCAGTCCATCAGAGGGCCACACAGAGACAAACGAGACAAACAACCACACACACGCTCATACTCACTCCTAAGGACAATTTTAGAGACACCAATTAACCTAACATGCATGTTTTTGGACAGTGGGAGGAAGCCGGAGTACCCGGAGAGAACCCACGCATACACGGGAAGAACATGCAAACTCCACACAGAAAGGCCCCAGCCAGGAGTTGAACCTGCAACCCACTCGCTAAGCACCACACCACCGTGCAGCCTCCAGAAAAAAACAAAGAAAGTAAACAAAGTAAAAATAAACAAAACATGTCAACTTGAAAATAATAATGAGAAATTAAAAATAACTAGAAAATTTCTGAAGAAATTTTGATGGAGCTGCCCGCTGCCTAACATGAAATCCAACATGAAACAGCTATGGTACGGAGATAAGCTAGAAGATAGTTTGACATACGAGATCCTGACATGCTGTGGTGGAACCTGCCTGCTCTAGGCAGCATGAGGAAGGGACAGCACACAGAAGCATTGTGTAAGCCACAGACAGACACAGAGGAGAACAGGTTGTGCCTCTGAGAACAAACAGCAGTTTCAGAAAAAGTTCAAGTTAAATTGAAAAAGAATTTAAACCTGTGAAGCGCAAAAAGGTCTGCTGAAGACACTGATATAATTTTTATGAAGTTCTTATTTAGATTAGAGAGACCTGATGCTATGGATGGGCAATTAATCTCTTAGGTAGACATAGGGAGCTAGAGAAACAGGTTGTGATGTTGAGTGAGTGTGTATTATGTTCCTTCATAGGGAAAAGATGAGGCAGAGGCAGAACAAAAATTCCCCCTTGAGGTAAACCTGTGAAATCTTTTACTTTGACCGTGAGACATGTATAACATAGCTGTGAAAACTCCTGGTCTGTTCAACTGGGCTCTTTATTTTAAGATGAGAGTGAATAAGCCTTCCTGTTGGTATGTTACTGTAGGTAACAGAGGGTTTTACTGTGAAAATCTGACTTAAGTGGTCTTCCTGTTGGTATGTTCCTGTCAGTAATGTAGGTTTTTACTTCAAGTCAGTGTTTGTCTGTGTGGATATATGTTTACTTCATTAAATGTATGTATTTCTATGTATGTATGAAGGCATCATGCATGTATTACACAGAGATTACCTAATTTCCATAGCACACTATAGCATAGCGAAAAGTCATAGCACACTATTCCCAATCGAGGGACATGTAGGGATATGATTTTTGTCATCATCGTGCGGGACTAGTTACGAGCCGACAATCGTGATAGAAAACGGGAGAATAATTAAGTGGATTAAGTATGCACAATAGTAATATGTGTGCCTTTATGCCTTCGGCATTGGCACCTATAATAAAGACAAGGCAAAGTAAATGCCTAAATCTACAGAGAATTCATTCTTTTATTGTTGTGTCCCCTCATTTAAGCCAAAAGCTAAAGACTTTAATCTTTAATTGATAGAATAAAGGAGCCTGATATCACATAGAATACAACTGATTGTAGGATTGTAGGGTAACCAGGCAAGGAAAAAAATATTTTCATTAATTTATTTTCTCCTTAGAGCAGCTTGACAAATTGTTCAACAAAAATAATCTTCTGAGTTCCTTCCAGATTTTATATAAATCTGTCACAATCAGATTTGGAGTATACCTGGAAATAGGATCAGACAGGGGGCAGCAGGATATATGATGAAGTGGGGCCACAGGATAAGTTCTTTAGTTGTTACCATTTGGAGGTTGTGCCATTAGAGGGAAAATCCTTCTGATATAACATGATCCTTATGTTAGCAGCCCAGTGCAGAGAGAAAATCTATGTGTCTAAAACTTGAATTTACCTGAACGCAGCCAGGTATTCTGCATCTCCCATTGGAGGGTTCAAACCTCCCATCCAGCTGACATTCACATTGAAGCCTTCGCCTGCACCTGCACCCACCTGGATGAAGAGAGACAGGGGAGACAGAGTGAGACCGTGAGAGAGCAAGAATCTCTGAGAGTGTTGAGAAAGTTAATAAGTCCCAGCAAAAGTTGAGAAACTCTGTGACAATGACAGATTTGTGTCAAATGCTCACAAAATCAGCACTGCTGTTGCAAAATTCTGCTGCATTGCAGCAACAAAAGAAAAGTTGCTGCATCTCTTTAAAGCAACACAAGGGAGTGATTATGATTCCTAAATGAAAGACGGATGGCTGTTAATTCAACACCCCTGTCCCTCCATTTTGATTTTGATACAATTTGTCAAATGGCCTTATAAATCACTCTGAGCCACAACAGAGTTACACCCGTTTATGGTTCCCAATCTCTAGGCTCAAGTTTATCTGGGCAGTATTTTTCATTGGGCAATTCTTGCCTGATCTATGAAACAAAAAAAAAGTATAAGAAAATATATATAATTGGAACAACTGTATATTTTTATGTTCTGCATATGGAATTTTACTATGACATGTCAAATAAAACATGGTACACCACTCTGTACAGCTCATTTTACATGTTTTAAATGAGTCAGCGTGTAACCCAAAATGCGCGGAAGAGTTGATGGAGCTCATCTCAGGTTGACCTCACGTATTCGGGGCAGAGAGTGAACTGAGGCCTGGGTCTTGGAAAGAAGTTAGGGATTCTTCCCTCTCTCTTTGTAGTCCTACTAGCAGCCATTTAGCTGTTCTCTAAACCCTTCACCATCAGTCAATGTGTCAGTTTGAGGGGAGATTGAGGAGGTTGATTGACATGCTCTTGGCAACAATGTGTGGTAATTTCCTTTATGTGTGTGTGTGTGTGTGGGTGTGAGAGGATGCTTGAAAGAGAAAGAATGCTGATGAGCATCGCAGAGCGTCTGTCTCCATTCTTCTCAGTGGACGGGATGTTCACAGGGCAAACGAAAAACACATGAGGCCTCTTGTCCTCTGCCAACTGGTAATGTACCCACATGCACGTGCACGTGCACACACACAGAGCAGTGCACATTCATACGCACACAACTTCTGCTATAGCTCCGAGTGTATTGCACTCTTCTCTGTCCTCTTTCTTTCTTTCATGTTTCAAGAGTTGCTGGACTAGATTAGGCTGGTTTCTGTGAGGTACTCAGCACTCTATGTTATGACTATGACATCACAACCCTACCCCATGGTGAGTTATATACCTACATGGGGGACAGCGAGACTCCAAAGGTTTACCACACTGCTCAACAGAGGTTGAAAGTCCACTCTAGGCAAAGCCACATCCAAGCCAGCAAAGCGTTTTATGTACCGTCCCTCATCAGGGGATTTTATGGGAAAACACTGACTATTATTGTGGGGGAGGATGGCAGAGTAAGAGGAGGGAATGTGGGGAATTGAATGGGTGGTGAATGCCAGAGTTGGATGGGGTTAGTTAATCTGACTGGGGATTGTCAAGTCATCAGGTCATTACACTCGGTTTCTGGTAAGGCCACAGGCAAAATACTTCAGTTTCCTGTTTGCAAACAGGTTTACAATACAACTGTTCACATCCTGTTGTAAAGTTTTGACATCCAAGGCCCTGCAGTTACTCCGATAAACTGGAAGTATGGAAAAAAAAACAATGTAAAGAAGTTAACCAAAAGCACAAATCACACTCATAGTGGGTTCACTGCATAAACATTTTTGTGGCTTTTGGGTATCTTGTTTTGAATAAAATGTCACGGAATCAAAGATGACGCAAGAATGACAATTAACAAGTGACTAACATGATACTATACACCATGTTTTAAACTATCCAATGGTAACACAATGTACCCGTATCAGAAATCATTTCAGGGCAAACATTAGAGACACTTTGTAATCTCAAGAAGTTCAAACTGCAGATTCAGATTCAAATGATTCAGATTCTCAGTCAATACAATGTTAAATATAATTGTGACAGCACCAAATAGAGACATAATTTGATCCTAAACCTTTCAACTGCGAATTTAACTTATCTTTAGTAACCTACCTTATTGTTGCCTAAAGAGTAACAACTGCAATCAATAAAACTGGTCAAAATTACCAAACAGATATAATTAGTAACTTGTGTTATATGTAATGTGAATCTTTGCTTTATTGTTACAATTTTTTTTTGTTTTGACAAGCACACGCTGCACACGAGGTCCCTGCTGTCCCCCTGGAATCACACAGTCACAGAATACTTCTATGCCAACACATCTATCTTCTTAAGACATGACTGTCATTAAGTGTGTATCTGGGAAAGATAAATTAGCAATGAGAAAAAACAGTTTCTCAAATCACGTCCTCGACAGAATTTTTTTTTATATGCATTTATATATATATAAGTGTGTTTGGGTGTGTGTGTGTATATTAATTTGTATGTCTGTATTCATACCTCACTTGGATGTCCGCTACCAGGAAAAAAGTTGCCATCATCATAACGATGTAGGGAGATGTACAGAACGCCTGGGTCGTCATAGAAAGCTTCTTGACTTCCGTTGCCATGGTGCACATCCTAAGCATTAATCGGATAACAGGTTAGGAAGTTGTGACAGCTGACGGTATGTCACACCGTATTAAATCTCGAATGATTCATATATTTTTTTAACAAATCTAAATTAGTACCAATTAAGATAAAAACTTTATGAGAATTATATTGCAAGGTCTATTTTGTTACCAAAACTGGAACCAAAGTGTAATCAGAAGACTCTGCAGAACTTCCACATCAATGGGAAATGTATTTTAATCTTTAATTTTGACTTTTTTTTTAACAAAAAGGTTATCACGAATGTTTGATGCAGTAATATGCAAGAGAGCATGCTCTGTGTTAAGACCTTGCGCAGAATCATATACACACACATGTTGAGCAGAAACAACAAACTGGCTGTGGATCAATATCACACATGTATGCGTGGGTGCATTTTCATATCACTGTGTGTTAGTTTGAGTTTGCACAAAGCATACGTGACAGCTCTGCTCACACATGGACAACAGAACTCACAGGCTAAATTATCTAGATGATGATCAGCAGTGCTACTGTACATCTGGGACCTTCATTTTTTAGCCATGTTACATTTTTGTGCCAATGCATTTGCATTTTATCCATATAGTAACCAGTGTCAGTGGTCTTGCTTTGGGTCCTCACCCAGTCCACAATGAGAATCTTGCTGACGTTGAGCTTGTGCTGGAGCTGCTTAGCAGCGATGGCAACAGAGTTGAAGAAACAGAAGCCCCTGTGGACATACAGACAGGAAGAGTGACGGCCACATGTGTTTATCAGAACAGCTTCAGCAAATTAATATCACAAAAATCCCACATGGAGCTTAAGAACCCCTAAGACAGGTCTCCAGTTAGTTGGCTTCATGCTGAGGCTGTGATTGTCACAGTGCTTACTCCTGCCACGTTAACAAGTACCGCAAGTATTTGAGAAGCAAACACGTCTTATTTCAAGTTGTGTTTTTATTTTTCGCAGCTGACAAATGTCAAATGTCTTCTCTTTAGTTTTAGAAAACTATTCTAAAGTCTAAAACCCTGCACTCCAGAGAAATGCATAACCCACAAATTTGGTGACAAACAGAAGACCAAGCTTATCATAAAATTAAATCTACATTCCAAATGATAACATAGTCAGAGTAGCTGGCAGGATGTGAGGGATGATTTCTGAGAAATGAACTCTCAACTTGGTGCAGCAGTCCCCTAAACACTTACTGTCTACAACAAAAGTATGCAAAAAAAAAAAAAAAGTGTTGATGTATGAAAAACAATGGAGGAATGTTGGAAAAGGCAGTGTCAGCGTGGGCCATAAAATGCAAGTGTCTAAATGTGTGTGCGTGAGTGTGTGTGTGTGTGTGTGTAAATGAACGATATAGATTATATGCTGTCCAAACTTTGCTCATAATGAAAAGTCATTATCATCCCATAAATAACCAGTGACAAGCACTGCTGAGCTCACACACACGATCCCAGCTGAATGTGGTTACTTGGCTAATGCCTCCTATCAAAGTCTGACACAAATCAATGCACACAAATATGCACGTCCACACAAAGACATGTGCAGAATACACACGTGTGCAGTGCAGGCATTACTCTTTTGAGGAGCTTTGTTTTGTGTCCTGAAAACTTAAAAGAAACAGCAGAGGAGGTAGTTTGCCTCAGGCATCAGGCAGGTAGTGCACATCACACAAACTCAGACACACACATTAACACATAAGAGTCTTAGGCACTCTCTCCATCTTTCTAGCCTCTTCAGAAGTAAAGCCGATTTGCAATAAATGCTTTGAAACACTTTGCAGGCCCCCTGGTTCCTGGTACATGTGTGTGTGTGTGTGTGTGTGTGTGTGTGTGTGTGTGTGTGTGTGTGTGTGTGTGTGTGTGTGTGTGTGTGTGTGTGTGTGTGTGCTGCTGCTGTACTTACAGAGGGGAGGAATGAGTTGCATGGTGTCCAGGGGGCCTTACCACTGCAAAGCCATTCTGTCAAAGAACAGAAAAAACTTCAACAAATTGCTTCTTATATAACATCATATCCCAAATTTTCACAGCTTTAAAAGATTCACATTTTCATGTTGCAGAGAAATATACATAATAGACAACAGTTGGTGAGCTGCAAAAGATTAACTTAACAGGTAACAGAGGTGATAATGCATTCAGTCACAGAGACACACCTTCAACTCTCTCTGTGCCACCTTCAGTGCCAGGTCTGTGACACACCCTACAGCAATTCTGGAGGCAGCTGCGGTGTGATGTTCATTCCAAACTGTATCAATATCTACCTGTCAGTAAAACAATGAGAGAAACATCACTCACAAATGTTAATCAAAGGTGCAACTAAGACTGAATTGAAACATTAGGAAGTTGCTGCACATTTCTCAATGAGTAAATGAGTGTGTGAATGAATTAATGAATGAGAAACAATATGACACAACGCCCAAATTTCACACAGTCAGCGGGTTTATCACATTTCATTTGGCTAAGTCAAATAAGAGGCCAACAAGAAATCTATTATTAGCAGTTCTGTGTATGAGGATTTATGTGGTCATCCATTTTTTTTGCTTAAGATTGCATCAGAGAAAAAAACAACAACTAATGGCTTAACTATATTCATATAGAGTAATGTGCTCATGGAGCACAAGTAAACGTAATAAAATAATAAGGAATATAATTGCAGAGACTTGTTTGTTGTTTATCAATTGCTTTGTTGCATATTTTGTCAGTACAACCCCATCTTGAATTTCTATGTTACTCTGTGTTTTAAAATTCATCCCTGATGGTGTGCTGCTATACTGCAGAGGAACAATGAAATCAGAGGAATTTCTTTTATCACAGACCTTGCCATCTTGTTCCAATCACCCCTCAGAACCAGCGCAGCCGAAGGCCGGAAATCCAGGCAGAGCAGTCCTCTTATCAACTACCACCCAGCCCCCTCCAAATTTCCCTCCTCTCCTCTTCCTCTCTTTGCATTTTATCTTATTTTCTTCTTCTGCATCTTTGTCTATGTTCCCCTTATGCATTCCTCTAAAATTCACTGCAGCATTTTTTCGTGCATCCTAATTCTTTCCCTTTTCTTTCTTCCCTCATCTAACCTTTGTACAGACTTTGATTTCTGAGGTTTACAAGTTATCTTAGCCAAAAACAATAGGATCAGCAATTTGTAGAATTATTAGCTAAATTGTGTAATGAGGTATAATCAGCCATGTAATGTTTGCTGTTCAGTAATGCAATTAGATAAGTGGAAAGATTCCCACATGACCTGTGATTCAAAAGAGGTCTGTTGATGTGTGCGTGTGGATGTTTATGTGTACTGATATGTGTGCACATGCGCAGCACTCACCCCAACCCCTCCACATGGTAACATCACAAAAATCGGTTGAGATCCTGCAGTGGATGAATTACGGCATTTTCATGTCATTAACATGTTCCACTAATTTAAAAAAAGAATTATCATTGTAGTTTTTAGTGTTACTGCTAATCTTACCAGCGAGCTTGCGGTTGTCCAACTTGAGTCGGCTAAGTGTGTTGTTGCCAAACAAATGCACATGCTTTTCTGAATGGACTGATTGCAGCTCTTCAAGGGTGGCCTTTCTGCTGCGGATAGACTTAAAAACGCACACACATACAGTATATTTGAATATATATACGTGTACTCTCTGAATATATCCATATTTATATGTTTGCATAAAATTAATATATGCATATATAAATTTGAAAAAAAATATACCAAAGTGAGTGCAACCTACCTCACACTGGTTCCTCAGCCCTCTTTCATGCAGTCTGGACCAGATGCTCTGGACCCTCCCTGCATGCTCAGGGTGGCGGCTGTTGTCTCCACAGGTACACTGGTGCTTTTGCATCTGCGCATCATAAACCAAACCTAGACACACACACACACATCACCATCATCATTTGATCTTTTATTCCCTCGTCAATTTAGTTGTAATTCTGTCATACACAAATTATCAGTAAAAAACATAACCCATGGTAATGGTTAATGAGTTCTTCCTGACATAATGATTGGTTTACCTGTTGTGTAGCTTAGCTTGACATCTGTAGCAGGACTGGACAGTGACAGAGAAGGTATGGCGTTGGATGGATGTGAAGTATGAGGCAGGGAGGTGGACGCTGGTAAGGACCTGGACCGAATCACTGGTTGGTGAGACTGGTGAGGCCAAATTAGGGTTGGCACACCCAGTCCATCTGGCTGTAGACCAGGTCTATGGATTACTTGCCTCTGTATTTCCAGATTAGTGTGTAAAGAGAAAAAAAGCTAGCAGTGTTAAAGACTGCTCGGAGTAAACTTCCACACAATAAATGCGGCAGTCCAATTCCTTTCACCAGTAGAAAGCAATTACGAATAATCTGGACAATTTAATTCTGCTTTTTTAGAACAAGCAAGTGATAAAGAAAAGTCAACACTGCCAAGCAGGCTGCAACAACAGTGTTACGTCCCTTCTCTCCAACCAGTATAAATAAAGCAACAGTGCCTCCTGATGGCAAAGCGTAGTTCAGTCAAATAAAAAAATTAGAAAAGGGAAACATTAAAAACATTGTTACCAGATTTGGACATATCATAACCTGTTAGGTTATGAATTGCTTTCATAAAAGAGCTGTAATAAAAAAACAAAGATGCAATTTTGTAGCTTTTAGCTTTACAGAGGTTCTAGCATGTTTTTAAAAATAAAAAAAATGGATCAGTTCCTATAAGAAAATGTAAACATTTATCTTGAGATTTGAAGGAAAGGAAACACAACCTCTGTCTGGAACATTTAGTGTGTGTAAACATGTACCTGACTGAGAAAATGTGACTGCTCGATCAAGCTCTCCCGAGAGGAGGTAGTGGACTCTGTGTCATAAACTGAGTCTGTGCTGGCAGTGCTTTGTCGCCTGCGTTGGCCATCCTCATAAAGCGAGCCTGGTTCTGAGCCGCACACAGAGCCTGTCCCTGAACCGGATCCTGATCCAGTCTCCTCCAGGTCCATGTCCTCTGATGGGATCTGTGTCAGACGGGGCTTCTCAATGGATTTGCTATTTAGCTATTTTAAAGGGAAAATGTTGTGTTGTTGAACTCTTTAAGTCTTAAATACATTTTTTATGCATTTGTAACAAACTGATAATGTTAAACTGATAATACAGGAACATTTCTTTGCCTTATCAAGTATTTTTGAAAGGTAAAACCTGAGCATATTCACACAGAGCCTTCCCCCTCTCACCTTGGCCAGGTGTGGATTCAGCTTGAACCTTTCCAATCCACTCTTGTGGTATTGCTGGTGCTGGAGATGGGGGTGATGGCTTGCATGCAGGGATAGGATTGAGTGGTTGTAGGGAAGAGGCTCTGAATGCGTTCGCTCCACAGGTCTGTGACATGGCACGGAGACTAAGCCTTCTCTTCTGGAGGGTGAGGACAGTTGAGAACGCTGCTGTTGAGGAATGGAATTTAACCCATGAACTGCAGTGAGGAGGAAAGAAAGGAACAGGTTACAATGGAATAAAGACGAGAACAAATATCAGGAAAGAGGGCTGAGGGCACAGAAAAATAACATTCAAGAAAGAAAATGGAAAAATAACAACAGCGTGGAAGGAAAACATGGAGTAGAAGAAAATATTAAAGAGAGTAAAGTTTATATAATGAGGTTATTATTTTGGTGGTTTTGGCTGAATGGTTTATTTATTGTTGTGAGACTGCAACACTGTTCTCAGCTCAATAGAGTGCGCCATTCTGCCATTTATAAATTCAGACAGGACGTCAAACAGAATGTAACATCTTTAAAATTAATATTGTTTTTTTGTACTTCTTTTAACTTGTTTCAGAATAAACAGGACTTGTGCATTTAGATATCAAGTCTTGCTGTTCATGTTATCTGTAAACTGCTGTGAATAATACATATTCAAGCTTTTTTGTCATACTTGACAGGACATGCGAAACCACAACAAACAGAAATGCAAATAAATATGGATTAATGCCCCTCTAAGCGGTACAGATAAGCCATGAAAGAGACCCAGACTAATATGACTTCTATGGTCAAATAGATTAAAATGAGAATGGACTATATAGATGTAATATGTAAAAGACACAAGAGGTCCTCATTTTCATAACATTAGAAAAATAGTTGTCATAAAAACAGTACAGATGACACTTGTTAGATTGTATAAATACTGCAACAATAGCCAAAAAACATGACAACAGCTAAAGCTCTACATATTAAAATCACCATGAATCATTAACACTGTCCAGTGATGGCAGAACCTCCCTCAGGTGGTAATCAGTTAAATTAAAACCTATAGCTCTCATGAAACAGAGGATGTCGGTATGTCTGATTAAGAGAGGTTTTGCTCTAAATGTCACATTGTGTGTCTTCTAATACTGTATGATTAATCTTGTGAATTTGCTCATTATTTAAGAATAAAAAAAACAATCAAAATGATCTATGCTCGACAAACCCGTGCACTTGCGCTTGAATCATAAACATTATCTCTAATAAAGTGTCTCTTAATGGGATCGGTTAAACCTGGAGGTGCATGAGTCAAGTATCACTGGAAATACTGAAAGTGTGAGAATTGAGAAGAAATCAAAGCATCTGCCATGTCCATGATGAGAATAACAGAATTCAAATATGTATACATCTCTCTCTGTGTTGTAACCTCTTCATATTATGTGTTCTGTCCTAAATATGCATACTAAGGTATTTCTATAGTAATGCAACTCACGAGAGACAAGCTGTGAGTGCACCAGCCCAGTGTGCGGTTCAATTATGAGCACTGGCTGCAGGCGTTGAGCCAGAGCTGGACTGCTTCCCTCCAGAGGCAGGTAGACAGACTGCAGAGGCGATACTGCCACTGGCTTTGCCAATCGCAAGTCAGCCTGGGGAAAGAGTAAAGAACAAGAGGGGAGAGAAGATTATGAAAAGTGCTGCAGAGATGACCTCTTATGGAGGCCTTTTGGGTGTAGCTCACACGATTTAGCAAACTGGATGGTTAAATCTATAAATCAAATCAAATTTATTTATATAGCACATTTCATGTACAAACAATTCAAAGTGCTTTACATAAAATAAAAGCATTGCAGCAGGGAGTGGAAGAAGCATTAAAATGCATAAAAGAACATAAAGAGAAACAAATAAAATAATTTAAATGAATTTAAAAACAATATATAGCTAGATAGATCACTCAATAACCATGTTTATACCACCATCGAGGTTGATTCACAAGATATGAAAGCGCCACGAAGATGAGGAGGGAAGTGAAACACTGAACGCACGACTTGTCTCAAGTGTGCAGACAGTATTTAGGACATAAGCTTTACATACAAATAGACCAATACAATAAATACATGTAAACTATATTCTTTAAACTAATGCCTGATTCCAGATTTTGTTTCTCTTTTGCTGTGATATAAAACTTTACCTATTTAAACATTCATTCTCAAGTATGGTTGCTTACTTGCGCAGGAAGTCCAGCAGTGATGCTGGGCATTGCAGTGGTGTTGGAGGGCAGGGTAAAGTGTGCTACATTACCATTCTTCAGCAGCAGCCTCTGTGAATAAGCAGAAACATTAATCATAAAGATCATTTGCACAAATAAACAGGCAAAGATCATTACATGGTCTATCATGAACACTATGCAGGGCCCATGTAGGAAGACAGTCACAGTTATTTTCTGTAGTTTAATTGTCCACCGTAAACCTCACGTGCAGACAGAAGGCTGACTCTTTACGGATGTTCCCTTAACTACTCACATGCAGGCAATAAGTATTCAAATGACTTTAAAAAATCTATTGCTCGTGTATGCCATACACCAGTTTACAGCCTAGGCTTATCATTAGATGTATCATCATTCACACAGGTAACAATTGGGACTTCATGAAATATGTTAGTGTTTATCAGCAAACTCTGGCTATCAGAACCAGAAAAAGATATTGGATGAAATAAAATTCATGTATCTCTGTAGACAGTAGACTATCATGCTTTTTGAAATCTCCCTGTTCGAGTCACTGAAAACCATTACTCTACTGCATTAAACACACAATTAACATCTAATTCTTGGGTATTTGTTAAAGAGAAAAGGTCAAATAAGCAGAGGCCTCCTTGCAATAGTTCATAAAGCAAAGGGAAAATATACATATAAATGATGTGAAATATATTACTACATGAAATATACAAAATTAATATAAATTAGGGGCTCACCTCATGAGCCAGTGAGAGGGACCCGTTATCTGAATGAAGGCTGTCATTTGGTGAGCTGCACCCTGATGCTGAGGTGCTGCTGCTGCTTGGAGAAGAATCTGAGTGACAAAATGAAGAGACACTCAATAATATCAAAACAGTTACACATAACTAAAAGGACAATACATGAAGCTGTTAGAGTAGATACCATGTATGTGTTGCTAAAATGACATCTTTGAAGGAACTTTGAAAATGGCATATCAAAGCAACAATGAGCGAAAAGTGACAAAAGCAAATAAATCAAAAGCATGAGCTAATGAGAGTAATACAGCTCAATGTAGGTGATCATACCCAGAGTTTCTGGTCTATGCTTGACAGCAGGAGGGGCACTGATCTTACGCTGCAGCGGGTTAGGCCTCGTTGAGATGAGTTTCTTTAACTTCAATTTCAGTGTGGGCTCGGAGACTGCACAAACACAGATAGATGTCAAGAAGCGTGTGTCCACAAGCTGTTCCCATAACAGATCCAAGTTTAAGTGAACCGTGCAAATACTTCTGCCCTGGGTAAGATTTAAAACACTTCATGTATACATTGGTCAATCTCCATTAAACCAAAAACAAAGTAATCAATCAGTGGCAGGCTAAGATCAGATAAAAGCTATATTTGTGTTGTCGTCGTGCCAACAAAAACACTGGAGGGTGTGTGTGGGTGCTAAGGGTTCTAGGGCAACACAAATAAATGATGGTTGGTGAACTGGCAGAGATGTACAGGAAGCAGGGAACCACTCCCATTCTCATTCATACAGTAAGGGAGACCTGCTCTGGACTCTCACGCAGTTCATTTTACACATACCTTAGTTACAGTTATGTAACTGTTTTGGCCTTTTTGTCTCGCTGACGCTTATGCTTTCATGGCTGATCAGCCACTCTCTGGCCCTGCAGGCCTTATACACAATGAGTTTCATTCATTAAAATGCAAAGGATACGCAACATTTTCTTCAACATTTTTTCATTCTTTAGTCCAGAAAATGTGGGAAAATTTGTTTAGAGACACTTCTATTCTATTCCATTGAACTACGCAGCGCAGTGAGATCACTGAGCGTAACTCAGATTAAACTGCATACCCCCTACGAACGCATTTTAAAAGGAAAATAACCAGTGATCATCCCAGATTTCAACTCAGGGAGGCAACCCCAATAACAGACACAAACAGGAGCCTCACCTGTTCTACGCAGGGCGAGGTCCTTACGCTGGTCACAGAGTGTAGGCTGAGACTTTAGGGACATGTCAGGAACGGGTAGCCTTAGGAACCAAAACACACAAAAAAGAATACTTCAGCCACGAGTGAGCATGGGAACAGCTGCTCTATCTAATTTCAAAATAATACATTGGATTTTATTTCTTTCAACATTTTCAGAAAATAGAGTTATTGCATATTCCAGCCCTTCAAAATGATTACAATACACTTTTACTATGTTACAGAATAAAACAATCATGATTCTGCAGAGGATGGGTTGGGACTGCAGTCAATGTCCTGCTTAGAAAAATCACTGATGTCAATCTCACCCAAATCCTGGGGGAGTACTGCAGTGGCTGGGAGTAACCCGGTCATGTGCAGGCTGGCTCTTCATGATTATATGCTCCCGGAGTTTCTGCCTTACAAGTGGACTGGCCACAGCACCTGGCAGACAATAACATAAGCCTATGAAGTATGACTGATGAGGAAATATTTTCAAAAGTGAAATCAACTTTTTATTTTCTTTACAGGGAACTGAAAAGCAGTCCAGATATTTCTAAGTAAAGGCAGATATCTCTGTCATTTCCCTTCATGCACTCTTAACGGTTTGACAGTAAGTTTCCTTGGAATAAGAGAATTCATTGCAGACCACAATGGAAATCCCCTTATTTTCTCTGAATTCTACTGTACAGTGTGATGACTAAGATGAGGAACGCATCAACAACCTCAGGGTATTTTAGGAAACTTGTAAAAAATACATGACAGCATAGAGAAACACAATATATAGGACTCACTCTGCTCATTTTTACTTTTTCGAAACAGCTGTTGTAGCTGTCCTCTTTTATCCTCCTCCATCTCTCTTTGTCTTTGTTCAGTGTTATACTGTGAAGCAAAAATTATGACATATTAACAACTGACTTTTTTAGTCTGTGTGGACAACGCATGTGGGGTTTACACAAAAAGAGACAAATACTGCTTCTGCCATAGTCTACAGTGCTAAATACCCTCTCAGGATGTTCACATTGAAGAACACTCGACCAGAAACAAATGTTGAGAAGTTGGTCTGTTTACTGCATACTAAATTCTGTGGATCATTATACTTTGGTATGGCTTGTGGGGAAATCAGCTGGCTTCTACCTGTAGCTAATGTGGCAGGAGCTCTGTCTGCATTACACTCAGGGTTCTTCAAACAAATAAACTGCTGACATTGCGTGATGTGTCAATATGTGAAGGATATCAACATTTCATTGGAATAGTATGTCTATTTATGTGCTGTGGGCTAATAAAACAGAAGCTTTACCATGATGCTTCAAAATGTAAAACAAAAAACTATCAGTCATCCATTTAGTCTATGGCTTACAGCCAGTTTATGTATCTGATCACTCACTGCACATTCACAGTGTTGCTGCATATACTTAGATCTGCTGAGCCTCATGTCATCACGCTCCATTTAATGCACAAGTTTAGCCACACCTGCAAGTGCTGCTGGGAAAACTGAGAGCAATGCTGAATGGTGAGGGGTCCCAGGAAGAAAGGAGGGTGGGGGGATAGCATGGCCGAGTCAGGTCCTGGATGTAACAACCTGTGGGTCACACTCAGGTCCATGGGCAGCTTCCCATTAACAGGTAATGCAACCTGACTGGTGTTGATCACATCCACTACAGGAGGAGACAGAGACAGAGAAAGAAATAACAGTTTATTGAAGAGAAACACCCTATGTGCATATGGATGTAATGATGATTGTAACGTAGTAGAAGATCTCTTTATTTTCCTACTTAAGATATCACAGTACTCTTTCTGTCATATGTGTGACAGAGTACTGTGTGCTGGTTCAAGACAGGTCATGATCACTCACAAAAAGTACAGAAAATGGTGCAAATATTTGATTCCCAGCAGAAACCTGGAAGTCTCAGGAACATGTATGCCATACCAAATAATCGGGAGAAGACACAAAACAAAAACCGGAGAGCCACATACTGTTTGTATTTCAAATAAACCTGAAAAGGAGAGCCCATAGTTTATTTAGAGTAAGTACATGCCGGACGTATACAAAAACTCTGCACCGCTGCAAAGTAATATTTCATTTCATTCAAGCCTTGTTGCCTCAAATGAACTGGCTAATTTTCAATATCACATTCAGTGAGGCAAGGGTGTTTGTGTATGTTGAGGCTGGAGGTGCATAAAAGAGAGTAATGAGAGAAAGTGGGCAAGGAGCTGGATTTGAACATTGTCTTTCAGGCATTTCGGTCAGGTACATCAATCTGTCATTGCAAAGGAAAGAAATATAAACCTAAATTTAGCAAAACAACTGAACCAAACTTCAGCGTCCTTTTACATGTGCAAGGAATAGCAAAAGTTTTAAGTCATTTAACTTAAAGGCCATTGTATCCTCCTTCCGTTACACCTGAGTGCTCCAACTGTGGTATGAATAGCACAAATTTGGCCTGATGGCATGACCAACTGAAGTTAAAGCTTAAAGGAGAGATAACAATAACTAGTAAGAAAACAAGCATGGATATTTTCACAAGTTTTGAGAACAAAAACTAAAACATGTGCAAGCACACAGGTAAGTTGATACTGTTTTCATGTGCCAAAGTGACTGACACCTGAAACCAATAAACATTCAGAGGAATATCGATACTGATACAAAGAGCAGACAGATACAGTATGGAAGGAGACACCCTGCACCCTCTGGGGTAAAGGAACAGATGTGGAAATTTACTGAAACTGCCTGTCTGCATAAATGCAACCAAAGATATTACAACATTAGTCATACAATTCCTATGGGTGGATGTTTCTTGAATTGCAACCCATGCTGAATAAGGTTACCTGTTGTAGACCGCACTGTAAAACACACAAGTCACAGCATTTCTGGAAATGTTAATTCATCGCACTGGTTTGAAAAACTAAAACAAACGGAATTAAAAAGACAAGAGCAATTTGCAATTCAAGATCACGTCCCACAGTTTAATCCAAGCGGACTTCAGTTCAAAATTGTCATGTCCATGGGGTTTTCCCCATGTTTTCAGTCCTTTTGTGTTTTATCATGTGTTAGTTTATTTCATGTCTTAGTTTTTAAGTTCATGTTTAGTTAAGTTTTGCCATTGCTTTTTCCTCAGTCCCCATGATCTGGTCATTAGTTCACTCACGTCACCTGTGTCCATTGTCTTCAGCTGCACCCATTTACCAATCACCCTGTTCAGTATTTAGTTTCCAGGTTTCCCCATTCAGTGAACGCCATGCCACCCCACCCCACCCCACCCCAGTTAAGTGTTGGTAGTTGATAGTTGGAAGTGTGTCATTTGTTGTTTTGAAAAATAAACCAAGTTTGCTTTTCACCCCTGCAGTTCGCATCCATGTCCTGCCAACCCTAACTTTGACAAAAATAACACAGCTTTTTGACAGGGATAGCCCATGTGATCCCATGTTTGCTGTAAGTGTGAGACATAGAAGTGCAAAACAAACAAGGTTTTGTTAAGAATCTAAATCTTAAGTGTAGAATTCCGTGCGTAGCTTGTGACCAAAACACATGACAGACAAAAAAAAAATAAAACCTCATCCTAAATTAACAATTTTCCTGTATGACTACAATCCAACCATGCCAGGTAACAAATGAAGGAAAAGGTATGTCTCACTGTCAGCTGATCCATGCCTAGGTGACTGTACAGTATGCTATGTTATCGAAGTTGATGGTTCTTTTTGTTCTTTTTAAATCTTCACGTTTCTCTTTCACACCATAATAAAAATGAAAGATTCAACAGGAAGAACCTGTTGCAGCACCACAGTATGTATTACCAGAAGACTGCCTGTGTGTTCAAAGGAAATCAAACAAACACCAGAGGAGCGGGACGTTGGTGGTGATGGTGGGGAGCCAGATAGCCTGAAAACACTTTCACACAAACACGCACACAATTACCAAAAAAGTAATCTCCCCTGAGAGAGGGGAAATGATCAGGAAGTCAATCTTACTTCAGATATAAACAGAAAAGAAACACCTGTGGCATATTTTTACTCAGAAAACAGCAAAGGCCATTTTGTAACAGCTACACCAGACTTCCATTGACGATGGACAATGTGTCAAAACATGCTCTCCCACTGACAGTCAAAGCTGTGTCAACTGTGTCAAATGTGAAGGGAGAATTCAAATGCCGTATTAACCTTAAAACATTACAAAAAAACCCAAAACATTTCTCTACATAAAACTGAGAAACAGAAATCAAGATTTATAAAAAGTGTTCAGAAAAGGTGATGAGCCAGTGTTGTTTCCTTTGGATCCCCCGGGCAGTACTGCAGAGATGCTTCTATAGCTGTGATGGCTGCATGAGCTTAGAAACACTACTGAAAACCAGCACCCGTGTACAGCACGTCGCTGCACCCACAAATCCAAGTTGAAACTCTACAATGCAAATTAAAAAAAAAATGAAGACGAAAACTGTCAATATAAAATCTTAAAAGTCTTTTCAAACAAACGTGTACAAGTTTTTGCACTCATGCCAAATATTTTACCGAAGGCAGTTTCAGTGTGACTCATTAAATGACACAAAACCAGCTTGGTCACTGCATTGTGTGTTTAAAGAGATAACTAAACAGCTAAGATCTCTTCTGTATTGACCCTGAAGGCTTTCAAAAGTTATATATATATATATATATATATATATATATATATATATATATATATACATATATATACATACATACTTATGGTATTTTTAATCAAGATTATGTCACAGTCTCTTAATTGACCGTACAAAAAAAATAACAAGATAAAATCCGGTCAATTTTAAGACTAAGAAGAAGTGAAAGTTGATAAGATCGGTGAGCTTCTGTGTGCTTGTTTCTATGCCTCTCTTTTGAGCATTGTGGTGCTAAAAATAGCAGGAGACAAACTTCTGGTTTCTGTAATACTATATTCGTTTCACACCATCATCCTCTTTCTGCGGGCCCTTTGCAGCAACCCACTGAAATACTGACACGAACACACATGCACACACCACGGACACACATGCATAGACTTTACTGCTGTACACAAATACACATGCATAGACACACGCTCACAAAGAAACAGTGACTTCCTGTTTCTAAAGTTAGTCTGCACCATAACATCCTCTTAGTTCATTTCGGCAAGCAAAAGCTGCTATTTTGGTTGAATGGCTTCACTGCAGCTCGAGAGTCACAGATATCCTTCTGCAGTATTTATATCCAAACTATGGCTTAAATGTTCTTTGTTTGTTGTTTGGGTTAGTGGTGAAATTGCATGAAGTCTGGCAGTTACAAATCAGGTTAAGAGCCAGTTATAGTGACTATATTCAGAGGCAAAGTGTTGCGTAAATCTAAGCAAAGAATACGGTTTCCAAATAGATAACGGGTATGACAACTTGTGCTGCATGTAAGTTCAGTGTGCCTACACTCAGCTCTTTATTCATGAACTTGCTTGAGAAGACAATAACACTTGTCTTGACCGTTACTCTGCTAGCCACTTTAAGGAGACCCCCTGCCTGCCACCTTTCCCTCTGTCCTTTACAATGTCCCACCCCCTTCCTTGTAGGAATCCACAGCTGCTGGGCACATTCTGTCCCACTGCTTCCGAGCAGCTGGAGTATCAATCTCCCTATGTGTTCATCCCTCTGTGTGTGTGCCTGTGTGTGTGTCCATCCCATGCACCCCCAAGATATTATTAGCTTGCAGTTGTTTCTTCTGAGTGTACACAGCAGGTCTTTGTGTTTGCATAAGTAGGATCTGCTTGTGCGACAGTTGATGGTGCATACACGTGTATTAGTGCATCAGTGCTAGTGTGTGTTGCCGCAAGTGTATTAATAGTACCCATTTGCTTCTTTAGAAGGAGCCTGTCAGTAATCACTTGTGTTATTGTGGGGAATCATGCAAGTGCACATGTGTTTAGGAACAGCAAATTTGTGCATGGCCGTTCCTCAACATATTAATAGCATTTCCCCATTTGTTTTTACAAGTGTGTTGCATGTATATGTGAGTGCATTAAAGTGTATTAATAGCAATCCCAACAGCCAACAAATGCATCTGTATATGTAAGGCATGTGTGCGAGTAGCTATCAGGAACTTTACCAAAACTGCAGATGAATGTGAACAAGGACGTTTTTAAGGAGTTTATAAGCCAACGACTATATTGATAAACTGATGACATTGGATGAAATTACCCAATTCCAGTAAATAGTATTCATATGACATAAAATCAAGGATAAAAACATCTTTACGTGACGGGAAAGATTCTGAATTTATCTGCAACTGTGAAAAATAGATTTTAATAAATGTTAATTGAGATAGTAATGTTGATCGAAAACAAAGGGTGGAACTTGGAAGTGGTAACTCAAACAGTCTATAGCATGCACAGAGTTGTTGAGCAAGAAACCCAACCAATACTCGCTGCATGAAAACCTAGCATATGGAGGCACTTCGGCTTTTGTGAAGCCGAACTACAATACTTTGGAAACATGACAAACGTGAGAAACCGCATTACATGTTTCCAGTCGGGGAAGTATGAAAATAACCCGGCTATAACTATTGACAACCGGAGGACCATCGAGCAGGAACTGTCAAAGTTTCTACTCAATTTGGAAAGGTACAATATCCCATCTCAAAGATCTTTCATTGACACAGTGATCCCCACGCTCAACAACGATACCAAAACCTGGAATCATAGAAGAAAGCCAGCAGGATGTTTCCAACATGCCACATTGTCACAGAAGCTTATGTCACTGTAACTGCATACTTTATCACAGATGCAGCCCTCTGAATTTCAACTGAATCAAATTAATCAAACTGATTGAAGCTATTGGTTGGTCACAAACATCGCAATGGAAAAAGCCCTCATAATTTGGGCTGAATCAATAATCAGACAACGCTCTGTAAGATGCAAATGGGAGGAAGAAAGGAATGCCCTATATGTAACTCACATGAATACTATACTGAGAATAACGTGTTATCTACAAGGTCAGTGGCTGGAATATTGTGGTGCATGAAAACACGGCTCTTGTTAGCTAATCAAATAAATCAGTCAGCGTGTTAAGTAAACTTTGAATGATCAGACGTCTTTATTTTTTGGGGCAAGTCTCAGTTTTTGTTGGCTTCAGTTTCAAGTGTCCTCAGCAGAGGGTGTGCAATGACCTCTGTCAGGTCCAGACTCCAGAAGCTAATCACATTTCTATTGATCTTCCTCATACTTCATACAGTCATGTCTTTGAAAGTGTTGGAAAGAGCCATGGCCATTGTGTGCTATTTGCCGTTTGGACAGAAGATCAAGTGAGGTGTATCACTGATGTCATCAGGGTAATAGTTGTCGTAACACCATGTCAAACCATTATAACAATTAATATCAGCATCCCAAGCGCACAGCTTTGCATATGACATACTGACAGTGGATAGACTGGCAGTCTAATTGCGGAGAAATGAAAACACACCGTGGCACAGGTATATATAATCACAACAACATAGACCATTTATGTAGCCAGCCCTAATGCAGGAGCATAAATCAAGCTTTAGTCACAAGTGTTTTGTTGTTCTGGTGCTTTCTGTGGACGAATGTTCAAAGTTCACGGTATCATAAAACTTCTGTTGATCTTGTACCCCTAAGGCAGGGCAGGAAAAGTTGAGGGGTCTCTAGTTAACTGTATCACAAGCTTGAATGCTTTTTAATGTGACTCTCCAGCTTAATTTTATACAGACAAACAGACTGGCAATCGTTGAAAAAGAGTTTCATTATTTTGCCTGTGGGTTCGACCGGGTCACAGGGGGGCACATAGCTAAATATGGTCCAAAGTGCTGTCATAAGATTGGCACGAGTCTGAAATTCATCATCACAATTTATGATACTGCTTGAAGACGCACGCTGATGCTTTCATGCCCTGGCAGGTACTTCTCAATCATAACAGAAAGCTGAAACACAGAACATTTGTAGCTACTAATTACACACCACCCTTCTGATACACCACACGCAGGATCAGGTTAACATTGCCCTCAATTATGCAAAGTAGGCCCGAGCCACAACTTGACCTGACGGAAACACCGGCTGATTTCCTTTATGTGCTTAAAAAGAAACTCACTGAGCAGCCAGACATGATCCGATTCAGTTCAGTGGTCTAAGCATGTCATCCCCACCCACAAATATCCACCCCTGCTCTGTGACACCAACATTTACAGATGCTACCTGAGAGAATGCCTTCCACACTCACACATAAACATATTGGCACATACACTAGTTATTTTACATGTGAAAATCTGGCTGGCATGTGGATGATTTGAATGAGAAAACAGGTTCTCATGTCGACTTCCTACTATAAGTCACCCGTGTGCCAGCATTATAATGTCTACAGCAACATTGTCTGTTATTGCACACAAGGTAAGAAGAGCATGTACGCAGAAGGGCTTCTTTGTTTCAAATTCACCCTGCAGTCAGAAAGAATAAGGTTACTGTCTTGTGGTGCTCGCCAGCTTTTACTGCTGGTTTTGATAAAGTTACTGTTCTGTTGATTTCCCTAATACACTTTCTTTTCTTTCTTTCTTTCTTTTTTTCTCAAACACACACAAATACACACTCACATGATAAACAGCAGAGTGATGGTTCTTCTGCTGTGTTTTTGAGGGGCAGAGTGTATCAGTAGTCAGCTGAGTTGATCTTAAATCAGGAACAGGAAATGTGATCTGGGCCTCTGGCCGGTCCAGAACACTGTCCCTATTGTCAGTGCACTGCTGTGGCTCACACTAGGAAAACACTGGGGACTTTTAAAGGTTATCTGTCCTGTGGAAAGGTTGATATTCCCCTATACAACGGTGCAGTACAAAAACATACCCAAAATTGGCATACAGCATATAAAGAACCGATCATCAAAAATGTCTTTGTCTTTGCTATGCTTCTTAGTTTAGAATTAGAAGCCTATCTGTGGTCAATCGAAGTATAAAAAATAGCTTATCTACCAATGTGTGGAGTAGGGATGAACCTCTAACCAGTGACTGATCCTTCCGGTGGAGGGTCCCTTTATCGGCGGTCACTTTAGTCAACCAACAGAATATCAATTCATATCCACTTTAATCATTCTTCCCTAACGTTTAAAAAATGTTGTACTGATCACATTTTGCATTGGTCACTGGATAAAAACAAGTGATCAGAACATGTCTTCTTGAGCTTTGGAAAACAATTTACACTCTGTTATGACATTTTATGGAGAGGGGAAGTCCAGACAAACCATTGTCAGATTACCTCGTTTTGAGAATGTTTTCTCTCGCTCTACTTACAACTCTATAGTAAACACAAATGTAAAGACAATTTTACTTGCCAACTGCCTGTTACTTTACTTCAGCGTTCCTTACAGTGGTCATGTGTTGAACTTTTCAATATATGGAGGGCGTCAAGATTGTACTTAAATAAGCGACCGGCACGTGTGTGCCAGTTAATGTGTGGTAGCGGGAGGTCTCAGGCTAGGTAATGCATGTTTGAGGGGCTCTTGAGTGCAATTTGTTTTTAATTCACATTTGCATGGTCCATGACAATCTCAAAAGAGGCCCACCCCACAGAAGTTGGCTGGTATATACAGAAGTGTAAAGACATAGCTGAAATATTTATCTGTGCTACTTTGGCCAAAGTATGTCACATACCCATTCGTAAGACCCCAGTAAACTGTGACAACTTCTGAGAAAAAGGCCATTATGTCTCCTTTGAATAACTTTGGATTTCTATGAGAAAGTCACGAGCTATGGTGAAACCCTGCTTCATACCTCAAAAGTAAGTCAAAACAATGCGGCATAATAACAACCTATATCACAACAAGACTTCTAAGAATTATATCAATAGTCAGCGTTGCTTACGACGAGTTAGGTTAAGGCGTGACACGCAACTGAAACTATAGCTGAATGAGGAGAGGCGACTTTAGTTGTTTTTGTGTACCTCAGAGAGAACAAAATGTATGTTAACACAAAGAAAAATTCACAGACAGACACTTAAAATGATGAGAGGGAAAAAAGTGAGGGAGAAATTGAAAGGGCAATAGAAAAAAAAAAGAGCAGCAGAGTGCAGGTGGTGTTGATTCCTCTGGCATGGCCCTCATGAAACTAATGCAATTGTATCTCTGCAACAGCACTGAGGCTATGACCTCATCCTGGGCTGTGAGAGCTAACCTGGACACTACCAGGCATGGCTGCTTTGAATATTTACGTGCATGTGGGTTTCATTTGCTGAAGTCTGAGCGAGTTTGGGAGGGATACAATGATTTTTATGACTATTGTCACATACACTTCCCACCCTTGAGTCAACGTCTCAATTAGGGGCAGATGCTGTTTCCAGTGGAAACAAAACACACTCACAATTAGCCCTCAACACGATAATTGCACGATTATTAGTTGCGTTTGGCACCATAAATTAGTTCAATTGCTCCGTGACAGATTAGAATAATTGCTGGGGAGCCTTTTTTTGTTGCAGTCATTTTGCTGTCTTACATTTACATTTGGTATTACATTTACCTACAGCGGGTAACAACCCTGTAGTAAGTTGCCCGGGAGCCCAGAGCTTTGCATTTATTACACAAAATGTTCAAGTGTTAGGTTTGGACATTTCAGTCAGGTGAGGACTTACACCTGCTGGATTTGGACACGAGCCATAGCACCGCAGCGTTTCTTTAATTTAATTCGCATTTTTAACAAACAACACTGGGACACGTCAGTCATTCAGCTGACATGCATCCCTGTTCACAAGAAAGCATTGAAGTAGCAGTGAAGACATGTCACCGCTAAACTTTTGTTGTTGATGTTATAAGAGGTTGACTCGTTACTCAACAGTTTGGGAGCACAAGTAAACACATCCTACCTTGAGGGGAAGTTTTGGTCTTTTCAAATAAATTCATGCGACATCGATGCAGAAGAAGCGGATGTAAACCTCGCCCGGCAGTCTATCCTTGTCATCTTCGGTGCTTTTTGACTAAGCTGGTCGTCACTGTGACAGTTTGCGGACTGTTCTTTGTAATAGCATAAAAAACAAAAAAAAAGTGCCGTTCCAGGCGTCAACACGCGTGCTTGTCGCGAGCCGTAAATAGTTTCCTGGATTAAACCCTGTTCCGTCAGAGAGTGACCGTCCAATTTCCACCGAGCCTTGCTCTGCGTTTGTCCGTCTCCCTGTCGCTGAGCAGAGCTGTAGGTGGCGAAACTGCCCGTGAACCCGGCTGGAAGTCTCACTTTCATCTGCGTGAGTGTGCGTCTTTGTGCGTGTGTGTGCGCGTGTGTGTGTCCGTGCTGCTGATGTGAGGGCTCCATCTGCTGCTGAATTCAACTGGGTAAGGATGCTTGGTGTGTATTGTGTTTACTCTTCACCTTTAGGTTTACTTTTGGCATAGGCTACACGTGGAAGCAATGCAGTCTGCAAGCATACAACTGAGAAGAAAACACATTTCCATTTTTTTTAAAGTCAAAGTTAAAGCAAAGAGGAAGAAAATGAATACATGAAACAGCTTGTTGTGAAACTGTGACATGATTATACTGTAAAATAGCACTTTGCTCCAGATATAGATTAGTCTGACTGCATAGTAATCATTAGAAACACATAGACTGATAAAAAGCCTTGGTTTACCTCCAGTTTTGAGGATTTAAAAGAAATTTTGATGATCAGAGCCTTGGGTAACTTGGCCCCCACAGTGAAAACATCGACTTCCTTCATGAATGTTGGTGGGGGGGTTCAGTGCCACATGTGACTTTAAAGACCCTCTCTGCTTATAAGCTGATACTCCCCACCATCTAGTTCAGAACTGAAGAGGCCTTTCGGATGAGAGGTGAAACGTCTTCAAGATCCAAGAAGAAGGTCCAGTTGCCCTTATTCAAGCTCCTATGATTCCTTTAAAATGTCACAGTTTTCCTAGAAGTTCACATCTCTGTGTTCTTGGATGGGATGAATACTGTGTGACTAAGTCAAAATTAAGTAAATAATGGGCCAAGTTACATTCAGCTATGAAAGCTAAATATTTATTCTAGATATTCAATTTTGGATTCACAAACATAACTTCACCTCTGAAACTTATTTCATGTGGAGCAAAACCTTTTTTAATGCAGTCCGTTTTTGTCCTCAAATCAGTTCTGATTGCAAACGTATGAATTTTCCATTCTAAAGACACGAGGTAACTCCTCACAGCTGCTCCCGGTCGCAACAACAGTAGCTCAATTTCTATTCAAGGAAGCCACTGCGGTGTAATAGTGAGCCAACATCATCGCCAGAGCCATAAAAGTAGTGGTAGTGACAGTCATTTGAATTTAACCATCCCTGATTATGTTAATAATGCCATAAATGATAATGACAATTAATGACAATGGAAAAATATCTGTAGCTACAGTTTTCGGATAACAATGCAATGGAGAACAAACATACATGCTTAGTTACATTCCATATATATAGAAATACAGGTTCTGCAAGAAGTAAGCTCTGAATGAAACACAGCAACATGCGTCACTCTTGATAAGCACCGCACATTCTGTACCTACGAGAACACTATGCTGTAATAATGGCTGACATGAATCAACCAAGACACTGATAAGCATTTGTATGTAACACTTGTATTGTTATATGTAACTAAGCGCTTTCATTAGACTCAATCCACTAATAACAAAGAACTATATTTGGTATGCTGAAGAAACGTCCCACACTCACCAACGCACTGCAAAATAACATTATCTGCCTAATCCTTTAATTGGTACCAAAAAAAAAAGAATAGTTCAAATTAGGTCTTTGAATCCAGTGGTACCAAGCATTTGATATGTTGTTTATCCTTTTAGTTACCGACATACACACATTTTAGTATCTTACTATTTCAGTTTGTAGCTACAAGTGATGACTCATTTTTAAAGATGATTTTTCAAAAAGCCACAAATTGAAACAGAGGCTTGGGTGATCAAAGTTAAATAGCACAGAGTCAAAGTAAGAAACAGTGATAAAGACATTTTTCCAATGTACTTTTTTCAGAGAAAGGATCAGAAACGTGGCTCCGTGACCATGAGTAATCGTGCATCATGGGGTTTTAAGGAATGCCTGTACCATTAATAACTCATGTCTTCTGTCTCTCTTTGAGATGTTTAAACCAGAAATGATCCAACACACGCATACAAGCTGAAATCTCCACCTCTATATGGTTATGCTGAGGACATGACATACTACGGAGAATAATACTCATCTGTATTACTCTCAAAAAGAGCAGGATGAGGGTAATAAGAACCAGTACGGTCCTGTCCCTGTGTTCTGCTTGTTTTCCTTAATAGTCACACTGTTTAGAGAGTTTAATTTATTACCTTAAGACAAATGTAAGGATTATTGTAAAGGGAAGTGGTGTAAAAATGTAAATATGGTCATCGAAATGATTTAGCAAACCACAAATTGTGTGAAAACAGAGAGTTAAGCCAGAATGATGGCTTCAACGTTACATCCTGTTAAAAGGTAATTGGATCAGCTGTAGAGCCCTGAGATGCTGTGGGAACATATAAAACATCTCTTATATCGTAAGGCGCTGCCTTCTTTTGTTCTTGACAGTCTGCTAACTTCCCTTCTTTGTATTCCTATTTTAAGATCTGACCACCATGCAAACTCACTAAACAAGAAAGTTCTGTTTCAGATCACATGAAAGTTCACACATGTAGATTCGGGTGTACACACATTCAAGGAAATATGTTTATACACTGTTTGCTATTCTCACATGTCCTCCTCCAAATTGAGATCTTGTTCAGTCTCACAGTCATCACCCTGCTTGTGGCCAAATCCACACCGAGCCAAGTAAAGTCAGCATGCAACCCTAAAGATAAGTCCTGTTTCGGTGAATATAACTATTAAAACAACAGTGAAGTGGGCCAGTTTTTTTTAATTTTTTTTTTTTATTTCATGTGACTGAGACCAGTCTTGGTCCTCTTAGGGAGACAGTGGGTTTCTCATTGTTAACATAAATTGTGTACCTAAGGGGAAAATTGTGGCCAGAGTTTAAAAAAAAAAAAAAAGAAGAAAATGCTATCAACAACAGAGCGTCTTTTCCCTTGTACTCTTGGCAGTTCATCCCACAGTCACAGGGCTGACTGCGGCCTGAATAATTTGAGATACATTCAAGCAAATTGAATTTCATAACATTCCATTTTGAACAGCACATTCTTGAGACAGTGCTTCTCCCGTCTACAGATGTAGAGAGTGCCTGGAAATGATTGCTCCTGAAATTGCATTTTCCTGAAAGTAGCCAATTTAACATGGTTATTTGAAAATTACATTCTAAATCTAAGAATTGATGTATTTACTTATTATAATTTCATGGGCCATTATGGACATATTATTCTTAGGAATCATGTCAAAGCCAGATCATACTTTTTGCAAACGATTTGCAACAATATCGGTTTATTGGTCACTGTAAAAGTTTATTTGCAGGGCCGAATAAGTTTGCATTTACGTCTACCTCTGTCAGCACGTCATCATCAGGTATAGATGGCAGAGCTCACACCTCCTATCTTTCACCCTCCAACTATTACCACAGTGCCTCTAAATGAGCTGACCTATTTATGACATGTGTTTGAGGTTGTGTTTGTGTGTATAATCAACAGTATCCTAAAAGGAGGAGCTGTCTTTAGACAGTTCATTAAAAACATCCACACCTTTCAGTAAAATGAGAAAATAAGCTAGATTCTGTTGGTAAAGTCGTTCTATAAGTCTTGTCACTATGCTCTCATAGTTGCTCGATTTTTTTTTTTTTTTTTTTTTTTTTTTTTTTTTTTTTTTTTTACTGAATCCCCACAAGGGTTTTAAAACCTGAGAGCCAGAACAGCCAGGAAGAGAAATGACACATGTGGCATATGTGGGTAGGACTCCAAGGTGGAGGTTTGTGGCCAGTGGGGCTCACTCCTCTTCCAGTCACAGGAAGCCGGTAGGAATGAGAGGAATGCAGTCAGGCACTACGGTGATGGAGGAAGCAGCAGTTGCAGGGCAGATTGCCAGAATAAAATGAAAAAAGAAAAGAGAGCAGGAAAAGATAGGGGGAGTCAGAAAGTGATCAGAGAGTGAAAATAATTAAGATGTACAAACTTCATTGATATTCACTATTTGATGTAGATAATTGGGGACAGTAATGGAGGGTCAGTGACAAAAATCACACGGAATATTTCTGGGAATTGTGGAGCGTGTAGAGTTATCAGTTGGACCGATTTCCTGACATTGGGTGGAAGCTGTGGACCCACAAACAAGAATCTGCTCTTTTTGCTATCCAAGGGGTCATCCTACCTTACAGACACATAGATGCACTCAAAAACAGGCCCAGACATGAAAACAGCAAAGGTATGCACACAGATACAAACAGAATGTTACAGAGAAACCTGCTGTTTGCCTGTTTTACTCAAACCCTTCCAGTATCTCTTAGTTTAAAAAAGTTACCTACCCCTCTCTGCGTCAGATACTCTTATTTTCTCTCTCATTTCTTGTCAACCTTTTTGATCCGAGCACATGATCGAAAAAAATGGCAGTTGTGATTGCAGAAGTACTGAACTGCCATGTTTCTTTAGCTCTGATAAGGAAAACATGAGACGCATCAATGTTAATCAAACTTTTATGGGCTATCTGAGAAGAGTCGTCTGGTTATCATGTGACTACGCAAATTATTCAGCTCACTGTTTTGGTTTAATAGATCACAATCCATGTTTAGATTCAGTCTCGCTGCTCGCATGAGCCTGTCTTTTTTTTGTTTTTTTTCTTTCATTTTTTAACCCGCATCAGGCAGACCTTTTTAACAAAATAGTAAACCTCAGAAAGACAAAGACCAAGAAGCTAATGAAAATATAAAGCATTTAGCAGCTAAAAAGTTAGATGGTGTGGTTGGTTAAAATGCCCCAAAGTGTCAGGGGAAAAAAAACTGGAAAAAAAAAGAAACACACCTAGCTTTGAACCATTATTGTGGGTAAAAGAAACAACAAAGACATCCATGTAAACTATGAATCTCTCAATCATTGTCTAGAACATGCAAAAAAATAAAAGAAAATAAAAGAAAACATCTCATTCTACATGTAAAACAGCGGTTTTGGAAGTGTGTAGTTCTTTCATCACTTGAACTCTATAGTAAAAACCATAGCACGTGTTCAGGTGGGTCCCGCTAAGCTAGAGCTCGCAGCTGCGTGGTGGCTTTGAACCGAGAAGGCGCTGGAGGCTGCTCACAGCGGTGGGTGCCCTCTAAAGCCTGTCTGCTTCCAACAGCAAAGCAAAGTGTAACCACAGAAGGGAGAGATAGCACTCAGCTCCCGCTTAGTTTCTCTGGAAACTGACTGTGACGATGGAAAGTGTTGCTTTACGACGCCCTCGCACTCACGTATGAGCAAGTGTGGAAAAAATTTAAAACACAGTGTTTAGAACAACGTGCAAAGCTTTCAAAGGTTTGGCATGTGGCTTTCAATGAACATACACATCAAACTGAATTAACTTTTGAGGTGACAATCTCACTGAAGCAGCAGTAACATTCATTCGTGCTTGCTCTGAGAAGTCTTCAGATTATGGAGGGAAATGTCCAATAAATAAATGTAATGGGACAAATAATGTATTTTTTTATTATATGTCCTTGGTTGTTGCAAGCGCTGTTTCCAACATGATCACATCAACAAGAAAGAGAATAGAAGGCAAAAAAAAAATCTTTTAATGTATCATATTTCCAGCTAATAGGGGCTTTCAGCTCTGTTCGAGTAGATCCTAAAGCTCTTAAGTTAAACTGCCTCCTCTCCACCATGACAATAAAGATCAGCTGCTACTTTAGAATAGATGATTGCAGTAAAACTACTCTTCCACAAGATGGTGGTATTTAAATAAATAACTATTATTTGTTTACTAATCAAACACAAATAATAGCCTTTTAAGATATTAAACATAGAACTAAGCTTATTAGAGGCCAGTCACTGGTATGCCGCACATCACGCACGCTTCTTGAGGGCCTTCCTTATTACTTATATGTACTTACACATGGAGAACCTTCTTCAGACCAGAGCAGACTTAATAACAGGTGATCTGTAGTTCTGATCTACCACAGAGCCAAGTTGCTATGCTGTACTTTAGCAATTTGGAAAATTATATTTTAATAATAACTGGATATAGAAAGCAAATAGAAAACAAAGATGCGCTGAAGGAGTTTTCTGGAGGCAAAGAAATGACTTTTTAAAGTTAAATCCTAGAATTTGTGGTGAAAGTTCAGACACCATTCCCAAAGCAAATGTCTCATCTTTTAAAAGGAAATGCAACGCATTTCAAGTAGTCCCTCTGTGCCCTCGGTGGAAGTGCACACACAGAGCCGTGGTCTGAGACTCAGAGAGGGAGAGTTCATGTCCCACAGGGCCACTTCTGGCTGTCTGTGGCCCCTTAACCTGATGCCCCTCGACCTTTACAAACCAAACAAACCAGAAGTCTGATGATTTATCTTATAGATAGAAGTAAAAACCCTCACATTTTTCAAATTATTTATACAGTTTGGCTGCTCTGACTGACATTTCCTTGTTTTCCTCATTGTGCTCAATGTGGCTTCAGGTTTCAATACATTCTCAACAGGGTGTCAGCTATCAGGTATTTTTCATTATTTTCTAATATAACTGAAGTGCCCAAGATAAAGTCCTCAAATGTATTGTCGCATATGCCCAATTGAAGCCGAGACAGTTTATTACCATAGAAGACAGATTTGGATTTTTTTTCTAACTCTATAAAACATGGAGTTGTTTTCATTACCGCCAAGGCAAAACTAACCAAAACAGTGAATGCAATCATTATTGCCCCCTTCATTTTAAAGAAGACACAGAGCAAAAGTTTGATTTATAGCCCCACAAACCTCATAGACTTGTCTAAGAATGGAGCTGCATAGGAGTGTAAAAATAGAGCAAAAGTGTAGTGTTTTGACCAAGACAGCAAGCAAAAGCTGAGGCCAGCACTTCATCTCTTGAAGCAAGATTCATGTCGGAGCACATAAACAAGGAAGAGCTAAAAAAGCTGCCATGCAGTAAATTCTTTTAATATCATTTCTAATATTGTGGTTTCGAGCATGTGACATGGGATGGGATGTACAGAGTTGGTTGAGTAAATAGATGCATCTCTGAGCAAAAGATGCCCAATCTTTTTCAGTACATGCTTTTTGTTAGCAGTGCCCTTACTTCAGTGATGTGACAACACTTTATTTCATTTTCATTGTCAACCAAACCTCTTTTCCCTTCATCACTGGCGCTCTTTAGTTATTTGCCCAAGCGGTTCAATGCAGTAAGGAGCTGTTGTTTTGTGTCTCCTCTTTTGTTGCCTCTCTAATACTTTTCATGGACACAGCTGCTCTCCGGGGTGGGTAGCTCTGTTTCCAATTTTCTACCTTTCCCCATCCTGAGAAACAACACTTTTTGAAAACCAAACAAATGAAACCAGAAAAAAATGAAGTTCTATTTTGTGCGTCTTATTATTCACCACAGTGTTTGTCCTGGGTGTGTGACTTTTAGAACATTTGCATCAGCCGCAACACTGAATGCAGGAGAAACTCGAGCGTCTCATAGATGAACAAAACCATAACTGACCAATGCCCTGGAGTATCAGTGAAGATGAACCATACCAACAACTGCAGTCTGAAAAAAGAACCATGTCCACATCTGCAAAACTTGCAACTAAAATCTTCTCTTTAGCGAATAAAATATTGACATACTCTGCTGGTGATATACAGTACAGTCACTGAAGAAGGAATTTCTTTACACAGCTGCTAATCATTTCCTCATATATATAAATATATATGACATACAAATGCACAAATTCTTACCGCTTTTCAGGGCTGACGTTCAGGGAGAGGTCCCTCCGAGCTTCCTCAGCAGTCCAGTCAGAGCGGCAGCAGCGGGACAGACTGGTTGGCTTGGGGAGAAGATAGGTCCTGCTTTGACAGGGGAGTGGTGGTACAGCGCTGGAGCCCGTCTGTGTGCTGAGAAACGGAGTCACACAGTCAAACTGCTTGACACTACAAGCTCCCTCTGACTTTTCTGTGTCTTGCACTTCCTCTCATGTGAGCTCAACTAGTTTGTTCTCATTTTTTTCCCCCTCTCACTCGCACACTTAATCACACCCCTTTAATTTTCTTTCTCAGAGAGGATACAGTTGCTCTGCCCTATCATTCCCCCTGTAACTTTCTGGCAGTGCTGCCCCTGCTCTAGAAGCTCTGGGGAGGGAGGAGGGGGCAGTGGAGATTGTGTGCATGTGTGTGTTTGTGTGTGTGCTGTAGTGAAAGAGAAAGAGAGCGCGACAGATTGTGTAGTCACTTGTATCTGCAGACAATGGCAGGAAGTGTAGCTTCAGGATGAACAAAGTACAAAAGACTGCAATAAGAAAAGTACATCAAGCATGAAGCATCTAATTAAGTACTAAAAAACTCTGACACTTTGCTTGATAAAGTGAGACAAATTCAACTAATACAAGTGTTTGTGGGACGATGGCTTTATTTAATTTAGTTGCAGTGTTTTGTGAATGCATTGTGTTTTTTCAGATCATCTACAGCCCTTTTGCTGGAGAGCACATTTACTTGCATGATTCAGTTAGATCTGTGTAAATACACAACTGAAGTATTCAGCGTGATTACTTACACAAGGTGACACATTTCACTTCACCAATTACATTTCAGCCTGAGTAAAAGCCAGGAAGCTGGTGATTTAGTAGAGAACAGACCCACAGTGTCACAAACATTTACTAATCATAGTTTCAGTGCGATCTTATCTCACCAAATGCCTGCTGGTAAAACAGCTGCTTTGCAGAAATCGTTCATATGTTTCATTTCTATTTGAGAAGCTAAATCAGAGGTAAACATAGGTTATAATGTCATGATGTGCAATCATTCTCTTGAAGTCTGTAATTTTGGTAACGTTCATTTCCGCGGAAATAAAAGCGGAAAAGAAAACTTGCTGCCGAATGTGGTTTCATCAGATTTGTCATCACTGAGGTCTGTGAAGAGCACTGCACATTCATTCATACAAAAATGTGACATCAAAAAGCAAAAAAAAAAGGAAAACGAATGTTTTGCAAGAAGTGACTGGATGAGGATGGAGTGATATACCTGTGTTGACAATAATCACGATGCTTAAAGAATATGAATGTCAATATTGTGTTGGTAATACACATGCAATATTTAAGGTTCCTTACCCATTACTTTAAGTTTAATTCAAAAGCTATTTTCAAGCGTTTTTTCTTTTTTTATGAATATCGTGATAATATTGCTGTTGTGAATTATTTTGAACACGATAATCTTATATTGACAGTCCTGACGACTCCAAACCAGTAAGTGCCATGTTTGTGTTATGTGTGTAAGATACCATAATGATTTGAAAACCATAATCATAATAGTAATATGGACTGAGGTGTACGATGTTGTTGATACTATAATCTCTTTAGATTTTTTAACATGATTGAAAGACGGACTATGCCTAATACTTGGTGTGTTTTAATTATCGGTTCATCAGTACAGTGTTTTATTCTGCCTTTTTTTAATCCAAGCTAATCCCTCTTTTCGTCAGACAAAACAATGCCACAGTCAGACATAACAACTCTGTAGTGGACGGCATACTAAAACTAAGCCAACACACATTAACCCCGCTGGACTGAATTAACCTGCATTGATTTAAGGCAGTGCACGCTTCATGGTTTCCTTTGTTCGTGGAAGAGAAATGCAGCTAAAAGCCTGACAACTCCTCTAACCTCAACTGTTGTGTGGTCTGGCTCCCTCCGCTACTGCGCTAGCAGCTATGGATTAACTTTCTGGTTCAGATGTAACTTCATCCTTTGGGAAAACATACTGACCAAAGGGAACTCATGTTTGGGGGTTATGACCCTTTGTCGGTGTAGCATGTGAGAGAGAGCCCTAGGCTGGCTCTCCTTGGTCTCAGTTTCTCCTCAAACAAACTTTAAAGAGAATGTGAGGTTTAAACATATTCAAAATCTATGAAGAAAAATGGGATAAAAGCAACAAATCTGATAGCTACAATAGCATAGTTTAAAAAAAAACAAAAACTGTAATGGATTAACAGGAATTTAATGAATTTCAGCAATTGCTTTTGTCTGTGTCTCTTCATATTTTGTTTTAACCTCTTTTAAAGTAATTATGGTAATGGACAGAGAAGAATTTGCATTTACAATTTAGTTCATGTGGGTTTTGATATACAGAAGAGGAACAAGATGCATTCGATGAGCTCACTTTCCAAACACTGAATACCATAGTTCTCACAATCTGGCGAAATCCGCTTCTCACTGTTGAACTGATAGAAATAGCTAACCTGTTCCTTTTGGAGCGCAGAGAGGAAAAAGAGAAAAGAAAAAAAGACGTCAAGGCTGATAAGAAGCAGGTTAGGAGTCCTTGAGGAATACAATGGGATCTGCATCATCTGGAAACATGAGGTGGCTGTTAAAAATCCCTAAATATCAATGCATGGAGGAGCAGGAAGAAAAGGGGGGCACCTTTATCTGCCAGAGCAGTTGAGACAAGCCACAAAAAGGAAAAACTGGACACAGCTTATCAGCTTGTGAATGACCATCTTTTTCCCCATTATCTGCTTCAACTGTATCTACTTTGTGGTTGCCTTTATTGGCATTTATGAGATTTTTTTTTTTTTTTTAAGGAAACCTCCTATGTTGTCTCAGAATCAGATTAATTCTTTCTGTCGTGTTCTCAACACTTCTGGGAATCATTGCACGTGCTTTGCTCATGGTACTAATAATGCCTGAGTTTTAAGGACCAAACAAAAATTGTATCTTTCTGGACTCCTCATCTGAGGAACTATTACCAATGTTTTTGCTATAACCTCCTTTTAACAATCGGGAATATTGAGCAGCTTTTTGTTATTGCTAGCAATGTTCATAAAAGACAAAAACCTGCAACTTTGTCCGTCAATAGTTTCTGAATTATCTACCAACAATGGCTCTTTTCTCTGTTAACAAATTGTTGTATTTTATGTCATTTCTAGCTGGCCACTTTAGCTGTTTTTATTAAAGTAATGTGGGAGTGAATGATTTATTATGCATTTCTGAACATCTTTGGGGGTCTGCGGGTGAAAGGTGGACACAATAAGCGGATCAGTTGGTCCTCGATTTTTATCCTCAAAGTAAACAAGATTAAGAATCTGACAGTTTTCAGTGCTTGACACTTTTTAATATTCGTTAGTTTGGAAAAAAAAAAATCATTGAAGTTCATTAGCAGAAACAACAAACACCACTGCTGCTGTGTAGAGCATAAAGGCTGTGGTGACCTCTTGAAGAAACACGTCCACCTACCGTGTCAAATATACTTACATACATCTGAGAACACTGGCTGCTGTGCTTCTCAGCTTTCAACAGCCTGAGCGGCGAGCCGACCCGTCTCACACAGGATGGGGGAGTTTCCTGAAAGGTCATGGTTGTTCCAGCCAGACCAAACACTGGCTAATTGCTTTGTTGTTTGTCGGGTCGGTGCCTGTTTTTGTGTTGCACTTTTCCTTTGTTTAGCATTCCCGAGTATATTACCTGAGCCTGTGCCTAAAAGATGGGGAGGACAGTAAGAGGAAGTTTGAAAAATGCAAGACAAAGAAAAGGGAGGTCAAGTACTGAAAATATCAAGGCAGTGGTTGCATGATGGATGCCGTGATTAGGCCTTGAAGGGGCCCCTGACTCTGTTAGACTCTCAAGCTAAAAATAGCAGAAGTAGGAAGGTGCTTATGGGACCCAGGGGGAGAGGACTGGAGGGATAGGACGAGCAGGGCCTGCAGTAATTGGTGAGAGACAAACAGCTGGGGCAGTGTGTGTGTGTGTGCGTGTGTGCATGGGTGTGTGTTTGTGTATATGAGGGGGCTCTGCTGCCTCCAGCTGTACTCTGTCTTTCAGGCTTTCAAATTGTAAGAGTTCCTATTTGTCTTTCACATATACAAACACACACACACACACACACACACAGCAGGAAGGAGCGTAATGGGTCCCTGACAGCCAGAGCCTTAAAGAATGAAAGAATGTGCAACATGAGGCAGAGGAACAGCTGTATAGAGGGGGGCCAAAAAGGAGGGTGGGGGCAGTTGATTCATAGAGAGGGGCGAGGTACAGCCACAGAAGAAATTATGAAAAGAGGTGGTGGTGTTGGCGGTGAAAGTTCTTGGGTGGGGTGTGTGTGTTTCGGGGGGGGGGAGGGTTTGGGGGTTCTAAGTAATAATATGCGGAGAGGGTGGACTTCTCTGGAATCAACAGATTTATCGGTTTAAGTCAAACGTCGGTCTTAATCAGCTCCAGAATGTTTCTGGCTGGGACTGGAAGCTCAGCAGATGTTTTGCTCAGCTGTTGCAGAACTGATTCACAGTTGGGTCAATGTGCCTCCTATTAAGTGGGCTCCATGTAATGAAACAGCCTTGGGAACTTGAACAGAGCCTCAGAGAGGCTGAATGAACAAGTCCAGTGCAGGGACAACAAGCTGCAGATCCTTTGTGTGCGTGTGTAGGAAGAGGTGGGAGGTAGCAGAAAAATGGCTTTTAATTTTGTCTCTGGACTCCAATTTGACATTGATCTGTTGATTTGCTGGATATCTATCCATATAAGTTTACACATTTATGAGCCATTTATCATCTGTTTTAGAGTAAGCTGTGGGCAAGATAATAATCTGTACGTTATATTTTGGCGCTGTTGTCACAGCCTGTATCTATATGCTAGAAAGCATCTGCACGTGGTTTATTGTGGCGCCGCCTTAATTCAGAAGACAAGCTACGTTTTGTTCAGCCTACACAGGGTGAGAGAAAACAATCGTAAAAAAATGAAAGAAAAAACATGGCACGACAAAACCACAAACATCATGAGATGGAGCAAGAATACCACAGTGCCAGGTACGAACATTAAACAAATGTGACATCTCCGACAAACATATCAGTCTCAGAGATCATTGAGTTTGAGTTTTCATTTCTTCTCGTTGAGTTTCTCCAGAAAATTTGACATACCGTCAGCACACACCTGGATCACATGCACACACTTTGCTAAGAAATATTTAGCCTCCGAAGCTTAACTTCTTGTGAAATCCCCCCCTCCCAAATATACCACAGTCGCCGTGGTTGGAGATGACACTTATCTCAGCATCTGAAGTGTGTTTGTTGCTGTGTGTCTGCCTGTACTTGAGATCAAGGTTGTGCAGGGGCTACATGTCGCAGTGCACCTGTGCACCGGCGGAAATGCAGCTCCCTCAATAACCACAATATGCACACAAAGAGAAACATACACGATTGCACACTGGCCACCTGTACTGTCTCTTTTAACTCTTGAAAGACTTAAGTTGTTGTGAACACATCCTCACTGCAAGTGTGTTTGCTTGTTACCTCACCATATTGGTTTTTCCTTAAATATAAATAAATAAATATAAAAATAATTTATTTTATATAAATATAAAATTGTGCAGGCTGCAAATTTGTAATATAGAAACCTTTAAACAAAGCACTTAAAGTATGTTTCGTGAAGAACAGGCTCTTTGCTTTGACAAATTCTGTTTGTCTATTTGTCTTGTTGAAACCCATGATTGCCATGATTCCATCTGAGAATAATTGATCAGATACGAAGTCTCTTTTAGAAAGCATGTTCTGAACATCCGTGTACATTTCTGTAAAAAGCTGAAAAATAGAACATCAACACTGGTAAATATCAAGTTTGCTTGTAAACTGTTGATTAAAGAACAAAATGCTAAATGAGATCTTGAACACAGATAGAAAATAAGGTAGCTTGGGAGGTATTTCATTTGACTGATTATAGTTCATATACATGAACTTTTGATGGTAACTTGTGGTCATTATGCTAATTTGTCACTCGGGCATATCAGGTCTAAGTTGCTGAGAGAAGCATGCACTGATTTGTACGGCAGACAAGAGGTGGTGAAAATTCAAAGAGAAACAATGAAAAACGACTGAAGCATTTGTACATGCTGCCAAATGAATGTCTGTGAGTCCGAGACAGATAAAAGCATCCAAGCCCTCCAGTCCTTGACAGAACTGTGCTGAAACTTGTTCCACTGGCTCTGCTGACCTTGGTTGACTGGAAGTACCCTAAAGGAATACTTTCCAGTGTGGGGAAAAAGATGCAGATAAACAGAAAGCATTATTTTTGTTTGAGCATCTTAACACATTAAAGACGTTATATCACCACCATTTGAAGACTCAGCGGGCTCAAAAATATCTTTTGAATGAACCCTTATTATTCACTACTTTCAATTCATTAATTATTGTCTGCTCCAAATCTGAATTGAGCTAATCTAGCCTGGATCTGAACACCCTTTAACGTTTAAAGTCAGTGCCTCATTCTAGATTTAAATGATGTTCCACTATCTTTGGAGGGATACTATGAAAACATATCAGCTATATTATATTATCAGAAACAATTCAAAACTAGATGACAGCGGAACTAAAGAGGCAGGATGATAATGTGATGTAAAATACTGTATGTACATGATGTTGAGTAGTGTAAGAACAAGGCCTGGATTATCTGATACACAGGACATTTTTTTAAGGGCTTTCTCAACATTTGCTTGCATTAGCTCTGCAGCCTCTCTCCTGCAGATGGACTTCACCCTCTGCTGTGTTAGACGTATTTTCTGTCTCTTTCTGTATGTAGGGCAAGGTGACCACAGCGCTGATAATGCCGACAGGTGTTCCCCTGCCTCCAGCTGTGATCAGAAACTCTGTGGTTTTTACTGAGAAAATGCCCTGCTGCAGAGACATAAGCACACAGCTTCAAGTGTCCCTCACGTCACACGCAGGGTGCATATTACACAACATGCTCTTGTAAAGTTCATGCTGCAATATAACAGTAAACAGTATTGAACACAAACTAGTGCACAGCTGGGCGATATCAGTCAAATGTTAAACGAACCAAAACTGTTCAAAATAACTGTTTTGAATGAATGCAGCATAAGTTGTCAAGCAGAGTAAATGATCTTGAACATCTTGCGAACAATCAAAATTTATATTTCAAGTGGACTATAGTGAAAATATGTTGGCAGCGTTGCCTCACAGCAAGAAGTTGATGAAGATTCTCCGTCATCCAGGCCATGGTAGTCACAAGAGCTTGAATAAGGGCAACTGGACTTCTTCTTGGATCTTGAGGACATTTCACCTCTCAACCGAAAGGCTTCTTGAATTCTGAAGGTTCCTGCAAGAAGCAAGAAGGTTCGAGTCTTGGCTGGGCTCTTTCTGTGTAGAGCTTGTATGTTCTTCCCATGCATGCATTATTTCTCCCCGACTCTGGCTTCCAAAGTCCCAAAAGACATGCATGTGAAGTCAATTTGTACAGTATATGTGAATTGGCCATAAGAGCTAGAGTAAGCAAGCGTAGTTGTTTGTTTCTATGATGGCGCTGTGATGGAGGGGGGATCTGTTTAGTACCCTGCCTCTCGCCTGATGGGAGTTATACCTATATTCATCAATACACAAGCTAGACTTCTTCAGTAACTGGACACTCTCAGCAGTGAAGGACAGAGACTCCTGAAACTTGGCAGAAGAGATACATTTAAGTACGAGAACAATCTGCAGCCCACTAGAATGTCGTCAACATCCTGAAAGACTTTCCAAAAAAGATAAATAAATTAAAATAACAACCTAGATTTGCCTCAAGGTCAATTGAACATTTTTTTTGGCAATTTAAAGAGAACGTTAAAGCACCGATTTAAAAAAAAAAATAAAAAAAAACAACAACAAGTAATTCATAATATCTCTCTGTGGAGTAACAGAACATCTCTATAAATCTGTGCTACACCAGTTTCCTACATGCTGGTAAGTCTGTCATCAAAAGCACATGATGCAAAAAATGATCTCAATGATGAAAGATGTGCTGACCTCTTACTGTTGGGACGAGAGCTGCACCCTCGGCAGGACAAGTGATCAAAGCTGAAAAAGGGGACATACAGAATAAAATAATCAAGCTTGATACACAAGTATAATTTACAGCATATAAGAGCAACCCATGATCAAACAGAATTTAAAAGGGGAATCTTACAGCAGCAATCATGTTCATATGTCATTGTTTCTCATCCAGTGAAAACAAAAGGATTTTATAATTTCCTAATATGTGTATCTGTGTTCTGTGGGCATGCATTAAATACCACAGAGTAGAAGTCATTGTGCCAGTAAACAGGGGGGACTGCATGTGGGTTGTTCCTGACATCAGGTGCAGGCCACATCCGCACATCTCACAAAGAAACTGGACAGTGTGAGATAGGAGAACTTAGTTGTGTTCATCACAGCAGTTTTCTCTTTGCCACAACTTTCTATGATAGCTTTGTAGTTGATTGGAACATGCGTCTTTGCACTGCAGGAAGAAATATCCTTACGCCTCTATTTGTTTTGCCAGAACTTTGACTAGATAAATGACCATTCTAAGAAAGGTATTTATGTTTACAGTCAGGTTGTTTGTACAATGAGGACAGTTGAAATTTTGCTTGAATGTAGAAAAAAATGCTGGTATATGTGGAACAGAGCAACTGCATAGACGTATATATATTGGTGCCCAAGGTTTGGTAAAATGCCTCAACCAGCTAAATGTCTACTTTGTGAAATTGAATGATGCAATCTCTAAATGGGCAGGCACCAGTTAAATGTATCCATTAGAAAAGAAAGTTACTGTAACATACCCGAAACGATGCGCTCGTGAAAACCTGCCTAAGGCCTATTTATTTGTCCTTAGCAGCAAGAGTGTATCTTAGCAAAGGGTCACTTGAGAACTTCAAATGAACAAAATGATGCTAATTTGTCACGACCACCGCAGAACAGAAACATGAACACGTGCGCTCTCTTGCACACCTAGTAGCACAACTGATTGTGAAACCTACATTTTGGTGGATCCTCAACCCAACTCATCTGACGTGTGGCTCATCTTACAGCAGTTTTCTGTGCTCTTTATGTGAGTGTGTTTGTGTGTGCGTGTGATCTCAGCCACCTTTGAGATGTTCAGGAAACCACAAAGACATTCAGCTGGAGCGCCACACAGTGTCATTTAAGATCATATACATATACATACCCACATTATGAGCAGTAGTTGGGTGGCTATCTCTCTCCGCTGTGCAAAAACGTACATGCACTGCTTTATTTCTAAGCAACTGTATTCACCGTTCTACTAATGTGATACATTTGCTATAAGCTTTCAGTTTTTTTTCTAACATAGTAAGACACTGATGACTGTGTTTAAACTCTTTGTAAACTCCCTATTTTTAAACAGCCGTAAAAGCAATTGATTTATGATTGATTAATCAGAAGCCCTGTGTCAAAAGCTTGAAGAAACTCCACACCTTGCATTGTTTTGTCATGCTGTAAGACGTTCAATATAAAATTAGTTTTACTTGTTAACATAGTACTATGTAGCAAAAGAGCTGAAAAATGTTCCAACAGTCCAAGTTCCAAAAACTTCAATGCTAATACACTCACAAAGTCAACATGAACATGTTAATCTTATATATAATGACTGTCACATTCACCCTCTTAGTTCTGCATGTTAGCAATTTAGCATTTTCCAATTAGCACTAAACTCTAAGTAGGGCTGAGGTTAATGACATTAGTTGTGCTGGCATCTGGTGATAAACCAAAATATTGGTCATATGATGGCGTAAGATGGGAGGTCAGGCGATCGAAGGGAAATTGGCCATCTGGACAAAAATGCTCTCATTTTCTGTTCTGTATATAACCAGCTCTTGAGAAAATGTTAATGGCTCTTCAGCGTTTTTTGCCATCTATTCTCTAGAGTCATGAGGCTAATGTGGCTAAAACTGCACACAAGATGAAAACAAAGTGAACTGTGGTTAAAAAAAGAAAGAAAAACGGTTTTATTCAAATTGTTCAACACAAGCAATGAGTCTTCATACTGTGCTCTACACTGTGTACAGATCTGAAAGCTTGTTTTTTCATTGTTATCTGGTTTGAATTAAGAAAAATAACTAGACAAGTCAATGTTGTAGACAGGAGAATCGATACTGAGCAAACTGAGTGATTACTTTTTTCCCCCCAGATTTAGTTTGCCCTCTTTACTGTTTAGATCGCGGGGATGCATTTATAGTAAGACAAATTACAAGCACGAGACACTTACTTTACTGTGTGGTAAATATGTGACTGGCTCGTGGTGCAGACGAGGTTGAATGTACAAGAATCTCCAAAATCTTTTTGACTTGAACAAGAAACTTGTTCTCGGTTTCATAACGGTGAAAACTTTCACTCTTTTTCAAAACACCACATGGGTGATAGACTTGTTTAGATTTTCAGACCAAGGAAGAACTCATCTAGCAACTTTAGGGACTATTTTCAACTGTCATCAGCTTGCATGGTGTGATTGTGAACAACAAACAACGGAAGGCAATGCTGAGAAAAGCATCAAAAAGAAGGTAATTTTGTTCATCCTTTTATCTGCTTGTGCCACATCGTGAGAAAATTCAACTGAAACCTCCCAAGGTGTCAAAACAAGCTGAGGAGTTTCTTTTTACTCATGCAGGATTCTACCTAAATGTATATCCCATCACAAGTTTAGTAAACAGGGTAAGACCTTCTTCCCCAACAATTATTTCTAGAGAAAAGCTTCGCTGAGCATGAATTTTCTTTTTTGTTTTTTCCATGGCAGGAAACTCGCTTGTTGGTTGTTACAACCAGCCTTACTCTGTGAAAGCAAATCATTTCAATGTCTCTGCTTTTACCTGCACTGTCACATTTCTCAAGCTCTTCTGGAGAACGAAACCAGTAACCTTTTAGGACACAAGATGAAAAACACAATTTGACCTCTGACCAAAAAGTCCAACAAATGAATTTGCATGTGACCTTTTACCCCGAAAAAGGCTAAATGCCTTTCAGCTGGAGACGCCTTGCATGCTGGGATTCTCAGAGTCTCCGTACCGTCAGACAAATAAAATATGAGTATCTGAGAGTATCTATGAGTTTAGATTAATCCCATAATACAGGAGTGAAAAGCGTGTGTTTTAGCCTCAGTTTATTCTGGGCACAGTTCATTAGTAATTCTCACTTCATAACCCATAAATGCCTTCATCAATGAAAACCACAGTATGAGTTCAATCTCTGTTTATTGACAACACCTGAGAAATAAATCATCACCTCTTCCAACTTTCCACCCAAATTCCACCTATAATAAAATCAGGGCTATTATAGAAACCACATGACTGAAGTGGCTAAAAAGTGTATAAACACAGTGGTATGCGTGCGTGTGCGTGTTGAGAGTATAAATATAGGGCACGGGAAAACCTGAAGGAAATGTTTGGCCATTAATGCAGCTTTGCAGCCATTATTTTCCAAGGAACACACTTCCTTACACACAAACACATGCGCACTCACACACACACACGTAGTTTAGTTTGCCTCGAAAGCAAGAAAAGCACGAGAACATCACAAATCAAAAAAAGCAAAAGATGTTTTTTTTCCTCTTTGGAACAATGCCCAGCTCCGTGAAGAAAGCGAAAAACAGAAATGTGTTGACAAAAAGAAAATCATCCTTATTCCACTGTTTCCCTCTCTCAATCTCATCAACATGTTTTGGCGTTGTCTCATTCTTTATAACATTACAACTCAAACTGGCTAAAGTCTTGCTTGCTACTGCGAATACAGAGTATGATCTGGTTTCTCAGAGTCTCATAAAGCGCAGGTTTATTGATGTTCTGTTCATACGTATTTCCTCTGCGTCTCCACCTCTAACTCTGGGACAGCAGACAAAGTTATTTTGCCCCACGGAGGGCCTGAGAGTGGAAGAACATTCATGGGCCATGCATGCGTTCCTCGCATTCTGAACCAAAACCACATGGCGGGTTTAGCCCTAATGATATTTGGATGACTTGCATAAAGGGCATCCAACATCCAGTCTTGATAAGTGGGCACAAAATCTGTAGGAAAGAGGAAAAAGGGCCCTTTTCTCTTTGGCCTCTTAGACAGTCAATGTGTAGCATGAGCTTCACATTACTGATACGACTTTGTCCGCTCATTGTGACTGCCTGTTTAGTTTGAAATAAAACGCTCTGTCTTACACACACACTCACACACATACAAGAGATACACACACAGAAAACAACACGCCCTTGTTATTACTGGAAAGTCACAACTGACATCCCCCTGCAGGCGGCTATGCAGCAACTGAACACTAATACCCCAAGCTGGGCCACAAAAATACAACACTCGCCCTATCAATGTGCACATTTGCTGCTGCAGTATCAGTCACTGATGAGGGCACCACCCATCTGTATTAATACCCCCTCAGACAGAATTATATGCCTTTTAGGACCGCCTTGTTATGCTTACACACTGAAGCTACTCTGCAGTGTCTGTGTGTGTGTGTGTGTGTGCGTCTTTATCTAGTAGCCTTGACCAACGTTTGCCTCACCCAAAAAACTAACGAAGTCAAGAATGGCCATTCCAAGAAACTGTCCTGACGCGACCTCGGCCACCAGCTACCAAGCTGGTGTAATCGCACAGTGAAACGTCTTGAAAAGAGCTTTATTATTTCCTTATTATGTTTAGTCACATCTTTATCACATTGTGTTTGAAGTAATCGGATTTTACGCCTGTAAATACGATTCAGACACAGATGCTTCAAACAGTGTTATTCAACAATTTTAAAGCTGCATTCAGGTTTTTTTTTTCTCTTGTCCACTTGGGAGAAAGAAAATAAACAAACTGTAAATATATCACTTGTATATGATCACATTATCAAGCCTTTATGATATGCCAGCACACTGATGTTTTTTTTTTCAATGGACAAGTATTGCATACCAAAGGTTGTAGTGAGGTGCTAATCACTGAAAATAGATGAAGAAAAAGGAAAGTCTCCCTTTGGCCCCAACGCATTCCCGTCTATAGATCATAATCATCAGTCCTAACCCCATCTTGGAGTCCTGAGGATGAATTAACTTTTTTTTAAGATTTCCAAGTACTAAGAATGATCCCCTTTCATTTAGGTGAGGACATCTGCGTTGTGTGACTCTAAGCCATACTGGTTAGAGCATTAGGAATGGAGCAAAACAGAAAAGCTAGAACAATCTGCAGATGGTTAAAAGGGGGAACAGTCAGTGTGTGGCCTCTCAGCCATTTTCTTGTGCTGCTGGTTGCGCCCTTCCAGATGAAAGGGCTATAATCTTCAGCTAAGTTCTGTGATGCTATGTAACACATTTTGCTCTCAAATGTCCTGCTATCTCTTGATTTAATCATTCCTTTGATGCAATCACTGCCTCAGTACTAAAGGCAGCAGGGCAGCCCCACATTTCAGATTGAACCTCTACCATTTCTTAGAGTGGGTAAGGTCTTCTTTTCCCTTTGTGCTTCATTTAGTCACCTCTTCATAAACTGATAAATTCACAAATTGCTGTATTTTAGTTTCTTCTCTCCTCATTGCATTATTTCAGACAAACTGTGGCTAGATTATGAAACTGAATTGTAATTTGTTTTTGCCTGTCCACGCCTTTCTCCTACTAGTGCCGGGCTCCTCAGCCTTCATCCAAGGGGGGCTGCTCCGTTCAGCGTGCATCACACTGTTTTGGGGGGAGAACCCCACTCCAGCTTGCTCCAGGTCAGCCTGAAGTACTTGAGATGCCTTGAGTGGTACTTTCTCCACAGTCCAAAACAAACTTTGCAGACTTCTCTTGTTTTTTTTTCTTTGCTCTGCATCCTTGGAGCATCTCAGCAGTCTCATGACTGAAAAAGCCTCTTGATAACTTCACAAACTGCTGAAACACAGATTTCAATATCTTTGGCATCTTGCAGTGATCGAATCAATCAGCCACTTTCAGCCACACTATCAGTTAAATGGAGGTGGACTAACTGAAGTAATTGTTTCAGTACTGGATGTACGTAAACAATACAAAAGCCTTTTTGGTGTTGATGTTGTGAAATAACATTTTTTATTATTCTCTTTGTCCAAAAATTGGCTTATTAGAACTCATTCATAAAACATCTATGCTTACAGTGCTGGGGTACCAATACTGTTGACCAGGACCGTGTCTTAAGCAGCTTTCAACTGAAAATCAAAGTCACGTGACTTCCTCAACAGTGATTCAATATCTAATGTAGGTGATTCATAAAAAGCCAATTGAATGGTAATTTTAAGTCATATAGAACTGATATCATGCGTCTTATACTGATTTTACTTGAAAGATGCACAACATTTCTGGTAGTCAGTAATGGAAAAAAAGGTAGTGGTTGTTGCTGCTGTTTCACAGTGCAGCCAAAGAGCCCTCACCTAATGGATGTTGCTGCAACCAGAGCCCCTCTTTCCTTCATCTAACCTCGCGCACAGATGCAACGGCTCACCAGACCGCACGAGCGCAACCTTATCAGCAGGCAAAAGAAGTGTCCCTGCGTCGTCCCAGAGCTGACAATTAACTGTCGCGCAATGACTGGATCTCTCTGATAACCTTTTATTTGTTCCTCAGGCACGTCCGTGCTCTTACAATCTCACTCCATACATGTCCAACCGGGGAGATATGAGCTGAGGTGAGCTCAAATCTCTTCCGACATATTGCACGGATGTCAGATGTGTCTTGATATATGTCTGTTGTGGGTGTTAATCTGCACTGCTTTGGTTCGGTAAACACACCACGGTTTTTGTTGTCAGGTTCTCCAGTGGGGCCTAAACGATCTTTACTGAGTATGCCTGACCTCAGTGTTAAATCAGAGGTCATTAGGCCAATGAGAGGGTGCAAGCATTTGTAATGCACAACAGTGCCCTCTAGTGGCCTATTTGGAGCATTCAAAGAAGACCAGCAAACTTTTATCTCTAATAATGTTACTTTAAAAACAGTGGTGTTGTAGTTTTGGTTGTTGTCTTGTGAGAGTCAAAGATTAGGTAAAGATGCTTTTCTTGCCACGAAAACTCAGAGTCTGAGAGAAAGCAATGAATCTACAGCAGACGATCTAATTTGCATATCAAGAAAGGTTTCTGTATATACTGAATTCAGCAAATTGACTTCATATGATAACATAGATTTATTAACTGCACCCACACAACAAAAAAGCATTTTATCAATGGTAAACAAACATTGTAATAACCTAGATTTATTTTTTTGTTAGAAGACACCACTAAGGCATTTCAGAAACACGTGGACACGGACACAATTTTTGGTTATTTTCAGCTTTTTGACAAAAGCTACTCATTCATTTGTCCAACCACTCCTCTCCTCCTAGTTTAGAACTGAAGAAGCCTTTCAGATGAGGGCTGAAGAATCTTCAATTATCAAGAAAAAGAAGTCCAGTTGGCCTTATCCTATCTCTTAGGATCACCATTACCTGGATGACAGCGCCACACACCACCACATTGAAAGCAATTCACGTCCTTGCCATCACACTGCCTCCACCTGTGTTAGCTCTGTCACCTCTGGATCACGATGCGGTCCTTCTCCTTCCTTCCTGTTGTCCTGATATAGTACGATCTCAATTTTAACTGTTGTAAGAATATCGTTTCACAGCTGGCGTGACTTTTTAAAGTAGTATTCTTTATTTGTAGGAATTTAATATGACTTTTCTATTTTCGAGGCTTGCACACTGTGGTGTACCTTCTATATTTGCTCTTTTCTCTTCATAACTGACTTGGACATTGTCTACCTAATGTAAGGCGCTCCAAACCGAGCAGGATGCTGTGATCATATTTTCATTTACCATGAAAAATCACTCCGGGCTCCTCCAGCACTGTTGTCTTCTGTGGACTCTTTTGGCCTTTTTACATTGCTAAACTCACCGATGCATTCCTCATATTTCAGAATATATGAAAAATTGTTGATTTGTTCACTTCTAATGTTTCCGTTTGTTTTTTTTATTAATTTTTTTGTTCCAAATGTAAACGTCACTCTCAGAATCAACTCCAAACCTCTACCTGCTTAACACATGAAGACCACATGCTTTTGGGTTGATTGGCTAATTAGAATAAGTGGGTTCTAATTAATAAGGAGCTGTAATTCCCAAGTCCTTTGTCAATATTAGATGCAAATGTTCTCATTTTCAAAGACAATATCCCGCACTTTAAACCCGTATACATAGTTTATTTTAATGTGTTTTGGTGAGCAGCAGAAATGAAGGCCGTGTCAGTGTCCAAATATTTCAGGACCCACCTGTAATGCGGAAAACAAACAACACAGAAGCCCACTGCTATATACAACTGTTTATTTTTGATTTGCAAAACATCCAACAAAAATAACATTACATTAACAGCAAATTATAATAGAAAAAAAAAGAGAAAATAATTAAACAGAAGATACATCGAAATTACATTAGAATTTAGGCGACTTAAACGTCTTGATAACTGGAGCCATATCATGCTGACCTACAGGCAGTTTATGGCTAGTAGCCTGATCAATATGCATGTGTTACAAACATTATATTAAGTCCTTTTGTTTGCTCAGGCATTTAAATTCAACGTGGTATAATTTAGGTTCACAATGCAGGGTAAGAGTTCAATGCCAAATTCTAATTAATCTCTATTAAAACAGATCAATACACTTGGCTGACAGAATACTAAGTAAAAAGCCAATCTTACTCAACCTCCCCACTCAGTTTTATCCGAGGAACACCTGAAGCCAGCTTTGTTTACGCCCCCTCCCCTGCATTAAAAGGGTCATGTTATGGCACACAGCTCGGGGTGGATGTACCAGGCAACACAGTCTCTCAGTATTCACTGATCGATAAAATTGCTCCAATTTTATTCAGTGTTTACCTGAAGCAGTTTGACATGAAGACGGAAAACTGGATTTTGGAGTACACACCGAAGTGAGTCTGGTAATATGATACAAGACTAAGGATGTCCCGATCCGATCACGTGATCGGAAATCGGGGCCGATCACGTGGTTTCAGATTTGACCAAAATCGGACGTTACATCGGAAATGTAGCCAATCTATACATGTATATTTATTCTCATTATTTATTTATTTTATCAGAACTATAATATTTCAAAACAAATGGGAAAAAATAACAGCTTAGTATTTACTGTGTTCTGTGGTGGTACCCTCAGACCGTCTCAACCATAGACATAATATAGGTAGATGCCTCATAGACTGACGCTGCCTACTGGAGCTGACGTACCAGCGCGGCCGCCATCTTGGATGAGGTCTCCAATGCCTCCACATTACATTTATTTAGACTGAGGAAGGGGTACATCTAGCCTGGGAATTCCCATGCTGCTTTGCGCGCGATTTCATTCACACTTCAAAGGCAGCCTGGAAACCACCGCCCTTATTTTTGCCTGAGTTAGGGAACCAATCACAGAACGGGGGGGGGGGGGGGGGGGGGGGGGGGCAGCAAGACGATGACGACGTCTATGCGCGACACCGAAGCTTGTAGAGTGTTAATCCAACATGGCAGCGGACACAACGTTACCGTTCAATGCAGCCTTAGAAAGTGTTTTAAGTAGCTTAGAACTCAAGTTTACTTTAATTTTAATTTTCTTTTCTTCTTCTTCCTCGTCGAATTTCTGTCGCTCTACATACGTCATCTGGTATAAGTGATACAATTGGCTACGAATCGCGCGCAAAGCAGCATGAGAAGAACCAGACGCCATTTGATAGACATTCGTAGCGCCCAATAAACGGCTCTAGGCATTCGTAAACCACGCCTCAAATACGAGAAAATGCACACCTAGTTCTCAGACCACCATCTCATCGAGATGTGGACGCGTCAGCCAGGCTAGTATACATCCCCAACTACAATAATCATAACTCCCCGAATTTTTATATCTATGGTCTCAAGTCCACACAGAAACAACGCACGCGGCATGACGTCACTTTGCTGCGTGCCGTAAAGCGAAGCAGAACGCGGCAGCAGCTTGAAGCTGGGGGCCGAATGTCCGCGGTGTGGAGGTATTTTAAAGTGGATGACAAAAACGTTGCGATTGCAAACTGTGAGATATGCAAATTTGGGATTTCAAGAGGTGGCAAGGACATCGCGAACATCCTTGATGAGAGCAGGAACAAGCTCAAACCTGACAAGGTAGAGATGTTGTTTTTTTTTTTTTTTTAAATCAAGAAAAACGTACATTTCCTTCTGTGAAGCCAGAGGAGGAGAGTGAGAATTAGGAGTGCAGTTAAAGCACATTACTGACCTTACTTTATAACACTGTGGCACATTTATTTACTTGTTTGTTTACATGCCTGCCAGGTATTTCAAGTTGAGCTGCTCGTTTTTATATTAGACATTGTTGCACTAAATTACAATGTGAAGAATTTGTTTATCACTTGATTACTTTTTTTTGTTCCTCACAGAAGTGCTCAGTTTATAAGTGTTAAATGATTAAATAAGTTTAGAAAATAAAAATAAAAATAAGGGACATCCTGGATCTGTTTCTTTGCCGTTCGTCATTTTTTTTTTAATGTACTGTAGAAGTATCGGATCGGGACTAGGTATCGGCAGATACTTAGAATCAAATGACTCGGGGCAAAAAAAAAAACCTGATCGGGACATTCCTAATATCAACGGAATATTGTTTTCCTAATACGCACCACTAAGTTGCACAATGTTCCATTGAGGCTTGGCGCTCCACTGGGGACAGACACTTTGGACGATGTCCATGTTATGTAGTGTCGATTACACATAACTTGGCGGCGCTCAACACAAAAGCAGCATTGCATGGATACTGAGGATTTAACGCCTTCCAATTCCCCTTGTTTGACCAAACTTTGGCAGGGAATGACAAAGGTGTAGGAAGAGACTTTACAACAGAAGGAGAGAGGAAGACGAGGAAGAGAGCGCAGAAAAAAATTAAAATAAATAATCAGGTGAGGGTGATGTGCACCGGCCACGATAACAGTATCAAGCGGGGCACCTCTCACTTCTCCTTCTGCTGCAAACTCTTTCAGGTTGTCGCCTTTTTAAAGCTGCATTCACTCTGAAAGATTCTCCTCTTTAATTCACCCTTCAAAAACTGATAAAGATACTGTGGATATTGGCGACAAGGCAGCAGGATTAACTGCACCCGTTACTGAAAACGACATGAATATAAGATCAAAGTAAAGGGCGAAGATGCAGAAAAGAATGCCGCTTCTGGAGTAAATTCAGCCTCATCCTAGCCAGAGTCCAGATGGTCAGAGTGCAGGCACTATATCAAAACCAATCCTGGTATTTTGTGCGTTAAAAAAAAGAGAAAGCTTTGCTAAGTTTGAGAAGGGAAATTTAAAAAAAAAAAAAATGTACAAAACAACAGAAGAAAAAAAAAAACTATGAATGACTTCATTAGCTGGACTCTCCCAAACCTGTGAGATATCTCTGAGGTAATCATTGAAGTATGACTCATTAGACAGCAATAAATACCAACATGAATACAAATATAAAAGTAAAAACAGAGGCAAATGCTTAATGCTAAAGCAAAATCTGAGCCAAAAGAGGTAGGTATTTTAGGTAGATTATGGTGTACATCCATTGAGGACGCTCCTTTTTGTAAGAACTACATTAGATTGATTCCATTACAATGCCTGTCCAGAAGATAAGAGCTGGAAAAGAAAAATAATAATTAAAAAAAATAAAATAAAGACTTTAAATTCGTTGCATGGAAGATGGCCAACGGTTTCGCGTAAATGATAATACTCGACGTGTTTTTCTCAGACAGGATTTGCATTGGCAACAGTTATACAAAAACTTCAAAAATGTTTTAAGAACATGAAAAACTGTAAAGCTTGCTGGTGATAGTGTACCATGAGTTGTATATTGCAGGCCTTGTTACTGTGTTGCATTAGTGTTCCTACGGGAATCCGTACGGATTCTGAGCAGCCTACCATAATAGAAAACAAACAAACCGGAAAGTCCGACGATGCATCACATTCACATTTACTGTATTTGCATGTTGTGAACATGATTTTTGGGATGGAAAATAGAGGGAGGAAAAAAAGTTAAAAATAAAAAACCTTTCTAATCACACATGTCGTCATGTCGTATTGATTCCATGTGCTAGCACCATCTATATGTTCAGTTAGTAGCTATAACGCATCCTCGAGAGCTTTCCTGTTCAGTTATCAAATCCCCAAGAGAAACTCCTCTTTTACCCTGTTCTTGTGTTGAGGGAACCGTCCCCGTGGCACTTATATTGTTCACCAAAACCGCCTACTGTATCTAACATACACAAATCAACACTGCACCTCAAAAGGTAACAAAAAAAGAAACAAAACAAACTAAATCAAACCCATTCCTACATACATACTCAGGAGAGAATAAATCGACATGGAGACTTCTCAAAACTTCAGTGTTCAGTAACCAAGCACATCATTACACTCACCAAACTGACATACTGTACATACGAGTGGTACTGCCTAAAGACGCTCGAGCCCTCGACTACCTAAGTTACATCACAGCAGGGTCATTTGTGGGACGTGTGACATTAAATATAGAATCCAAAAGATTTTCAGGCCAAAAAAACCCCAAAAACGACAGATTACGGGAACATTTAAAAAAAAAACAAAAAAAAAAAAACAGTTACCTGTTTGTTCTATGTAGATTAATTTAGGGGGGAGGGGACTGTCATGTTGCAGAGAATCACAGTGACAGTTAAGAGTTAGAATAAACCCACAGTGACAGAACGGCCTTTTATGATGCCAACTTAATATATGAGAGAGAGAGAGAGAGAGAGAGAGAGAGAGAAAAAAAAAGGAAAAGATATCCATGCGGGCTACACCGACCGAAGGAAACCCATCACAACTTTCCACATGCAGCTGTGTGCCAACGGCTCAACAACAAACGTGCTCTTCTCTCACCATCTTCCACACATCGTCACCTCTGTCTGCTGAGACGAAAGCTATGTCTGACACTGGAGGACCACGTGGCCGACCGTTTTTAAATTGATGTCCTCTGACATCTGCACTTGGCAGGACTAAGCACTTTTTTTTTTCTTTTTTTTTTTTAGAGGATTGCCTCATGTAGAGGACACGTCACCTTCTTTAATCTTATACAAATCCCACAGGCAGCGAGCTATAGAGCGCTGGCCTGTATACCCAAATTATTAAAGTCTCTTGGCAGTTTGGTTAATATGCCATAAGATGCTACCCGATAAAGCATGAGCCAAAGATGACTGACAGCAGAGAGAAGGCAAGCTTCCATGATATACAAGGTCATGTTCCTAAAGCCACAGATGAATAGCATTTACGTTTAGTAGATTATAAAATGAAAAGTCCCAAGGCTCTGGAGTCATCATTGTGATGTACTGTAATATAACAGGTGTTTAGCTGGCTTGGTGATTTATATGGCTTATATTTGAGGACATCTTGTCCTCTTTCTGAAAAGGAACTGTGGAAGTTAGCATCATCCCACCACAAAACAAATGAGAATCTGACTGTGTCAAACACCCAAGCAGCCCCTGTTTAAGCTGTTTCTAAAGTGTTTCTACCAAAACACACAAGTGTTTCAGAACATAGTGATAATAGTTTAGAACGAAATAATGGTCAACTGTAATTGCATATATCTGTCTGGGTAAAAAGCCCTATGTATAGCGGCAGACATATTAGAATTATATAATAGATATATATATATCTATATATATATATATAGATATATATAGATATATATATTGACATATACCTGGTATTTACAAAATGCAGCCACTAGAGGGCTGCGCAGCATACATCATCAAACAGGAGGGCCAGGGTGTGGAGGTGCACAGCACCACCACCACAACCAGGCCCTCAGACATTCTAGAAAATCCACTTCCCAGTCAGAAACGAAAGGGGTGTGATATCTGTGGAGGTCTGAAGCAGCTACCCAAGCTCTCTGCCCACGAGCTCACTGTATACTAAAGAGGAACAATTCATGGAATTGTTTTTAAAAGGTGAAATGACCTGTCGATCAGAAACACCTATTGCAATTATATCCATGTCTATGCAAGGTCCATGTATGGTATGCAACGATATAGGAACAAGAAGACAGGCCGCTTGCCTTGGCCTCCATAAATCATTCCAGTTAGATTTGGCATTGTAGCCCTTTTAAATCTGTGACCACATAGAAACGGTATATCAGTACGTAGGGTTGACTAAAGGGTGGTTTAACAGTGCTTAGGGTACATGTGGTAGCAGTTAATTATTAACAAGGAAATAAAAAATAATAAAGTAATCAAAGACACAGAATAACAAAAAAAATAATAATAATTCAAAAGAGAGCAGCAAGCCATAATGCTGGCTTGGTTTGATTGATAATTAGCAGTGTAAAAGTAGCTAACACATTTAGTGGCTAATTCTCACCTCAAAACCAGGCACCCTACGATCCTATCAAAACCTCACTATATTACAGAATATGCTCTGTATTCTGCAGTATAAATCTATAGAATGATACTTTCCTTCATACGCTGTGAGGCTAGTCAGACTACTTGCCGAGTGGCTGCATGAGCGAAGCCAGCCACGGAGCAGCAAAGTTATTTTTAGGTGCTGAAAGCTTTTTTTTTTTTTTTTATAAACGTAATTGACCATACCTTTGGTGAAAGGTGAAAGGCGTGTGTTTGAATTGTACACAGTCATATAAATATGCTGCCTTGGAGAGAAGCAGATTAAAAAAAAAAACTAAAAAAGAAAACAAACAAACAAACAAACCTGCATGATTGCTGAATAATCAAAAAATTCTGAGTAATGTGCAGGCACTGCTTTTGCACTGGTAAACTGAAAAGTAAGCTGTACTGTATCTAAATTGTTCCGTTTCACATAGGTGATGAAGATATAAAACCCAGTAAAACCAAGAGGTAGCTCAACTGAATGGCTAAATGAATAACTGAGAATACTTGTTGTGTTGGTGGGTGCATGACATGTGCACACACAAAATGTCCAGGCATTTAAAGCAGCTGTTTGTCGAGTTAAATATGTACAAAAACACTGTATACATAGGCAGATGTTGTATGAATAGCTTAATTTGTACTATATGACATTCCCTTGTTTACTGTCACTTAACATCTGCTTGCTCTCAACATAAACTTGGCCTATACACCAAGATACACTTCGGACTTTCATTCAAGTCCCACACAAGCTCCATACTCCACACCTGCTTGTAGTCCATCCAGCACATTCTCAGCTCCCTCCTTCCACTTTTACCCCTCGGGGTCTTGTCTCCACCTTCCACCTCCCCACAACTGGGCTTCGGAAGAGGCTTCTAGGAGACTTCACCGCCAAACACTTCCAACACCAGCGGGGTGAGCTGCATGCTGTGCTCCGGCTGGAAGGACAGTAAGCGGTACTGTTTGGAGTGCTCCTCGTTGAGGCTACGCAAGTCCGCCAGCTTCTGGATCATCTTGGCATACCGCAGCCGCCCTCCTGGGTGGTGAAGCTGGATGTAGGCCTGCAGGGTCTCTGACAGTCGGTCTTGGAGGGCTTCAATCCTCGTGTGCTCCTGCACACCTGGGCGGTCTGCAGCAGAGAGGGGAAGAGGCTCAAGATATCTGTGGCTGTTAAACAGACTGGACTAATTATAAAGGAATACTTATCAGTCAAAATACCCAACATGTCTCTCGCATGTGTAGTTATAACTTTCCAGTCAGGCGACTTGCTAATTTTAGCTCAAGGAGGGCACACAGGTAATATTAATGAGGCGCCTTATACACACTCAGCGATGCAAACATCTATTCAGTTACACATGCTTGCTTCATTGCACAACTGTACATACATAATGCATGTACAGTGTCTTCTGAAAATGGATACCACCCACACAAATGCATTTATTCACGTAGAGGTTATTGCTCACAATCCAAACAGAGATGCAAAACTCCCACAATGCAATTTATGCTGAAAAAAAAGTGGGGGAAAAAGGCACTTAAAGCATCCCTTACTTAAGATGTTTGAATTGTTTTGTTACTATAACAGTCATAATGATGAAACTGAGATTCGTCATCAACAATTCATTGTGGCTCTCCACATATTTCCCTCATGCAGCTACTGTACCTGGAGAGAGCAAACAGATGGCCATTAGCAGTACGTGCTCCTCCTCATTTAGGCTGAGCTTCTTCAGGCCCACCTGGAACTTCACCAGGGGCTCCAACAGCTCAAGAGTGTGGCCCGCTGTAGAGGATCAACATATTAGTATATTCTGAGCAGCTTCAAACTCTATCACAGAGGAAAGGCCCTCAGGGGAGTGCTATCGTCCCTCTTAGTCATCACCATTTCGCTTTCCTCTATGGAGTCCTAGATGATGAAGATATTTTTAATCAGCGTTCTCAAAGTTAATGTGATAATAACACCATCTCATTTTGCGGTTTGACAAAAAAAAAAAAGAAAAAGAAAAACAGTGCATATATAATCAGATTCCAGAATAAAACTCAATTTCAGCTGATGGTGGTTATGGACCACATTGTTGTTTATTGACCGCCACACATATCAGGAAGAAAAACTCTTTCTATAGCTCTCTAATCTATGATTTTAGTTATTACATCCAGTCTGCGATATTAGCTGTAAGCCAAGCACAAAACTAACACCGACAGTGTTAGTACTTGTAATATGCAACAGAATACACCAAGCTGAAAACAAATTACAAGGTGGCAACCTCCGGTATATTAACAGTAGTGTTTGAGTCATATTGTAAGGTAGTGTAATCTTTCAACAGACTGCAGCTCCTGACTGTAGTAAGGTCCAGTGCAGCGGCAAAAACCAGAGAGAAGGACACAGAAGAGTAACTTTGTATCAACCGGATTCATATTTCCACCACTGAGACACTGAGCACAGTGACCAAAATTGAACAATTCAGCAATTTAACTATTTAGGCATTTAATTGCTGAAAATTACATCACTACCTGGCAACCCACAAGGCCACCTTCATACGGGAAGGACTGGCCTGGTAATAGTACATTCCTCTGGAGAATGTTTGCATTAAAAAAAAAAATTCCATTCAGGTCAAATCTAAAGAGATTAAACAATGCAACAGATTTTTTTTTATTGATCCCCATCAAGTGGATGAGGTCATTCAATTAAATGGGAATTAAAAACAGACAATAGATAATGTTTTCTTTGCATATGTGTATTCTCGGGCTAAGACAGGCAAATGGGAGTAATGATTAGTGCATTTTATATGTCATTTTTGAGGGTGTTTGCGTTTATGTAAATCTATGTGAGTCAAAGGTCACACCACATACAGACATTTATGACTTATTATTGTGACTAGGTCTCCTTGCTTTGACAGAACGGCCGGGCTGTAGTGAACCTCAATGCTTTCTGAGGATGTGCCAAATTGCTCCAGATACACAGAACAGTTTTCTAATTCTAACACTGAACTCTATGTGAGCATTAGCTTTGTTAATATAAAGAATTGAGTTTTACTCTTTAAAAAGAAGATTGCTTATTAACTGCTGTGAGATATACATTTTATTTCAAATAAACTGTCACAGTGAAGGTGTCAGGGGAGACAGTTGTAGAGGAGAGTTCAAAATGCATGCACTGTCACTGCCTGAGAAGACTTCTTTTCAAGCCATATTTGTGTCACATACTCGGTGATATTTAAGGAGAGCACAACAGAGCTTCAGACAGTGGATGTTTTGTAGTGAGCAGGTCAGGAGTTACATTCTTTGCTTGATCCCAGAGAGAGGGGATCCTTTTTGAAAAGCAAATGAAAGCCACAGCGACTTCAAAAGATAAGTAAGACTGGTTTTGCAGAATTACTTGCATTAGCATCTTTGGCCTAAGGGCGTGTACACGGGCCACTGCCACTAACCTTATCTGTAGTCCAACACTAATGATACGGGTGCCTCTTTAGGAGCCAACCGTTTGCGTCATACACAACATAAAAGTGTTAATATGTAACAAGCACAAATGTTTCTTTGTTGTTGTTTTACTTGGAGTAGGAAAACAAAAAGCTTGCGGTAAATTTAGTCTTGAACACAAGCCAACCTTTAGAGCAGTCACGCTGTAAACACAGTGGACTTCATACTAACCTTTGGTGACATCACTGATCTGGTATTTAAAGTCAGGCGCACCACAGCTCCAGGACATGTCTTCCAGGTTGAAGCTCTGATTCGAGCGCAGCATGATCACCTCGATGGCACTGGACTTGAGCAAAGCAATCTGGTCTTCTGCAGTCAGCTCTCTACACGGAAAGAAAAAATACGATCAAAAATAAAGTCTAATGTGTGGAATGTGACAGTTCAGCAGTCGTGCAAATCATTTAAAATAAGTCTGATAACGACTGGTTTAATGGCTTTATGTGGAGGCAAAAACGCACACGGTACCGGTAATTCTTTTCTGCTCGCAACTGCCTGTAATGTCATATCTCTTAAAACATTTTTAAATCAAACTAATCACATGGCAGGAGTCATGAGCTGAGACATGTAGACGTTAAGGGAACGTCTGGCGTGTTTTTCAGGGATTATAATACAGATCGAAAGTGGGCAAACATTCCAAAGGTAATCCATCATGTCCATCACCCCTTGTCAGTCGTTATGACAACTTTCAGGAAAATGCAGGCTCAAACTCGTTTCAGCCTTGACTTTGCAATGACCTCAAAACACACTGCCCGTTTGTCCCTGTCAGCACACCACGAAACAAACATTCTGGAAGGCAACAGTTTCCATGAGTGGAAGGTGGGACAGAAACAATAGCATCCTGGTCAGTTTAGTTTTACCTTTACAACAAAAGGGGGAGAAAAAAAGCGAGTTGTTGTCTTTCACATCCATGTGATCCTATTCTCTAACAGTGTTTTCTGTTGTCAGGGTTGGGATATGTTTTACTCGTAAAAAAACTTCAGACACTGCTCATCAGACACACAACCAGTGGTTGTCCGGCAGGGCAGGAAACATCCAAGCACTGAGGGAGCGTCTTCCCCTCTAATCAGACATTCGCCAACAAATACACTGGCAGGCATAACGTCCCAATGACAGCTCGACCGTGGCTCAACTAAAGAATATTCAAAATGATCTGAAGATCGTCATACGCCATCTTCAGTGGTATATTGCATCCTGTAAAGCCTATCAGTGATCTATGGTCTTTGGACCGCAGTCTTCACCATGGTACAACACCAATTCATCGAGCAGAACCAGTAGGTGTACAAAGTCTTCAACAAGCAAGTAGGTCAAAGGTCACTGTGAGAAAAGCAAATACAAATACACAAGGGGCAGTCTCAAAGTTCACTGAGGCAAGGATAAGATGTTTCCAGGCTATTCTGTTGGGAGAAAAATTATACCTTATAAGTCTACCTCTTCTGTCACTGTTATTGGCACTGACTCACAATACTTCCCTAAATGAAAGTGAACTGCAGACAATCATACAAAATTGGTTACGCATCACTATTGCATAACATGGTTGTTGGCCATTATTACCAATTTTAATTTCACCATCTTATAACAGTCAGTGAATATTTAGTTTTGGAATCAAATTCTCTAGAAAACTTGGTTTCTTTTGACCGACTACCACCATACAATTACCAGTGCAAAACAGACGGAAAGATACGACACACACGTACCTGAAGCCCGGGATCATCTTAGCAAAGCCGATGACCTTCTGGATACTATAGGAGACCAGGTCAGCCAGATGGGGCAGCATTGAGAAGCTAGAGCCTTCCTCCTCACTGGAGTCAGGGCTGCTGCCCTGTTCCTGGTACATCATCAGCAGGTTGTTGAAGTTCAATTTAGTGTCAATCGACTCTGCACCAGGATAAACAGAGCGGGGTGGAGGAGATGGGAGTTGAAAAGAAAAGAGAGAAAAGTGTTCAAGTGATGGCATATGACCCGCAGACGTGTTGAAACAGAGGACTAAAAAATACTCCAGTCTCCGCTAAGTGTTAGGTGTGGGTCACATGACCACGCCGCTGACTGTGTTCACTCCATTAGCGATGGATACATTAATGAGCTGCTGTTTACTAGTGAGAGTCGGTGTGTCTGCAGAGTACAAGTTATTCACACAGGTTTTTTCCGATTTGTTTGAAAAAAAAAAAAAACAAAGGGGGAGGAAAGTTGCTGGAAAAATTATTCAAATAAATCTTCAGTGTTATTGTTGTTACTCGTCTGTCACCTGGAGAATGACTGAAGGAGTCAGAGGATGCATCTGACAGGGAGTGGAGAGAGGCAGCTCTGCTAGCACTTCGCGTCACTGGGCCCTCTCGCACAGGAGGCTACACAAGAGAAAGGGGTGCGGGTCAGGAAAGTTATGTCAATACTGTCGTGCTGTCAGCATTCCAATACTTTGACTTGATGATGAGAATTTGAACAAACCCTAAAGCGACAGAAGTCAGAGTAGGAGTCGTCGAATGTTTTGTGGTGCGCCTCCACCAGCGTGCCAATGACTTGACTCTGTTCATCAGTGAGTCTGGGCCGCCGTGCCTCCCTCTCTGCCTCGCGCTGTGCCTCCTCATCCTTCCTCCGCTGAATCAGGTCCTTCTTCCTCTGTACTTCCTCATCTGTCAGAATGACTGCAGGGGAAAAACAGAGAAAGACAAAGAAAGAAGAAAAAAAAAAAAGGAAAAATTTCAGGAAAAAATATGTACGTAGAATTTCTTTGTGCAAGAATAACATACATAAAACAAACCAGAAAACATGTGGGGGCAGAGTCAGGTAAACCACTGGATAATAAATTATAAATAGCCAGAATAACAGAATACATCTACAACATCAAAGCTGTTCTAAGGTACAGCATGTACTTGGGTTTAACACTGTGATGACAGCTATGTTGATGTTGCGTTGGGTGAAAGGCGGTTGTTATTCTCTGGAGGAAGAGAATGGGAGGGGATGGGTCCATATGGAGACCCCTGCTGCATTGAACAACTGAACGCATTGTCTTTGTTCTGTTCGCTCCTTGTTGTTCTAGCCACTGAATTAGCTCACAGAAACAGAGAGCGAGAAAGAGAAAGAGCTGGGTCTCGACAACATGCAGCTGTTTTTGCAACATCACTGGCTCCTGTTCACACACAGTAAACTGTACTGCCTTTGCCACCACTTCAAGAAATGCTGGGAAAACACTAAACAAAACATTAAGCTCGCAGGGTGAGGCGTTTTTCTTCAAAGAGGCCTTTGGATAATATCCGGACATTAGCAAAAAAAAAAAAAAAAAGAAAAAAGATGTCCCAGCAACCTGAAGACTATGAAAACAAACAATCTGTGGAACATGGAAGCCTGGCAAGATTGCACATAAGGTGTATAAATTTACATTGGGTATAGTTAAAAAACATGTAGGGGCGTCCACTAGTTCAAAACACTTTAAAGGGGCAAAGACCCAGAGATACCTGACCTGAATCCAAACATTACATAATATTTTCAGGAGGAACAGGAGGCCCCCCTGAGACAGCAAACATCACATGTGCAGGTTTCCCTGACAATTAAGAAAATCTATTTTTTCCAATAATAGAAAGAAAGAATAATTAGATCCAATGTAAATAAAATACTGCTAGGACCACATTTTGTTCATTCTTTAAGCAGCATGCTGCTCTTAGATGGACGTAGAACATTAAGTTGATTCAGATTAAGCACTTTGTGCCCCTCAAAATACTAGCTCAAGTCTCCACACAGCTCATAATTATTAAAGTAATCTACAATAAGAATCCAATCCTTGCTACAAAACATTAAAAAGAAAGTCCACAACTTAAAGAGCCAGTATGAGACTAATTCATAGTCTCAAAGCAGTTAAAATGCAGATGTATTACACAGTGATATAGATATTCTTTTAGGAAATAGAGTAACTCCCTTTTTTTTTTAGTCATTAACATAAAGAAAACGCATTGCAACATCTTGTAGGTAAGAAAAGAAACCCAAAGTACACTGTGTCTTTTTAACAAGCGCACGTTAGAATGTTGTCTCGAAGAGAAATGGGTCACCTGTCATACTTACACTCTTTCATCATGCCGATGTCCACGCAGCGTTTAAGCCGGCATGCCTGGCAGTGGCGCCTGTTGTCCTTGGTGATGGTGCAACTGCCGTTAAAGGGACACGTGAAGGAGGCCTTGCGCTTCATGCTGCGCCTGGATAAATAGCAAAAACTTTAAAGTCTATTTAAATACAAGTATAAAAGAACGTATATAAGGACACAAAATGTCTAAGAAGTCAGCGGATTTATAGAGAATTTGATTTAAGGCTCAGTGTGTGTGCCTCAACATGTTTGTAATTATGTGAGGTTTTTTTTGTTGCTGGAATGTAACGTAGCAATGAGGCACCTTGACAACGTTTTGCACAAATAATAATCATGCCAGGGATGGATAAACATTTTTTTGCCCTTCAAGCGTGGGATTGTAAGAAACAGCATAAATTTGGACGAGCGCCAAAGAATCCAGGGGTAGAAGGGGAGTCTTGCCAAAGAGTGACGCAAAATGTAATGATTTAGTCACATGAATGTATGAACATTTATACACAGATGTGAGCAAAAACATACAGACACGCATGCTTTGTGAGAGTTCAAACCAGGGCCATCAGAGATGAGGAAGGAGATTATTAAACATCCGCGTTTTTTTCTGCTCTCCCTTTGAATATCAACACCGCAGAGAGGAACAAACGCAAATGGTCGGGTACGTTAAACACACGCATACTCAAAAAAAAAACAAAAAAACAAGACTTACTCTGGTTTCTTCTTGGGTTAAATTGGAAACTCATGTCAATGAGCAGGGAGCAGCCAAGGCATTAACTATAGGACTAAGCTCATTTGTATTCTCGACCTGCTGCTGAGCATTAGTGCAAAAACAAATGTTCCCAGTGGTTTTGAGAGTGTTCCTTTTTGACTGTGGGCGGCAATTACATTACATGTGCGTAACCATGTAGGTGGCCATTAGAAGTAAAAATTTAAGAGCTCGTATGTCTGTGAGTAAATTAATCTGTGACGTGGTAAAGAAGCTGTTTTTTGCGTCAGTATATGTGCATTTGTTTACCTGAAAAAGCCCTTGCATCCTTCACAGGTCATGGCATTGAAGTGGAAGCCGGAGGCTTTGTCGCCACACACACCGCATATCCGCGGCACATTCCTATCAAACTCATCGGGGGCCAGACTGGAAGTACTCACAACGGTAGACTCCATCACTAAACGGAGGGGAGTTGGAGAGAAAAGGATGAAGAACACCTTCTAGTCAAAGAAAATGCTCACTTACTGAGTCACTCAGCCAACAATTAGCACACAAACAGAAATGCACGAATAAACCTGCCAACATCTAATATCATTAGTAAATGTAGATATATCCAATCAAATTATAACCACTCGCAATTTCAATACAAAAAGATACAGTAGAGGACAAAACTGTGTAATTTCATCGAAGAAACTAGCCATTTTCATTCCACAAAAACCTTACATTGAGCGAGACATCTCTTTTCATCTGCTGACCAAAATGTTTGCATGTGATTCTTCGTCCCAATCTTCCCTTTGGAAGAAAACTAAACTCCAGTGGTTTTATCCTGGGGGAAGGAACTGGAGCCATATGAATCAAGTGGAAAAAACCCTCTTTCACCCCAAAAAGCTGGATATGGGTTACATTTGATTACATAGTGCTCCGAGTACCTTTTTAGCTTTTCCTCTTGAGAGGGGGAAGAAGAAGAGAGAGAGAGGAAAAAAAAAAAAAAGCAGGCATGTCACCACAAGGCAAGCATCCTCATAAACTATCACTGTCCTTCACAAAGCTCCCCTCTTATTCCTTTGTTTGCTTTCACTGCAGAGTGAAAACAAAGCAAATGATGGACGAAGGAGGAAGGAGGGTAACTAAACCCATACTTAACAAAGTCACAAATCAACAGGTAGGGGCCTAAATGAATCATTTATATTAATTTTGACAGAAAACTTCATCATTCGTGCCTTATAAAAAATGTATCAAAAATAAAACCACACAAGCTGAAAAGTTGTTGTTGTTTTTCAGTTTTTGTCCATCGGTGAACAGGACATGTATTCTTTATCAAACAGAGAGATCTAGTCGTTGTCTTCTTTTTTTACTGCAGACGTCATGAATTGCAAGGGCTCGAGCTTCTTCGGTAGCTCAAACGGGAACCACATGCTTCGACCAGGAATCTCTGATACATCTGTTACAGTACACCAAAACATATCTGCAAATATTTGTCGAGGCAACTCAGCAGATGGGCTGAACAGAGTCCTGATAAACAACAGACCACAGAGAAACATGTCAAGACTGTTTTGGTCTTGCTGCTGAGGTCGTGAGCTTCAACCAGGTGAACCTGAAGCAGAGCAGAGACTTTTTTTTTTTGACACTATCCACGAGGAAACATTACATCACAGATAGACAATGTAAAAGATGCTACAAACACTCCCTGTTTTGAGAGGGTTCTTAATAGGCATCAATGGGTAAAGATGTGTCCTAAACAACTGTAGCATTCCTTTATTTCTAAAGGTCAAAGTACACATGTTCACTTTAGGTTCCTTCAGAATGACATACTAGGCCATGGCAGCTGCACAAATCATCGGTCGTTTGTAAACAAATCAAAAGCCCTGAAAGTGTTATTATAAATTTTTAAATCAATGGACGCATCATATAAGGCCCCCCTGAGGTATTTACTATAGAATATTTGAGATTCAAAATGAGAAGGGCTTTTATTTCAAGCTCTTGCACTCCATGCACCTTAAATAATGTGCATTAATTTGCGAGGGAGGCCTTTGAGGGTATACATCGCATGTATGCAAACCTTATCAAGAGTAAAAACTCAGCTGAACAGGAGTCAATGTAAATCAGATAATCCCCTGAATGCAGCATTTTCTGGCTTCACGTGATCATGAAAAAAAAAAAAAAAGGGTTCTCTGATCCTGAGAAAAATGAAAAACAGAGGAGACACTTACAGTCCAAGCACTGTTTTATTCATTTTTTTCTAAAAACAACTGATTGGTCAGTAGGCAGTGCTTTCGTGCATCTTGATCTGTCTTGTTAAGATAACCAGCTTAAGCTTAACTTAAGCTAGCTCACTATGACACTAATCATAGTTTGTTCTACAAGTCTGTGGTAGCATCCAGAGAAGTGATAAACTATGGATGAAGTTTTCTTCATCATCATCATTACAACAACAACAACTAGAAAAAAGAAAAAGCGCCATCTGTGGCCGATTTCAAAATCTAATTAGTACTTTTGGTCGGTCTAACATAAGAGTCAGAAATCCATAATGGCTGTCATGTTACGTAATTCTGACCAGTATAAATGGAACAGACTTCACAATGAAGTATACTGTATCAGTTCTACTGCCCCTCGGCAAAAACTAATCTCAGCAGACTCTTACACTCATCATTCATTGTGAACCAAAACACCCATTTACCTTACTTTATTATCGAATAATCACTGAAGTCAGTCCTTTGTGACTGCATTCAGCCTTGACAGGCCATTAGACTAAATGCAAGGCAGAATTGAAAGAGCTCTAAATAATGCATCAGGTTATTAGACTAGATCTGTACTCATTCCAGTCTTGGGTACGCAAAGCCAAACAACAGGTTTTCAGCTTCAGGCCACGACTGAATGTCTGACTCTTGACCGATATACATGTTGTGCATACAATTTGGCAGGATCAATTAAATCCTTTGCTGCGGTAATAATTCTAAACATTATTCCCTTTGCCAGATGCATAAAGTTTAGGCATAGAGCAGCATAACTGTAACATAGGCATATTTTACTCCAGCTCGACTATGAACACCTTTACCTGAAGGCTAATTAATACAAGACACCATGTATTTAACAAGGCACCCACAGCAATTCTTTCAACTCCCTTTGCTATTGTATACATTTAAGGATGGCTGCAGAAATTGTTTACAAACCTAAGAAGGACTTTATTAATCATATCTCTTTCTCGGGCGATTGGTGTTCATAGTTCTTACAATAAAGTAGAACGAAGAAAAATTGAGGGCTCTTCAATCCTCCTGAGAATCCACTGAGGCTTTACAACCTTTCATGAACGATGCCAAGGAACGATGTTATGATCCATAATATGACTGCAATATTGGGTTATCGTTTTAACAGGGCTGGACGCACCAGGAGTAATTACTGATAGTGAAATTGTGAAACACCTGCAGCCATAAGCTGCAACCGCATTGAGTGAATGACAATGTGAAGGTAGCTCCTCTTATACTCCTGAATAGCACTGCATTAGCAGAAAATATGCTTACACCAACTGGGTGTATCACAAATATCTTGACGAAGCACAATCTGATTGTTAAGTCACCAACACAACTTTATGTAAAATACTATGATTGTCTTATGTTGCCTAAGCCTATCATGGACTGTGCTCTGTTGTATGTGAGATTTCTCTTTTACTAATATAGTACCTTTGCTGTAAGTTCAAAATGGCAGGTTTTACATCGTAGTAGCGAATTAGGGCTGAATGATAAAAGGTAAATATGCCACATTTAGCTTAATATCGCAATCCCTATTCAACTTATGCACACACAAATACTTCAATATATTGTGCCTATCTCTAGTGTATTAGCGGGGGATTAATTCCACTGCATCTGTGCATGCTGGTTAGCTGTAGAATATGCACAAAAGCAGCATAAACGCAGCCATCTTCAACAAACACGTGCTTGTTCTATTTTGAATCAAAATGGCTGTGCGCCGTAAACATTTTCTTTGCAATACTGATGTTGTGCATGTTTTTATTGTGGTAAAAAACACATTTTGAGTTTGTGAGTTTGGGCTTAAAGTGATGGGCAAACTATCAACACTGAATCAAATTTATAACAGAAGATAAAACGAGAGCATAACTGTTAAAGAGAATGTGGCCCAGTAACTTTTTTTTTTTTTAAAAATCACAATTATCTTGTTTGTTATTTATTTATTCATTTATTAAATCTCATTTATTCTTTAACTGCAAGTTACAAATAAATGATTTGGGACAGTCCTTCCTCACAGAGTAGGAGTGTTTTCTATCTGCTCGTGTCTATTCCACCTCACTACTCAGACTGCTGGGATGAGTTCTCGTTTACCGCCCTGTGATTGACTGTATCATTCAGAGAGAAGAGCCAGCCTGCAGTGAGAGTAACGTAGGAGGAGAGAGGGATGTACGGGCCACAGAAGAAGTGAGAATGAAGGGATGCTGAAACAAAGAAGTAAAAACAGACAGATATGGACTAGGAGAAAGCTGGAAAGGGAGGGGTGACCTGTTTATCACAGTGTCTTTCTGTGTCACCACGGCCAAATGTTCCCTGCTGGCAGTTGTGGAAATAAGTGAGGAATATCATGAGGAGCGGCATCTTCAGGAAGATGATTAACACAAACAAGACTGTTTTTGTCATTTCAAAAGGTGGCTAAAAATACACACAGTCAAAAGCGACTTCAGTTCCTGGCTAAATATAAATGCGCCCAATCTCTGGCTGTCCCTCATCTTGAAAAGGATCACGGCAAAAAAGAAAAGAAAAAGAAAAAGATGTGCCGTTCATGTTAGAATTGCATTGTCAGTGTGCTTTTAGTTGCGCTGCTCCTACTTCAGTTAATCTTTCACATAAAGGAGCTGCTTTTGTCGTTACGTACTGATTAATATGGAATCTGTCTCCTGGTAAACTGTGCTGGTGAAAAAACTAATCATTTAAATTCTAACGCGTCTTTTAAGGCTAGAGACCTTTAGGTTCAAGGCAAAAGTGTTTTAAAAGTGGTAGTCGGGGTTAAGCAACATGTGACAGCCTTGACACCATTGACCCTTCTGCTCACCCTTCTGACACATATGCGCTGGCTCACAGTTTCTCAGAACAAAAAAATCAAACATGTTTACAGTGATTCCCAGAACCGCACTGGAAGGCAAGGTGAAAGTGTGGCCCCTATAGAAAAGCGCCAGGCACAGGGATGTTTTCTTACAAATGAAAATAAATTAATTACAAATGAATAAATAAATAAATAAATAACATAATACCATTCATTCTTTTCCAGATGCTTGGCCTGAAATACAGAATGTAAATTGTTCACACAGACACCTTCTACTGCATATCAGACAGGTGTTAGGAATGGGATGCCAAGTATATCTAATCACAATAAATCACAGAAAAAGCAGTAAATGTCAGTTTAACTCAACCAATTATAAAAATGCATCGGAACACATGTACACCACAAACTGACTCTAACATGTCATTTCAACTGGGTGGTGAAAGCTGCAAAATAAAGACACAATCCCAATTTTGGCTGAATAGTTGGAGGAGAGGATAGGGAGTTTCCCCTTCTTTCTTCCCAACAGAGGAGCTGAGAGAGAACAAGTGCAACTTAGCATGCAGTGGTACAGTGACTCATTATTTCCTCCTTTGATTTATTAACAGTATGGCTGACCTGACATGCGTGTTTCCCGTAATCCAGAAGGCGATGTTATCACTGTTCCCAGGTTGGAAATGAAAAGTTGTAACTCTTAATTGGGATGTTGCTGCATAAAGACCACAGCTCTTTCAATATAGCAATGCGTGAATGTGGTGGTTAGAAGTGATAGTTTGAGCTGCTGTGAGATATTTATGAAGGGGAAAGTGCCAATGTAGATCATGTCATGAGTCCAGTCCCAATCCCAAGGTAACTTATTTCCCTCTATTCTGCTCCCCATTTGATTTTCAGCTCCATCAAAAGGGTGCTGAGTACCAAAATGGATAGTGGCCACTGATTCTTGCTGTCAAGAATTACAGTCGTAACATCAGTGAGACATAAGCCCCATACACACACGTCGCTGCTATTTACTCGCTCAGCGAGTGAAGTCAATAGAATGTCTATGTGTTCACGCGAGGAGAGTACAAGCGATGCGATGTGGGCGGATTCCGAGATGAACATATTTCAACTTCGAGCGACGCGAGTAAAGCGAGTAGCCAATTAAAATGCAGAATACAGATTATTGACAGGTGACGTTCCCCCAGTGTTCTCCAAACAGTGGCCACCCAACCAAGTCAGCAAAAGCACCCAAGCGAGTGGCGAGTAGGCGAGTGAGCGAGTAGCGAGTAAATAGCAGCGACGTGTGTGTATGGGGCTTTAGGCTGTGAAAAAGATATGGAGTGCAGCCAAGATGTTAGATAAATCTTCATAAAAGTCTATACCAAGCAACAAGGAAACCCATCCAAAACACACGGCAACCTTTCAACAACCCTAATAATATGATGCCCTTAGTACTTGAGTGTTGAAATGAAATGTGACTGAAGACAGAAAGATTCAACAATATGAGCAGAGGGGAGGATCCAGGCGGCATTTCAAGTGCACACAGACATGTAGAGAAGAGAGGAGAAAGCGGGAAATAAAAAACCTCTGGCATCACGTCCTAAGAATGTCAGCAATGAGTTTACAGACCACATCCCAACACATAAGAGTCAAAGTCAGAATCACATCCAGACCTATAGCAGGTCTGGAGGAAAGAGAGGGATTGCTGTGGAACGCCAGAGCGAGAGAAGGCGGCCCCGGATGACAGTCCAATGAACATCTTCAATCTACATCACATGACGCAATCCCACAAATGGTTCTGAAATTGTTCCATCCTGCCAAAAGTTTCTCTTGAAGGGAAATAAAAAAAACAGCAAAATAGTGGGAGAAAAATATAAAGGGAGGAGATGAGGAGAGAGAGAACAGACTGAAAGAAGTTGATGAGAGTTGGGGAGGGGGGACATAAGCCGATGTGTTTTACTGCATACCTCGGGCTGGGTCACTACGAGTACAGAAGAGACATTAAACAAATCAGATCTGGAATGACCCAGGCTGCAGAGAGAACTGGGCTACAATGGAAACACATGGCCTTGTGATTCACCCAGAGAAGCACATGTTAGCCCACAATACCAGCAAAGGATGAAAAGGAAATTTAAACATGGATTAAGGTAGGGAGGAAAAAAACAAGCATCATTACTTGGAAACATTATTCCGATTAAAGACAAATCGAGTTTAATTCTAACATGTTAGATCTTTAGAAAATTTCCTTGTAAAAGAAAGAAATTATGTATGTATGTATATATATGGATATATATATATATATATATACACACACACACACACACACACACACATAACATCCTAGGGAGAGCGACAGTGCAGAAAACAATGAACAAAAAGAGACAATGTGGACCTAACAACAACAACAAAGTAGACAAACTGAGTCTGTAATGCAGCTAAACAACTGGCTTTGCAGACTAGTCCAGTCCTGTCTCTTCGCTTCCCTCTCATTCTCCCTCCCACAGCCTCCACGAGTCTATCTCATGCTCTTTTTCTACGATCACAGGGAGCATGTTACAGCAGCAGTAATAGCACATGACAAGGTGACCTGTGCCCCACACAGGATGGGCTAAACTGGGATGGAAGGGGTGGGGGGTCCCATGTCCCGTGTCCAGCCTAACCCCCCCCCCCAACACACACACAGGCCCTACTGCTGGCCAGCAAGGAGAGAGAGAGGCAGTAACGGCAGGCTGCCCCCTTATGCTGGGCCTCTTGCTGGACTCTGGAGAGGGGAAAGAGACGAGGCAGGGAGAGGTCCACTAAAGCACACACACGCACCAAAAGTCCTGTTAATGTCTATGCTGTGTTTGACAGAGAACGCACATTCTGTAACACACAGAGCTGCGAACACAGAAAGCCAACTGGACAGAACCGGACGGACAACAGACATGTGGGAGGTGGGTGCAGGAGCAGTTACCCACAAGTCAAGTTATATAACCCTCTATAAAACGCTGTCTCTCTTTCAGGAAACAGTTTTATTAAAAGTGTAAACTCTAAGGAAATTCCTGTACAATCACTTTATATGAAATACAGATGATGAAACTAATTAGGATCAACTGCCTTTGATATCCAACAGTGGCAAACTGTATTTGCTTTCAGAAGATTCTTTTCTGCATGACCTGCCCTCCATATGCAACAAATATCACCTGTGTGATAGTCAGGCTAGAAATCATCAACCACAGGAGATAATTCAGGGCTCGAGGACATATGGGGGAAATGAACACGTCATTACCTTCAAAGGAAGTAAACAGATGTGAGAAACAGAACGCATGCACAGAGGTACATACAAAAGGGTCTTTACAGTTATGTGCAGCAGCCTCATTCTTTCTATAGTTCCACATGTAAAAGGAAGAAACCAATGACAGTAGTCACAAAAGGGAGGCGGTGGGGGGATTTCAGTGGATCGGAAAACTAATGGACTGTACCATCCCAACCAGCACATTGCCGTAAACAAACCTGCTACAGCAGCACGCAAAAAGACAAAAACCAAGCTCATATTGTAGATTAGCAAAATTGCTATTTGCTCAGTCCCACAGAAAACTTGATGTGAACCCCCAAAAGCCACCAGGTCAATATTCAAGCAGAATAATGCTGGTGCAAATCATACTGACTCTTTAGTAAATGTTCACACCATTTAAATTCAGAACCAATATGACCATTGATTATAAACCTGCACGGCTGACACAATTAACTGTCCCTATATCAGTTAACGAGCTCCTGTAAAAACGGTGTCAGTGCCGTTTGTATGGCCGGCATTTTTTCCAACATAAACTGAAAGGTGTGGAAAATATAACATGAACCTCTCTGGAAAAGAAAAAAAAAAGAAAAGAAAAGAAATAAGCATATATACCACTTGCTGTTAGAAGAACTTGATCCCTTCACATTTACGTTTTTTTTTTTTTTTTTTTTTTTTAAAGCAGCCAAGAGGAAAAAGCTGGATGTTGTTTAAATTTCAGACTTAAAGGAGAAAACCCTTGGAGGCTTTTGTTCAAGACATGAAGTGAGGGCAAACTAGTCGTAGAAATGCAAACAATTCTACCAAACAGTGGTGTGTCATGTTGTGTTTTTGACACAGATACACATCTCCCTTCCTGCTCATGAGACTCTCATGGTCTTACAGAGGTTAAGGCAAGAGAACGTCTGCACCAAAGCATTAACTTGTACGCCTTTATCCTCACACTCAATAAATGTTGTGTGTGTGTGTGTGTGTGTGTGTGTGTGTGTGTGTGTAAAAACAAAACAAGAAAAGGAGTTATGAAGTGTGACAAAACCAGCAGCAGTTCATAGTAATGATTAATTTGAACAGAAAATAAAAACCAAAACGCTCCACACTTTAATGATTTGTATTGGCAAATTTCCTATGCAGTCCTGCAGATTTCATTACACAACAGTCAGGCTTCGGTGTTTAGGGCTGAGAGTGGTACTACGGTCACATCAAATGAATCAGGCATTTGTTTATTCCTATGAAAACTGTTTAAACTTTTCGTGAGAGCATTTGTCACATTTCAATCAATCAACGTACAGCCATAAAGTCACGAGACTGTAATAAATCCATGACAAACTCTGGCCAAAAAGCAAAAGTTATAGATTTCATAACATGTGAATGGATACTTTCACACAGGCATTACACGTAAGTGCATTTTTACATGTGCGACTTAAAAGTATAAGTAAAAACAAGGCTCACCTGGGGTTTTAACATGCCCGTTCACAATGTGTAAGACTGGAAACCTTTCTTCGCTTTATCCCAGGCTGTTAATCCTGTTCAATACAAGAACAAATTGGCATGTCGCAAGTCACTGAGAGGGCCTTTACCTTAGGACCTGACCCACAGTTACTCTGTTTATGTAACACTGAACTATTTCCAACAGCAACATACACACTCAATAGTAATCATGCAGCACTTGAGCGAGTACGTAGACACAAAGTCCTTATAAAACGTCAATTTTACTGTGTCAAACATGCTTGTTCTAGGCTCTTGAGCGACAAAAACACACACACACACACAAAAAAAAAAAAAAAAAAAAATCAACATACGACTTCAGCATTCCTCCACTGTATGCGAGTTTCATACCTCAGCTCAACTTTCCCCCATCAAGACCGAGTAGCTTTTAATCCTCTTTAGTCGCCGTCTTCTTCATGCTTTTAAAAAGTGTCTCCACCATGTTCGACATAGTAAATTAGCTTAAAGGAGAAACGACCGCGTTGCGCTCAGCTCGGAAATGTGAGGAGACTTGGGGAGAAAACGTCAAACTCGTACGCCCTTCCAGACGTTCACACACACGCGCGCGCGCACACTCACACACAGCATCAGTTGTAGTAGCTAGCGTTAGCGTGGCTAGCTGGCTGCTTTAACCCTAGACGCGGCAGCGAGTTCAGTCAGCTTATGAACAGTTCTGCGACCGCGAGCCACGGACATTCAACGGAAAAACGCAGCCGTCGGGCACTGAAAGGCTAACACAAGTGCTAACATACAGAAAACTCAGTCATACCTACGGCTGTCCGACGATAAGCAGGCTAAACCTTCTTCTCCAGGATCCAAATAGATGGCCATTACTTTTTGTTATGTACCGCCCCTCTCTTCGATCTCTACAGGAAAAAGGGATTTCCCCCTCGGCCCCTACAATAACCAATCATAGGTGGACTCTGCGTGCGTCTTGCGTTGTGGTTGGTAACGTGAGTGTCCAGTCGCTGTCTGCTTGGTCCGCTCCGGTGCTAATAACGCGGAGGACCGCCCTGTCAAACAGGGGTGTGTCGTGACGTCAGAGGTAACGAAGAGGTAAACAACTTTGACCGCGTGAGGTTTAAAGCAACATGGTTTTACCGTTGATCTCTGAATCAATGGAGTCGCCGCGCGGGGATTACCGTGCTCACACTGGCCAAGTTATGTTGTCTCAGTAGGTGGAAATCGTTTCTTTGATGCCTGGTTTTCACCTGCAGCGGTAACGAGTCTTTGTTTGCAGCATATACGCATTGCATTTTTTTTTTTTTTATAAAGCCAATAAGGTCACAGTTGATATAACACCCTTGAAACGAGAGATGTCGCGCCCCAGATCTTTAGTTTAATACATTTTGATTCGCGTTTCCTTTCACTATGCAAATGTGCGCAGCGAGGCGTGGGTATTTGAGGGGTGTGTCCTCTCTGCAGTACAGTGGTAGGCTGGAAGGCAATGCTGCTGCATGGCGATGTTGGAATGGGTGTGCAATGCATAAAAAATGTCCGAATATCCTTTCAAACGACAGTTAATCAGATCCTTAATTGAATTCGTTGGACATGTTCTTAATTCACTCCTTTGCTTTCTTTCCGTCTGTCTGTTATTTTTGTAAGGGATTGCTCTAAGCGTATAGATTCTCTGGTGGGTGGTTAAAATGGTGGTGGTGGAGTGTGCGTGTGTGTTTGTGGTTTTAAAACCAGTGGAGGGGGCCTAAGAGAAGGTCAGATGTGTGTCTAAAATGCAAACACCATAAAGGCCTCAGATAAGAAGGGGAGTGGAACAAAGAGAGGGGGGCTAGAACCAAACACACACATCCAAGCAATCAGGAAAACAAGAGTAAGTGTGCAGAATGTAAAAAAAACCTGCAGACTTTGAAACCGCAATCTACTGTGTATTCATCATGAATACTGTGTCAAGCATTACACAGTTATCACCAGCGATTTACAGGACCAATACAATTCCCAACATGTTTAATATTTTTATTGTTGTTCTTCTCATTTTCTAATCCCTGGCCATAATTTGTCGACTCTACTCTGAAATTATCTTAAGCTTTTAAACATTTAAAATAAAAGCTAACTGGAAACAGCAATTCACACAACAGCTTTAAAATCTTATCATTAAACAGATTAGAGCTGTAATCAGAAAATGCAAGTTGCAGCCAGTTTATTGTACCTTACAATTCACGAAAGGCGTGAACAAGCTACCCCTATTTAACGGATTTGTATCATTCCTCCATTTCACCCTGCATTGACGAGTGAAATAGTCATAGCATAATCTTCACTGCTTTTCTACTCTCCAAATCTCCAGCTAGCATTGCTTTTCCCTCCAAAACGACAAGAATTTTTACAAACATTCTCTAACTATTCTTGTCCATTCCACATTAAACAGTTGTACATTTTGTACCCACTGTTTTGCCAAAGAGTACAGACCACTCAACAATTAGGCTCGCACCATAAACCCCAAGGACACATGAGCAAAGTTCACTGTCGGCTACAGACTTGTTTATGCCAGCTTTGCATTCTATCTGTCACTCAGAACTAGCATATTCTGAGCCTGCCAACACATTAGACAAGTGTCATAGGCTTAATAAATGTTGATTCATGTGCAGTAACTGGTAGTAAAGTGTGTGTGTGTTAGGTTCATGTTCATGGAGAGTTGATCCTTATCCTGTGGCTTGGCTTATTCCCAGCTCTGGCACCAGGACTGGATCAAGCCGTTCTTCTAACGGGGATTTATTTGGCTCCGCAACACCCATGTCAGACACGCATGCTGGCCCAGCCATTTTGCTCCAGTTCTTCACAGTAAGCTGGCTTGCCGTTTGGAAACCAGGCGAGTGGAAACTAGAAATCAGAAACACTTGACCCACTAAATCTAGGGGGGTCAGAATTTGTGGCAGTGGTGCAGAGTCATGAATTACTGGCATTGTAACAGAGCTCATGCTGCAATGTAAGGAGGGACATTTGACTATAGGATTGTTTGTGATGCAGAATTACCTAGTGTTGGTATGCATATCCAATGCTATAATGTGTGTGTGTGTGCATGTTTAGAGGATTTTTCCTTTTTTATGGAAAAACTGAATTTGGTCGCATTGTTATTTTTGTCATAATCGAATAAAACATTTCTCATAAGGGAAACACACATTGCACAGAGCGAAAAACTGCATTTGTGAGTCTTTGAAAAAAAAAATACTGCTGATGCATTGCAACACCTAATAGAAAGGTAATCAACTGCAATGGACGCCTTAAACACAGCTTTGGCAGTCTGAAGCCAATTAGCCACCTTGGGAAGCCCAGCTGTGCGTCACATGTGTCGGCCTCTCTCCCAAACAAACTGAACATGTTTTACACAAGCTTCAAGAATCACATAAAGAACCAAGTGGGTCTAAGAGCTCTTAGTGCTAACGAGAACAAAGCCCTCAGGTGCACTAAAGTACCTGAGAGCATCTTAGGCCACGTTCCGACAACATGTGCTGATCAGCTATCAGATATCCTAATGGACACAATCGACTTTTGCCTGCTCTATTTTGGTGATGTTCCAGTGCTTTACAATACAAACGCATGTTATGCGTATGAAACTCAGGATATCCTGCCTGTGGGACTACCACCCTGTTTCACTTGCATCTGTCCTCATTAGATGCCTCGGGGGCCTGGTCAAGACCCACATAGACTCACTTCCCCCAGGCAATGCAGATAATCTGCAGTTTGCATTAAACGTTAAATCTTCTGAGATTGCCAGCACCTTAACTGCACAAGGCCTGTCGCGCTTAGGCAAAAGGAATACGCTGTGTCATTGAGAATATAACAACACAGAATGTATCATAATTCCCTTCACCCTTTAGGGACTATGTAAGCACCTGTAAGTTCTGGACTTGCTGACAGGCCACTGGTGGTGAAGATAAACACCTGCTCCTCTCTTGATGTTGTCAACACTGCAAACACTCAACATTTGTAGCAGCAACTTAAGTCATTTCTCACTGACTGCTTGCGACTGTGGCCCAGAACAGTGCCAATTTGATCATTTTGAAAATATTGATACCACGGCCATCAAAAAGCATTTTTCAGGAGAATTACCATTTTTTAGATAATATCTTCTGAAAAGTATATTCTGAAGATCCAGACAAAAAAAAAACGTTTGTGATATAACTCGCAATCTCAAATATTCATGAAAGTGATAGTCTTGGTTTTCCATTACGCTGGTTCAATGTGTGTATACAGACAAAGTTGAATGTGACGATAGGATGAGGTGAAGAGGATGACAGCGGGCATCAGGAAATAACAAGGTCGAGGAGGAAGCACAATGATCGATATGCCTTGAGAGGAGAGAGTCAGCAGTTTTAAGTCCCTTTGGATCAACATTACGGGCTGATGTAAACATGGAAATTCAACGTTTCTCTGAATATCCTCAGAATGCTTTACGTGTGCTGGAGTGAGAGCAACCGCAGCAGCTGCATCACTGTACGGTGTCCAAACTGCACCGCCCTGCTTTGTAAAGCTATACAGCAGGCTATGTAAACAGCATAGTTTCTCACAGGCAATAAACAACCAACCCACCAGGACAGTTACCAGACGAGATGCTAGAAGAACACCCATGAAATCATGCATAACCAAACTCATCCTAGCCGCAACCTTGGCAGTCCGAGCACCATGGAAAACATTACCAGAATATGATTTCCAGAAGGCTCAGGACAGCAGTGTCCTTCCTGCCATCAGACTGTTATATCACTTGTTCCCAAACCGCCTTCAATCTCTGCATCATACTGTGTGTTATTTCTAGCAGATTGTTTTTCACATGTAGCTATTGTTAAATGAATAAAAACACGGTAGTTGTTATAATGTGACACAGTATTAGCCTTCTGAGGTCATGAGGGTCACGCCAAAATATTTTTCTTTCATATCTTCAAAAGCAACTCAACTCAACTCTACTTGAGGACTTGTGACACACGTACCACTACAGGGATTGCTTAAGTTATTCTCATTCATTCTCTCTTGCTTAAGCATTACTGGGATTCTTCTGTCTCCTTTAAGTCTATACTTAGAGGACCAAAGGTTATTTTTCTTGAATTCCTCAAAAGATAGCCAAAAGGTTTGGAAGCTGTTCCTGGGCTCTTATACTGTTTAGATTTTGTAAAGACAAACATAGAAATTACTTTAAATGGTTTTTTTTTAAGTATTATTTCCACTATTACATGATACAGTTTTCAAATGTAACAATTCAGTGAGAGCAAACTTTATTCATAGAGACAGAGAGATCATAGACCTCACACCACTGTTCTACTGTTTTCCTCCCGAGGCTCGCCAGTTGCTGCAATAAGAAGATTGTACTGCTTATGAGACTAGTGCTGCCTATAAAGGCTCCTCTAGTTCCCTCTTCTGGGAGAATCAGGGAGGACATGACCACTAATTACTGTATTTTTGCACATTGACCCCTGAGAAATAAGTGTTTGTTTCAAGTATGAGTGTTTGTTTCAAAATTGCACAGAGCTCAACAACCATAAATCTTTGAGTACCTCCCAATAAAATGCCTTTAATGGAGCTGAAAAGGGTATTATGTTGCTCAGCAGCCTTGGTTATACTTTGTCAGATTTTTTTCATCTCTTAAAACAGCACATGTGGAACAAGTTCCAAATAATTACATTGAAGTGGTACCTTTGTTGCGTAAGCTACAAAAGGAAAATGAAATGCCTGAAGGTCTTAAATGATTGCAATACAACATATGTGCCTAACTCATTACATAACTATCAACAGGATCAATTCTTGATTTATGTAGTGTCACATGCTGCCACCTTTTTAAGGGAGGGGCTTTCTTCCCATCAAACGGTGAAATGTATTACAACTTCATGGGTCATAAAGAAAAAAAAACAATAGAAAAAATCTAACAAAGCAGAATGTAGGGAGAATGGGAAAGCATTTGGTTTTAAAACTACAACTGCAACTAGTCTCCTCAGTTCACAAATGTTAAGTGTAATTGAAAGAATATTATTAATAATATATACCCAAATATCAATAAAGCACAAACTATTAGGCTAGATGTTCGTAGTTTATCACTTTAAATAAACTTGATACATTGTCTCTCTTCTATTTTTAAGTTAATACGTGGTTCAAATGATTTGCAAGTAATTCCATTCTGTTTTACAGTTACAGAAGAAGAAGAATTACATATGTAAATCTTATATCGTATAACATATGTAATCTCAATGTTAGCTTCAAAACAAGGCTTCACAGTGATATGGATAAAACCCAACAATGTCTCAGTGAAGCACTTGGTGGTTGAGCTGAGAACCTGCTATACTCAGACTTCTGTAGTTACTAATTAGCTAGTCACTGAAGCAGTTGTGTGGTTTCTCAAATACACTTGTAGTAGTTCCTGAGGTCTTTGGTATTTTAATTCTTGTTTAGATTTTACTTCAGGTATCATTTGTTATTTGTCAAATAGATTCACATTCATTTCCTACAATTGCAGACAATACAAATAGGCTAAATTACAATATTTTTGTCCAGCCTCAGCACTAGTAAATATTTTTGTCAATAAGATCAACAGGTCCTACTAAAGTTTCCTTTATGTAACAGCAGCACATCATCGGGTCATGAAATAAGAAAATCAGGCGTTAAGCTCGACCACAAATAGTACTCTTATTTTGAAATCAACGCTTTTATTTTGTTGAATTGGAGAGTGAAAATAGATTGTAGAAAACGAACAGAAAGCAAGATGACGCTACTGATATTAACAACCATGGCTCTTCAGCTTTGTATTGCCCACATCCAGTGTTTTGTTAGACAAACGTTGTGGCAAACCCACAACTTTATATGCATGCGTATATGCGAGCTGGAAACCTTACATTTTTTACAGCGACGCCGATTTCACACAGCGAGTTTCCTCAGCTATCAGTTAGCTAGCTTTGGTCAGCTAGCAAACAACGGAACACGGAGTTTGCGTGATATATACTCGCATACCATATGGTTATGTATATCACTTGAAAATGATTCATATTTCAACACACACCCTTCAAGACATTATAAACACATGTCCCCTACCCATTTATTACTTCTTTGAAATAGAGCTGTGCATTCCACAGATTGGTAGTTGGTCCCATGGTGTAATGGTTAGCACTCTGGACTTTGAATCCAGCGATCCGAGTTCAAATCTCGGTGGGACCTCATCCTTTTGATCTAAATATAAATATAATGGCTTTCGTCCTCACTTGCGCATATTCAAGATGTTTTCGAAAACAGTTACCTTTCTTTCCTATTATTTATTTTATGCTAACTACTTCCACCCGCTCTTTGCTCGTGAGTCAAAGCTATATACAAACTGAGAAACCACACGAGAGACATTTAAATGAGGAGGGATACTTTTGATTTCTTGTTTGAATAAATTGGTTTAATTTTCTTGTCAGACACGTACTCAATTCCTTTCAACAACTCAAAATATATTACTTCTTTTACAAAAAGAAAGAAAAAAGAAATCTTATATGAAAATTTGAGAGTGCTGAAATGATCTAAATACTCTCTCAGTGTAGAAAACACAAATATTAAACAAAAAGGTATAGATCAAATAAAAACAAAGAAATCATTCGGATATCTTATCACAATAATAACAATCTTTGGCTGTGAGTTCAATTTCTCTCTGAAACACTTCACTCATCATACTGTATATGGATATTTGTCAAAATCTGAAACAGGAATTAGACTCGCGTGATATGAAAATACTTTTTATGACATTCCCAAAGCTGCAGATATTATAGATTTCTTCTGGTGATAATTTATTTTAACTCTATTACAAAACGAGATGTCTCATTTACAGCTGTACAAATTCACCAGTGATTTTCCCAGTTTATTCATTTCTGATGCACAAGGCCTTAATAAATACAATTATTTATCATTCGAATCGATTATTTAAACAGATACACATCAATTTGTTCAGGGGTATTTCAGCTACAGCAGCAGTTTTGCTTGGATATCAACGAGAAGAATGAAAGGAGTGCATTGCCATGAAAATTAATGGGGATGAAACTTTGCACATCTGAAGGTGAAGGCACGATTTATGAATTAGTATTGGATCATAGAAATGAAAATGAGTATGAATTGAAAGACCAATGTTTTTAGACTAAGCCCTGGTAGAAAAGATGTATGTCTATGTAATGTCCAATATCCTTTAATATATAAGTGCTCATTAGTTTTAAGGCTGGCCTTCTTTCTACTAAAGAAAACCTGTTTGTGTTTTAAATTCTAGTATAACTCAAAAGTGTATTTTTGTTTAACGCATCAGTTAGATAAAAATACACATTTGAAGGCAGCTAGAAAAACCCTCTCTCTGTGGATTGAAATCAACGCTTTTATTTAGTTGAATCGGAGAGTGAAAATAGATTGTAGAAAACGAACAGCTCTCTCCCCTTCATTAAAATCACTTACTTTTCTCTCTCTCTCATGTCACACAAGGAACGCAGTTGTGATTAAGTCACTTTACCTTGAAACTTGACTCTTACTCTCTGCCACATTATTAAGACCCTCTTAGCTCCTTTTCCTTGAGCTTTTGACAGTAATATAGAGAATTTGGTTTCCCATCATGCTGTTTGTAAAGTTATTTTGCATCCTATAAACTGTTTGAAACATGATAAAAACATGAATAAAAATTGAAAGAGGAAAAAAACTGAAAAACAAAAACACCCAGATGCCACATGAAACTCTTGTCTGACAATGTTAGGTCACTCTTTGGCTTCGAAAACTATTCCTCTGTAACCCTTTGCTATGTAAACGGACAGCTCAGCAATTTGTAGCCCTACAGAGCAGTGATTTATCAAAAAAAGGGGATTCTCTTATGAAAACAGTCATTCAGCACAGGTGCCACCTGCAAACAAAAATGTGTTTATTGTATTGAAACTTCATGAGATACGATGTCAAAATCATGTTAGTATCTTCAGATCTACAACAGTCCATAGTTTTAAATCGCCTGTTTCCTCATCTTCTTAGTTGTGGTCCCAACATGACTTTGTTGATGAAGTTGACAATTGCCACAGCTGGCTGCTCGGGGTCCATCTCAGCAAACAGGTGACACACATTCTCTGTAGTAGGGCCTGTCCGCCTGGCCACAAAGCCAAACATCCTGCAGTAGAGAGAAGACATGACAGGTCAAAAGACTGGATAGCAAATAATATTTCACACTGAAAAGCACCACATTTTGTCTCTGGACATCGGCATCAACAAATCTGATTGTGATAAACTGCCATGCAAAGGAGCACGTTGTACCATTCTGTTATACGACTCAGGTGGAAAAAACATACAGTGACACAAGCACTTACTTGCATGGCGTGCTATCAGAATTAGTCCACCTGAAGCCCGGGCACACAGAGACACAGAAATAAAATGTAGGAATACATGAATAACAAGGATATGGAGACTGTTTCATAAGCCTAAGTACTCAGTGGTAATCTACATTTACCTCTCAGAGTGCAAAAGCAGACAAGCAACTCACAAAGAGAACTTATATTGCAAAAAATATAAGTCTAATTAGCAACGATTTGTACAGCAGCAGCAGTAACAAGAGCACATTTATTATCACCTTCACTGAAGGCGATCAGTAAGGACTTGTACAAGCACAAGAAGTTGTAATGAACGGTAAATCAATGATGTGTGTATTTTTTCCTCATATTGATTGACCCACCTCTGATCTTGAGGGTCAAGACTGCTGAAAGTGACACTGTTGATTGGGTAGTGCCTCCGAAAGAACAACCTGTGAAGATGTAAACCACATGAAAACTCCTATGTCTGGCTTTTTTTTTTGTCAAATTGATGTGTAGTTTTAATCATCCTGCATTAGGAAATTACTTCCTCTTCTCCTACAAGTGACACTCACTTGAATAAAATGTGGTGCTCTCCCTTATAAACAAGTCTGCGGTGCTTCAGAAGTACAGTACCTTCTTTTGCTGTCGGTTAGCGTGATGCCTTGAGAAGACACTTTAAAGTGGACCACTGTTGCCACTGGCCGTGGATTCAGAGCTAAAGTACACTTGGTTGCCTTGGAAACAGCCTCCGGCCCCGTTAGTGACTCTGTTTCTACAGAGTTTAGGTAGAGCACGTTGCATGCTGAAACATTAGAGGGATTAAAATTATCATGAGATTTTAGGGGTCAATGCTGTGAAATATGATGCTTGAGCAGTTGAAAAAAAAGAAGAACTTCAACTACGGTATACTGTCGCTGCCTGAACAAGCTTGTGCTCTACCTGCTCCTTGCTTGAGGAGGTCAGCTGCTGTACTTGTATTTGATGCACTTTGAATCTCCTGAAGCTCCCCAACCAGATCTGAAACATCATTGCCTTGTGTTACCAAGCAATACCGTCAAAATGATAGAGAACTGAAACTATTGCAATAACCTGCTATTCATAACAGGTTTGTGTTTTTCAGATTGAAAACTAATGATACAAGTATTACCCTTTTCTGGAATGCGGAGGGCATATGGTAGAGAGATGGGAGTAATTGAATGTTGGTACACCAAGGCAGATAAACTCCCTGAGACAAAAAGACAGAAAGAGAAACTAGGTGCGTCAGATTACAACTGTGACAGATTAAAAGGGATTAAAACAAGGAAAATAGCCTGCCTTTGACAATGTAAATGATAATGAATTTTTTTTTTAGGTTTATAGGTTTGAAAGATATGCTCCAGAATCTTATATATAACCAAACATGTCAAACATATTGCAGTAGTTATGTCTACCCCATAACTGACCAAAGTAGGACTCGTTCTGACAGCCCTTGATCTTCACTCCCCGTGGCCCAGTCTCAATGAGGAAGTGTCTCACCAGCTGTTCCAGAGGATCCCCTGGGAAGAGGAAGAGGAGAGTAAGAAGGTAGGGAGCGATGATTAAACATATGGCGCACTGTCAAGCTGTCTCCCGGATAAATCGAGAAATCTGTCTTGTTTGTTCTTTACTAGTCATTATTTCTGCTTCAAACCTGGCTGATGTTAATGTAATGTGAAGCTCCTGCTTTTTTGGCTGATCATGACGTAACCTTACTTGTGTTTTTTGGATAAACTTTATACTCTCTTCCGAGTCAGTCCCTCTGGAGCCTTTTACTAAACATAAAAAAACAAGCCGAGGGCCCATGACCAAAAAGCAAAACTCTTGACTTGTAAAACTGTGCCATGAATACCTTTGTTCCCAGCTATGTTGGCATTAGGAGGAGGGGTCGCCACCTTGAGGGCCAGGCCGTAGGCACCCTGGAAGGAGTTACTGTCTCTAATGAGGAAAGTTCCCGGCTCCTTGTCCTTCAACACAGCTATGGCTATGGTGGAGACGACAGAGTGGAGGTGTAAAAGAAGAGATAATGGGTAATGTCAGTCATCTTGCTGTTTGAAATTGTACCAACTTACCCACTTCATTTATATTTAGTGAGATGGTTGAAAAAAATGATTAATACAAACCATGAACCCTCACCTTGGTCTCTGGAGATGCCTGGTTTGTACCAATATTTTGAGCTGTCCTGGACAAACTTTGCATTTACCCTGATGTCTACCTCATCCCTACAGCTGGGTTGTGGAGACCCCCTTCTTTGCTCTCCAACAGCAGGAGAGAAAGTAACATGCTGCGCGGGAGAAGGAGCTGAGGAGGCCCGGAGGAGTGCATTGTGTCCATTCAGGGATGTTGCTGTGGAGGAATGCCGCTTCTTCTCTGGGAGCGGTGGCTGGATGGCGGGGATAGTTACTGCGGTGTACCCAGTGTATGGGACATGGGGGACGTTTAGTAATGAGTAGTAGTAGGAGGCTATGGGGAAGGTTGGTGTGTGATATCCATCGGGCACAGGTGATGGAGGTTTGGTGTCAGCTGTGCTGTCTCTGTCTGGGGTCAGTCTCTGTCTTGCTGTATCTGCAGCAGTTGTGGAGTGCTGAGGAGAAGACTGCAGCTCTGGGGAACCAATGGGAGAATTTGGGGAGGTGGTGGAAGGGCTGGAACTTAAACTTGCAGACAGATTCTGTGCTACATCTCTGCTGCAGTCGGATGGGCCATCAATAGGAAGAGCAGACCCATTGAGTTGGACTTGGATTGGGCTGATGACGACAGTAGCATAGCTTGAAGTACGTGATTGCTTATATCCATCGACACTTCCTGTAACCTCGGCTGCTCCAAGCTTATCATCAGCACTCAGAGAAGACTTGGTTGATGGCTGTGTGGGATTTGCAGATATGGCTAAACTCTGGGTTTGTGTCTCTGATGGCACTGGTGTGATAGATTTCTCATTATCTTTGTTGGACCCTTGATGTATAGCAGTTTCTTGGCTTTGAAGTGGGCTTTCAGCACTTATGCTAGTCAAAAGACAAAGAATGGGGGGAAAAAATTAGACTTTATTTAGATATTGGGATAAATGAAAACACACTCCCAGCATTAATTGATGAATGAAAGAGTGTTTCAAACACCTGTCCTCTGTGTGAGTTGGGCTGCTGCTACCAATGAGTGTGTAGTCATGGTCAGAGTCCAGGCCTGGGGTGCTTGACTGACCTTGGGAATCAGATTTGCTCTCTGAACCTTGAGATATGTCATCCTCTGCATCCGTCTTAGTCTTTTCTATTTTATCAGGAGAGATTAACAGGGTTATATTAAAGGTATAACAAAGAAAAGAGTGAACAAGAAGCAAAAAAAGCTATCCGTATGAAAAATAACCTCCAACACTTTCTCATTTACCTTTGTTCTGCTCATTGCGCAGCTGGTCTCCAGATCCTGAGGGGGTTTCGGGAAGCCTTCCTCTCTCAGTAGAAGGGCTACTTGCAGGCAGAGGTGAGGCTGATCCGGAGTGATAGCCTGAGGCATAACCCCGGCTCTCACGGCTCTCAGACGGGGATGACTGGTACGGGGAGCAGGGGCAGGAGTGACGGGGCTGTAAAGGAGTGTGGTAACCACTGCTCGCTCCATCCCGCACATCTATCAGTGACTGGGGGATGGCGTAGCTCTGGTGAGGTGCAATGACAAATCGAGATTGCTCCGGGTTTGGAACCTTGTCCAGAGTGGAGTGGCAGAGACGAAATGCCGGTATTGATGTTTTGCACTGCCAGAATTCTGCCTCTCTTGCCAGCTCCCATGGATTTTCTGTTTCCCATAGTGGAAGTACCTCTCTTGTCCGTTGTATCCCAGCTGCTTGGGCCCAATGGGGATTCTCTGATTGGTCAGGGTGCAGCAGATGGAGCGGCCTGACTGAGGCTGATTGATGCTCTCGCCTGCTGGAACAGTCCTGACATGTGCAGCAAGAAGATGATGCAGGGGAGCCAAAGAACATTTCTCTGTAAGGGCTTGAGGGCTGTGGCTGGTGGGAGAGGTGAGAGCCTGGGCTGAGGCTGGAATAGTGGAAGAGGTGACACTCATTCCCCGTGCAGAGTCTGTTTGAGGCTGGCAGGGTGTGGCTGTGAGTGTGGGTGTGCTCAGTGGTTGGATAAGGGTAGCATTGCCTGTGGACGCACGGCAGGGATGGAGGTGGGGGTGGAAGTTCCCATGGTAACTCAGGTAAGGGATGTGTGCTATGGCGATGGCAGAACTCCCTGTGAGTTGAACGAGGAGGAGGGGACATAGATTTGGATGGTAAAGCTGGCAGAGTTTGGCTTTTTGGGTGGGTTTTAATGTCGTTGCAACGTACAGGACGGTGACCACTTGAAAGACAGAGCTCTCTCTCCATTTCCCATCCGGCATCACTACATTTTGTACCCGCTCGACCACTACAGGAGCGCTCTTGCCTCAAACGCACTGGACTCGACGGGTCTCCATCGTCTAAAATAGCGGTTTCTCTGTCCCTTTCTCTCTCTTTCATCTTCTCCTTTGCTCTATGCTCCACATTTTCTCTCCCAAATGGACAGTCAGTTTTTTCTCTGTCAGGACAGTTAATGGACAGAGAGGCTTCTGAAGGGACTGAGGAACAGCTGGATTTAGAGGTGTAGGTGGGAGGTTGGAGCTGGGTGTGGGGTTGGGTTTTCACAGTTGGGCTGCTAGTGAGGCATCCATTGGGTGAAGCTGCTGGGGCAGTTGCACCTGGTCCACGTCGCTTCCTCACTTGAGCATACAAGCTGCCGTCTAGAGGGCCTCTGGTGTGTGAGATATCTACTGGAAAGGTAAAGGAAATGTTATGTTGTTTGATTTCAACCTTTTTTTATGTTAAACTACACGTTTACACCTGTTTGCATGTTCTTACTTTCCATGCTGTCTTGGTGGTGGAGATTGAAATTCTCATAAGAGTCCCATCTGACAACAGGGTCTGAGGTGTTGTAGTCTACCTTGATGCATGTGTCGTTCTTGCGGTATTCTCGACCTGGAGAAAGCAGAAATGAAAACCCACTGAATTCTTAAAATGTTATGGTGACAGACACACAGGTGGACGAACAGATGATAATAGTCACCTCTCATTTTTTCTGGACCATTGGAGAAGATAAATTCCACAGTAGCATCTGGAGGAAATCTGTCATCTACAGAAAGACGAGCATAAAGGCAGTGACTAAAATATCCAGAGCGTAACCACAGAGTGAGAAAAACATCCACCAGAAGGTGTGATCTGTGAAGCAGAAAAACCAAAGTTAACAAATAAATACGGCTGCTTTTTGCTCTTTTCGAGGTGGAAATAAATAGGCCAAAAAGAAAGGAAATTACTTTACCAAACAGAATGGAACTCATCAAAGAAATCCATCTACTGAGAAGAGCTTTCTTTTAAAATCCAAGCATCTGTGTGGCTAACATTATTCACAAATCCTGTATGCATGCGCCAGCAGGCAGCACTAACAGCTACTGCCATGAGACTGCTGGTTTGTGGGCCACATGTAAACATTTCTGTTTCATCTAACCTGACACTGTCATTTGCTATTTGTCTCAAAATACACACTAACACCACGACGGTCTGAGGGAAAAAAAATGGGTCTTGAGTTATACAGCAAGGAAGCAGCAGAAATATACAGCAGTGGGTGCCCTATTTTTCCATTAATATGTTTACTCTTACTTCACAATCCAGTGCATTACAGATGTAGTACAGTCTTAGCAAGCTGAATTGATATAATAAAGCACTGCAGTAATGTATGTTCTGCCCTCCACTCATTTCTGTCATCCCTATTTGGAACTGAGGCATTTTTCGGACTTTTGTGTTTTTTATACCTGTGCAGGCCAAGTCTAGCTCCGTCTTGCCAAACCACAGCTGGGCTCCATGAACGGTGCAGGTGTGGAACTGGACTCTGAAGACCACCTCCCTCTCTGTGGCTCTGCTCCGCCGGTGATAGCACTTCACCTGCAGATAAGGAGTGGTATGAGAGAATACATTAAGGGGTAATGTCTCAGAATGATAAGTAAAAGAAAGAATAATCGCATTTTTGTTTACTCGTTCACAATTTATTTTAATAAATGTAGATTTAGTACGTGTTGCTGCTATGGCAACGATCTGCACTGTGATAAGCACAAATTTGACAGTGGTATCCTCACCAAGAGACACTGCACATGTTTGTTATCTACAGATGAGTCAGAGCTTAAATGGTTTGAAAATAATCAACCGATTTTTTAAAATAAAGTTTGCCACTGACTCCAAGTTTTAGGTGCAAAAACCACCAAGGAAAACATACTGTCAGTTCAGAAAGAATGGATGTAGATTGGATTCAAATCCAAGCAGTGTTTTAAATGACATCCAGTTCTTGATAACCCATATCTCACCATAATGTCCCCCTTTAATAGCAACGCTGGCTCCATAGTCACACACAGCTTTCTTGCCCTGGAGCTCTGGGGATCACTAGATACACAGAGAATAAAGAGTGGGAACACCAGCTTCAAACATACATAAAACAAGTTAAAACATGTCTCAGTTGGGTAAAACACAGGTAAACATCATACACTTTAATGTAAGCACAGACTAGACTGCAGTTAAACACAGACCGTGACCTCTCGAGTCAACATCTGTCAAAGAGACTGAAGGAAAGACAGGCAACCCCCCCCCACCACACACACGGACAAAATGGTGAAGTCCAATACACAGTGATCCAAGTGACTGGATACTTACTAGACGCCTGAGGTGTAGACGAGTTGTAGAGACTGGTAGATTTTCAGGAAAGGATAAAATCCTGCATATACAGAAAGAAGCTGAGGAAGTTAACAATTTCAAAACTAGTGACGTTGAATAGACAAAATCTTTACTGTACTTATTCATCAACATTATAAAACTTCTACTCACTGTTCTAAACTCATAGTTAGCATTAGAGCACTCTTACTATTTCACCAAAAGTGAAAGCAAGTGTGTGAAAAGAAAAAAAAAAACTGACCTCCTCCTGCCTGGAAGTTTGGTAGGGAGGGAATGACAATCTGATGAAGGAACAGAGGACTGCTGTTCATTTTAATGGTACCGGACAACAAACCACGAAAGTAGTAGATGTACCTGTGGATTAAAGATGAGGAAATGATGTGTATGATGAAATGAGAGTGTGACTAAAGCAATATGAAATAATAATAAAAATAATGATAGCATGTAAGTTTGCGACATATGGCAGAGATGGTAAATGCACAGGTGCATGAATGCGTGGCACCTGTTCTGAGAGGGCTGCAGGGAAGAGGAGACTTTGTCCTCACAGAACTTCCTCATGGCCAGCGTGGTGAGAGCCTGGTCCGCTCTGTAAATAAATGCAGCAATTAAAACGTATCTGTGCACATAAAATGCCACATTGTATTGTGTATAATATGAAGGTCACAACCTTCATACTTTGAGCAGATTATGGATGTTGTTGGTGAAATACTTTTTTGGAATAAAATAAAGCTTTAAAGGGAACATGCTGGGATATTGAGTGTCTTGTCCACTTCAAATGATGCACATTACCCAGCTGATATCTTGCTGTAGTGCATGTATGCTGCCATAATGACCCCCGTCTTCCCTTTGTTTCCCTGTAAAAGCAAAGATCGAATGGCCAGTTAACTATTTTTTTCCCCTTCAGAAAAATTTCACAGCAAACCAAGCAGTTGTGTGTTCAGGTTACACTGACTTTGCAGTGAAGGACCACCACATTGCCTGGGTCAGAGGTCAGCCAGGTCTCCATGGCCTTACAAATGGCACAAATCCTGTCCAGAGGAGGAGCGTGACAATCAGGCCAGCCATAGTCCTGCACCTGGACCGCAGACGATTTATGTTTCAAATTCTGGTGTCTTTCCATTTCAAAGTTTATATCGTGGAAAATATTTAATAATATTGTTTGTGCATGCCTTCATGCATTCATGCATTCATGTGCTTATGCTGTGCAATGCCCTCTTCCTTTTCAGGTGTAAATACTTGTACCTTTGGGTTAAGTCTGGTGATATCATGTCTCTTCTCTGATAAATTCAGCAGCTGGAAAATGCAGAAATGCAGAAGCAGGCAATAGATAAAATACTACTTAAAAGAACCAATTGAGGAAGGAATATGCAAGTGTATCTATCGCAGATGTGGACTGAGAGCAAACAATTTGTGATTATCTACACACAAATAAACATCTTAAGCTTTAGCTAATAAAACCTCAATTAGAAGGATAAAAACAGAATGCAATCTATCTATCTCATAAAACCAATGTTTTACTCATAATAGAACATGAAAAACATAAAATGCTGAAAGTGGAACATTTTACTGTTTCATGAAAAATATTAGCTCATCTCAAATTTGATGGCAGCAATACAGCTCAGAAAAGCTGGAACGGGGGAAAGAAAAAACTGGAAAAGTATGTGGAACTAAAAAAGAAACGGGTGGAGGAACATGTTGCAACTAATTAGGTTAGTTGGCAACACGTTAGTAACATGACTGAGCATAAAAGGAGCACCTAGGAGAGGCAGAGTCTATTATTAGTGAAAATGGGCAGAGGGTTCAACAATCTGCAAGAAAACAACCCAAAAAAACCACATCTACAAATTGTGAAGTCATTTCATGATAATGTTCCTCAAAGTTTAAATGTGAATCAATAGTGGACTCCCATGATCTTTGGGCACCCAGAATTCTGTCATTAGAACCACTGCATGGGCTCAGGAACACTTCCACAGTTCACTGTGTCATCCACGGCTTGCCTGCAGTTCAGAACTTTCACCAACTGGACAAATTTGTCACATCATGAAACGCAAAATATCATAAAGGAGACTAAGGACTGTTGAGCGGCTAGAACCCTATATCAGACAAGAATAGGACATTGTTTCTCTCCCACATTTCCAGCAACTGGCCTCTTTAGTTCCCAGATTTCACAGACTAGTAAGAAGAGGAGATATGGCCTTGTCACAACTTTTTTAAGACATGTTTTATAATCAATTCAAGATGAGCTAGCATGTTGTCATGACATAGTAAAATGTCCCAGTTTCAGCATTTGATATAAATTCTATTGTGAATCAAATATTAGTTTATATGGTTTCAAGCGATTGAATCCTATTTTCATTTAAATTTTACATAGCGTCCCAACCGTTTTGGAACTGGGGTTTTTACATTAAACAGCAGACATAAGCTACTCGCAGATTCATCCAGTCAGTTTTTAAGTGTATCCGTGTTTATAAAACAATTTTCAACTAACCAGAAACCTATCTTGGTGCTTAGATTTGAGCATGGAAGCCACTTCCTGCATGTTTCTGCGGTACCGCTGCTCCTCCAGGTCAGGCAGAAAGAAGACCGAAATGATCCTCTCTGTGATGTAGGTGAGGTCAAAGTCGTAGTGGCACTCCATTACATGCTCCATCACTTGCTCCACGCTTTTACTTCTAGACATCGTGAAAACCCATTCTTTTAGTGCAGCCAAAACAGCCAGTAGACAGTACACACACTAAATTCCTCTCTTTGATTCAAGCTTTACTTTACTTTGACTTTTTTGAATGTTTCTATCTAAAAATGCCATTTTCTTTTGTCTGCATGTGTTTGATTCAGGCTTTCTAGTACCTTGGTATGGAGCCTCTCTTCTTCTGTGATGTTGATTTAGTGGAACTGTGCTGTATAACAAAGAAGAAAAAAAGAGTAGCACAGTGCTACTGTGACACGTTGCCTCCCAAGATATGTAACACTCCTTTCTTACAAAAACTTGCACAAACCTACCAGGTCCGTAACTGGGGTGCAGGTTGCAGGCACCTGAGAGGAGATAAACATATGGTTAGATTTTCGAGCAGCAACATATGCATACACTTTGAATGAACCTGCACAAGTCAAGTCATGTGTTTGATATAATGCTCATGGTCCCGCTCCAGCAGTACAGATGAAGGAATTGAAGGCTGTGGGATGAAGAGGAAGGAAGAGGAGCTGCTATTGAGGCTAGTAAAACTCATTCTCACTCTCTCTCTCTGTCATCTGCAGCAGCTGGTTTCAAGATGCATCTGTCAGTGTGGATTTTGTGGTTCCACATGACAAACTTGTGACACACGTTTTGTCGGAAAACACACAGATTAATACAAATACGGGTCCATGGTAAGAGAACTATAGAGAACTGCTTGTTGTGCTGGTCATTTGGTTGACTGAGCAGAGGTGTTGCTCAGGATATCAAGAGCTCAATAGAAACATGATCGATTTCTTTATAGAGATAGATAGAGGCAGACATGATTTAGTGCTGGTGGAAGACTCTACATGTGGTGAACAGTCCCTGTAGTTTGCTGCCAACAGTAACTTGCCCAAACCACAAACACAGAGAGGCTCGAGGGAAGCTGAGGTCATTCCAACAGGGTACAGCCATTCCAAGTGCACACAAATAAACTTCAATAGGTTTTTGCATCTTTTTTTGTGTTTTTGGTTTCATAATAAGGGTGGGGGGCTGATAAAAATGTATTTCAAGGCAGATAATTAAAAATGCATCAACACGAAAGATTAAAAAATGGCATGGGTGAAAATATGCACCAGAATTTATGACTATCACATGGCCAGTGAAGGAAGAAATGTCCCAAAACATTCAGCATTCCAGTAGAGTTATGTATTCTGAGTCTTGACACCAGCTTTTTACATTTGAGCTCCCCCATGTGATTGATTGGCAGCGGAGCAATGGACTGTTTCACTGAGTGCTGGTCAGTACTGACAGGTGCCAGGCAACAACTTAACAAGTAAAATGCCTGACAGTCATAATGATCTACAGCTGAAACAATGTGAGGAAAACAACAGCAACCATTTGAAATAGAGTTTTCAAACATTTTCCCGACAAAAACATCATTTCATCTTTTATTTTTTTCATGTTGGAAATTGTGAGTCACCATAAAAGGGCCAACCTTCCAAGGCATGATTCTAGCCCTTTTACACCAATACAGTGCTTAATCTAGAATAAAGACCATACTTTTCACCTCGTGATCCCAGCTTTATCATTTTGCTGCTGTTTTTAAAGTTTCGTTGGCAATTTGCTTTTCATAAAACATCAAGCAACTATTTTTGCCGCCATACTGTACTGTATTTATTCAAACTTTTTTAGCCAACTTTTTTAGATTGGAGGAAACTCTGAAATTCACATATGTTCACAAATTTTCTTTGCTGCACATAGAGTGTCAGCACATGGTGAGACTACCTGGAAGTAAAAATGTTCCGTGAGTGAGGTCAGTAGTAGTAATAACTCAGGCCAGTTGGCTTGCACTGGCAGAAGCAGTAGTCTGTGTTCCCTGACTGCAGCCACTGTTGCAGAATGTTTAATGGTGGCGACATCTCAGGCGCTCAAAACGTTACCACATCCATGAGGTAGTAATTGAATGAATACGTTGGACAACATTGTTTCCATATTTCTGATGTGCAGATTTTATGTTTTCAGACATTGTTTTGAAAAAAAAAAAATAGAAATATGTGATCTTATGTGATCTTATGTGAGAAATATTTTTTGCTGAGACGGTTCATCAATAAGAGTGTATTCTATGAAGAATGAGGCTGTTTTTATCCATCATTACATTGAGATATCATCAGACAATTAAATTACATAATTATTTAGAAACTCTTAGGGACAAAATGACTGCACTGCCAGCAGCTGCCCTTTCCAGCTGTGCATAAAAGCTGGCATCAGCAGAACTCCACACAATTTCTCTTGACAAAATTGAAACCACTGGCATCAGTGGACATGAGAGGGGCTACTTAAAAAAATGTACCACCATTTTGGTCAATTATGGCAAAACAGTAGCAACGGGTGTTTTTTTTTTTTTTTTTGGTGGACAAACGAGCTTAGCCTCTGCTACGTAACGCTCAAACCTGTCTAAATGTGGTTCGATTCTCAAAAGAAAGAACCAGCTCCACATTGGCACTGAAACTGTCCTTGTGGCAAACATGTATACTAGACACAGCAAGTCCACTCATTTGTGCGAGTTGCGAATATTAGTCTTTGCAGAGCAAACCTCTGGCTAATTTCCCAATACTTTGTCAGTGTTTTTTGGATGGTGCTCCCACTGCTGACAAGGAGGACCTCACATACCAAGGTATTCTAAAAAAGCTACATCTTCATAGTTATATATGTTATATTACTCGTGTGTTAATAGAGAGTTTTGTTATTTTTGCCCATTTTTTCTTTGGCAATCAGCAAGTTAATGATAACATTCTTTTTCTTTTTTTAAAGAAAAAATATATTGAGTTAATTATCAGGTAACTTGCTGGGGAGGTGTTGGAAGAGCAAACAAAGCTTCAACCTTCTCTAAAGCTCAAAGAAGGCATCTATCAATGAAACTCTCTGGGGTGCTCTCAGTTGTCCTTTTTTTATTTTTTCATTCTTTGAAAAAAGTTAACAACATGTCTTGGTTTATGACATGAGCTATGATAACTGGAGCAAGCATTAGATATCTTTGAATATTTTTATTCAAAACCCCACACTGATCCGTGAATGGTAAAAAAAAAAAAAAAAAAGAAGTTCTATAGAATAAAAAAAACATAAAATAAAAACCTAAACAGCAACTTTCTCACATTGTGGCACAAACATGGCATCACTGGCATATTCACATTCCTTACTTGTTATCTAGAAAGTCTAAGTGCAGAAAGACTGATCAGACTCGAGTTATAAAACTTAAAGTATAGGAACAATAGTAAATGAAAGAGCACAGAGATTCAGCCATAGGGGAGAATTACATTTAACAGGTTTAATAATGGTAGTTAACTGGATAAAGTAGTCAGGTTCAGGAAGCAACAGTGGGAGACAGACACAACACACACATGTACCCATGTAAAACACAAACATACAAACACACACATGAAGACAAAAGGAAAACCTAGAGGCAGAGACTGTAGAAATGTCAAATTATAGAAGAGGAGCAAGACACCAAAGTCAACAGGAAGCAATTTGCAACAGGATGTCAGTGCTGGTCGGCAGAAGTTCACACATACAAACATACACACACACACACACACACGTAAATACATGCAGAGTATACATGTGTGCTGAGTAGCTCTGCCAGCCTCGGGGTCTTCATTAATGCATGCTGGAGCCACTGGGAATGGGGCCATCTGGTTCAGTTTGTCTTGATCATCAGTCAGCATTTACCAAGGTGCCAGTGACAGCGCTCTATCCCACCCACAGGCACTGAGTGGCTGACTGTTAGTGGACTGGATGACTGATCTGTTCAGTGGGTCAATTTTCTTATCATTTATCGAGCAGAAATGTTAAATACTCACTTATGTTGTGCTTTGCAGCTGTTGGTACTGCTGGACATAAAAAGGAACCAAAAGGAAATGCTGTATTTTTTTTCTCTCATAAATTTGGTCTCTCTTATCAAATTAGACAGTGAATGAGGGAATATCCAGTTTGGCTGTGTCTGGGGGTTGGAACATAATCAGCACTTCAGCAAAGACTAATACTGCTTGCAATCCTATTTTGCTTTTTTAAGATGAAGCCTGTGTGTCTGTTTCTCACCGTTTCAAGTTTTCAAGTTTCAAATATCATCCAACAAACAAACAGCTTCAGCTATGTAAGGTTCTGCTCTAACTTCTTACAAAATATACTGAACTGTTCCTTTAAGACAATACCTTAGGGTTCTGGGAAAATGTCAAGAAGATTTTTCAATATTTTCTGACGTTCACAGCCTATCTAATCAAATTTAAAAAAACGTTTAGTCAGTATTGATCTCACTCAGTCATTGAACCTTTAGATTATCCTGATGCCTAAACCCCTTTGCACCGCAGCATGGCTCTGATTCTGGTATGATTGATGGCATGTCTTGAGCCACCTTTCGAGGAAGAAGAGATCCAACACACAGATCTGAAGGAGCGGTGGAAGCAGGGGATAAATGTGAGCATTGAAAACGTAGGCGTCAGTATCCTGGAGGAGCAAGTTTCACTCTGACAGTCATCTCTGAGGTGACATCACAGTCTGGACAGGGAGAAGTGAGTAAGCCTTCCTGTACGAAAGTGGAAAAAGCTCAAGTTCCATAGTCTCACCAAAAACTAAAATAAAATCTTTTTTTTTTTTTTTTTTTTTTTTTCAAAACTCAGATTGTTAATGTTTTCCTCAGGGCACAGCAAGGATAATGTAGGAGTGGCTGGAATCATTTCTAGAAGAGATGCAACATCCTTGCTCTTTCCTGTCTCATTACCTCTCTGCATCTCGTTCTTCCTCTCTTATTTCTCTATTTCTTACACCTAACAGTCTGTCATCCTTTTTATTTCCCCCTAACTTGCTGTCTTACAATCTGACTCGCTGCTTACAAAGCTTCAGGTAAGACAATGGGAATAATTTCTTATCCTTGAGATAGGAGCATGTGCTCGCCTTGTACAAACAACATTGGATTACAAAGAGGAGCTCGATAATCATCACCCCGCATGGCCAGGGTACGTCACTACCAAACTGGCCCTGAACAGGAGGGAACAAGAGCTCAAAGCTAAAGCAAACTGTCTGGGGAGTAGAAAAAATAGGCAGAACTTAGAGGGAAAAAGACTGGAAGACAGGAAGGAATGGCAAAGAGAGACAGAAATTGAGAGCGAGTCCTGAGCAGGAGAGAGATGTCAACAGCTGAACATGCCTCCTGACCACTCTCACAGACCAGAGAGGTTTCACAGAGCTATTTTGATTCAGTTCCTTATTTTAGACTATACAGAGTATCCCTCAGAACACTTAAATGTTCATTTTGTCTATTTGCATGTCAGTCATCGACAAATTCCCTTGCCTTGTCTGCTGCAATTGTAGTGGGCTGATTTGCACCATGTCCCATGTGACAGGCTGATGGCTACAATAAGCTAACATATTTAGGTAGTTGGTCCTGTTGCCTTCTCGCCAAATAACTATTAACACCAAATAACTGAAGAAAACTCATACATTTATCAAAGCCTGTCCAGTATCAAAATAAAGTTATTGCAAATGACATCCTTTAAACTCAAACTGTTTTTAAAGGCGCTTCTGTAGGAGAAGTATCTTCCAGGAATATTAAACGAAGCTTGATGTGCACCTCACTCAGGAAATTAAAAGTAGTCAGTATAAACACTCTGAGCTTACATCTGCATGTGTGTTCAGCAACACTTCAATGTTGCTAAGGCCAGGAAGGCAGTAAAATTAAATCAACCACGACAATTATCTGTATGCAGCTCATCATGCCAGTGATGGTTATAAATAGCGACAACAAAGTTGCAGTGATAAGCCACCACTATAATCAGGTTCCAAAGATATTCATCTGACAGGATATTTTACTCTGCAACGTCCACTCTAGCCATCACCATCCACTTTACTGTTTTTACCTTCCCACTGATGTGCAGTGACACTCTCTGCAACCACAGGACAGCGTGCTCACCAGGTCCCCTGCGGTGACACATGAAAGGCTGCAAAGGTTGGAAAATGTGGCTCAAGGCACCCAAAAGAAGGGAGCAACAGGCACTCACAACATCTGGTCCAGAGCTGGACTGATAAATTGGCATCTGCCTTAAAAAATCGACTAAGAATTTAATGAGGAGAGCTTTTGAAAACTGAACTAAATAAGCAAAAAGAACCGTCAACTTTGTAGGGAATTTTTATCTATTCTATGTCCACTCGAACAAGTAATGACAAGAAATGAATGCCACTATCATAAACCCCACTAGACAATTAGCATGTACATACAGTAGATCACAACTGCCATATCAATTCATAAATCAGCATGAAACATTAGGAGAGCAGCTGGTTTGCATGAGAGGACACTGTCACCATCTGTATTTCACTTTGTAACATTAGGATCCATCAGCTGATGCCAGGAAAGTTGACTGGGTGTTGGACAATGGCACTCTCTGTCAAGTATCCTTTGATCAGAAATGTTTACTTATGCATATACATGACAAATAATGCATGCATGTACACACAGTGCTGAAGTAGACAGATACAGTAAACAGGTGAAACACATTGGGACAGCAGGAAGTTGCATACCACAAAGTTAATGACAGACCCATGCCAACAATTCCATAAAAAAAATCAAGTATGACACATATTTTACTTTTACATGCATTTAGCGTTGCATATAGTTCAGGCACACTTCACTTCATAACAACCATCTCATTAAAAAGTAAATCTTATGAGTCAATTCTGAAATGTGAATATTTAAAATCTGTGTTTTCTTTATAGGTCAAAGCAGGAGTCTCAGCAAACAAAATCCCCTTTCTGGGCAAAGCAAGCACACTCTGGCTTCAGTATTAACAGAATAATATGCACAATCACATGCTGCATTAGCAGAGCAAACACTGTAGAACGGGCTTAAAGATGTTAGATTCTTGCTGAGTAACGGATGGGGAAACATGAGGTAACAAGTTGAAACTAATGTTTTCAGCAGGCAAACTAAACCCAAAGCTTAAAACAGTAAATACGATGTAGTGTGTTTTTACCTCTCAATAAGCAGCTTCAGTCTTTCCTTCTGCCTCTGAGCAGCCCTGTGTGTGGAGTGTGACACTACCTCCCTCCTCTTCTCTCACACACACAAACTCTCAGCTCACTCCCTCTCACCAACTCCCTTTACCTCCCTTCCTCCCTCCCTCCCAATAACACATACTCACTAACAGTGTGCCGGCAGCACATAGCATTTCCCCTCTCACTCTGCCAGTGTCATACGCATGGTAGAGCCCATCAACTGTGCAAGCACTTTCCCTTTACACGTGCACTCACAGACACGTCAATAGGGCAGCCCCGCACAGGGTGCTGATGTCTGTTGACCCCTCGAGCGGCCTGAGGCGACAGGCAGAGAAATGACAAGAGGCGGAATAAAAGTGGCAGGAGTACAAGTGTTGGTACTAAAGTAGATACTGAGGCGACAGGCAGAGACAACACAATGCGCAGGGGATGAAAGAAGAAAATTTGACTATCACACTGATGAAAGCATTTCACATTTGAAAAAGGTTAAAAGAAAATGTAACGAAATGTAATGAAACTTTTTGATGAAAAAAAAAGAAATTTTATATTAAAGAGGAAAAAAAACAGAATGACAGTGAGGTGCATGTGACGAGTTAAAAAAAAAAAGAAAAAAAAAAAAGGCATGACATGAAGCAGACTTGAGTCTACAGCCTTGACCTAATGTTCCCCTTTATTTATGAATACCCCCAAATGGGACTGATTACACACACACAAAGCCTGCTTCCCCAGCTGCCTCTCACTTATTTGTGTACCCCCATGATCACTCACTGGCAGGCATCTACGGCACTCTTGTTATTTTCTATATTTATCCACTCAGACTTTTCCTATCCAGCCTGATCATCGTCCTGTGAGACGATGTTGTCTCTCATCCGTGGCACCCGTTCTGCGGCACACTCACACAATTTTTTTTTTGGATATTGCTGTGGTGACCAGGGGGATGAGTACGACCAAAATAATAATCCTTCTTTAATACATGCTGCTAAGGGACAACAGCTGGTAGTACCCAGTCCTATACTGTTACAGTGTGTGTGTGTGTTGTTTCGGTATCACTACTATTGTAAGGCTTTTGATATGTTACGCAGTCACATCATGTGAATTTGTCTTCATTATGATTATGAAAGTCCCCGTAATGAGGAGGTTTATGGAAATGTTTTCAGGGAAGAATAAGTCTCAAGGAATTCATGTAAATATTATGATATAATGTCCACTGGAGTCATGGATACCCCACTGATGGGGACCAAAGAGTAGTTCAAATGAGGCTAACCACATCTGGGGTCTCGATTAGTGTTGGGCAAGAATCAAATTATGATTATGGTTTGTTTGCCCACGATCAATGGAAGTCAACACAATGTCCTACAGTGACATGATATTATATCACTGATTCTTGAGAGTCGGGACAAAACATGTCCCACATAGACAAGTCTTACTTATATCAAAAATAAAGAAATGAATAATGATTGACATACTCACAAAGTTAGATCTAAAGGAATTATGAATACTGATGTTATGTTTTAGCATAGATAATTACTTTTTTGGGGGATATTTGTTTAAATGTATGACCAGTGGTTAGACGGCCCATGTTATTTCTCTTGTCCTCAGCAAGAGGTCACAATATTCACCAGCCCCAAAAAACTTTAAAAACCTCTACAATTGTGAAAACATTTATATCAAATCAAAGATAAGGGTTATAGATGTATAAAACATGGCATGCCATGAACATCTAAAAATATTTTCTATAGAAATCTGCCTACCAAAGTTGTGTCCTCTGTTTCCATCAACTCCGTCAGATTTTTTTCATAAACCTCATTAAATCAGGTAATAGCATGGTCAGCTATATCCCTGAGGACCCCTTCTCATTCTCCTGGCTGTGGTGAAAGCATCAATACCACACATGGTCTGGTATGTTTGACATTTGTTGATATTTTAGATGAACAATGTCAATTTTCCTATGGTCACAGCTGGAGCATGTCAACACCGTCTCTCCGTTTATTAAACCATAGTGGATTCAATGGAAGTATTTTATTGAGATTATGGAGACAACTAGCAATTGCCAAAAAAATAGCTATCTAGCTGCAGTGTTTTTTTCCCGCAGAGGGAAAAACATGCCATTTCGTCAACTCCGTCAGGTTTTATGTCTGACAGAGTTGACATGTAAGCTTACGGAGTTGACAAATCCACCAATAACCGCTTAATGTGCTAATATTATACTATTTTCGAACATAGCAAAGGTAATGGCTGTGTCTTATCTCCCACTACTTCCACTGGACATTGATTTTGTCTGCACAAGCCAGTGTGTAGATGTTTTCAACATCTGGTTGTAGGAACACAGACTGCACCTTTAAGATTTTACATCAATCAATAAATCAATCAATCAATCATGTTAAGTAAATGGACATCTGATTCCATAATAATATTCAAATACATTTTAACGACTTTTGCATTAAAGGAAAGCCTAGCAGCTGATTTAGAACTGGTGCAGACCAGGGGAATCCAACTGTTTATCTATCGGCCGGATCTGGAGCCGCTCGGGCGTATAGCACATTGGACCTATTCTGGGGTCGGAACCCTGGCCTATCCATTGTCTTGGTTCTTTCCTTGGGTCCGAATCAAAGTTGGTACCGAGGGCCTCTTTCCAATTGAAAGTCGTAACAAAATTTCTGTAGGTGAACCTGCGGAAGGATCAACTTGTCCAGGATCTCCAACGACCGAGGGTCTCTTCCGTGCGGTCGGGGGTCTCAGTGCGGTCGTTCGGCCCATATTAAGATTTTAAGATTAAGATCAGATTTATTGTCATGTACATTGCAGGGAACATACACAAAATTACTCCTCCGCATTTAACCCATCCAGGTTGGCACACACATGCACATGCACAGGGTCACACACTCATGGAGACAGATGCCAACCTGGAGCGGTGGGCAGCCATTCACAGCGCCCGGGGAGCATGGGGGTACAGTGCCTTGCTCAAGGGCACCTCGGCCGTGACAAGGAGGCGGACTGCCACCCCTCCAGCTGTCAGTTTCACCAATCCTTGAGTGGCGACAGTGTCTGGATCTACAGCTGTCTCTAGTGGCCTCTCCCCGCTCTTCCTCTTACTAAATCAAATATCACTGCGGTCTATGTGCCTTCCACTTGCTCTTCTTTTGCCTCTGAGCAATGTCAGTTCTGCCCCCACCTGCGGCTTGGTGTGTTTGGTGGGGGGCCTTAGGATCTTATCAATATCTACCGGATGATGAAGTGGGTAAAGATGGTGGCCCACATACAACGAGAGTCTTTAAAAACCTCGGAACCAGAGCCAGCCGGACACCTACTTGGGTGGCTCTGTCCGGTACTTTGAGAGGGCCGTATTCGGCAGGTTGGTCTCCCCCCTCAGGGGTCATCCAAGCGGGGTTTGTGATCCCCACTGCCTCCCCCCAGCTTGTTGTGTCCTTAGAGTACAGGTTGGTCGAGGATATCTTTTGCCCAGGCTCTGAATGTCAAAGCTAAGATATTCAGTGAAATGCCGGTAAATGGCAGGAGTAACATGGCTCGCTTCAAATGGCGATAGTTATAGTGTTGGAAACAGGGCAATTTGTTATAGTTTAAAATGATGTATTTACAGTTTGTTTTTTTACAGTTGAATTAAAAATATGTTCAGTATAAGACAAGGAGTTGTTATTTATTAATCTATTGTCACTTCCATCTGTTTAAAAAAGCATTTGTTCATTAAACAGAAATGCAAATTCAATTTTGTCAACTCCGTCGGTTTCCCATCAACACCGTCAGATCTATGTTTTTGTAATTTTATGGGGGGAAAACTTTTTTTTCCTACTTTTTTTCCGTTTTTGTTGTTTAAGTAATAAAAGATCATCAGATCTACATCATCTTGTGTCTTATTCACTTAAGGATTTGTTTTCTTTAGTGTCAAAATAAAAGATAAAGTTTGAAAATGCAATTTGTTAGTAATTTGTGTTCATAACAGTGTGAAATTAAGCCCTCAGTTTATATATTATATTTTATTGCATATCAGAGTAACTAAACACTATTACAACATACATCAGAACTTAAGATTCTTGTTGGGCTATTATAATTATATACTTTTAGTGTGTCTGACGGAGTTGACACAAATCAAGTTTTTAAGGTAAAGATGTGAATTTGTTAGAAATGTTTTTTAACCTCCAGCCTGCACCTTTACATGGTTAAATAGCACAGATCTTCATCTACATGAATATATAACTCTAATCAATATAGTGTAAATTTTCAAAAAAAGTTTTTCAGAAAGTGTTTTGTCCCGACTATCAAGAATCAGAAGATATATCTTCGTGTGTGTGGAGGAGGAAAATGTGACAGGCAGGAAATCCATCACACAGCTTAAAAACCTAAAGAGCATTGGAATAAAAGTGTTGGTGGTTTGTGTTGCTGAGCAGTGAAGAACAGCAGCACAAGTTGCAGCATGGTCATGAACTCAGTGGTGTGAGATACTGAGCTGCTGTCACATTTGGGCAGAGGTGGCTACTGCCGATGTTTTGACATAGGCTGTGGACATAGAGGGCGCTTGTCTCTCATGGCGGAATACTTCATACTTCATACTTCAATGAAGCAATTTACTTCCGGTCCAAACACCAAGTCTGCCACATCCAAACTTCAAAATTTCTCTAGATTTTACAAACCATATCTGACATTTTAGCACCACTAGCTGGATATTTAATGTATAAATAAATGTCCAACTGTTAAGATCAGTGGCACATTTAGACCCTGTATGCCTTTAGGTTGCTACATTGTTGCCAGGCATTTGGAACTGTAGGTACGGTAGGTTATAATTCAACAAATAGGAGACCAAGACCAAGCTTTTAAGACAGCATATAGGTTGTCACTTAAATCTCATCTATTGGAAAAGAATACAGTACACCTATTAAAAAACAATTTAGCTACACCACACATCCTATTTAATCAATGTGGTTTCAAATCACGAGGCTGAAGCTGAGAACGTCTGCCATACTCCTTTTTCTTTGTATCCCTTTCTCACTTCCTCTGCTCCTATGTCAGATTTTTTGAGGGACTGAAAAGGGAGGACGGGCATGGGTATACACTCAGAAAGTAAAAGATTCCTCTCAAGTAGTTGATAGTACTTGTTAAGAGGGACAGACATTTCCGTGTAATCTAACCAAACAAAATTAGATGTATCAAACAGAAAATGACTCAAAGTGCTTACTGAGATAAAGCTTAATGTACTTTGCTGGAACAATATAACAGCTTTCTAATCAACAGACAGAAGACATTGAGTGTTTACAAAGTGAATTGAACCCCTCCCTGCATACAGACAACCATTAGTTCTTGTCTGCCAACAAGTGCTGATGCTAAGAGAAAACAAACTATGTATCTATAAGCTCTAAAGCCTTATGTCAAACTGTGTAATATATAATATAATGGAGTTGTCACAGGTGATTGAGGGCACTCATGTTACTACACGACTAAATACTGACAGCAGCCTGGCTTGTTGATGCTCTGTTTGCAGATTCTGTTTAGCAATACTTCTAGATCAGTTCATTAGGCTTATTCCACTATAGGCTCACAGCATTTTAACATTCAAGCTAAGAAGAAAGGATGAAGGTGAGGCGTGCCCTCTTGGGTGATTTTAGGCTTACCTTAGCTTCACATGTCTTGTGAACTGTAACCTTGCACTCTGTAAACAGAAGGGAGAGGAACGTGTTTTACTCTGGAATTAATTGTGACAGGGAATGAGGAGTCAGTATGAGTGACTCAGGATCTGCTTCTTGACCTGACTGAGATGTGGACTCACCCTTGCAGAATGCCCCAGGGCTGTCGATGTTGTGCTTGCACACATCACACGCCCGTCTCTTCTTGAAGCTCTTCACTGTGAAAGCGTGGCTCCCTGACTTTGTGAGCTGCAGACAGACGCGCACACACACACACACACACACGCACACACACACACACACACACACACACACACACACACAGAACATACAGGTCACAGAAAGAAATGCTGTTTCTACAAGTAAAAAAAAATCATTGATTTAATCATTCAGAAAGAGTGCTTCTGAAAAGAGCATAGATACTGAAATGTGATGTGTTAAGGTTTAGAAGTTTTCTCAGTGTTTCTTCAGGCATCTGAGCTCAGCATTGTCCCGTGTTGCTGCTGTCATAACAGATGTGTGTCGTTTCAGTGACACACCAGCATGAATACTGATGCTTTACCTGCTGTACATTCAGCCTCCTCGACTGAAAATACATGTCATATCACACAGTCTTTTAAATTGTCCTAGTTCTGTCTCAGTCTGTGTAGTGAAGATGATGTAAGCAAGGAGTTTTACGTGCTGCTGGTGGTAATGCCACTGTTTTGTAGGGGCACAGGCAAGCTGGTTGTAACTGAACAGATAGACTAGGTGCATGAATGTGTTGTTGTTGCATGAGTTCATTATCTTTCAGAGGCTGTTGGCTTTCTTCATGTCCCATTATTCTTTCTAAGTCTGCTGGGGTTTCTCCTTTCAACAGTGCAAGGTGGTCACACTGGGCAGTCATGGCAGCTGTGTAAACATGAGACATTACCGTAGATTCTCTGGGTTAAGCAGAGGGTCTCTATGTCAGGAAGTCTGACATAGAGTCAAACTAACTGTTAACTCTTGGGATAAAAAAAAAAAAGTCAACTTTTTCCGGGTGAGAGGTTTAAATATTGATGTTAATTTAAATTCAAAGGATAAAAGTGAAGAAAATAACTGAAACACACACAAAGCCATGGTGAGGATATGTGTGTCAAAGGCAAATGAATGTACTTCCCTGAGTCATAATTTTTCTTTTTATAAGCCAGATGCTCAACTGTCCCTGTGACAAGAAGTGGGACAGTGTTTATGTAAAGCGAGGGTAACGCCCTGCAAAGCGAAGCCGTTTGAAAGCATGTGAAGCCCATTAAACCATTACGTTTTTCCTTGAGCAGAGAAGAAGGAGGGCGGAGGTGGAGAGCAACAAACTCCGCATAGAACCTGAACACACATAGTCTTTTTTTCCTCTCAAGTGGCTTCATGCGTGCTGTTGGTCTTGAAAAACCGAAGACATTTTCATTCACTTTGACGCCTGCTCTCTGGGTTTTACAAACAAGAGGAGCATTCATTTTAACTGTAGGGTGAAAGTACAAACACACCAGTTACGAAACTCTTACAAATGTATCTATGGATAATGTGGTGACAGAATCTACCTTTTTTCACATTCTGTTAGCAGCTGAATCAGTCACTTAAATGCAATGTATTATGGAACAGTTGTCTCTCTCATTCATAAAATACACTGTCTAAATCCTTAATGATGAGTTGTGTATGATAAATAATTTATTCACCTCTACTTTGAGCTTTATGGGTTTACATAATCTGAAGATAATAGCACCAGATTGAAGCCCAGGGTTTCTGGAGCTGATGTGAAGGGAAAGATTTTCTACCTGTGTTTTGAATGGCATATTAGCCTGCCAGCTGGCTGTTGTGTTCTGCAGGGTGGTGTTCTAACAATGTGGACCAGTTCAACACGCGACTCACAACAGGATAGTGCGTAAAAGAGAGATCTGTGGAAACTGTCCGTGGCCAAATTGAGGAAAATCTAAGTATTTGTGAAAAAAACACTGCCAAGCTGTTCAGTTTGGTGTGTGGTGGTGTGAGCTTGGTTTGTTGTGAGCTAGTGTGAAATCCCAGTTTATGTACTATATCCTCTGACATTCGATAATAATATACCTCAAAGATTATTGATAACTACAGATCTCAAAAGATGCAGACCCTGGAGAAGAGAGAGGTGGACTGGAATGAGTTGGTCACTCTATGCCTTAATTGGCCACTCCAAAAAGAGCTCTAAGTTCTTAGTTTAAAAAGAGCTATTTTGCAGTCTTTCTGTTGTATTTTGTAGAATTAGTCTCTTTTAAGTAATATGTTCATGTGTTTTTAATCCACTGGAGGAAAATGTTAAGGTTTGGGAAGCAAACACATCTAAATCAATCATTAAAGAATGTCATACAAAGCATAGATTTATCAGTAATCCAGAGCTTCAAATGAATAATGCCTACAGTTGAATGAGACTGACATTGTATAAACGTTAGCAGAATGAAACAGGTGCTTTTATCCAACATTGACTATCCAAGCTACTATGGTATTTTGATACTTAGTACATGTCCAATACTTGCAGGGCAACATAACAGTTCATTTAGAGAGGTGTTTTTGGTCAGAACTAGAATCCAGTATACATTATCTTTTAGCTCTGATTTTGTTGTTCACCAGTTCCAGAGATAAATGTCAAGCTCTGTTACTGAATATCAAGGGAGTCTCGCTGCAGTTTGTGAAATTGTCCCAAAATGTAATTTACTGATTCAAGTTCTTGGACATAACAGTTATTTTTCTGCATGCAAGAAAAACAAAAATATACTTGTAGTAATGTTCCCAGTTTTGAGGAGCAACAAGGGGAACAACTCAAGTATCTTTAATCCAGAAGACTCCTGTCTCCTGTCAGGAACCAATACGTTTTGCACTTAATTGTGTTTTATTTATCTTTAACCCACTGCTATTTGGCTAGGTTCAGGAATTCAAAACTATTTGTTTTACTAAAGGAAAAAATGGCTTAGCTTGAAATAGATTATATTTATCAGCAGCTGCCACCGACAGCTCAATATCTTGGTCACCAGACACGTTACAAAAGAAACTTCCAATTAACCACATTACAGTGAAATTTATGCAGGTAAGATTTTCTAAAAAATAATAACGTGTATATACACGAATAAGCCAAATGTTAATTATGTTTGACTGTGATTTCATGGTGGCTAGCTAAGACTTCCCAACTTTTTTTTCCATAAACAGCTCCCTTTATAAATAGTATGAAAGCAACAAATTGCAGGAGAAAAAACTGAACAATGAGATGAAGCTTGGAATACAGCTCTGTTACAATTGTAGATTTAGGTTGTCTGTAAGTTCACGACCAGTTTTGAGTCGTAATTTGAAGCATTTATATTTCAAACATATAAATCATAGCCGGTTTATAGTCCCTTTACACCTTTAAAGCCAGTGGCATGGCTGAGGATTTTAGCTTTGAATTTGCAGAACACCACCAAAAGTCTCAGAAAGGCAAGATCACGAGGTACATACATACTTATGAGTTATCAGCAGATTCATAATCGTTAAAGTATTAATGAGTTAGTAGAAGAGGACCATTGGTCAGGTTTGTATGACCAAATTAAATATGTTAGTTATATAATAAAGCCACTGGCACAGTCATTGTTTGAAACCTGAAACATAAAAAAAAGGAAAGAACTCTCTGTTCTTTAGTTCTTTAGGCCACAGACAAGGACTAATCCGTTATCTGTGGACAGAGCATATCACCCTTATGCTGTATGCATTGATCTCATAACAAGTCATTTATCTATTGACAGGCATCCTCTCTTGTTATGATACATGGTTGTTGCTATAACCAGTGGCACTGACTGACTGTGATAAATCTGTATGTGTATGTAAGTGTGACTGTGAATGAGTGTGTGTGTGTATGAGGGGATTTAGTAGGAGAAGCCGTGAACCTGACAAAAAGAGGTCAGAAAAGAGATCCTGTTCAGAAATGTGATTACATCACTCACACATTTTGGAGGTTGAATCAATTGGTTTTGTGTATGGTCCAACTGGATTGCTATTTACTTAACTGTCTGCTTTGCTTCACAAACCTGAATGAAGAGCACTTGCAGGAGGAATAGTAGACTGTGACAGCAGTGGAGATGAGGAGTTCGCAGGGCCACACAGGCAGTAAAGGAAAGCTACAGCTTTGATATGACCACTTTTGCTCCACATAAAACACAAAAGTTTAATAATCACATCTTAAAAGCATAAAAACACTAAATATAAAGCCTGAGAAACATGGTCTCCTCAGAGTGGTCAGAAATGCTAAAATAACATCAGTGGCTATAAAACCAAAGTTAAATGGCATGTGATGCCATTTGCCCTTGGCCAACGCAAATAAATGATTTTGATTTGGGTTTTGTTGTTGTAGATCTATGCCAAGTTGTAGTACAGTTCAATCAGAAAAGAGGTCAATAAAAGTGTGTTTTTTAGAAAAAAAGAGATCAAAGCTCATTCAGGCAACAGGTTATACGCAGGTGAAATTTTTCACGAGATAAAATCTAAATTACGAGTTTCATCATTTCTCTTTCGAAGAGCACTATTTCGTTAGTTCAAACCGAAACCTGTTCACATTCAGTCATCATTTGATGCCACTGAATCAGTTTGACAAAACACTGGATGAGTCAAGGGAGCCACCCAGTGGACAAACTGTTGCAGTGCAGCTCAAACAAAGGGAAGACATGTTCAAATCCTCCAAACTAATGTCCCTTAAATTAGAAGCTCGTACAAACTCGTACTTTTTATTTGGTTTTTGAAACCCTGGCTGATGCATCTAAAAGCATTTAAGATTGAACTTTGAGTAAATCGGCAGATTCACAGTTTCTCCAGGTTTCACCCTGAGATTATGTGAGAAGGGGATTGAAGGGATTGAGAGAGTCTTTTCTAGTGCAAATATTATAGTTGATGTAAAGTCAGTTTATGCTAAAATCAGCTCTCTCTGCTTAAAAATACCCTTAAAAATGGAAAGCAATATAAGATTATTCACCAGGCGTTTATCGAAAGGCAAAAGAGATAGCACTTGAGCTCAAGCAGGTTTGGTGGAAATCCTCTATCAGCAAATGGAATAAAGAGTAGTTAGTCAATGTAAAACTGATTAGAATAAAAGGGTCTAATAAACAGCGATTCTGCCTTCACATTGTTTCCCAGTGAGAGTTCTCTGCCTCCTTTTCCCTCCATTAAGAGTGAACACAACATTATGTGCCATATAACTCAAGACAATTAAACAGCTGCAAACTAATACCATCATTGCGAAACTAAAATGCTGACGATGATATCATTTCTTGAACATTCAATAAGGTTTGACATCTCAGTTCCTTTTTCATATCAATGGTTGGACTGAACATGCACTTCATAAGATATCACAGGTGTGTGATAGCTCAGGTCCAGTTTAACTCTTTGGTACCAGCAATAAGGATCTCTGGTTGACTGGACAACTAGTCTCCAACAGCTCCCATGAGTATCAGCAGTGTTGCAGTATTGCATTGCAGTATAAAAGAACCCCACCCTGCTTGTGTTTCCGCAGCCAAAGTCTATGTCATTCCCCAAGCATCTCTGACCACTGACGAGGGCCTCAAGCACTTCCACATCTAGCATGTAGATGAAGAGAGGGTCAGACACCAACAGAGGCATAATGGATTTCTTTGACTGTGGCGGTTCCGAGGACTTTTTATTACTGGGAGGCAGCAGTAGAAGCATCGCAATGATTTTATTTTAAGATGATCAATCTGTTTTGAATCAAATTTTGTTCATTTTGTTGATTTACAATTGAGAATCAAAAACAATTATATACGAAATATATACGATTAATATATATATATATGCATATATTTTCATATATTCTCTCTCACACACACACATACTGGAAATTGATATATGTACAGTAACCCCCCTACTTTGGCACAAAATGCTTCATTGCCTTTCTCAGTGCCACTTCACCTCACAAGTGATGACATGCTGGAGACGAGAAGTCACAACTTCAAGCACACATACACACACACATACACACACACACACATGCAATCTACTCAGGAAGGGACAGGAGCAGGTGGTGAGCCAGGAGTAAGTTCCCATTCTGGCTGGGTATTTATAACCTGCATGAGTTGGGGCCGTCACCTCTAAACAGCCATGAAAACTCTGAAAATAGGTACGAGACTAAGTTTGTTGTGCGTGTGTGTGTGTGAGAGAGAGAGTGGGGGGAAGAAACTGAGACAAAATGAGAAACACAAACATAAGAAAGACCTCCTCGCATGTATGACACATTTCATTCCCCTCCACTGCATTCAAGTCCACCCATTCAGTAGGGACTATGCTATCACAATTTGGCATGGTCAGATACACATATACACACACAGTTGAGGCTGTAGGAGACTTTAAGCCACATGGGATATACCTAATGCTTTTGTTCCAACAATAGCCAGGATGTCATCTTTACACACATCACACAACTGCTCTAACGTTTAGTATTTTCTGTACGTCACAAAACAAAGTGGCTCGATACTCCACGGTCCTCTTTCTCTCTGACCTGCAGCGTGCCACAGTGTGATTTACTTAGAAATTAGTGGACACACACATACTGGTGTGTAGCCTCGGTTTACAAATCAACAGGCCTCATTAAGTTTGGATTCTATTAAAGTCCTCCAGAGACTTTATTCAGGAAAAACTGTTACATGTTCCTAAATAGAACCAGCAGACAGGAAGGCGATGGGTCGAAACCAGAGAGTAACTTACACCACTTCCTCTTGATCCTTTACACCCGAGGGACATCGTTAAAAGATGGTCAAGTGGTCAGTGGTGGCATGTGCCATATTTCCCCTCTTCTTCATAGCATTTAACTCATTTGTACAGGAGAGTAAAAACAGTGTCACACTTCCTCGGGTGTAAAATGGATCTGCAAAGCATGTTTATGGAATGTTTCCTACGAGAAGTGCAGCCCTCATCTAATCTGGAGTGGCAATTCTGTGGATATCTTTTATTGGTCCACACCAAATGTGTGAATAGTGTATAACAGGTCAATGGACACCTGCAGAGTAAATCGACTTCCACCTCAATGATCATACACATCATGCATATAGACTAGGAGATAAAGTTAGAGGAATTATCCTCTAACTTTATCTGATTTAGCTGATTTAGGATGATCTTTTGTAATCTCTTTTTCCAAAAAACTCAAAAATGTGCTTTCCTTCACACCGATTCAACAAAACGCATGATGAGGTAGCAATGGCTCCTCTATGTTTAGAGTTCCCAAAGAGCGGTTAATAACTTACCTCAGAAAGCTGAAGGATTTCAGGATGCACTTCAGGCTGTTCCTTCAGGGGGATCCCTCCAGCGTTTGTACCAAGTTCATACTTCTTGATCCTGCCAGTGCTGTAAAGGCACCCCATACTTCCAGCTCACACCTCTTTCACCTTGTGCCCTTGATTTCCTCAAGCCTTATTCACTCCTTCCACACCAGTGCCTCACTTTATGAGGTTCCTCTTCTTGGTCTCCTCTCAGCACTTCATGGTTTGTATTTAGTTATGTCTTCCTCCGCTTCCACATTTTCCTTCTCCCCTCACAGTGACTCTACACACCTCTGCCCTTCACTCTGACAGCTTGTCTTTGCCTTGAAACCCACCCCAGATGACTTTCACTCCCCCTCTCTCCTTGTACAACCCCTCTTTCTCCCCTCCACGAAGTGTCACCAAGAGCCAACCTTCCACTCTACCTCCTCCTCTTACACTCTCCCCTGTCCCTTGCTTTCTGGCTATCCTCACTTTGAAAGCACGCACTTACCACCTCTCACTTCCCTTCCCCCTTTTCACTTGCCAGAACCTCCTTCCCTTCTCCTCGACCTCTATGGATCTTCAAATACTCTTCTGCTCCTCACTGACAGAGCCTCCAGCCTTCCCCTCTCTATCTCGCTCCATCCGGCTCCTCTCTCTGTCTCTCCACAGAGGAGAAGAGGGCAGCTGTTTTGGCTTGTTGATGTCAGGCCCTTCCCCTTTCCTTTGGCTTCACTGTAGCCCCTCTCTCACTCTTCTTCTTCCTCATGGGGGAGTGATTCGACAGAACTCTTTTCACAAACGTCATTCCTCCAGTTTCTGTAACTTTGCACAAGAGAAAACACTGTAGGCTTGATATCACTGGTCCCAGTTTTCCCTCCTCTCAACTCTCAGAGCAAGTGACTCAAGCAGAAGAAGCTGTCTGCTTGCCTGGGTTTTTATTGAGTAACGGGCAAGGTATCTATTTTTTCTGTCTTTCTTTTTTTTTTTTTAGATCATTGCATCTGCCTTGATTGCAGAAATTCTAAATGTAATTAGCTCAAACACCCTGTTCAATAGAGCACATGACATCTGTATTAATGCTCCTTATTCCCGCTCTGCTCTCTCCCCACTGAAATGAAAACAACGATAGGCTCTGTACTTAAATCTGAGATCTGCAATACACTGCCCGAGTGAATTCCTTCAGACTGTAGCGCTCCTTCTCTGTAACTCGCACATAGCAGTATGTGGGTTCCCCAGGCAAAACTGTAAGCTGGAGGTTTTAGGGTTGCGAGAGTAAAGTCTCTAACAAAAAGCTCTTTCTCCAACCATGTTTTTAGCCCCTAGTCGGGCTGTACAAAGCAGTCTTTGGTTGAATACTGAGACAAATCCATGACTGAGTGCTATATTAGGCTGCAAAGCATCAACATGGGTAAGTGAGAACTTTCAGTTGTGGTACATTTCTGTGTTTCAGTTCTAATGTAGATGTCAGCAGATAGACATATACACTTTATATCAAAATGGCCACTTGATAAATCTTGTGACACAAGCTCCACTCATGTTGTGGCTTCAAGTGGAGGAAGGACGGAGCCTCCTGTGTGGATCAGCTGCTGTAACACATCGCAGCAGGGGTGGGGCCTGGTGATGGGTTGATTGGGTGTCTGTATCCTGAACCTCTGAGATGCAGCACTGTTTTTACTGAAGCGCTATATTTCAAGAGTCCTACATTTGAATAATACGTCATTGTATTTCTAAAGTTTTCAAATGAATTCATCAATAATACAGGACTGTAAAAAAAAAAGTCTTTGTAAAGAGTTATTGCGGTAGGCAGGGATGACCTCCTGTACCAGTGGTGCAATTTGCCACTGAAATATAGTGGCATTTACACAATATAATTACCCAACTAATATTGTGTAGGTCATTCTCATTCAAAGTGTGGGCAAAGATCATCTGATGATGTTCCTGGGGAGTATTGTACCAGAATTGGATTCTTTGGGCCCTGTCGGCCGTGATGTTGGGTCATTATGGCTCAGGCTCGCTTCCCAGAGATGCCATCTGATTAGTATCTGAGGAGTTTGGTGGCTGGGTGAACACCTCAGACTCTTTGTTGTGTTCTTCGAGGCTTTGTTAAGCAGTTTTTGAGGGGTCCATTGCTGTCCTGCTTGGGGAGGCTTGCTGTTGCAGGGAAGCACTGTTGACATTTGGAGGCCGTGACTGTTCTGGAAAAAAGGTTAGGTTGGGGGCAAAATAACATTCACGAGAATGCCAGGATGCAGATTTTCCCAGCAGGGCATTGCATTGTAACAAAATGAGCAGTTTCACTCTTTTTATTTGTCAGTGGTTTGAATGTCGTGGCTGATCAGTGTTAAATGTGAAGACTACGACTGAGATACTCAAGTCTAAGTACTTTAAACTTTCACTTATTTACATTATTTTATTTTTCCAAGATTTTGTTCTCTGCTATATCAACAAAATGATACTCGCTCATTTAGGCATATTTCATTAAAAATTTTTACATGGTGGATTTACTATAGCTAAAGTGCTGTATCAAAATAACATTCTATTATAGATTAGTAGAGCTTCAGTCGTAGGCAATTTATACACACTAATATGCATACTACATCTATAACAACAGCATGGCTTTGTTGTAGAAGAGTCCAGGTGTTGGACAGACCTGTCAGCAGTCCAGACCTTTCACCAACTGAAAAACATTCGGTGCATTATGAAACACAAAATACAACACAGAAGACCCAGGACTGTGGAGCAACTAGAGTCCTATAACAAACAAGAATGGGACAACATTCCTCTCCTAAGAGTCCGGCAACTGGTCTCTGTTCTGACATTTACGATCTGTTTGTAGAAAGAGGATATGCAACACAGTGGTAAACAATGGTGTTGCTATCAAATATGGTATTCATCAGTGAAAAAGTAAGATGTCTCACTATAAACATTTGGTGTTTTATGTTCCATTGTGAATTAAATATTTAGATTTGCAAATCATTGCATTCTTTTTCATTCACATTTGAGATGGATATACTTTATTGATCCCAAGCTGGGAAATTACAAAGCATCCAGACTTTTTTGGAACTGGGGTTAGTTTGCAGGTCTCCTAAATTTATATCTCCACCAACACAAACCACTACTATCAATCACTAGTGTCTGCTGTGAAGAATGGCTCACTTGCAAAAAGTGGAGACCCCATCTTGCATAGTCTGTGTGTGTGTGTTTGTGAGTGAGTGTGTATGTAAGGCTCAGCAGCATAATCACCAGCTGTCACCTGGACCTCAGCAGGGGACCGAGACTGAAGAAACACCGAAGACCCGTCTGCCTCCGAGACCACACCAGGAGAATGGTTAGAGAAAAGTACTCCGTTGGTGCATATGAAAGTCTCCTGGTGCAGCTTACCGGGATCCAAACAGCAGCTTCCATGGTTCCGTTGTGTTCAGTGAACTGAGCTTCATAAGAGCCATGAAAGAGGAACTCCTGAAACGATGGGCTCGCCTGTGAAAGCTACTAAGCGCAAAAATATGCTTTAAATGAGAATCGCTGGTCTGAATCATTCCACAAACACCTACATAAACAATGACCACATACTATTTGAATGTACATAATCACCCCAATTTATTGAAAACTGGAAGACAAGTTCATGTAATTTCATGGAATTCCGCAAACTCTTCGATGGGAAAGTCTACGCTTTCCCAATTCGAGGTATGTATAAAGAGTAAATGATTCAGACAGCTGCGGACAATCTATTACATGGCTGGGAACAAACCATTGTGGGGCTTTATTTCATGCGATTACGTTGTCTGAAAGTGTAGCAACAGAGGGACATCTGTACGACAGGGGAGAACAGAAATGACACTTGATGGCTTCTTAGTGAGAATCGTGGAGGTTGCTTTTCTTTCAATCTAGACGCAGAGATGTGAGTAAATCTCACATCTCTGCCGTCAACATATTAGTCCCCTCTCAAAAGACTGCGAGTCAGCCCAACTGAGAATACATTAATCTAACAAATATGCCGAAGAGTGAATAAATGATTGGCAAAGGTCTGCAAATGAATAGCCAAGTCTCGACATCCATGTGTGTTAGCACGGAAAGACAGGGATCATCAATCGATTTGCTAAGATTGATTTGATAATCCCAAATGATTTCCTAGGTACAAATGGCTTGTAATAAACCTTTTAAGCATTTGTCTATGAAGTATGCAAGTCAAACACAGATAATTAAAAAAGGCGCCACTTAGTAAACTACATCTTCTGTCATTACATACCACCTCACCAAGACTAATCCACAAACATACAAAATTCATGTTTCCCCACTTTTCCATTTATTTATTACAATTAATTCAATGTTATCCAACATTATTCCATGTGTCAGCTGTTTTTCTCTCTTTTCTTTTTTTTTTATTTAAAACAAGTCCAGTATGTGACTATTCTTTAGAACCTGAAAAGTCCTGAAGGTGGGGCGGGGGAGGAGGGATGCGTGGGTGGGTGGGTTTTGAAAGTAAAGGATAGGATTGCAGAAGAAAAGGAGGGAGGGAGTGGCATCTCCCCTCCCCAGAGCCACTTCTGTGTCAGGAGAATTTTCATAAGCTATGTGGAATTATTTTTTCTTTTTTTTAAGTTTGTAATTTACTCCCCGTCTTGTACTCTCAGGCCTTGTTTCAGCATTTTCTTTATTCAACGTCCTCTGCGTCGTCTCCTTGGTCTCCGTCCATTAGCAATGCGGCGTACTTGCTGGCTGAGCTGAACTTCTAAAGAAATCACAAACAACAAGCAAATCAATCACTTAAGTAGCTTGGAGTGTAGAAATAAACCTTAAGGATCGTGTAACAATTTAAGGGGAGTGGACTGATATGCGCAAAGTAAAAATGTTTTACACAATATACAGGGTGAACACTAGCAAAACAAACAAGACGCTCTATGAATACTGTTGGAAAATCAAACTAAACTTAAGGTGAATTTTGGCCCTACTAAAGTACATCCAGAACGCTGCTGCTCGAGTCCTGACTAGAACCAGGAAATACGACCATATTAGTCCAGTGCTCAGGTCCCTGCACTGGCTTCCTGTCGCTCAGAGAATAGACTTTAAAACAGCCAGAGTCAGGACTAAACAAGGTGAGGCTGCGTTTCAGTTTTATGCTCCTAAAACCTGGAACAGTCTTCCAGAAGATGTGAGAAAGGCCTCAACTCTGACAATGTTTAAATACAGCCTGAAAACAGTTCTATTTAGCTGTACATATGACAACTGAAAGTATTTTATCTGCACTCTTCACTTTCAAATTAATTAATGATTACTTTTTATGTTTTTTGGAATGATTTTATTTGCCTTCTTGTGATTTTATGTAGCTCTAAAGCACTTTGAATTGCCTTGTGTACGAATTGTACTCTACAAATAAACTTGCCTTGCCCCTCCATTTTGTGGAGGCCAAGTGTCTTTCTTTTGTAAATCAAGGAGTGGTGGCTATCAAGCCATTCAAATCGCCCCCAAAACCCAAGCTAAAAGGCCTAGAGGACAACTGCCACTTGAATTGGGAGTGGGCCTAAGTTCCCCTGGAAAGCACTTACAGGGGTTGGGGTTTCTTCGTATTTCTTTGGCTCTGGAGGTGGTCTGGAGTCTCGGTCTCTTCTGTTGTCCTTTCTACAATCACAATGAACAAGGGGTTAGAACATATCAGTGTTGAAACAGTTAACCCTTGCTCTGAGTCCTCAGAGTACAGATTCGAGACACCACAATACGGCACCACAGGATCTGCTCAGTCTTGTCTGCAGGTGTTCTCCACTTCCTAATGTGCACAACTCCAGACACAATGAGATCCATCATCAGTCATGTAATCCTGAGAGTAGGCCACTCTTTACAGATGCCCAGAAAATGTCCTGCCTGCCTCATCAAGAACTTTGGAGGTGCTTGCTTTGGATGGCTGACCTGTCTGCCTCCTTTCTTCGGTCTTTGTTGGGCTCCTCTCCTCGGCCCCGCCCAGCTCCAGTCCCTGCTGGTCCCCCTCGTGCCCGCGGGGGCCCCCGGTCCCGACGCACACCATCAGCCTTGTTCTCATCTTAAAGGAGAAGCCAGACAGTTGAGTGAAGGGAGGAAGGTGGACTCGCTACAGTAGACTACACTCACAACACACTGCAGCGTCACAAGCAATGTGTTGGATTCAAATTGTGTTAGTCACTGAAGTAGGGCCAAATGAGAGGTGCACAACTGCAAGATTACAAGCTGCCTTGTACAACAAAGCAACCACTTTTCAAATTTGATTTAGGTTTGAAAAATGTGCAGAAGGGTGTCTGATGTTTTCACATTTTGACAGACTTCTCGAGTTTCAGACTCAAAATTTCTTAAGGATTTGATCCAATTTCAGACAGAGGTTGGGATTGTTACACAGATTGGCCCGAGAGGATCATCATCTGTGGGCATAACAACGTCTCTGCAGCAGTGCTAAAGTCATGTAAATCCATGCATATGGTTTACAAACAGATAGCAAAACAAAAGAAATGGATTTGGCATCTGTGCGCTTGACTTCCATCAGAAGACGCCACCTCAACTATTCGCTACGAATGACACCTTAATATCCAGACAGAAGGAAAAATAAATGTGGAGGAGGATTAAATCTCAAACCTTCCCCTTTTAGGATGGCCACTTTATCAGCTGAGCCATGGTCATAAGTGACGGGGAGAGTCGACTTAAAGCAGGGCTCAGTAATATGGGGTTTGTTTACCATGCAATACACAACCCAAAGCTGTAGGGGGAGCTCCGTAGCAAATAGGCGACAGTCTAGCCAGACTGTCGTAAACCCGGCCACCAGAGGCAATTTACGGTTTATTTTTCAAGACACTGGCAGAGAGTTGGAGAAGTAGAGATGCTTAACTCGAATCTTTTTGGGCAATCCGGGCTGATTTAATCATTTCGAGGAGGGGAGTTGAGTTATACGGACCACTTGAATCACTTAAAGCTGCGGTCGGCAACTTTTTTTAGTCATATTAGCTTGAACTGTCATGGGATTCTGGAAGTAGAATATTAAATAGGCTGTTTAGGAAAAATAACGAAATCTGTAGCTCCCTCTGAAGCCTGTAATCATGCTTGCAAAAACCGAGCGCTCCCGGCTGTTTTTAACCAATCAAGTTAGGGTGGAGGAATCCTACCTGTCAATCACAGCTTGTGCACACGCTGCTGAGCGTGAGTCTGCCCCAGCTTGTGTGCGCTCACACTGGTGTGAACTCACGTGCACAACCTCGTCCACAGAGGGGGCGGGGTTTGGAGGGCGATTCGGAGCTTGTTAGAGGTTGGGGGAGGGACCTGAAAGTTGTATCAGTTCGAATTTTCCGACTTTAGACCCGCCGTTTAGTGGCTATGCGCCTCGCCTTTTTTTGTCCCATTTATCAATTCATTTTGATAAATCAAAGAGCAGCCTACGGCTACAAGTTCATTCATTTATTGTTGTCAAGTAATAATTCAATGCCATTTTATCTGAAAGCCAGACACAACAGCTAGTGTGTGCATTTACACAGCGACAAATGTGGTAGCATTAGGTGAGGCAATGCTGAGTTTAGACCTACAAGTAAACAACATGGAATGATCTTGCCCTCCCTATATCACTAAATGATTATTTTTCAACGACTGTACAAGGACTTCAACGACTGCATGAAGCCACCCTAACCGAGCCTGTAGCTGCCTACTGGGCGCTCGCTCCTCAAGTCACGAGACAGAATCGAAACTTAAAAAGCTCTGAGTTGGCATGGATTCGCTACTTGCCCGTCTGACCGCTGAATCGCTGGCTCTGGGTGACTCAGCGGTCAGACGGGCAAGTAGCAGTGGTTCTGCCATCACGATATCTATTACAAACTATATTACAACTCTAGAAGCTAACCGCATTCAATTTAGCCATCGACAGCTAATGGAGAGGGGGTGTGTCTATCAGGCTACCTGGCTCGGCTCAGAGCCCTTTACGACCTGCCGTGAAGCAGTAGTTCTTGGCTCTCGTGTGTCGCGAGACTTCCAGAGATAAACAAAGCACGCGGCGCCACAGGCAAAGTTGCAAGCGCTGTTTCGGGCTAGGGCCACCAGATGGAGATGGAAATGTCACCGTTTTCATCAGAACGGGTCAGCCAAGCAAACTGATGATTGCCAAGCAATTTTATGACCATGAAAAAGTTGCATAGTATGTCTTTAATTCACAACTGACTCGCAGTGTTGGAAAGTAATAAGGAAGCCAGAAGATTATCACGGCAAGTAAACTACAAAGAGTTTGAACAGGATTTTGAATACCCATAATACTAACACTGGCTGCTGGTTCAAAGCACATATGAGCAGGTGCAACTGAGACTTATAAAGAACAACACAGTAATCAAAGCTTGAGCAGCATTAGACAATGCAGAGAAGAACCTGATAGCGACTCCAATAAGGATTAAAATAGCCACTGTGTGGAGCCTGATGAGGGCAACAACGAGGACTGAAGCACTAATGATGCTCGAGTGTGATGTTTTGGCACTCCCCAATTATAAGCACATGGCTGTTGATGAAACTTCAACCACTGAAGAGTACCATGTATTGCCCGAGGCAGTTGGGGACGGATTGCTTATTGTGTTCAGCGCTCAATGGCAGGGCTTACCCTTTCCAGATCCTCTTTCATCTGCAGAACTTGAAGAACTAAACGGAAAGGAAAAAAATAGTCAGGGAAAAAGTATAAAAGACACGTTTAAAATAAAAACAAAAACATCTACAAGCCTGTAGTGCTAATTCTGAGTTTGAAAGCTTTGTTCTGTCATTGTGCATAGCGAGCACTTTTTTTTCTCCCAATTTCTCATTCTAAGCATCACTCTCCTGGTATTTTCCAGCTGAGCTCTTACCTGAACTTAGGAGGAGTTGAACCACCTGGGGAGACCGGAGAGACTGGGGGTCGTCCATCGCCATCATTTGAGCCTGTGCTCACTGCACTTCTTTTGGCCCATACGTTCTCCTTGGGAGGAGGAGCAGGCATCACTTTCAGCGGCTCTTTGGAGGAGCTGGTGGAGGAGGGCCGTGGTGAGGGCACAGGGGAGGTTTCTCTGCCAGAGAAAACCTCATTCTCCCCAGAGCGCTCTTGACACCTTGACCCTGGTGGAAAACAATTAAAAAAAAACAAATAGAAGTATTTTTCAGCCCCAAAAAGGTCCCGAGATGTCCAGGGGTTCGTGTTGAAAACAGAGAATTATTCTAAACTTTAATGTCGGACAAACAACAACAAACAACCGCAAAACTTTTGCTTTCAGTTTTACTAGATTAAACTAGTGTGCCAGGGTGACAGAAGTATCTCACCTCTTCCAGAGGAGCTTCCTTGCTGTGAAGACTCACTTCCTGTGCGGGATCGCTCAGCGGGAGTTTCCTCATTGCGCCAGCTTGGGTCCCTGGAATACAGGAGAAAAACCTCAAAGTTCTTCACCAAAAACATTATCTTTAGCATCATCATTGTAAAAACTATTCCAGCATTATAAATAGCAGAAACAGCAGGGTGTAGTAAACAATCCCTTCGGCAGACTGACACCGAAGAATTACATGATAAAGTTCAATACATTTTTTACTTCAAAAATAGAAAAAAAACAAAAAAAACAACAACACTGCAACTAAAAGATGTGAAACTTTTTGGGGGTCAGACTACTGAGCACCAAACCTTGAGTGACTTTATAGGCCTTAACTGACTCATTGGCATTTGAGCATCTGCGTCCGAAAGAGACTAAACCTGAAAGTAGTCAGGCATCAACATCAGTGTTCCACAGTGTATCAAAATCCTTCTCTGAGCTAAAGCCTTTAGAGCAGTCCTGACGGTCTCATGATTTAGTCATAAAAAAATTAAAAAAAAATAAAAAAATCTGTGGGTGGATCTTAAACGTGCTAAAAACATTCAGACCTTCAAGGGATCTGCCAGGTAAAGTCAAGAAAAATGTCCCATTTCATCAATAAGACAGAGCTGACAACAAAAAAAGAAAAGAAAAAAAAGCTTTTGCACATTCCACTACTGTCAATTCTCATTTTTGAGCTCATAAAATACAGACTTACAGTTTAAAAGAAAAAGGCAAACACTTTATTCGTCTCCATGAGGGTTGGATAAAACAGAAACATTCACACGTTAGTGGTCGCTCACTGACCTGTCTCTCAACTTTCTCTCAGGTGCCCGGCCTTTGTCCTCCTCCAGCTGCCTCTGCAGCCTCTCTTCCTCTTTCTTCAGCCTCTCCTCCACCTCCCTCTCCTTGGCCGCTGTGTCAACAGGTTTAGCTGCACCAAAGATGGACGAGGCCCTGCTGCCGGAGCTTGGAGCAGCAGCAGCTGGGGAAGTACCACCGCTGCTGGCGGGAGCTTCCTCCTCTTTTGGTACACTACGGGGCTTCAGGTTTAACTTGGGTCGTTGCTGAGGAGCTGCGGAGAGGACAGAAATGATCAAAGTCTCCAAAATGAAAAGATGGTGTGACTGCGACTATCGGGAGATCAGGTGAGCAGTGTGAAAATAGGTCAGTACTTGAAGTAACTTTAATTGACTCCTCATGCACATTATAATAGCGTAGAGTAAATATTGATTTATTCAGATGATCTGATAAATACTGCATCTGTATATGGAGTCCTCACCTCTATCGTCACGCCTCTCCTCTCGTTTTTCGTACCGCTCCTCCCGGTCACCGTAACGATCCCGGTCACCGTAACGATCACTGCTACCCCGATTATCATCATAATCTCGGCGAAAGCCACTACCGAAGGCTCGACGACCTCCTCCGCTGCTGCTGCCGCCACGGGAATCAAAACCTAGAAAGACAACAGGAGACAAAAAGAAGAATTTAAGGGACATAATGCTGTAAACGGAAAATGCAACAACATGCCTAATATACCATGGAGCCAGGCTAACGGGCGGTCACAACGGATGAGAATGTTGAAATGTGAATTTAAAGATTGGAAACCAGTCAAAGAACAAGAGGAGACTTGTGTGAAACAGACACCCTCATGAGGACAACAACTCACCTCCTCTATCGAAGTCTCTACGATCCCTGTCGTCGTAGCGATCTCTACGGTCCCTGTCCTCAAAGCGATCCCGGTAGCGGTCTCGCCCTCCTTCGTAACGATCATTGTCACGCCGCGGGCCACGATCTGATTCGTAACGGTCCCGTGATCCTGCAACAGGACAACAACAACAAATCCACCTGAGAGGACATCTGGATTCTTCTGCTAGTTAATCCAATGGAGTGAATCAAGACAACATTGTATATAAAAAACACATGCTTCCCAGCTGAAAAGCACCCTCAACCTAAAATTTAGGAGAATTTCCATTTTCAAATAGTGGGTTTGTTTTTATTAATAGTTGCTAATATATTATAAATATTAGATTTTTTTCATTGTTTAAATCGGCACCAAAAACTGAAAGCACTTTTTTTTTTTTTTTTTTTTCAAAGAAAGTCAAACAATCACAGGTAAACAGAAAAGTCTTACCAGATATTTTTTATTTTTTTTCCAGAAGACATACCGTAGGTATCAAAAGCTAAGACATATCTGACTTACTTTCTCCAAAGGCATCATCCTTCTTCGGAGGTCCATCATCGGCATCTGCACTTGGCCGAGCTCTCCAGTCGCTGTCCGTCTTGTCAGGACCCATGTCTGCCATTCGACCACCCCGATCTCTGCCTCCCATGAGTCCACTGTCTCTTTCTGAAATGTGAGAAAAATTAAGAAACGTTTCAAAGCCACGGGAAGACATCGGCTAAATAAAGAGAAACTGAATGTTAGCCAAGTAGAAAGGCAGAGGGGAGTTGCAACCACAGCAACTTGATCTTTAAATGCAAATCGCACACACAAGTTACAATAAAATTTGCCTCCGATTTTAAGCTTCTGTTGTTGCATTTAAAGACAAAATGAAACAACAGCACAGTATAGTGAATAGGGTTGAGCCTTGTGGAATAAATATTTAACCCATTGACGCCAGATGTTGCGTAGCGCAACATTGTCCCTAACGCCGGTAGCTGCATAACGCAACATTGTCCCTAACGCCGGTAGCTGCATAACGCAACATTGTTCATTTATCATTATTTTCAAGACACATGCAGCATGTAATGCACAATAATTGGTTCAAATACACATGAGGTGGGTGTTTTCGATTTTTTAAGACCATGTGACCAAAAATATGTTATGTGATTCGTCGACAATAACACGTCAAACAATGTCATAGCCTGTTCTGCAATAGTGCGTTTGTAGCAAATTTGACAGCTCGGCTACAATCGCTGCGGTTAACGAGACATACTGTGACAGCGATGGAAGTGATGTGGAGTTGGAAGGGAATGATCAACAGAATTTATTAGAGGAAGAGATAGTAGGAGATTTGCCGGAAGATCCCTTAGATAGAGAGCAGGAGTAGAATTTGTTTGGAGAGGATGAGAACGAGGAATTTGTTGGCTTTCAAGTAGACTGGAAGTCCGCTGGATTTCGCACCCGACGTCAACAAAAGTTTACTCGTACACCGGGGCTGAAGGTGCCAATATCTGAAGATGCAAGTCCTTTAGATGTGTTCTCGCATATTTTCATGAAGTTTGGGATGTTGTTGACACAGACAAACTTATATGCGGATCAGGCGCGCGGCCACACACCATCCAACTCGAAGTGGAGCCCCGTGTCAAAGCAGGAGATGAAATCTTTCATCGGTCTCTGCCTAACGTTTGGAATAATCAAACTACCAACTCGCCGGGATTACTGGAGGTAGAGCAAGTGGCTGTATCAGACAAATGTCGCCCGAGTGATGGCACGAGATCGTTTCGACATGATCTGGAGGTAATTATTTATTCTTGCGCTTCCTTCTGACGACTTCTCATTCTTATTTGAGTGGCGTTGCCCTTATGTAAAAAAATAAAAGAGAGCCCGGTGCGAATTACTGCAGTATGACAACTATGATGTTTTAGAAGTCGTGTCACTGAAGTATACAGTAGAACTGCACAATGCAAGATATATTGCAGGGTTTTTTTAATCATTCATTATTATTGCTGATATTATTATTTTGCAATGACGTCTCTATCATGGCCAGTAATGTAGCTGAAGTGGTGCCTACTACTACTACTACTAATAATAATAATAATAATAATAATAATGATGATAATAATAGTAATGATGATTATAATTTAGTTATAGTATAGTAACAGTATAGTAATAGTAGTATAATAAATAGCAGCATTGGGTATTATCCTGAATCATAAAGCAAAACTACATGAACCAAATGTCCAACATTGATATAAAAAAAAAAAAAAGTAATACAATCCAGCCAGCGAAAAAAAATTGAATTTTGAATCTTCACTCATATTTTTAGATATCTACATCTCCAAGACAACACTGATCCTGCAGTGGACATCTACATCTACAGCTTCAGCTGGGCATGATCTGGCCAAGATCAGTGAAAAGAGAAAGACCTGCAGGGAGTGTGCCAAAGAGAAAACCAAGCGCCCAGGGACTACACTGATGGGATGCAGGCAGTGCAATATCCCCCTGCACCGCGAGTGCTTCATGCACCACGCTCTGAGAAAGTAGTGTTGTGTAGTAGTGGCCGTGTGTGTGTGTGTGTGTGTGTGTGTGTGTGTGTGTGTGTGTGTTTGTGTGTGTGTGTATTGACTCATCTTTTTCATTTTTTTAATGAAAATGTGTTGGTGTTAATGCTGAATGAACATGACGGAATAAAAGCAGAGAATTTAACCTTTAAAATGCAACTTATTTCATGTCTTTATGTGTTTCAGAGGCTGAGATATTGAATTTTTCTTAGGTGTTTTCAATGAATTGTTTTTAGTTAAAAAAAAACCCTCAGGCATTGGGGACCTTTTCTAAAAACTGGCTGAGGCATTGAGCAGCCTTTTTTGCAGGTGCTTTAGGCGCCAATGGGTTAAGACTGGAGTTAATCTGATTTGTTTTCTTTTAGTGCGAACAGAAAACTGGTAACAGTACATTTGTTCCAGATAAATAAGCAGTATCAATAGTAGGTCGTGGTATTTTTCAAGTTTTAGTGATTGCCATCGCTAATAGCAACTAATGATCCACACTGTTCTCAAAGCCTGTTAAGACATCCTAACTCAGTCAAATTGTTCAGAAAACCCATATCAGCTAGAAATGTACCTTTATCATTAGACTGGTCAGCAATATCCACACGAATCCTTCGGTTCCCCAGATTCTGATGGCCCAAACAGGGAACACAGAAGAGGAGAGGACAATGTTAGTTCTCATTTTATCTACTTATTCTAAGAAAGACCCTTTTTGTTTATTTCGACTAAACATAATCAAAATAATTATGCAATACAAGAAAACTCCATAACACGCAAAAAATAGTTACGCAACTCGTGTTTTAGCTGCAATTATTCTTCTTGTTTATCTCACCTCTTCATTGAGACTCAGGGCCCGCAGGAGGGAGTCGACATCATCAAATTCAGCATAGCCAAAACCCTTCAGTCGCTCTGGGTTACTGGGCTCTCGAGGCAGACGTACGGCACTGATCTGAAAACAGAGATGGACAGCAGCTACAAATGAAACGCATCATTCTCCAATTAGGGGCCGCAGAAAATGGACTTCAGCATTGGGTAGTAGCAAGATGAAGAAAGAAGCCATTGGCTAGAGGAAATGCACATTCCAATTAAAACCCTTTCAAACTAAAAGTGCGACAGTCCCATTGTTTGAAGAGAGCAATCCCTAAGGGTTTTAAATCAGGTGTGGGAGACCAGTGCCGTTCTCTGGTCAGATGACCTGAAAGCTCCAGGGTGAGAATTATGGCTTTGACAAGACATACAGCGTGGTGCTTGTCCAAGGAAAGAACGCCAAAACTCACACTTAGACTTCCAAATCATTTCTAAAACTGACTGGCAACAAATGAAGAGCCAATAAAACTGGAGTAACATAAGCTGTCCGATTAACTGCACTTAAGAGCCTTAGATCAGCATTTATCGAGGTCAAGACTTTACCAAGACCACTAGATTAACTTTTGTCTGACAAACCATCATATTGTTGTTGCTATCTTTACCAGCTTCAGTTGCCTCGTATGATTGGAGACATTTCACACAACGGGTGCTGTATAAGTCTGAAGAAGTCCAAGGAGCTCATTAGAGTCCTTTTGTAGACCTGATTATTCTTCAGCAATAAAAGCTCTGTCACATGTTCTGCTTACACCAAAGAGGTTTTATGCATCCGAGATTCTGACCAATTAAGCTCGTCTAAAAAGAGACAACCAAAAACAACAACAAAAAAAAGTCTTCCTTCAATAGAAACAACAGGAGTGCCAAATGAACAGCATCGTTGTGATAAACTCATACAATGTTACGACATTTGTTCCGGTCTAGTATTGTATTGCATTCATTTTTTTTTTTTTTTTTTTTAACCAAAAGCTTAACTGATGATGGGAGAGTCAAATAAACATAAACTCTTCTACAGCACATCCCAAAGATTCTCATTGGGGTCAAGGTGGCCAATCCACGTGAAAATTATGTCTCATGCTACCAGAACCACTCTTTCACAATTATTCATGTAGTCAGCTGAGCTCATTTTTTGGGCACAAAATGTCTCCGAACTTAGACCTGAACCAGGTCCAGAACATTTGCTTAGTTAAATACAGGTGGAGACTTTTTTTCTTTTCTCTTTCTTTACCAGACAGTGACAGATTCACTGTGTATTACACATCTAGTCAAACTGCAACTGAAACCTTTTCTTGAGTTTCACTGTTTGTGCTGCTTTACAAAGGATTTATGAAAGCTGACTAATGAAAGACTAACACACCTTTTGTGTTCTAGCATGTGTGTGTTGCACCTACTGCCAAGCCGCGGAAGAAGTCTTTTATCGAGTCTTCAGTGACATCGTAGGGCAGGTTGCCCAGGAAGGCCGTGTATGGCGGGCTACGGGGGAGTTTGGACCTGTCGATGTTGGGCTCGCGAGCCGAGCGAGGGGCTGTGGGCAGGATGGAGCGGTCAATGGCTGGTGCCCGGTACGAGTCCTCCTCGGTGTGCCACGATGTCGAGACTGGAGGAATAGGCATTTTTAATGATTAGTGCTCCAGTTCTTGTCGTGCTGGTATTAAGCCTTTATAACAATATATTTCCATATAAAAATAAATGCAGGAGTATTAATAATCAATAGAATAGAGACAACAACAAAACCGTTTTGTGAATATCTACGTTTGACAGTTATTTTCATCTGAAAGTGAAACCTTTTCACTTCATTCTCATTTAGTCATGTAATCCATTTCAATGGAAACATTCTGGACATCCCGATGTAAAGACAAAGACCCACAATAACGCATTTACATGATTTCTAGCTCGATGTGGCTGCTCAATGAGCAGTAATACAAAAACAGGAGAACATCAAATGTGAGGTGTTTACAGGTAAACAGTTTAGAATGGCTTATTAGCACTGGTTCAAACTCAAAAGTTTTTTAAAAAAGGGTTTGAACAGAAAATCTACATAAGAAAACACTCAGGTTACGCAGTTTTAAGGGTGGCAGCAGTATTTCTACATTAGCATTTCAGCTGACAGGGCTTTCTGGACGATGGCGCCAGTGACACGAATGATCTAAAATAAAAGAAAAGGTGTTCTCTCTTATCATCAAACTACAGTTTTTTTTCTACAGCAAAAAAAGGCAGAACTAGACAGACTATCATCTTTTTACATATTCTGATACACACACGCAAACATACACATTTTTTGACTAATAGATAAATTGATTCCTAATTGGGTCTTATCGGTCAATAAAACGCTGAAAACTAAATTACTTTTATGTCACCCGTTGCATGCATTACTTCATCAACTGCAATAATGGGAATTTAAATAGCCAAATCACAGCTTAGTTAATTTTAACAAGGCGGAGCATCAATCCGGGATTACAGGACTGAACTGAACTGAAAACTGGAGTAAACTGGTTTACACCTTTGTAAGAGGAGTAAAAAAAAAAAATGCCAGTCGACTTTGTCCCAACACATTTAGACAAAGACATTTTACACTTACCGCCAAACCAGTTGTTCATTTTACATTCAGTCATGAGTTTGCCCACACATCTTGATAACACCACCAGTTTGATCGCATTCTTCAATGCACTTTAATCTCTCCAAACTCATCTAAAAACCTATAGCCTGAGTGATACAAAGATGACTTTCCCACAACGTTCAAACTCTTCCAGAGATTGTTGTCCTTCACATAAGACTCCCAACCTGGATCTTCTTTTCTTTGGAACTATATTGACACTTCATTATTGCAACCACAGCAACTTGATCTTTAAATGCAAATCGCACACACAAGTTACAATAAAATTTGCCTCCGATTTTAAGTTTCTGTTGTTGCATTTAAAGACAAAGTGAAACAACAGCACAGTATAGTGAATAGGGTTGAGCCTTGTGGAATAAATATTTAAGACTGGAGTTAATCTGTTTTGTTTTCTTTTAGAGCGAACAGAAAACTGGTAACAGCACATTTGTTCCAGATAAATAAGCAGTATCAATAGTAGTCGCAGTATTTTTAAAGTTTTAGTGATTGCCATCGCTAATAGCAACTAATGATCCACACTGTTCTCAAAGCCTGTTAAGACATCCTAACTCAGCTCTTGCTGCTTTTTGGAACTCACTTTCAAATTCATGAAATTTTCTTTTGTAAAATAACCATTAACTGTGGCCCACCTGAAACTCTGTTTGTCTGTGTGTCTGTCGGTGTGTGCTCACCATCTCCGTCCAGGTCATCAGTCTCATCAGCCCAGCTTGTGGACTTGGCCGGGTAGCTGGGGGGTGCGGGGTTGCCTCCGCTGTCCTCTGCCAGGAAGTCAGTCAGAGTAAGGGTCTTCCCCTTCTTATTCTTCTTTTTAGCTGGAGGGAAGATGCACACAGTACAGAGTCAACTTTAGAGGGGAAATTGATGAGTCACGGGTCGGTTGCTTATATAAGTCTTAAAAGCAATGACTATGGAAAGATGTATTGAACTTTGAAAAGGATGCTAGTGTAACAAAAGACCCTCGACTGTCGAAAACTGCCTTCTTGAACTTTTCACAATGAAATGGAACAAAACAGTCGAGGGTTACCCATCTGTAAAATTAAGAATCATAACGCACTAATATATTAAAAGTGGATTTAATAAAGGCTTGAGCGTGTAGCTTTACTCATGCATACAGCTGTTTCTCAGGCAGGCAGAAACAATTAAGAGCCGAGCAGTAAGATGCTGTCCAGCTAAGCCAGATAAGGGGGCCACAAACACTTATTTTCCCGTTTGAAAGAACACACACAGGGAGTCGTGTGCCTGTCCAACTGAAACTCTGCAGCAGGTCAGACAATGTTAGCACGTTCGACTCAAAGATTTCGGTGAAATATTCACACTATTAATCTGCAAATCATGACTCGTTATAAAGATTGTTTCTTGGGAGTCTGAACCTGCAATTCATGTGACCGTTAGGACGTTCACAATTATCACATTACTACCTGATCACAGCCAACGTCAATCATTCTGCTTATTCATTCTGTTTCCCTTCACCTGTATATAAAATTAGATTAACTTAACAGCAATGTAATTTTTGCTGTATGTATCGTTTTAAGGGACGATGTCACATTTAATGAGATCATTTCATTGTGCAGCCTCCTTCTGCTATAGTTTAAAGGCTGTTGAGGGGAAAAGTAGTGCAACTAGCCACTCATCTCAACGAGCTATAGTCCTGAGTAATTTCTACTGCCTTGAGCGTTATAGATTTTGTCAGAAAGCCAAATATCCCAGCACCACAGTGGACACATTTTGGGAGTGGCAATTTGTCTGATATGCATCAAGTCATTCTACTTGAAAAACACACCAACAACACTAATCTATAAGTGGATGTATGGACCAAACACCCCACTCAATGTACAAAAAGTATGAATGTATTCTCAAAATATCATTACTCTCATGAGAAATGCACATCATTGATTGCAATTATTTGCAATGCAACCGTTTGTCACTAAATATACATGACTGGAACAGCTTGAGCTCATTATGGAACATTCCCCATGGTGTTTGAATGTCAACAGTTAGCTCCAGTTGCCCAGGGGGCTTCACACAGATCATACAACAGGTTAGAAGTGTTTCGGCCTGATGCAGAAAGAGGGTCACACAGAGCTAACTGGGAGCTTTATTGTTAAAAACATAGCTTTGAGGACATTCTTTACAGTACACAGAGAGGGAGAAAAACGAGCTGTAGCTGTTTACTACTATTTCTCAAAAAACAACACGATGGCATTGTATAAAATAAGCCTCACAAATTGGCTCACATGCTTGTACATAAATAATATCACTACCAGTTTTCTCAGCGCATCGCACTTATGTGTCATCGAGTTTCTTTTTTATGTCAAAACAAAAATAAGCATAACTACGAGGTTACAGTTAGTTGTAAGCAAACAGATTGTTGGCTTGCTATTTACGCTGATCGCTTTTGTCTCCATGCCTGTGCGAGCTTAGTCAGCAAAGGACTGCTGACGGGGGAAGTATCCCTGCTTAGCTGGCTAGGTTTTAGGGCCTAGTGCACGTCGCAGCGCCAGGATCCAAGTGCGCCATAAACGGAGCAAGACTTGGCCGGCTAGAAAACACAGGTCGAAGTTCAGACGCTCACGAAAAGTGTTTAGGATGCGAACCGACGAGTTCAGCTGTTCCATTTCATCAAAGACCGATATCATGGAGCAACGCGACACACGTGGGGAGACTCTTCAGGCGGCCCGCACTAGTCGGCCCAACCCCTCCTCCACAAATCGCGCTTGCGCCGGCGCTTCTTTGCCCTGAGCGCCACGGCGAGCTCCGCCACTGACATACAATGTGCCAGTTCTGCACGCAGTTAGGAACATTTGATATCATGTCATCCACTGCCTCGCACACGTAATAATGAGTAAGCTCAAAAGTCTGTACACCTAACACCGACATAACATTCTTAAAAGAAAAGCCCGTTTGTCCTTTTTAGGTTAAAATGTCCAGGGATGAAGAAGTCGTTGCTTCGTTCATTCGCCTACCGCAACCAGCTTCGTCTGTAGCAGGCTAAAACATTCGAAAAATGTATTTATGGACACGAGACAACGACGCAGATCAGTAAGCCGACAAAACGGACGTCCTCATACTTAATCTGTTAAACTGTCTGGAGATTTAACCCTCGGAAATTCTCTCTAACCGACCCAGATCGTTCACCCACATAAACCTCACCTGACGCCGCCATGTTGGAGAGCGAGTTCGTTGTAGTACCCGGATGAAGGCGTCAGAGGTTTATTGTCGGGAGCGCGCATCGTCGTTCACGGGCCTGTACCTCCTCCCTTGTTTACTTACTGACCCACATCTGCTCAGACTCGATGAATGATGTTTCCTTCGTGTGATATTTCTGTTACGTGTCCTTGAACAAACTGCAAGTCACACTGCTGATTTATCATATTTCTCTTTTGTTTGAATTACCATACCCACCGACTCCCTCAAAGTATATACAATATGTATTTTTGTTTAAGCACAACCACTCATCCAACACAACAAGTATATTGTAAAGATGTTGAAATAATTCCTTCTTACTGAGCTTTATAGTTTTGTAGCCATTTATTTCTGACACTAAAGCATCAAATTGATACCTGTCAAATGTAATATCATCATGTTGAAGTGGAGCTGACAGGTATGCTTAACTCTAATGATGTATGTTGTTTGAAAATGTCAGATGATCAGATGTCATTTAAGACTTTCATTGCAACTAAGCATTGATGATATAATTTAATTTTCTCCTGGGTTATTCCCACACTTTACTATATAAGTAATGTGCCATATTGACATGCAAACTCCATTTCTGAATGTATCTTCTTGAGATTATTGCCCTGTAAAGACATGTAATGTATGAGATTGTTGGCTTTATCCGCAAGGGACATGATTGAAAAAGAATATCCAAAGGCTGTAATGTTCAGGTCTTCAGGCTGCAAGGAATAACTAAACAGCACATTTTCATAGTGAAAATTACTATTACACAGTTGTTTGCTCCATGCATAAATTCAAGTAAAAATTTCAACTATGTAAAGAAAAAAAAACAATCTAAACATTTATAAACAAGATTCAGAACTGCTGCCTTCTTCTCTGGACCCTAGCTCACTTAAGAAAGACCATGAAAAAGTACAAAACTTGTACAAAAGCTGGCCTCAGTTTTTGTTACCTGATTATCGCGGCTCCACAGTGAAAGAGTTCAGGTGGTAGTCACAAATCATCCCATTTTGATTTTGATTATAAGTCGTTGTCCATTTAATGTCGATTTAAAGCAGTGATTTCTGTAATCTGTAAAAACAGATCATAAGCCTTTTGTGCATGCCTTTTTGTTTATGTGGCTGTATGCAGTTCAGACTTTTTCTAACACCAAGATGACAAGCTAATTTGCCATCAGATTACTGGAAAGGTGTGCACGTCTGAAATGGGATCATGTCAGAACAGTATGATTGCTTGGTTTATTATAGAGTTCCTCTGCTCCCTAGTGGCCAAATATGATTATTTTTTGTTTTTATATGCTATATCTTGCTCTGTGTCACATACACACCCGTATCTGGCACTAATAGCATCAATGAAAACAAGTAGTTTTGTGGGTATTCATGATAGTATAGAGTCTATAATTTCATGTTAAATAAATGTTAAAATGTTCATGACTTTTGCTGAACTCGTTGGACTACGTTTGAATTATTGGAGCTGACCAATAAGAGCAGACTAGGCTTGCCTGAAGGTGGGTGGCTTCATTTTGTTTCAGTTTCTACAGAAAACACTGACGTATGCAGTGTCACATAGCACTGCACTAGCTGTTTCATGTTAGCTTTGAGGTTTAAGCTGAGGGTTTGCATTGAGGACTATACCGATAGCATGGCTCTTCCTCTTCTTCTTGAGTCTTTTTTTTAATCAACATATTTCAAAATTCTGCAAGCGACCATTTTAAAAACATGGATTTTCTTGTGTCAACAGAAATAATCCAGTCCTAACACTTTCTTAACCTTTTTTCTTTTTAATTGAGCAGGAGCTTTTACACACAGATTTTGCAAGCAGTACTTCCATCCATCCATCTTCTATACCCACGTAATCCAATGTAGGGGCTGGAGCCTATCCCAGCTATCACTGGGCAAGAGGCGGGGTACACCCTGGACAGGTTGCCAGTCCATCACAGGGCCACACAGAGACAAACAACCATCCATGACAATTTAGAGTCACCAATTATCGTAACATGTATGGTTTTGGGGGGAGGGAGGAAGCTGGAGTTAACAGAGAGAACCTGAGAGAACCCACACAGACAGGCCCCAGCCAGAAATTGAACCTGGAACCCTTTTGCTGTGAGGTGACAGTACTAGCCACCACACCACCGTGTAGCCCCGCATGCAGTACTTGAAAAACAGTAAATACACAACCAGCATGTCTGTGTGTCAACAATTGCTTTTATTTATTTTTGTAACGTCATGTGCTTTCATTGTTGTGTTGTGTGATTTTATTCAGAATTTGTGAGCACTTTATGGTTTGCATATTATGTGGAATTGGATCAAAAACAGCTGGAAGCCTCTGAAGTCTTTGTTCCAAATTAGCTTGTGGCTGCCAGCTCATCCAGTGCATCCTGGAGCCTGAAGAAAAGACAAAAAAAACATTTTGCTTTTCCAAACATTCATGTTGAAACCAAATTAAATTATTGTCTCAGTTTCAGTTACCAACTTAACTATTCAAACAACCAGTAGAATCATGTTGTTTTGACATTTAGTTTTACTTGAAATCTCCACCATCCAGCAGAGTCTTGTAAGTGCTGATCTCAGCCTCAAGTTTCATCTTCATGTTGAGCAGCGCCTCATACTCTTGGGTCTGATGCTTAATGTTAGCACGCAAGTTGGTCAGTTCTTCTTCCAGGCGGACAATTAGGTTATTGTACTTCTCCATTTCCATGTTGTTACGTAGCTCTGTGTTGCCTAAAGTATCTTCTAAAGAAGCTTTCTGATAAAGGAGTTAAGAGAAGGAATGAAAACATGCAATATATTATACAATATATATATATATATGTATGTGCAAGAACTTCAAACTAACTTGAAAAGTTTAATGTTTGTGATATAGATTACTTAGAAAATAATTATGCAATATTCAAGGTATCTAAATATGTCATATTGCTACAACAAATACTTCAAATACTTACTAAACTCTGTTGAGATGCAAGTTCAATTTCCAGGGTCTGTATCTGTCGCAATAAGTCGCTCTTCTCCATTTGGGCCCCCTGGAGAGCTTCCGTGTTCTGTGATACCTGCACCTGAACATCTGAAATCTGCCAGGGAAAAAAACATCATGAGCAAACAAGACACTTCAGCAACATAGCATCTCATGATTGCACATTCTTTTAGCCTTGTATCACCTGATTTTCATGCCAGTGTTTGAGTTCCTCTGCGTTCTTCACTGCGATCTTCTCATAGTTTCCTCTCATGTCCTGCATGATCTGGGCCAGGTCCTGACCTTTAGGAGCGTCTACATCCACTTGCACGCCTGACTGGGAGATTTGATTTCTCAGCTCCATTACCTCCTATTTGAACGAGAGAAGGACAGATTTTAGGTAAATTCTCAAGACTTGCGACATATGGTTATGATTTCACAGATACTACTATGCATGTTACTATATCTGTTTTCACATATATTATTCTGTTCTTGTATTATATTCGACATGTTTTTTTTAAATGATAGGATTTCCTGATCCATTTCACCCCCCTCTTTGCAGTGTAGCAGGTTATGCTAGTCTAAACTATTTTCCTGTCCCTGAGCAGCCCTTATCTTCTTGCTCTGATATCGGCAAGTCAAAATACTTTGTTTTGAGAGAAAGAAAGATAAGTGCACAGTTGCAACTTTGGAAAGGAATTGTGTTGACTCTACTGGCAGATACGACAGAATAGAACAAGAACTATTCTCATGCAAGCAGGCTTGAGTTTGCCCTTGCTGAGAAAGTTGAGGGTAAGACATGATCGATATAAACTTTACTCTTGGTTCTTTGAGCTCTGTGGTACTGAAAAATGTATAAAATTTTGTTACATTTTAAATTCAAGTCCTTAGAATTACCATCCATGCTGAGGGTTCGGGTTAAATGAGTGGGCTTGTTTTACTTAAAGAATATAAGTCTGATTTTCATATTAGCTAACACATTAGTGGAAGTGTGTTATGGGAGAATGCATTTCTATCTCAGACACCAACGCATCAAATACAGTAACTTCCAAATACCTAAAATCCTCTCTCTTATTGGCTGAGTATAAGAGCAGTTTGCCAAAGATCATGTGGAAAAGACCAGAAGGCTGTTGGAAAACTGATCTAGACCAAAACACAACTTTTTGTTTTGAATTAAAGACATTGTGCTTTGGATAAAGGAATAAAATGTATTCCAGCACGAGAACCTGATTCCATCTGTGAAAGATGGTTATGGCACTGTTATAGTTGGGCCTGTTTTCCTTCATCTGGGCTTTCCTGGCCCAGATGAAGGATTGATGGGACATTTTTTTCTAAATATACCAATGAATTCTGTATAATAGAATGTCGGGATGTTTATCTGTCAAAATTGGTCATGCAGTGAAATAACTCACAAGTTGTTCTACCAAAGAATTATTGAATAGGGAAAATGTGAGTATTTTTGATCAGCCAGTTCAAAGTTCTAACCTTAATAAACATAAATGCTGTACAACGAACAGAAGTGAGCAATTCATGTGACATAATTCAATATCATCCCAGAGCCAGAGATAAGACGTTATATACAGATGGATGAGCTGAAAGGCCTCATAGCCAATGTTTAGAACTGATCAACTGACTGTAAATGTTTAGTTTTTATTATTGCAGGACCAGATGCTGAAAGCAAAGCCTCACATTGCCTGTCACAGATATCAAATATTAGATCGTTCGTAGATAAACGATAACAAGTAAACTAAAGTCAATTCTCTCTATCTGCTTTTGAGACGTGTTAAAACCTGATATATGTTGGTGTTTTTTATACAGGAATATAGAAGAGTTCAAAGGATTTGCAAACTTTTTAAGCAACATTGCACAAACAGATGATTCTGATGGACTCTTGCTCTTTCTTAAAATGCTCTTTCCAGTAACACAAAACACTCATAGTATCTGTCTGTTTGTCGTGGAAACTCACATTCTCGTGGTTTCTCTTCAAGAAGAGGAGTTCCTCCTTCACAGCTTCAGTCTCACTCTCAATGTTCATCCTGCCCATGTTGGTTTCATCGATGAGTTTCTTCAGCCCAGCGATGTCGCCCTCCACAGACTGGCGAATTGCCATCTCATTCTCAAACCTGCGAGATGCACAACACAAACTCTATCACCGATTCTATCTGCTCGTATGGTCACTGAGCAGTGCTGTAAAAAATTTAAAACATACATGATGGGAAAATTCAAATCACATACTTTACTTTGAAGTCATCAGCAGCAAGGCGGGCATTGTCAATCTGGAGCACAAAGCTTGCGTTCTCCACGATCTTATCAAAGATCTGGACAGGAAAAAGAATTAACAGGAACATTAATTTTATTGGTTAACATCATTTGAACATTAACATCACAGAGATTAAAATGTTTTTGCGTTCAAGAATTCAGTCTGAAGCCTCATCCAATGATTTTTTTGTGGTCTCAAAAGATGTGCTTTGAGACAGTGGTCTTCTTTCATATCTCAGCCAAACCTATGATTGGAGTCAGTATTTCCCTGTTGCTAACAACAAAAGCCAAACTGCACAACAGCATCGTAACATGGTAGAACCCATGTCATAAAAGAGGAACCATAAACTGAAGAACAGGAAAAGGGGATGTTTCTGTGCCAGAAACAAAATCTGGATTGCTTTAGCGTTGCAATAAAAATGGATTTCCTGTCTGACTCAGTTGCACATAGAAGTATTTTTTCTTTCAGAATACTCAGCCAGCTGCGCTGTTGCTGTTGCTGTTGCTGTCAGTCATTGTAGTATGTATCACTGTATGCGTTCATGTGTGTAGAGATGGGGAAATTCTTTATCTGTGACTGTTAAAGAGTTTTTATGTGACCATGGCATCCTGTGAAAGAGGAAAAGGGAAATACTTATCCCTTTATGTGTGAAACACAAAATGCCACCATCAATATGTCATTATGTGATATTGAAGAACTGGACTCTGGAGAGGAATGTGACATTTGCCTCTGCAGACTGGGGCTGATTGTTATTCAGCCCCTGAACTGCACGCATCTGTGTGCTCACTCTGGCAGTGTGATCCTTTGTGCATATGTCTGTGTGTGTGTCATTATTACACACACATCTGTTTCACATTGAGGCCCTCCTACACCAGCGCATGCTTGTAGAATCGCCATCTAATAAGCAGAACCATTTGGAAATACTTTTGTTTCTTGGTTGAGCTTTCAGTCAAAATCCCATGATCCTCGTGTTAGTGAATCATCAGAGGAAGTTCTGGACTGTTTGTGGAACTGAAGCATTTTAAAGGGGGAGGGCCAGAGCTACAGAATTGTAGCAACCACACCCTTTGTTCTCTTGCAAGAAATCTGATAACTTAGAAAGGAAATACTGCCCATTTTAGTATCCTCAACATTACGCTCTATGTGAATATCTCATATAAAGACAGAAGTCTGGATTTGCCACATGGCATGAGATATTTCATCAGATGCACTGACTGATCTTCATATTAGATGTCCAATGTATCATTTCAAGCATTCAAAATCCTTAAGTTTTTCACTGTCCATATCATTGTTTTATGCTTAAACGGCTACCTGTTCACTGAATTCTAGTTCTTACCTGTTTGCGTAGGTCTTCTATGATGGGTTCATACTTGCTGTAGTCTCTCATGTCAGGCCCCCCCTTCTCCAAGGACTCCATGATCTTTATCTCCAGTTCTTTGTTGGCCTGTTCCAGGTTCCTCACTGTATCCAAGTAATTGGCCAGGCGGTCGTTCAGGTTCTGCATGGCCCCCTTCTCGTTGCCTAGGATTCCAGCACCGGCACCAGCGGCACCAGCAGCACCACCGAATCCTGAGCCCATGCCGCCACCCATTCCACTGCTCAGCTTGAAGGAACTTGAGGAAGATGCAATAGGAGCACCAGAACGCAGGGAAGATGCAGAGGTGGAGGAGATGCGGGTACCTTGTCCACCAGCACCGCCGTAAATGCTGGCAGCACGGTACTGAGGTGTGGAGCGGCTCATGGAGATCCGGGAGGAAGGTATCTGATGAATGTTGGAGGTTCTGTAGCTCATTTTGGAGAAGTTTAGGCTTGGTGGAGAGTTAAGTGAAAAATGAGATGCAGACGCTCACTGCTGGCCAGCTTAGAAAGTGACGCGGGCAGTGGGAAGTTGGGAACTTATACTCCTGCCTCTCTTCCCCAATAACAGCTGGTCTTTCAGACCCTGCCCACTTCAGCATCGCCCAGTCTTTGTTTCCTGCTCCCTCTCACTGCTCTCTCATTCTATCCCTGTTTCCTCTTTTAACATGCAATGTGGTCTCTGTCTCCAAGGAGATATGTAAAACACATCTTGTTATGCAAACATTTCAGAGCAATCAGAGCATACCGAACTACAGACATAAACAGCTCAAAGCAAATAGACAGACAAAGGTCAGTGAATATCTCAAAGAAAATGGAAGAAAGCAGAAAGGTCCATGTTGTCCAGCAAAAATCTATGCTTCAGTCAAAATGGGTGAAATAGAATTCACACTAGAGGGTAGAAGATTTGAGTTAGTGAGTTCTATTACTTAGGAATGCAGCATAATTCTTGTGGTTTGCCCATAAAAGGCACAATGTACCAGTTGTTGCATAGTTTCTCAGTTTGTGGTCAGCAAGGTCCAAAAATAAACAGTCTTCACCAGCCTTACTATCTAGAACAAACTGAACATAGCAGCAGTTATCAGAAGTGAGACCAAGCTGATGTACTCTTAGACACACTAATAATCCTGATCAAATTTCAACATTGTAGAGTGAACAGAAGAAAGAGACCTGAAAAAGAAAACTGAATGAAACCCAATATTTAGGTACATCCAAAGGCTCTGCAAAAGATTAGAAACATAAAAAACAAAAGTTATCTGATACCTTGCTCAGAATACAATCAAGAGAAAACAAAGGCTGCCCTCATTCATCAGTCTTACTACAGGCAGTTACCTTCACAAGTCAGCCATTGAGGAGGTCAAGAATTATCTTTAAAGCCTTATCTGTGACACCGGTCATGTGATCTGTGGATGTAGTATGAAAATGTATCTGTTTTCTCTGATCCTTTCGGAACTTCAGGACAACATAATCCTGTAATCATTAGTGCTAATTGTTACTTTCCAAAAATGAGGAGATTACACAAATGAAAAAGAAACTTGACCATTTTCCTATAACCAGCCTTCATTAAGCTTTGGTCCAACATCACCTTGGAAAAGTTTAAGCAAGCTTGAAGTGCGTGAGAAGATTTTCACACTGAGCCCAAGGGAATAAAGTCAAATGAGCCTCCCACCGGGGGAAAACTAAATAGCACACTCCATCACACCGTCCTGAGCTCTCATAGAAGCACGTTCCTTTCTTTTCAGATCAAACTTCATCCTTGCGGTTGATCAGTTTTCACTCTGTTCACCTCACACCACCTCCTCACAGCTCCAACTGTAAAGAGTAGCAAAAAATGACTAAATGCAGTTTACAGGAATGAGGAATTAAATCAGCATGACTCATACCTCATGACACTGTCTTGTTTGTTAGAATTTGTGTTGGCAACGTTTACCTCACCCACAGAGACCCAAGCTAGTTCCTGATAAATACAAAATTGCTTGACCAGTAGTTGTTATGAACATATCTAAACTGTATATCTATGAGAAAAACCCCTGCTTTTCATTTAAGAGATTCCTAACTAATAAGCCTTACATCTGCCTCTATGGTTTGTTAACACAGGCAATACAAAGTTTCTGAACTGTGCAATGTTTCCAAAAGATAAGACAGAGGAGTAAAAAGAAAAGGAAAAACTGGACAAGCTGAAGTCTGTGAGTCATAGCAGACATCAGGAAGCTACTACAACAGAAGTTTAAGCGCTTCACAAGTCTTGGATAACTGCCATGTAATTACTGTTCTCAGCCTGGTGTGGTGTTGAATCAATCTGACTTTCCTCGCTCTTTCTTTCCATCCAGCTCATGTGCAGAGTGAGTGCACTCAGACACTAATATAAACCGAAACATGTATTTGCATATATGCATATGCATATGTACACCTAAGGTCTTCTCTATGGAAGATGTATGAAGGAATGCTAACATGTTAGTGAGTGTGACACATTCTTACTCACTGAATTCCTTGCTTCCTCTACTCCCATTCCACCCTTTCTCCCTCCCTCATGGGCTGACCCAGGATATTTAAAGACAACAAAGGAAACAATCCTGTTATCTATTACATTATTCCATATATATACACATTTGGATATCTATATGTTTCCCTATATATTTTAGTTTAATGGCCACGCCCACTAGCACGGTATAAGGGTCATACATCATAGGTTAGTGAAATGTGTCAGCTAAGAGACATTTTCTCTGTGGGATGTCATGTCCATTTCTAGCTCAAAGACATTTCACAGGAAGACTAGGAGTGGGTACTTAGTCACGTCCACAACTCAAATGAAGACAAATTATATCTTACATTTTAGAAAATAAAAAGATTAAAAAAAGAGATTTCAGTGGACAAATAGACTTTAAAAGATCTGCAGTGAATTTTTTAAAAGCTTTGTAAAATAATAAAAGGTCCCATGTGTCAGGGGGAGGCAATGAATCACAACTTATTATCTTTTAAACCAATTTCAAAGTTAAAACACGGCAGCTGAAAGCGAAACGCATGAAAAATAACATCTGGAATAGATCTTTGATTCAAGGAGCTTTGTGTCCCTTGAGTGAAAAACTTGCAGATTTGTATACACCAGCTGGCCTAACCCTGGCAGTTCATGGATTTTGTGAAATCAGAAAATCCTACTCCAAGTACTTTCTAGGACTGCATTGTGTAAGTTTTGCCAACAAAGCATAATTTACACGTTTTTTTTTATTCACTCTAAGCCTCAATGCTCTGTCATTAAAAAGCTCACACACGTTCAGTTATGGAAATTATTCTCAAAAATCTGAATGGCCTCAAAGTTTTAGTATCTTGCAAATTTAAAAAGTTTTCAAAAGATGTGTTAACATGATTTTATGTCTCAAGAAAATGTACAATAAATGTATGGGAGAGTTGGACGAGTTGGTATAGAATGACCCCAAATGCAGCATGTTAATGTGCCCATGGTTAAAACACTAACACTATATCTATTCAAAACTATGTTGGCCATCTTAGTTTCCTTTGACATGGTGATGTGATAAATTTGGCTTGTTTATTGCTCTGCGTGTCAACAGAATTATTGAAAAAAATTGAATTTGCATGAAATTTTTAGGTGGGGTCTTTTTTCAACTTGAAGGGCTTTTGTTGTAGATCTCCATCTGGATGTTACAGGGGCTGAGAGCTGCAATGATCAGTTGATGTTATTATCCTGGGATCACAAATTGATTATTCTGTTATCTTGAGTTAACAAAGCTAATTTTCACATGACCTCATGGTGGCACTAAAGGAAAAATCTGAATATTGTCAAAGTCTGTGGATTTATTCTTCAGGCCTCTGGCCTGGAACATTTGTCCCAAATGTTGTTGTTGATTGTAACCAGTCTGGCCCACAGTGGAACAGCAACAGATTGGCAGATGAATACTGTTGAGCCTGCGGGTGACAGTGGCTACAAATTTGAACAAAGCTCTTCAATATCGATTAAATTTTATGTTTAGCAAGTGATCAATGAAAAAGTTTGAAGACGATATGTTATTTGCTGAAAACATTCACCTACATGCACCTGCCACCAGAGGGCATACGTCTCAAAGATAAACACGTGATATAGTTACAGCATAGGTGGAATTTGTATGCATGCTTTTGATTGTTACCCTGAGTTGATGTACTCCAGGTTTACTGAACTCTATGCCTCATGCCTTGTGCAGATTTGATATATATGTCTTTTGTTCTTTGTTTGAGCAGGCACCTCAGGAAGTGACTTTTATCACATGTAGTTCTGATAGCACAGTGGGTTTGGTAGTGCCCTCCTGAACACTACAAAGTCTAAATCTAAAGACCAAGGAAGAAGCAAACACTATCACTCCTTAATTCTCTTTGCAGAGACACTTTTATGGCATTAACGCAGTTTTGTTGGTTGACATTATTGTGCACTTTCAAGCATCCCACCTGGTCCTTCCCCAGTGAGTCAGACAGTGGCCGTGCAATAGATTTATCTCTTATCTTTGCTAATTGTCTTCTCATAAACTCGGCTAGCTCCTCCTCTCACCATCCCTCCTCTCTGACTTGTCGCATGTATGTGTCTCTCTCAGCACATTCCTATCTTGATGTGTCATGTGTAGCAGCTTCATACAAACGAACATCTTTGGCCTCTCAGGAGACTTAAGGTTGGGGGGGTGAGCTTTTTAAATTACCCTCTTGCTTTTCTCGTGCTGATGAAATGAGGAATTGTCTTGAGAAATGAGAAAAGCATCTGTAAACTCTTTAAACTTCCAAATGTTAAGTAACTACAGCTCTGTTTAACAGCTGGCTCTTGTTAGAGAGGCAGAGTTGGTGAAACAGCAAATAACTAGTTTAATTGTACATATATGGTTGTGTCCAGGTTCAGCACAAGAGCTCCATTGTGAGGAATCGCGTCACTGTTTGAGAATAGCCAAGCAAAACATGCACTCTTTTGTTTGCTCCAAAACCAGAAAGTCCCTTTCAGGTTATTGCATTTTCCACCAAATGTGCCACATGTGCCAAGGAAAAGAGCCAAATCAAAATGCGATTGGAAGGGTTGATCATGAATCTGCCATGTGACAAATTAATCATGATTTCCAGAGTGAGATGATGGATGAAATGAAGTTCATGTTTTGAAAAAGACAAAATTACAAGGGCTTACCAAAAACTCTGTTTAGGTAAACTGTAAACTGTGGAAACACAAATACACACATATCTATCTATCTATCTATCTATCTATCTATCTATCTATCTATCTATCTATCTATCTATCTATCTATCTATCTATCTAGATATCTATCTATCTATCTATCTATCTATCTATCTATCTATAGCATAGATTCTAAGGGTATTTATCAGTCGTTCTGTGAGTGCGGGCAGCTCTTTAAAGGGTGGGGTCTACTGATAAAGAGGAAGGCCAACTCTGTTTGCTCCTTACCTGACTGATATGAAAGGAATTCAGCTATTGTGGGTTTCTGCAAAGAATGGTTTGGCTTGTCGATTGTGGCTGTTACAGTAATGAAGCAAACTGAACCATATAACCACACGGTTTGTTCATTTGGTTCCCTTTTTGTAATTATTTTCTTAACAAATGTTTTATGCAAGGATTCTTGGCAACAGACATTCTAAAAAAAAAAGAAAAAAAGACAAAAGTAGAAGACTATATCCAGTGGGTCATTCAGAGGACATCACACTGGACAAGCACAATTCACTTCGCCTCATGTCATGTCTATGAGAAGAGCTGTAAAGGAGAGAAGGTCGTAAAATTATATGCTTGTTCATTATACCCAAGGTTTGACATCTTGTGTACAGAAAATTTGATTCTATGATTGTCTTATGCATATGGAGTACATGAAGGACAGCAAAATAGGTAGAAAGTGTTACCCACTATGAGGTCTGGAAAATGCAAATGTCTGAAGTTGGCCAAACTCTGAAGTTTTTCAGTGTTTCTGCAGAAGTTTTAAAGAAACCTGCACACTGATCGATTTTGTTCTTTTAATGTGCTGTAAATGTGTAACATGATGCAATGTTCTTCCCCGACATTGCCTCATCCCCCCCCCCCCCCCTTTCACTCCCCTACTGAGGACACCAGCCAATCGCACCTCAGTGGGGTCCCTCCCCTGCTCCGATAAATACCACAGAGGACCAGGGAGGGTCTATCTGCCTGACTTCCCTAAGCAGAGTCTCTTCTCCTCTCACACCACCTCAGTGCTACAGACTCCCTCTGCAACCATGTCTGTCAGAGCCTTGAAGACCACCACCCTCTCCACTGTGTCGTCCTCCAGGGGCCCCACCCAGGGCTACAGCAGCCGCTCCTTCTCTGGCTATGGAGGCCGTGGTGCGGGGAGTGCCAGGCAGAGCTACGCCGTCCGCAGCTCCTATGGAGGTGTGGGCAGCAGTGGTGCTGCTGTGGGAATTGGGGGGTTTAAGGTCGGTGGGTTTGCTGTTGGGGGATCTGGACAAAGAGGAAATGGAGTGGAGTTTGGCTATGTGGGCTTTGGTGGAGGCCTGGGAAGTGGCATGGCCAATGAAGGGATGGCCCCCATTACAGCGGTGACAGTGAACAAGAGCCTGCTGTCTCCCTTGAACCTGGAGATTGATCCCACAATCCAGGCGATCCGCATCCAGGAAAAGGAACAGATCAAGACCCTGAACAACCGCTTTGCTTCCTTCATTGACAAGGTCAGTCCATTTAAAATTGACCTAAAGTCAATACTCACTGTCAAAGCAGGACCGTTTATGATAGAAATTTGCGCACCACACACCAGACAACACTTAGAAACTGCAAAAATAGCAATAGCAAACAACTCTGCAAATTCTGTTGATGTGACTGGATAATATGAAAAATCTCCAAAAGTAGAAAAAAGGCTCAAGAATTGCAGAGGAACTGAATGCAGTGAAAGCCTTTAGGGAGAGGTCCACTTCACAATTGAAATCATCCATGAGATGAGACGATTTTAGAGAGACCTACACTGTTTATAACAATATGCCATTGCTTGTTTTGCCTGGCTTCCAAAATGTTTTCCCTCTCAGGTGAGATTATTGGGCTCAGATAGAAGGATCATTCTGGATCCAGGACCGATATGAAGAGCAAAACTTTTGCTTGAGGGGTTGCATTTTGGGCAATATCCTGCAAAAATAAGCTGTAATGAAAATGGAATAAGTTACAAATCCCTTCTTGCAACTAAAATATTGTCCACTGTGCAATTTCCAAAGCTTATTCCAAAGATATTTACAGCCTGCATAAACACAAACTAAAAGAGTAGATATGGTTTGATCAAACTCTGCATGAGACAAGCTTGTTAAAAAAAATAAAGTGGATAACTACTGCAGAAACTTGAACAATGTCCATTTTATGAGGCCATGTAATGGTAAACAAAGCCATTTTTTCTGAAAGAAGAATAAACCTTTGTTAAACAGCCTCCATCAAACATGGTTAGTGAAATCTAAGCATTTAAAAAAAACATACCAAAGAAATGACTGACTGACTAGATTGTTCAGTTATCTGTCTCTATAACTCACTAAAGGGTTCTTTTGTTTAAAGAAGCACACACTAGTTATGTAGACAAGAAGTCCACTTGTAAATCAATCTTCAGATCGTTAGGCAAAGCTCAGTCTCCTGCTGCTCCTCATGCCATTGTGATATGGTCATAATCCTTTTCAGTTGATATTCAAGTTTTTGTTGTTCATCACTAAACAATGCTCTTCCACACTTTATATTCATTAATTCTCCATCTGTTACATGTTTCTCTGACAAGCTGATGTATTTTCCAGAAAACGACAGATGCAACACGTATGACGCAGTTTTTTCTCAAACGCAAAAAGAAAAACAATGATTCACGAGCCACTCTGTCCCCAGGTACGTTTCCTCGAACAGCAAAACAAAATGCTTGAGACCAAGTGGAAGCTCCTGCAAGAGCAGACCACATCTCACTCCAACATTGACGCCATGTTCGAGGCCTACATAACCAACCTCCGCAAGCAGCTGGACAACCTGGGTCATGAAAAAGTCAAACTGGAATCTGACCTTAATCACATGACAGGCCTGGTGGAAGACTTCAAAAACAAGTGAGTAGCGTACAAGACAGGTTTTACTTCTCCCAAAACATGTGGTTGTGCTCCCAAACTTTTTTTTATAGAGAAACTACCGGAACGTGTGTGAAATAATGCTCATATCATCCGAAATGTGTTGCAAATTGAAGAAAATATAATTTTTGTTTAAAGCTTTGTGTCACTGTATACAGTGAGGCAAGTGTTGGAAAAAGCAGATACAGGGTGTACTGGATATAAATTTATATATATGTAAATCTGGAAATCAAGATTTTAAGAGGTCACATGGCTTATAATTCTGACCCATACTGTATTCACTATTTCCCCTTCTATGGTGGTTCCATTCAACACTAAAAATGAAAGGTTTATGTGATTGACACACTGACGACCTCTATTTTCTCCGTTTTCCCAGGTATGAGGATGAGATCAACAAGCGCAATGAGTGTGAGAACAATTTTGTTCTTATAAAGAAGGTTTGTAGAGATTGAGCACAATGAGCCAGGACAATGGCCTATTTTAATCTTAGTTTTTGTGCTTTATTGGACAATAAAGGCTCTGAATGTTATATTTTTCATCTGAAGGACACAGATGCTGCCTACATGGTAAAAGTGGAGCTAGAGGCCAAACTGGATGCGCTCACTGATGAGATTGAGTTCCTGAGGCAGCTATACGATGAAGTAATAACCTCATTTTACTTGAACTATCGCATCGCTAAAGTTGGTTGTGTATTTTTCACTTGTTTAATTATTTCTTGATTTTTACAGCAAATCAGTGAGCTACAGAGCCAGATCAAGGACACATCTGTGGTGGTGGAGATGGACAACAGCCGTAACCTTGACATGGATGCCATTATTGCTGAAGTGCGGGCTCAATATGAAGACATCGCCAACAGGAGCAGAGCCGAGGCTGAGTCGTGGTACCAGACCAAGGTGGGAACACATGTTGTGCTATTTAGGGTTCAGGTTTATTTCCTGTTAATATGTTTTCTGTTTTCTGAAATGCTATGGCTGATTTTGTGTCCTGATGACGTGTTGTAAATGCATTTGTCACAGAAAAAACTGTAAAATCTAATCACTCATCCATAACTTTCCATTTATATCTCAAAACCTGCATATTGTGCCAGCAAGTTAGTTAAGGCACAAAACAAAGAGTGGTTTTGTAATTGTTTACTGACTGTTTATCTGTTTCTTTTTTTTAAGAATAAGAATCTTAGAAATTTGGAATTGAAGTATAAGAAGGACACCAATTTATTGCCTTTAATCTCCCCCTCCGTTTATGTTTTCTCCTACCACACATTCTTCCACTCGTTTCTCCTCCATGAGCAAATAGTTGCTGTTCAGGGTGATTATCCATTTTCACAGATGGTAGTAACTGCGCTGTGGGAAAGCTGCATGCATATCCCTCAAAACCTGATTAGTTTAATGTGATAGCTTGTTTATTACAGTTACCCAGCTGGTAATCCAATATGAGAAATAGCCCAAACACTCCATGCCATAGAAATATATGAATACACATGTCAAAAAGATTTGGGTAACTGAGCTGATCCTTTCTTGTATGATGACGTTGACGATGTAAGAATATTAAATTGTGAAGCGTTGTCAAAACACCTGCAATTTGCCAAAACTGATTACCCTCTTGATCCAGAAAAATTATACAACTGAAAAACATTAACATGAGTTGCTGAAAGCAGGCAACTTGGCCTTCCTTCTGTGAATGTAGCAGATCCACTTCATATTCTGGCTTGTCTTTGATTGTCCCAGTATGCAGAGATGCAACAGTCAGCTGGAAGACATGGTGACGACCTGAAGTCAACCAGGGCTGAGATTGCTGACATGAACCGTAGGATAATGCGGCTCCAGTCTGAAATTGACATGGTCAAAGCACAGGTAAGGGTTCAACTTATTTGCCCTATATATTGAGAAAGTGAATTAGGACTTTTGGATTTTTTTTCTTTCATAATTCTCAGCAGAAATTTAGAACCCTGTGCGCGTTGCCTTATACATACTATTAAAACTTTTAGCCTACACTTCACTGTGCTCATGTCCCTCCACTCTTAGCGGAACAGTTTGGAAGCTCAGATTGCAGAGGCTGAGGAGCGGGGTGAACTGGCAGTGAAGGATGCTAGGCTCCGCATCAGAGATTTGGAAGAAGCTCTCCAGAGAGCAAAGCAGGATATGGCCCTGCAAGTCCGCCAGTACCAGGAACTGATGAACGTGAAGCTGGCTCTGGACATTGAAATCGCCACCTATAGGAAACTGCTCGAAGGAGAGGAGAGCAGGTAAATTGTTACTGTGAGGACACTTGTGCACCTGCCTGTGGCAGTAATGATAACTGCATCCTACAATGTAAACAGTAATATGACTGGGTGTCCTGTGTTATTTTGTTTAATCATATTTTCTGTTCTTCCACAGGTTAGCGACAGGAATCACGACCAATGTGACTAAGCAAACTTGTAAGTCCATCTTCCACCTCCATACAAATTTATAAACTCATCTTTGATTCTGTTGTGGTAAAAATCTCCCAAAACTACAACTTAATCACTACTTTTTCTAATACAAAAAGAGTAACAGCATAGCTTCTCAGGGTATCAGTGTAAGGACACAAAAACACAAGAGATGCAGCTTTATTCAATTTCTTTTTATGCATTTGAAGCAGATGCTTGACTTGTGATTTTATAACCCTCTTTTTCTAAATATGTAGCTATGAACTACAATGCGTACAGCCTGGAGAGTTCCCACATCCCATGCTATGTTAGCTCTTCCTTTGATGGAATCAAGTCTACGAGTGGTTCAGTCTCTGCCCTCGAAGGGGCTACGGTCAAGAGCACCACAGTAACCAAGACGGAAACCGTGACAATCAAGGCTGAAGAGAAGAAGGAGGAGGAGGAAAAGAAGGAGCAGCAGGCAGCAACTGAGGAGTCAGCTGCTGTGGAGAAGAAGGAGCAGGAGGTGGTGGAGGCTGAAGCTGTGGCTGAGGATTGATGCTTTAGTTATGGTTTAAAGAATTCAGGATTTTGATGTTGGAAAATAAGAAAAAGCAGACCCACTCTACCTATTGAGTGATTTATCATTGTTCCCTGAAATAAACTTTTAACTGTTAGAAGTGTAAAAACAGCTTTCATCCTGTTCTCTCCAACGAAGTGGTGCTAATGGGAGAGTTTTGTTTTAATTTCTTGTAGGTGAACAAATTCATAGCTGTCAACTTCAGTCACTGCCAGATGCTCAGCTATTGCTGCACCACAATTGTTTAGACAGCAGATGGCACTGCTATAAAGCACAGCTGTCGTGAACCTGTAATTTCCAACTGAATGATCTATAAAGGAGCAATTTGGGGAGAAATTAATATTTGCCAAGCTGCACTATGAAAAATAGTCATAAAAGCCCCCATGCCTTCTGTTGTTGTTGGCAACACCTAGAATCCTGTTTGCAAAACAATAAATCATCTTCAAACATAAATGTACATGGTGGTCTGACGTGAATTGTTGCATGATAAAGTTGAATTTTTTTCCCCCTCCACTTTACTGAACAACATTATATTTAAAAAGACGGCATACGACAATGGAAAAAAAAACCTGTCAGCATCCATAAGGGACTTCCTGTCTTGTTATTACAGATTGTCAACACTCTCACACATAAAGAGTTTTACTTTTGTCAGTTTGTCAGAGAAAGCTTGCTTTGCATGACAGTCCATGCCATCAAGCTTTTCTCTGTGCAGCGCTTGGCAAGTCTCAGCCTGCCTATAGCTCCAGGGTGGTTCACTTTAGCTACAGGGCTTTTGTTTGGATTGTCATGCATCTCTATGGAATGTTCGCAAAATGTCATATTCCCATTTAATAAGCTTAATACATTACTGTGATGAAGTATGTATTTACAGTAATTAAAAAAAGGATACACAAAGTTAAGAATTCCCATGTGCAGATCAATTCAAAAAGAGCTGTATTGAGGGATCAAACACAATTCATGCAAAAGCTGAGATGATCGGAAATCTGAATCTGCACCTAAGTAAGTAATGTGCTTCATGATTTAGGGGCAGGAGATTTATCTCTTTGACAAAAACACAGAAGTAGCCTTCCGAGCCCATAGAGGAACAGGTTTGAACAGGAATTATGGGTGGTGGTGCCCCACCCAAGGTCATACAACCTCTCATGTAGTTAAAGACAGAAAACATCACAAATCCCACAATCCCACCCACTGTTCATCATTCTTAATGTGCTGCTGTGCACACTGGGACAGACTGGAGCATGTTGATGAGCTAACTGCACAAAAATGATGACACCAAAGAGATGACACACAGTGATAAGTTCCCAACAATGGTTGATGCAACAGTTGACCTGAACCTACACTAACAGTTGAAAACCATTTTAATGTCCTTCCAGGGGTAAAACTGTAGGAAAAGCTGTTTAAGTTGGCTGATTCATGGGAAATTGGTAAATGTAATTACATCAGACACTCTATCTCACTTTAAAAGAGTACACCACAAGTAAGATAAACTTAATTTGAATGTTAAACTCCAATGAGATCAGAGGAATAGTTGTATATTTTAGATAGTGATGTGTGCTTTTTGTTGGAGAATTGGGCAATGTATGACAACAAACCCTTACGACTAAGGCTTGATGAAAGGTTGAGCTAGCTGGCTTTTTCCAAAACAGTAGTCTGCCTCTTAATCTCAGTAATAAAATGTTAGTTTTATCTGAATCAAAAGGAAAGATAAGAATTATACTTTTGTGGGGGTTATGTTGGTTGGGTGAAACTTCATTCTGCCAGTTACCTAGCAATGTCTCAGAGCACTAACCTATGCTAGCTAATGTTGTATTCAACGGGTCAGCCATCAATTAAACTCTCCACTATAGAGCAAAGACACACATTTCCCAATAGGCCAACCGTCAGTGTGGTCCAAGCTAACATTGTAGTACCAGCCACTGTCTCAGCTGTCACTCGTGCCTTGTGTAGGGTTTACAGTAGGCATGACCTTTGTTAGATGTAGAAAGTTATAAAATGTAACTTGTTGGAACACCTTTACTCTTTGAGCGCAGTTAAATTGCCATTACCTGCATGCTGCTGATGTTGTCAAATAAAAAGACGCACACAACAAACTTAAAAAACCATGTAAGATCTAGAAATATTGTCAGCTGACATTTTCCATAATAAACCTCAGACATGCAAAAAAGCATTTTATGAATTATATATTTTTATTATTAGATTAACAAAAAATAACACACAATGCTAATGTATCTTTGTTAAAGAAGTTTATTACAAACAGGTCAATCTGAATTGGGGTTTTGCCCTTTGATGTGTGCAAATTCACTAATGTTTGTAAGTAAGAAACCTAAGTGTATGATATTGTTAGCCATTGTGGTGGCTGTAATTCAGGGTGGCTGTAGCTCGCAGACAATGGTACTTCAGGAACAATTGGAAGGTCGCACATTTAATCCTCAATTTTCTCTGTCTATATATTTAAGTATCTTTGGGGAAGATATTGAAACCAGATTTGCTTGGCAATATGTTTCTCATTTGTATGTTGCTTTAGATAAATGTGTCTGTTAATGAAATGTAAAATATGCTGAGATATGACCAGATCTGAAACATGTTCTTGATAATCAATGGTTTTTGCCATTTTCAAGCAAATAACTGATACACATATTTCACCTATAAGCACAGTGTATAAAATAAAATGTGGGTACATCCTTAGGTGTATATAATTATGCTCTTTGTGGTAAGGCATTTTGAAACACAAAGTTTCGGCTTAGAGTTTTTTCAAATATTTCTGATTTACAATGGAACATTTCTTTTTCTTTAACTGCAAAATATAACTAATAGAAAACTATAAAACAAAAAAAAAATGGTAAAAGGGCAAACTTTACCCATTAACCTATTTGTAATACCTCCCTTACCCAGCCTGTCCATGCTCGTCCACCAGACGACTGCAGCCCAACAGACGCACTGTGTCAGTGTCTGGAGGAAATAAACACATGGATGAGAGAGAATTTTCTACCGTTAAATGAAGACAAAACTGAGATCATTCTGTTTGGTAGCAAAGAGAAGAGGGTCAGCATTGGTAAATATCTTGAGACTCGGGCCCTTACAATCACTGACCAATTTTGTAACCTCGGAGTGTTGATAGACTCAGATCTGACTTTCAGCAGCCACATCAAAGCTGTCACCAAAGCAGCTTTTTATTTGTCGCAAACAGCTGTTTGATCTGCCCACATTCTGGATATACGTATCTAACTCATACTCTGCATATGACCACTAAACCAACACCATACAGCCCCCTGTTAGCTGTGTTACTACTATAGTTACTACTATAGGAATGTGCACTGTTTTTATCACAAAGGACTAACTATGCTACGAGCCACTGTCATCAGCTGACACACTTGCTCACCATATAATCATGTTTGCTGCAACACCTTTTCTACACATGGGAATGACATCTTTGTCAGAGTGACAAGTGGAGAGTCCTTACTAATAATAGGGTGAGGCTAAAGTATGCAAAATAGTAGAATGAAAGAAACTTGGCTTCTTTGGAAGTGATTAATCGCAGATGGTTAATGGCGTGTCATGTGGGTACAAGCACAAGTTTTACCTTTATTTCAACTGCACAATATGCCTCTGCACGGTGGAATTCCCTGCAGAGTAAATATTTTCACAACTGAATGAAAGAGAGAAGTAAACGCCTTTCTCTGTTTCACTAAACTGCCAAGAGGCAAGTGTCGCAACACTGCAATCAATTAAGAGCATTTATTGGATTACCTGTAATCTTGATCCTCCAAAAGGGATTGTTTATCAAAAATACCATCTTAAAAACTTCCGAAAAGCAGCAGTTTCCAACAAGTTGTAAACCAGTGGGAAACTGTAACAAGATTACGACAGCAAACCTGTAGTTTACAGTTGGTTTACCTTTCTGTAACGGTGATTCAATTCGATCGAGTGCTACAGATGCAAAAAGAGAAAAAAAACTGTTAAACTCAATATTTTATTTTTAAGTCTGTTTTTCAAGATTTTGAAGTCATTCAAAGTACTCGGCTACTTTTTGTAATTAATCAGATTAATTGCTAAAGGGGCAATTCATTCATTTTAAATTGCACCCCAATACAAACAGTCTTTAAAAAGAATGTGCATTTGATGTTATTCAATCAGTTTGCTTGTGATTGTGACTCCATGCTCTATGATGTTAGAGCCAACGAAGCACAAGCATGCAGTGCATGAACACTGGCAGACAGGTGAGTACGCTGAGCACCGGTAGCAGTGAATAAGTGTAGGCAGTCATCACAGAGCAAGTATGTGCCATTAAACTTAGTTTGGCTTTATTATCAAATAGTTTAACCTAATCTGCACAATGGTGTAATAAAAAATATGAAATCTATCATTAAGTCGAGATAATAGATATGTTCAGTGCCAGTAGTAAAACAGAATGAATTATGGTGCCTTTCCTTTATGATTTAGTCATGTAAACTGTCAAATTTAATAGTCATGATGCATTAAAACTATGCTTGGAGCAATACAATAAATCCCTACATCAATTAGTCTATTTCAGAATTTGTCTGTACATGATTTGATATTATAAGTGCAAGACTGACATGTGTTTTCAACCTTTGAAAAAAAAAGAAGAAAGGAAAAAAGAATCACTTTTGGTAACCCTTAGTGACTTGTCTGAATTCTTCAGCAAGCATGGAGTGGAGGCAACTGCCAGAAGAAAGATAAGAATCAGTTTAAGTACAGGGTATTTAAATGCCAACAGATGCCTGGTGGAGGTGTGTCATTTTTCCCTCACACATGCAACCAGAAATATTTTTACCTTATTAAATGCAAGCACGAACACTTTCATGAGACTTCATGATTGTTATCTAAGTAGCAGAAAAGATAAAGAGTAAGAGAGAGACAAACTGTTGCAACATTCAACACATCTTGTTTATTAATCAAAATGACAGAGAGAAAACATGCAAATTCAGTGAAGGCTGTTTTCCTTTCAGATAGACCATTTTAGAATGCTCTGCTGAATATTACTATCATTGTATGAAACAAAAAATGGTACTGGATTTCATTCTTGCAAGCAGAAACAACCATAAACAACCAACTTCTTACAGTAAACAATAACAAAACAAATGAACGTGAACATTTTAATTTCCCTTTGAGACGGATCAAGTCCTTTCAATAAATCTATTTTTAATTTAATTTGAACAGAAACACCTTTCATGATAGTGTCACCATTAAAACACTACTACCTAATAAACACCAAGTAGAAAAATTAATTCTCTCACAGTATCAAGACAAAAAAAAAGTATTTAAATTGGATATTGTAAAGTTGAGATTGCCACCTTTCATGTGGGAGACTGGGGTTCAAATCCTGACTTTGCATGAATGGTGCTACCTCCAGTAGGGGTCCTTAGGCAAGACCCCCCCTTACGCTACCTGCCTACATGAATGTAAGTTGCTTTGGATGTCTGCTAAATGCATAAACATGAACATAAAAACCTCAGAGGGAGAATCTAAGATAAGTGTGTTGTTCTAAAATGCACTGACTGTATAGGTGCTTGAAGGTCCGTAATTTATTGTTATTAAATTCAACAGCTACATCAACAGTTCCTTAGGGATTGGTACAAGAGCACAAGGTTGAGCTGTAGTTCGCAAAAGTTGTTTGAACAAAAGAATGTTGTCAGAGTAACAGTGTGTCATTCACACCTTTGCTGTTGCACCCCTCTCAACAATTTAAAGCATTTTATGTTTTGTTTCTGACCAACATGAACTGCTCACTAGTTTAACAAAGCTAAAAGATGACAGCAATGTGCTGGTTTAATGGTGCTGCCATCTGTCATTTTTCACTGACGCTTATTGACAAGCAACTCAGCCCTGCATCTGTTAAAGACAGGAGGGGCAGGATGCTTTGACCAGTTTGTTGCATGACCTCAGGGGACCTGAAAGCTTGACCGACCTGTCATCTGTTCTTTTCAACCTTGTAGGTTATCAAAACTGTGATCTGGCTAACTTAAACTGCCCTGCCTCTTGTCAAGATTTGGTGTCACTAGTCACTAGTTCAGAAGATGTTACCAGACTTTTACGTAACAGACAACAGCGCTACGTTCCCGACCAAATTGGATGGAGATATAATTCTGCTTTAGTTGCAGCTCTCCCCCCGCGACCCGACGGTTGCTCATGACAGTGAGCTGAAATTTAAGGCGTGGGATTCTCTTGTAACCTTAATCTCAGATAACCAGCTCTGATAGATGTGCACACACTCTTACTATTAACCCCAGTCTGTCACTCATACAGAACCATGAATTTTAAGAATGCAAAGGGCGTGTCAAGCTAAATTGTCTTAATGTTCCACAACTTTAGAAACTAAAACAAATTGAAGGCAGATCTGGTTTTACATTTGCTTTCTCTTCAGTGAGCAAACATAAGCAAAAATCAGGACACCTTAGTTAACCAAGATTAAAATCTTTCAGTTGAATGTTAGTAACAGACTATACCTCACTCAGCATGGAAGAAACAAGTGTTGCACAATGTTGTGGAAAGATGCTCTTTACTCTTTGCAGGAGAGGTTTTGTTTCCGCCCTTTTTCTTTGAATTACCCGAAGGTGTTCTGTGGGATTCAAGTCAGGCAACATACTTTGTCAGCTCATAGTTTTCATTTGTTAACCTCTTGAGAAAGTTTTGTGTGATGTTGGCACTGTGCTTTGGACGGTTACCATGTTGGAATATTCCTCTTTAGGCAAGTTTCTGCTTGTAGTTATCTCATCAGACCGTATCTAACAAACCCGGAAGTTATGACTGTTACTCCTTTTTGCTTTAATGTAGCCCTAAACCATTACACTCTAACCTCTGTGCTGCACCCCACAGGGCTGTACATTCACTGTGGTAGTCCTAGAGCAGGGTCACAAGATTTTAATGAAGTTGTTGTTAAATGAGAAGCCAGAATCCAGACATTGGGCTGGAGACAAGAAGATTTAGAACTGGGGATACTTTGAATACACCCTGCAGAGCTGGAAATACAAAATGAGTCAAGCTAACCAATGTGCAGATGAAAAAATTCAAAATTAAAGGTAAGGTAATGTATAATAAAGGGTCTAAAATAAAAAAACATTGAAATCCAAATGATAAGGTCAACGCTTCAACAAAGAAACAAACAGCACAACAAAGCTCCATAGACGTGCCATAATCATGCTGCACCCATGTGAAATAAACAAATCTATCTTCATCTCATCTAAGATGAGAACATTTGCATGATCAGGCTTTTTTTCAAGTAGTTTAGCAAAGTTTAATCATTTTTTTTTTTTTTAACTCTTAAATAGATTTTTTTTTTTTTTTTACATTTACATGCACAGCAATATTTGGACTGTTGACTTACACCATATGAGACAATATCACAATTATAAAGTTTGTATGAATTACAAATGCAATATTCTTGTTTAAATTACAGAGAGCAGTCAAATTAATTAATTTTGACCATATTAGGGAACATTTGTCATACTTCAAGCCTTCATTATACCTGTATCCCTTTGGTAGAATTATTTGGGCTTCTTGCTCACTCCAAAAGTGTTCCTCTTTTTCTTTACAGCCATGCCATTCTTCACTCAGACGTGGAGGGTTTTTGCAGGAAACATACAACATAATGTAGATGTTTCTGTCACAAAATGCTGCAAAAGCTCTGGTATACTCAATTATGCATTTGAGCAATATACTGGTACATATGTACATGATGTGACCAGTGTTTGAATACTCCACATAGCTTATTTCCATTATTGTTTACTCCAAACATGACCTGTCTCAGGCTAAGGTGATAATTATCACTTAAATTATCATTCCCAACTTACATACTGATGCTCAATCAGGGGCACGATGTGTCGGCTCTGAACACAGACTGTACTCTTAGTGGGATTTAGATTCCTGCATTGGGTTTCTATCTTGGGGGATATATTTTCCTTCTTCCTAAACACTGTTGCTGTCAGCTTAAAATAGAAATGATGCAGTTTCAGAGAGATGATCCATGATTTCAAAGCACATGACATTTAAGTCATATCACACTCACTTTGGTTGTGTGTTTGACTTTAAGTTTGGCTGCTTGACTTTCTCAAAAATGATGTGAATCAAAAGCTCAATTTGTACAGTATGGTGACTAACGTTCTGATAAGTAGTAAAGCTCTGGTATCCTGTTGGCAGAGTGAGGTTTATGAGCTCAAGTTAATAATTTCCTACTATCTAAACTAAAGTACTAGAGGTGTGAGACCCAGTCGTTGGGGTGTTTTGATAACACGTTCTCACTTTCATTTCACACGTTTAAACACGCAAGTCTGGAGGTATGTTTCAGGTTTTTTGCTTTTAACTGATACTTCACTCCATAGGTATTTTCTTTATCTTTCCAATTTCACCAAATGTAATACAAATCTGTAATGGTTTTCCACTGCACACACAGACACACCCACACAAAGAGACACACCACAATCCACAATAAAGGAGTTATGGAGGTTGAGATTATTCAGACAAGACAGTGGTTGCTAGGCTGCGCAACAAGAATAACAGGTGATGTAAGAAGTAGTGTGAAAAGATTGAACTCTGTTGACAGGAAATGCATGCATTATTTTTCTCTATCCTCTCATCTTTTGGAATATTCAGAACCTTCCATTTTACCCTCTGAACCACAATTTTTGAAAGAAAAAAGAAAAAAGAAAAGTATCTGATTTAAAGATCAGACTATGACATGCTAAAGTGTAAATGCTAACAAGTAAGTGCCTGTGTGAATTCAGTATAATATAAGCAACAGTTACTCATGTTTCTGAGATCCTATGAACGGGAAACCTAGTTGTAAGATCAAATAAGTTTTACTCCTAAATGGAGGCTTTAATCAGTGGTTGCGTCAATTAACAAGCCCAATATGTAACCACACCCTTTCTGGAAAAATTTTAATTTGATTTAAATCGTCTATTTTTTAAAGGCGGGGTAGGGGATCTTTTTCTGGAACATTTTTTTACATATTGCTTAAAATACTCTTCACACCCCCATTGCAACCAATTAATTAAAAGTTTTGACACAAATATGAAAAGTTTTAGTGGCCTCTAGAACGTACAATCTAGGAAAAACAGTATCCAATCATTGTGTCACAATGATTGGATTCTGATGCCGTCTATCAAACTGCAATCTGCTCCTCCCTCCCCCTCCTTCCCCCTGTGCGCGTAACCTGCTCCGTGAACGAAGCTTGGCAGGAAGCTCAACTAGAGCCAGCTTGGCTAGCACCTAGCATTATTAAACGTATAGTTAGCATAAACTTAATACTAAATATGGCAACGATCAATGCTTGCTGTCAGAACAGCACTTGTGCACCTTTGTGCTCGTGCGCGTTCATGTACTCTAGAGGCGTGCCTTCGGGGGAAAAGTGAAGAAAAGGGTTGGGACTTTTTACCTGTGTATTTTTAAAATGCAGCTTCGCTGGACTCAAAATCCAGGATCTCCTACCCTTACCTTTAAGCATGTGTTTTGTCCCAGTTTGAACACCTCACATAAAAGCAAGAAAAGGGAAAGAGTAAAAAGGATAGAAGTTCTCTGGCTATATAGTTATGATGATATCCATTACACAGTCCATCTCACGTCAAGGAATATGTGCAACAGGACATTTCTTCCTTTAGGGCAGATTGTAAACATTTGACATATACCTGTGTCAGTAAATGTAAAGGTCACGTAGCAGTAAATTCTACTCTAGTCTATTCTAGTCTCCTGGAAGCAGTGACCTGACTATATGAAAATCAGGTCATGACTTCAACAGTATGTTGGTCTAAGTGACTGAGGACAGTGATAGTGCTGCACCTTTGGGTGGGTAGTGTCCTAGGAATGTGTTCACTGCAGGAGGCAGAACAGACAGGCCTGCTTAGACAAGTTGTGTGAATGACTGCCCAACAATCCAGCCAATGTACTGTCCAGTTTGAGATGTTAAAGGGATAATTCGGAGTAAAATGCACTTTAGATCAATTTACGGGATGTTGGGAGTACATTCGTTGAATTGACATCAAAATCATGTCATTTGGATGTGTTTTGAGAATTTCGATTTGACCGTTTTTAGCCAAAAGTCGTTAGCCTGGAGGTGAATGGGGCAAATCATGCCACCGCTACAAAACGCTAATTTTATACCTCTTCTACAGCTCCCAACAACATAACACTTACGTGGTAGTGAGTAGAGGGTCCCTAAAGCCAAATCGAAGTGTCCCGAGGTCTTCATGTGGTCGGATATAGAGTCCAGAATGAATTTAATCAAGCCAACCTTTCCGGAAATGTGTCTGCTGCAGCTGCCGCGACAGACCGTGGTGAAGTTGGTTTGATATTGGATATTCGACAGATATTCACAATAAGGAAATAAGGTGTCTTTTTTTTTCAAACCAATATCAAGGTGACATGATTTGCCCCATTCACTTCCAGGCTAACGACTTTTGGCTAAAAAACGGTCAAATCGAAATTCTCAAAACACATCCGAATGACATGATTTTGATGTCAACTCAACGTATGTACTCCCAACATCCCGTAAATTGATCTAAAGTGCATTTTACTCCGGATTATCCCTTTAAATAGACAAGCTACAGAATATTAACTGAAATGGAAATGAATGCAACATACAATAATGAATTAATGAAAAAGAATATTGATTTTATAGTGAATTCACACTTTAACAAGTCAAAAACACCCCTTTATTTATTACTTTTTTTAGCTAATTTTGCAGGAGGTGAGTACATTTCTGCTCATACAGTAAGTATGCTTACATGATGCAGGGAAAAAAAAAAACTGATTGTGTTAGTCTGACCAAAAACAGACTTTTAAAAGACATGTAAACATGTTTTAGTGAGTGAAAAGAAGCCAGTTACGGTTTTGTGTCAACTCACAGTTACTTAAACCATTTTTCAGACTACCGCTCTGCTGTAATAGAATCCTGATCTATAACCACAGCATCTTCTGACATGATCCCCATTCAAGTAAGGCAAAGACAACTTCTGTGTAATTAATTTGGCTATCATATGTACGAGAATCTCCCTCAGTGGCGACATAATGTCTTGAACATTTACTTCCACAGTCTCAGCATCTGAGACCAGAAAACCCCTCTGGGATGACCATGCACTATTCACATTCAAGCACCATACACACACTTATTACTAGTACCATATACCCAGGATTTTGACTTGATCTCACATTGACTGTGCAAATCTTTAATCTACTTATCAAACACTGGGTCTGCTATCGAGCCGCAGGGGGAATTGATATACAATAAATCTAACCCTGAACCAGAGTCCTACCATAAAGGGGATCATATTTATTCACGTACCGGTGATGAAATGAGGTAAGGACAATGAGGTGTGAGAAAACGAAGGAGACACACATACACACACAAAGACAAATTTGTTCAGTCTTAGTCATCACAGACAAAACTGATGATGATAAGTGTGACACAACTGCTGAAAACAGACTCTAAACTAGGAAAATTCTGTTCTAAACATGCAACGTATGTGACATCATGCAAAAGCAGGTGTCTTTCATGCTGTCACTCACACAAGCAAATGATTTGGTTGCTAAGTTTTTATTTAGCGAGACAATTTCAATGATCTTGCCTGTCTGACAAAGAGTGACTCATCGAGTCAAGGTGCCAATTTTCTCAGGCTTGACCGTAAATGTAGGGAGGCATAGTATGCATGTGTGCGGGTGTGTGGGTGGTGTCCTAGGTTTTGTTACCTATTTAGACCTTTAGTGATATAAACACAATCCTTGTGGAGACCTTTTGTCCTTATTGGGACAAGGACCTTTTGGACCTTTTGTCCTTATTGGGACAAAAAGGTAAAAGGTAGACATAAAGTGGTTATTGTTAAAGCTAGGCTCAGCCTGTCCACAGGGAATGGAAGTCAGTGCAGTCTTTTAATGAGGATAGTAGGACATGCTTGGGTGTGTGTATGTGGACTATATGCAAGGTGTTAAAGTCCAGTATTGTAAAGCAATATACTGAGTGTTTTGTGACCGTGTGAAATTAGTTTGTAGTAGCAACTCTGCATTGCAGCTGAGTATGGGAGCTTCATCAGATACTCATTGTTGTAGTAACTAGCTTATACACATTCATCACTGCAAGTTAACCACCCTAACACAACCAGGTATTTACGTGCTTGACTGGAAAACGATGTGTTTAGGGTGTGTACCATCTGCAGGTGTTGAAATCATGAGGGCTAGATGAAAACTTCACTCCATCATGATGGACACACCCACAACCTTACGGAATGTCAAAGTAAACATGAAGGGGTGTGTTCATGAGTCCAAAGGTTTTGGATTTTCTCTTCTGTGTTCATTATTCATCTTACTGAATACTTTGATTATACTCATCTTGATCTGATGGGATTTTTTTCCCGAAATATTTTGTAATGAAGTTAAGTAGGTTTACGTGAATAAAGAAAGGTGTCTGCACCATTTCAACACGCCCTGCTCAAAGGTTCACATGTCCAGAAAATGTTTCATGGGTGCAGTTAATAGGCTCTTTAATTGAATTTTACTGAAACTTTAAATGGCTTTTGGTGGGCAGGTTTGAGGTGGCAAAGTTGTGGAGTGACTGTAAATGGGAGAAAAAAGGTAGAAACTGGTCAAGAATTAAGAATGAAAATGTATAGACAACAGACTGTGAGGTAGCCGAACGCATGTATTTACCACTGGTACACACAATGATCTAGCAGAACATGGAGCCCATTAAAGAAAAACTGCCTTCTGAGGAGATTAATCATTGGTGTGGAGAGTTAGAAACTGGAGATGAGTAGATACGCCCACAGCCTGCACTCAGGGAAGCACCTGAGAAAAAGGGGGCAACCACAGCACAAATTTCTTTTGTCAGACAGTCAAATGCATCAGTAATTGTGACTGAAAAGCAGACTATTAGGATACTTGCATGTTTCTCTGTTCCATTGCTGTACATGTTTTCTGAGATAAGGAAGGCCATCCATTTAAACAAGTTGAGCTGTAATGGTAGCCACACTATAATGTTAACAGGGTGGAAGTATTTGAATCAGCTGGTTGTCATGACATTCTTGCATTCTTTTTGACAACAATGTGCTCCACCCAAAGACAGTGCACATCAGATATGATTCTGATAAGATTTGAGCAAGATGTGAGTCATCTGGAAATTTTACTTAATGGACACAAATGTTTGTTATAGGTAGTTATATAGTTTGTCATATAGTAATGTCACATATCGTCTCTGTTATGCATGAAAACTTCTCAATGTGTGACCTAACCAGAATGAGGACAATGTAAAGTTAACCTTTTTAATGGTCAAAAACCACTATTGTCCAGATTATGAAGGGTCTATTTTAACCTAAAGTGGAATCTTTTCCTAAACTTAAAGAAATGGGTTTGTTACCTAAACCAAATCAAACAGCAAAAGAGTGAAGCTAAAGTAAAGTCAGAATTGTGCTGTAATTGTGCACAAATGAGTAAAATGTCAACAATCCACAAATCCACCACAGCTTTCTCATATTTAAGTGTGTACATTTCATGACTAGCTGACACAAAACTTGTCATGTTCTCCAGCACTGGACCAGTAGTTCTATTACCTTTTTTTTGCCATGATATTGTTGTGCAGCGTTGGTTTTTAGAAGCAGTGCTGGCCACTCCTTTTTGACTGGTTTACTGCACTACTCACTAAATGAGGAATGTTAAGTCTATTAATTTGACAGCTGCATATAGAAGAAGGAGAAACAAAGTAATCCCTCAAAGCAACCCAGTCTCACAGAAAAAACGTGTAATAGCTGCGTTGGTCCACAAGGGAAAACGTGGTATTGTCACAATTTGGCCCCCAAAATTGTGACAATACCACGTTTTATTTGGCCTATGCATTTACATTGCTTCGCAACCAGGTCACATGACTATCAAGTTTACCTCAGCTAAAAAAGGAAAATGGCCGACTGTCAACCTTTTTTCTGTGAAAAACATAACATTTTAAGAAAGCATCTGCATTTGTATGCATTTCGATGGAATTTCTAGTGAGAACTATGCATAATATTTTCAGAATCTTTGTTCAGAGAATGTAGATGATCTTTCGTTTATTAGTTTCGCCGAAGATTTTGGTATCTCCTTGAAAAAAACGTAAGAATAACACGTTTTCTACCGTTGTTAAGGCGGTTGCTATGGACGCTGCTATTTCTACGTCACCGACCTGCGCCGACATTCCCCGTAATTTCTGTTAAAAAAAAATAAAAATGTGTATATATATATATATATAAAGATATAGCCACATAACAATAGTGACCTTATCATAGAAATGGTTGATAAAACATTATCAACCATTCTATCAGTGGGCCATTATTTCAGTGACCCAGTAGAGAGAGAAGGCCTGTTATCAGGCATGGGCTTTTTTTTTTGTTTTTCAACTTTATTGACCAAACGTGTATAATATATTCATCTCTCATCTCTCATCTCTCATAATATATTCATCATAAATATATTATACGCATATATAATCTGTCTTTATGTGACAGATTAACCCTTGCAAACTGAAAGTACTACGAGTACCGTGTTGATTTTGTATGATATTACATGGTGCGGCTCTAAAAGTATCTGAAGTAAATTTATTTAATTTTTCTTTGTATTGATCATCGATGTCAAGTGTAATTACTAATTCGGCTGTACTTGATATTTGATATATTTAGTAGATGTATGTTTTTCCAACCCTACTTTGCAAAACGGAAGAAGCTGCTAACCCAAAACCACATTTCGACAATAACAGTTAGAATATCTAACATATACCAACATCTTGACTTTTTCCAAACCTCAATCATATAGATGAAGTATAATTACTAATTCGGCTGCACTAGATATTTGATATATTCAATATATATATATGTTTTTCAAATCCTACTTTGCAAACTGGGAAGAACTACAAATATGGCGCTAATTTGGATCAGATACATAGCACGGCACAAAGAAATGTAGTTTATTTTAAAAACGGGCGTATTTCTTATAATTTGGAGTGGTAAATACTAAATTGAGAGTACAAGGAGAGATTTAAAGGGGTGGAAAACACATTTATGTCATCAGATTTTAAATATGCAATTGTGAAATTGATGAAAATGATTTTTTAACATATTTGATAGCTGCCCCACTTGGTGGCTATATCCATATGGCTATAGTCACATAGCTGAAGTCAAGAGCTCTCTATAACAGTTGGTTCCATATCTGTAGCCTCTTCTGTTAATGATTAACAAGCCTTCTAAATTGCACTGAGGTCAACGTTCAGAGGTCAATATTTCAAGGCAGGACTGATTTATAATCTTCACATGACACATGTTAGTCACCAGGTTAAGGTCTTTTCAAAAATGTCTTTCATTTTGTCCTACAACAAAGTTTAATTTTCACCTGTGTTTGTCGTCAGCCTCTTTCAGGTGTGGTTTCTAAGACCATTTGATTGTCCATCCTGGATGATATCAAGTCTGGATTTATTTTTCATTTTTGGTCAGAAAGAACCTTCAAGGTATTGATGATTTTCCTAATCATGTTCATAATTTTGGATTTGGGCTACTGTAGACTTTATTTTACTCATAGGTGGGTGACAATGGGCCCCTGGGCATGGGTTCGTCAACATCCCATACCCCCACGGCAGGGCACTCACTTCACAAAAATGATAAACAATAAAGATCATTCTTCAACAGGTTGCCCTCTCAGCACCTCAATTATCCTACCCTGCCCCGCCATGCATCTTCTGTAAAGACAGACATATGTGTGTGTGTATGTTATTTGTCCTCTATATTCACTAGTATAATACTACTACTCTTTCATCACTATATTAATCAGCCCAACTTCTTCCATCAAATCAGATACATATATAACCAAATAGACATATGTATGTTTATGTCGGCATACATACATACATAAATAGGAGTCATGTTTTTTTGGTAAGTTGCTCTTTCAGCAGCTCGGAGTGGTTGCCAGGTTCGCTAGTACCTGCGTTTTTTACACATTACGTGACCAGTCCGCGTCTAATGGGTCAACAACCACACAGCTACAATAGCTACCAGGTACGCTAAACATAAAAGAGGAGATCTGGCAACCTGATAAAAAAAAAAAAAAATGCAGCAGGACTGATGTGTGCTGATAACGTCTATTGAATAGACTGATCACAGTCAAATAGGGTGCATAGATATACTTATATTATTATTTATGATCAAAAAATGATGTTTTGCTTGTTGTGAATACATATTCCAAAAAATGTAAAATGAACAGAGTAAAGCATATTAGAATGCATACACAAACAGAAGTTCTGTTGTGTCATTTGTAACTACACACAATTAAATTAGACATTTTTAAATCCAGGTTAAAAACATTTCTGTTCTCAAGTGTCTATTCATGAAATCTGCACGATATTTTTTAACTTATCTAGGCTGTTGCTTGTTTTTAAATTAATTTAAATTATTTTATTTGTTTCTCTTTATATTATTTTATGTATTTTAATGCTTATTCCACTCAATGCTGCAATGATTTTATTTTATGTAAAGCAATTTGAATTGTTTGTACATGAAATGTGCTATATAAATAAATTTGATTTGATTCGATTTGATAAATTGTTGTTCCTTCAAGTAAGCCAAAATTCCTTTGCATTGTCCTGGTCGGTTTGCTGTGCCTCAGCCACTGGCGCATGCGCCACGCAGATATAGTGTGGCTATATCTAAAAAAACACACCAAAAAAACAAACCAAATATATATATATATATAAAGATATTTCTTTTTTAAACAAAAAGTACGGGGAATTCTTACGTTTTTTCAAGGAGATACCAAAATCTTCGGCGAAACTAATAAACGAAAGATCATCTACATTCTCTGAACAAAGATTCTGAAAATATTATGCATAGTTCTCGCTACAAATGCTATCGAAATGCATACAAATGCAGAAGCTTTCTTAAAATGTTATGTTTTTCACAGAAAAAAGGTTGACAGTCGGCTATTTTCCTTTTTCAGCTGAGGGAAACTTGATAGTCATGTGACCTGGTTGCGAAGCAATGTAAATGAATAGGCCAAATAAAACGTGGAATTGTCACAATTTTGGGGGCCAAATTGTGACAATACCACGTTTTCCCTTGTGGACCAACGTAGCTATTACACGTTTTTCTGTGAGACTGGGTTGCTCAAAGACATGGGAGGCATTAGCTGTCCAGCAGGTTTCTGCAACAAGGGAGTGCTTTAAAACCGCAATGGAAACAATCACTGAAAAAACAATCAGGAATCCACAGTACTTGACAGGTGGAATTCCTTGTTTTAAGTGTCACCCCTCTGATTTGCCTTTGGCTATGAAGAGACTGTCAGTCATGATAGAAAAAAGAACTCCTTTCTTCGCTTTTACTGCCAGAGTTTTTTTAAAGCACCAAGGAGCATGTGTTTAACGTAAATTTCAAACATGATAATTAACCTGTTTGGGAAGATCGATTTTGGTTCTTTGGGTAGCTGGACTTTTAGTGGGACGGCAGTTAATAGAAATGCATGACAGCTGTGTGGAGGAATGCACAGAACTAGCTCATGAAAAGCCGGTTTGTTTGTTAAAACTCACAAAAATATCATGTCAAAACCCTAAGCCAATTCATCTGCACCTCAGTTTTCTATTGACCTCCAGCAACATTAAACTACATGTATCAGTTTATGTCACATGAATAAACATTGGAGTAGTTCCCACACCTCTGTGTTTGACCTCACCCAACTTTGAAAAAAAAAATGTACTCTGCGAGCCTGAATGAAACCCTTGTTTCTCTGCTGGAATAAAAAGAGTGTCACATTTGTTGCCTTCGATACTACGGCAGCACCAGTCTGAAAATGAAATGAATGAGAGGCCAGCCCTGCACTGCAGATATGCTGCATTTATGAATCATGTACTATGGCTACTCAGTCAAAATTCACTATAAAGAAGGATATCCTTCCAAGCCACACCTTAGACATTGTACAGTGTCCACACCCAGTTTACACATTCTCCAGAAAAACAAAAGAAACGCTTGCAAAGTAGGTTGCACTATGGGGCTTAATTCAATTTGAGATGTGAGCTCAAAACTCCTCATTGGACTGTGCACTCTAAAATATTGTCCGTTAAATGGGAACAAGTATACCCACATGCTGCAGAAGGTTTTAATAAGTAAAAAAAAGAGCACACACTTCAAAGAGGTACAAGGAAGCCAACTGCAGTGCGTGGAAAAGTAGTGTGAGAGCAGAAACTGCAAACTCAGAGGCACAAGCGAAGTTAGAACTCCAACCCCCCACATCAACTCCCGTCTTTTAAAATCTAGCCTCCTGAGCAAGGGTCTCAAGAAGAGCTTAAACTATGCTCTCACTTCACAATAAATCATCAGGTAAACTAGAGGACATAAAAAGACTTACTGTATCAGAGGTTGCACCATTAGAAATGGTTGCATTCTTCACTTTGTATCAACATTTTTCATGTTCTTGATTGACTTTCAGTGGCTTAAGTCTCGAAAAGAATGCACTTTTGCTATTTTATGGGCATTTTTGCATATTTTCTAAGAGGAAATGTTTTTTGACTGTGTGCCACAACCAGAGGAAAATGCCTTTTTCTTGAAGACCTGAAGAGTGTAAACAGGCTGAACAGCGTCTTCACATTTCTGAGTGAAACAATGCTAACATGTTGACAGGTGGATGCCTCCTCACTAATCAGGGCATGAACTAAAAATCATAGAGCACACACTAGTGAACTTTAGATTACTCCACAGGATTGGTAAACTTTTGCAAAAGCCACAAACACACAAACATCACCGTTTTAGACATTTGGTATCAGGAACCTCGACTTGGTGTCGGAGGTTAAGCATGTTTAGCTGTCCCAAACGATCCTGCCTGGACCAGGCTCTAGTTATTAAACCATGGCAGCCATGACCAATGATGACACCTCTAACAGACACCGCTACTGTGTACCCATTCTTTTCTCTTATAACATTTGCAACAAGAGTTTTTTGGAAAACTGCCGTTGCTGCCCAACCAAAATCTCCCCAATCTAAACCTGTGTTTATCGACCTTTTCAATAATGCAACTGTTTCGACACGGCACTTTGGCCTCACCCAGTTTCCATAACTATTGTGTGGTTTGATTTATTGATGCCACATAGCCCTCAAGTATGCACATTGAGTACTACTTGAAAGATATGGCACCGGCTGAGAAAAAGCAATAGACTAGATACAGATAATTGCACACATTCCTTGATGATAACAGATGATTAAAAAGCCATGTAATAAAGTGCATGAAATTTAAATTTAGTTCCACACCTGGGTAGAAATTAAAGGCAAGTGCATGTGAAAAGTTGGGAAAGAATGAACACAAATGCAGGCCGGATAAGTGGACTTGGGTGTTAAGGAGTGAAGGGTTGGGTGTACTAAAATTCTATCAGCCGCTAAAGCAACCACTGAATCTTTAATGTACACCACTGATTAATGCGCAGGATTAATTTCACCCTCACTTTTACCGTATCATGCCCAAAAGTAGGATACTGTAAGCCTTGAAAGCTTGAAGTGTACAGTTTTGTGGATAGCTCTCTGTCAGCTTTGAAGACCTTTTTTAAATGCTCTCTCTGTTTTATCAAGATTTTAATGAGATAACTCTGCCAGGGCATTTGGCTGGATAACCTTAAAAAACTACTTAATTTCTATACTTTATACTTGTAAATTAGTCCTGTATTAATCAATGCTTGGCTACATGGCAAAACAGGACAGAAGTTACAATAATTTTTGCTAGGTAAACATTTATTATACAGCAAGCACAATATGACGAAACGAATGCTTAAAGCTTGTTGAAAAGCACTTTTATTTGGAATAATATTGCATAAATGCCTGAATGTTTGAAATGAGAGTAAATTCACGCTGTGCTAATCATTCAGCTCGTTCTTTTTTTGATGTGATGCTGTTGTCTCATTAGCAAGAGCATGTGCAGCATAGCTTTTTCTGTTTTTTAGTGTTCTATCACTTCTTTCTTGGACTATGACTACTCTCAGCACCCATTTGGACAAATAGTTTGTCGGCTGTGTTGTCATCAGTGATTCCAAACCATTATAACATCCCAAAAAAGCCAGACTACTTGCACAAACCAAGCTGAAAGGTTACAGCACTGCACATAATGACAGGTTTGCAAAATATTGTCCAGTTACACCTATTGTATGTAGTCTTGGAGTTGAAATCAAATCACTCAGACCAGATCAAATCAATCAAACAGATTCAGCTGTGGACAGAGAAGACAAAAAACAAATTTACTGTATTTAGAAAAATTAAATGTGTTGCTCAGACATTTAGCTGAAACCATATAAAAGTTAATCAAAAGATAAGAAGAAACCTGATGAGTAAGGCTGTGTTCTGCAGTTGGGAGGGTCAAGCTTTTCCCTGTCACAGGCTTGTGTGCAAACTACAGAAAATAGATAACTGATGCAACAGTTAAGTCTGTGAAAATCTGAAAACTTTACAGAGCTGTTTATTTTGTGCATCTTGAAAATAGATGATTTTTAGCTGAAATCTTCAAATGTATGTTGTATTTCTGATGGTACTGCATGAGTTTATGTATTTTAAGTAATTTTCAATGTGAAGCTGATTGATTGCGTCACCAAATGAATAATGGAAATATACCTAAGACTTTTTAAAGAGGCTGTTTTTCATGATAATACTTTAACTTCTACTATTTTTTCTCTCCTTACCTGGAGCCTGTCCTGTTGCAGGGTGTGTCGCGGCTTATCTCCTGGCAAACCCTCCATACCAGTTAAACAGGACTGGCCACTCTTGTCTTTCAGAGAAAGGCGTGTCGCATAAAGCTTCACAGCAAAAGTTAGAGGGCAGGTTGGGGTCCCTCCCACTTGGCTCAGGACAGCAATAAAAGCATGCAGAGGCAGCAGTCAGACACTCAGAGGGACTTGGCTCTCCTTTTGAAGGCTGCACATCTTCAGTTCTCTTTTTCTCAGCCCACGGACAATCTTAACCACAGCAAAGATGAGGAAGGCAATGTCAGTCAGCTCTTACAGCTCCAGAAGGTCCACTGCTACACCAGTCAGCTCTGTCTCCAGAACTAGCTATGGTTTGGGCTCTGCACCTGGCTATGGTGGTGGTTTCAGTATGGCTTCAGGAAGGTCAGGTGGCTTTGGTATGTCTTCTAGCCATGCAGTGGGTGGCTTCGCACCCATCACAGCTGTCCAAGTCAACAGCAGTCTGTTGGCCCCGCTGAACCTGGAGATTGACCCCAACATCCAAGTTGTCCGCACCCAAGAGAAGGATCAGATCAAGACCCTCAACAACCGCTTTGCCTCCTTTATCGACAAGGTTGGTACCTGTGAGCTCTGTGAAATTACCGTTGGCCTCACTTTTGACTTTAAGTTGTAACTGAAGTTTAACTTTAACTGAAAAGAAATGAGAAAATTTGTGTCCAGGGTTCTGTATTTGAGGAAACTGCTGAGCTATGATGTTGCTGAGCAAGGGGATCTTATCTCTGAGCTGCAACCTCTGTAAACAGAAAATATATCAAGTCAGTCTGTCATGATGACAAATATGATCATACACTGGCAGCTCTATCCAAATATTCCCTAATGACATTTGGCACCATCTGAGAGTACAAGATGTTTCTCTGCCCACTAACTAAACATGGGTGGCGATTATATGACAGTCACATGCCCATATCTCACTCAGGGCACTTTCAGGTAGAATACGGATATATCTGCAGTATACCCACAAAGTCCAAAGTCTGCCATTTGCACATTACACTTATCAGCTGGTTGTTAGGGGCAACATGAATGTTAAGTACAAAGCTGTAAATCAGCTTTCACTTGCTTGTAATGTTAAGATCACATAGTCTGCAATGATGCAAGCCATCTTATAATATTCGATGTCTCCCCAACTCTCTAAATCCGATAAGCCATTACCAAGACAGGCAAGAAAGAAATTGTCTCATTGTATTGCACTGCTTTGTCTTCTGTGGTTTATCTGCCACACCTAGATTTTTTCCTTGTTTTTTTCTATTTTTTTTTTATGGCTGACAAAACTACGTGGCTTTCAAGGCTCAACAGAGCACACAGGATGAGTCATAACTGAACAGGAGAGGCAATGGCTGAAAGTTTTATGGCCACTGTCACATTCTGGAATCATCTGGATTACATTCCTTGTATCATTTAAAGAAATGACCGATTAGAATATGTAATCATAGATTAAAGGCTCTCAAAAAGTTATCTTTCATACATTTTGGCATCCATGACTGCTTAAACAATATGCACACATTAAATCGCCATTACGAGTCACGGTTTTTGTGGCAAGGGTGTGGCATTTTACATAGATATGCACATAAAAAGTCATGTACCAAAGGTAAAACCTGAAAGCTGACACCAGATGCCCTTCAATTTTTTTGTTTTTTCACACATCCTCAAATACTTAAACTAATTTTTATTTAAGTAACTTAAATAAAAATTAATCCATAAGTAACTTATGGATATTTGGTAGCCTACAAGCCAAACCACAATACCCATTGATGGTCTACTCAATATTGAGAAAACAACAACAACATTGACGGCTTTTAGAACAACACATAATTGTTCTTTTTGGGGGTTTTTTTCTCCACAGGTCCGTTTTCTGGAGCAGCAGAATAAGATGCTGGAGACCAAATGGAAACTCCTGCAAGAACAGACCACTTCCCGATCTAACATCGATAGCATGTTCGAGGCCTACATTGCCAACCTGCGCAGACAGCACGATGGGCTCGGTAACGAGAAAGTCAAGCTGGAATCAGAGCTGAGGAACATGCAGGGCATGGTTGAAGACTTCAAGAGGAAGTCAGTGATTACATGACAGTCAGTTACAATGACACAAACTGATGTTTTTCGTAGTGGGAGTGCGCTCACGTGCCACATTGTGTTCCAACAGGTATGAGGAGGAAATCAACAAGCGTGCAGCTGCTGAGAATGAGTTTGTGCTCCTAAAGAAGGTGAGGAGACATGAATATGGCTGTTTTTTTTATATATATATTTCAGAGGTTTAATGTGGCAAATTATGACACTTCTTTTTTCTACATAATTTTAAGGATGTTGATGCTGCCTACATGAACAAGGTGGAGCTGGAGTCTAAAGTTGATGCTCTACAGGATGAGATCAACTTCCTCAGAGCCATCTATGAGGCTGTATGTACAATTTGTAATGATCAATTTAATATATTTTTTCATCATATCATAGTAACCACTCTGGTGATCACTTGCATACCGTAAAAAATAAATCAAGGAAGACAGAGAAATATTTATTTAACAACAACCATCGGTTCTGTAGGAGCTTCGTGAGATGCAGAGCCAGATCAAGGACACCTCTGTCGTTGTGGAGATGGACAACAGCCGTAGCCTTGACATGGATTCTATTGTGGCTGAAGTGCGTGCACAGTATGAAGACATTGCCAACCGCAGCAAGGCTGAAGCAGAAACCTGGTACAAACAGAAGGTGAATAAAATCAAAGTCAATGCTTTTCCTAAGTTTTAACATGCATTAGTATGAAATAACACCATTCCTATCTTCCTGTCAGAATTATGTTCTTAGTAGTTCATGTTGTTTTTTTTTTATAACAGTATGAGGAAATGCAGAGCTCTGTTGGTCAGTACGGTGAAGACCTGCGCTCAACAAAGACTGAGATTGCTGAGCTGAACCGCATGATTGCCCGTCTTCAGAATGAGATTGACTCCATCAAGGGACAGGTGAATTTAAAGAAGCATTTGTGGATGTGAGCTCGTTGCTTAAAACGATTTGAAGTTATTAAATCATTTGTAACATACATTTCTTCAGAGGAGCAATCTTGAGGCTCAGATCGCAGAGGCTGAGGAGCGTGGTGAGCTGGCAGTCAAGGATGCCAAGCTCCGCATCAGGGACCTGGAAGATGCTCTGCAGAGAGCCAAGCAGGACATGGCCCGCCAAGTGCGTGAATACCAGGAGCTGATGAACGTCAAGCTTGCCCTCGACATTGAGATTGCCACCTACAGAAAACTCCTGGAGGGAGAGGAGACCAGGTGGGGATCAACCTAAACATTCAGTGTTTTATGGCTGGTACAGTTTCATTTCTAAATTCAGAACTAACCATCTATTTTTTTCATAATCAGACTGGCCAGTGGAGGCTCCAGCGCCACCATTCATGTGCAGCAGACCTCTGGAGGTGGTGGTAAGTTTCTGACTTTATGCATTGTCATCATACATTATACATACATGAACGAGCATAGTTTCACAGAGAAGACAAATAATTAACACTTCCTGTGTGTTTACTGTTCCAGGACTGTCCAGCTCCAGCGGTGGATTTGGATATGGTGGAGGTTATGGAGGTTTTGGTGGTGGCACTATCACCAAATCCACAGTCTCATCATCCAGTTCCAGGAGAATGTATTAAAGTCAGTAAAAAGGAGAGCCATCCCTCTTTCCCCTCAGAAACTCTTGAATTTAGGCTAAATTTGTACCCTTTCATGGTGCTATGCTATACTGTAAAAACATGTTCAACAAGAGTGCTGAGCATCCCAAAAAACAGTGATTTTCTAGTGCAGCTTTATCCTGTGTTTGACTCTAAACCATTCAACAGGAGTTTCTGAAGGCTCAGGTCAGTTTGCATGGCAATGTTTTTTTTTTTTTTTCTGCACTGACATCCGATAAATAATTTGAAAAAAAAAAAGACTACGGTGTATGTGGAGTGTTACAACTAAGCAAGGAAAGTATTTGAGGATCTTTAATAACTAGTCAGCATTTTACACTGCAGTCTGCTCTCCAGCAGCCCACATGTTCTCAGTTTCTACATTTGAGTGTTGGCCTAACTAAGAAGAGCAAGTCACTGACCAAATCTAATTATCTAAGATTGAGAAATTGTATGGATTTACATGTTTACAGTGAAACCTTGAGCCGATTGGTTTTTGCCTTGTTCTTTTTTATTTTATTTGATCATTTTGTATGTTTCCCTGCTTAGTTTTGCCTCCCATTGCCTTTAAAGTCAAACAATGCTAAAAACCAGATTTATTTTCTTTGTCAGCAACATGACTGATAAATGTTGCAGAAAACTGTATGGGATTGATCTGAATAAAGTAAATCTGAGAAAAAAAGTCATTGCCTCTATTTTTGATTGAAGTTGTGGTATGTGAGAGAAAACATGATGTTTCACATGGTGTCAGTGCTGTACCAAGATGGTTACTGCCTGAATTTGTAGTCACCAAGACAACGACTATTTGAGGAGTCCACTCAAACATTTATTTTTTAAAATCCTAAGATTTATTATGTTACAACTCAGAAGGTCATCTTAAAAACTCTGATAAGAGAACAATGTACCTCTCTAATTAATGCCATAAACTATTGTTTTTCCTGTTCAAGACACAGATTTTATAGCACCACTTTCTCATATCCAGTTTTGTCATATTGGCATCTGTGTCTTTAGTATGCCCTGACCTCTTTTATCTTCTTTCCAACATTCATTACCCAAATATGGGCTCAGCAGCAGTTTACATGGTTCTAATAGCAGGGTATAGCACCAACGTAGGAAGAGAAACATGTTGTGAGGTCAGAGTGTGCTTTCCAACAATTAGCTGTCTAAAAGTGTGGGTTGATCGCAAGGACAGAGATTCGACATTATACAGTATATAATACTAAAGAAGAGAAAACATGTTGAGCAGGTGAGGTATAACTGTGTTTGTAAAGTGATCTGTAACAAAAAAACAGGAAGTAGGCTAGGACTTTTTTGACTAACATATCAGAAATGCAAATTTTAGACTTTTAGACCTGCATAATACCCAGAGCCAAATCGAGTTTATCTCTAGGTTTCTGTTTCTGTAAAGAGCAAAGATGTGGCTCTTAATTATCCTCTATTCACATATAGACTCTGCATTGAACTAACATACTTGCATTTAATATTTAACATGCAACTTGCATTTCATTTCAACTCTTTTACTGCAAACACAAAGCACATCTTTAAATGTGCATCCTTTACTCAGACTATTGGCAGGTTAATGTGAAAATTTCTTTCTTCGTCTACACCTGGGGCTCAGAGTGCTGGCAGTGATCATGCATATAATCTTCAAATTTGGGCCCAGGGGAATTATAGTTGCCAGACAGATGCCACATGTAACCATTCACACTTCCATTAAACTGCTTACATCACTGCCAGAACAATTGGAGGTGATGCATCTTTTCACCCTGAGGGAAAGCAAAAGGAAATCTCTCTTCCTGTGGTTATTAGTCTTCCATGTATCCTGCAGACAAATCCTCTGTCTTGGATCAAACTCAAATTTATTTTTGTTTGAACAAGTAATCTAGGCAAGGCAAGGCAAGGCAAGGCAATTTTATTTATAGAGCACAATTCATACACAGGGCAATTCAAAGTGCTTTACAGCTACATAAAATCACAAGAAGGCAATAAAACCATTAAAAAGGAATAATAAAATAAATAAAAGAAGGAAATTAAAAAAGAAAGAAATTTAAAACCCATTAAAATAATCATTGAGTAATTAAAAAGTGAAGAGTGCAGATAAAATACTTTCAGGTGTCATATGCACAGCTAAATAGAACTGTTTTCAGCCTGGATTTAAACATTGTCAGAGTTGAGGCCTGTCTCACATCTTCTGGAAGACTGTTCCAGATTTTAGGGGCATAAAACTGAAACGCAGCCTCACCTTGTTTAGTCCTGACTCTGGGCACCAGCAGGAGACCCCTCCCTGAGGTTCTCAGAGCCCGAGTTGGTTCATATGGCTCTAACATGTCAGAGATATACTTTGGCGCTTGACCGTGAAGAGACTTGTACACAAGCAGAGCTGTTTTAAAGTCTATTCTCTGAGCGACAGGAAGCCAGTGCAGAGACCTGAGCACTGGAGTAATATGGTCGTATTTCCTGGTTCTAGTCAGGACTCGAGCAGCAGCGTTCTGGATGTACTGCAGCTGTCTTATAGCCCGTTTAGAGAGCCCAGTGAGCAGGCCGTTACAGTAGTCTAACCTGATGGAGACAAACGCATGGATCAGTCTTTCTAAGTCTGGTTTAGACACTATTCCTTTGATTCTGGCAATGTTTTTTAGATGGTAAAAAGCTGCTGATGTTACAGATTTAATGTGGCTGTTAAAGTTCAGGTCTGAGTCCAATATTACCCAGAGATTTCTAACTTGATAGTTAGGTTTTAGAGAGAGAGTCTCAAGGTGACCGATAACACTTTCTCTTTGTTTCTGTGGGCCACAGACAATGATTTCAGTTTTGTCTGAGTTTAGCTGGAGGAAATTGTTTTGCATCCACACACTGATCTGTTCGATGCAGCGACACAGTGTATCTACAGGCCCGTGTTCTCCTGCCGTCAGTGACATGTAGATCTGAGTGTCATCTGCATAATTGTGGTAGGACACATTATAGCTGCGTATTAGCTGGCTATCTATTAGTTGGTACAATCATGTTCTCTATTTAATGATGCACAACGTTTCTAGCTGTGCTGCAGTGTAATTACTATTAAATGTAAAAAAAAGAACAATAAAGACATGAAATGAGACATAGTAATAAGCAGGTATCTGCAAATAAGTGCAATTACATCTGTAGTGTTGGAATTGCACAGTGCATAGCATAGTGGTTCAAAACCAGTGCTCACGGTATTCATGGTAGATAAAGTGTAATCTGTGAGCAGTTTGTCCTTGAAGTGGATCACTGGTACCCAGGCTCCGCCCTCGCAGTGACGCAACACCTTCGGCTCTGCTACACTTACTCAGGCAAACTGCTCATTCAGGTGGATTCGAGTTCCCGAAAAAATGGGAACTCCACCCACTTTGTCGGGAAGCAATCAACTTTGAGCAGCGCCAACGGCCCAGGGTAGAGGCGTGTTCAAGGTAGTGACGTGGTTGAACTGCCACTCAACCCATGGATTGTACACGGAAGCGCTTCTCAATATCAACATGGAGCAGCGTCAAGCTTTTGACACTGCTGTAGATGCTGTAATGAAAGTGTTCGACGGGAGATTCTCGTTAAAAATCGAGCAAAGAACAGCCCTTGAATCATTTCTTGACAGGAAAGACGTTTTCGCCTTGCTCCCTACTGGCTTTGGTAAGAGTTTAATCTACCAGTTAGCCCCGCTGGTAGCTAAATCATACGTCAGAGGAAAGAGTGGTGTGATTGGCTTAAGCTTAGGCACAGCCTTTTCTGGCCACAACCAGTAGCAACCCGAGGGAGGCGGGTTGACCAGACCATTTCGAATCGTATTCGTTATGGTCTTGGTCAGACCAGAATCTCGAAGAGATTTGAAAGTCTATGTTAATCAGGCTAGATCACTGGTCTTATTTTCCTGGAACAAATTTTCTGTGTCAGCAGCCCCAGTCACAAAGCAAGTAATATGCCTTTTCGGAAAAAAGCTACAACTTTACAAGAGAGTACAATTAATGATTCATGCCGCTCACATTAATAAATAAAAATCTGCATTATTCAACCTCAATGAAGCTCTAAAGGACATGTGGGTATAAGGGTAGATTGTCTGTGTAAAGAAGAAACAGTACCAATACTGCATAAAAAAAGACAAAAAAGAAGAAACGAAAGTTCTTTGGATGTGTTTTGAATATGTAAAAAGATAATTCAAAACATTTGAAAATTCATTCAATTAAAGGGACACTGTGTAATTTCTTCCCCCATCTAGTGGTGCAATTTTATTTTGCAAAGTCGAATGAATTTGCTCTCTAGCACCTCGCGTTTTCAAATGTGTGTTGCAAGTTGTTGAACTACGGCAGGCGGTATGTATCAAGATTCTCTTTTTTGCTTTTTTGGCGACGAGGATCCCTTCTCCTGTGGCGTGGCATAACTATGGTCTTCCATTGCGAACAAAAGTTCAGGCTTGTTTATACCAGAGAATGTCTAATGGCATAGACTGGCTCTGTTTATACCTGCGTGCAAACGTGACGTCAAAATGACATAATTTCCGCTTGCAGGCCTGGCGTTGGGGAAAACGCAATTCGAAGTGCTTTATGTCCCTCTCGGCACTTCGTCGTTTTTCATAGACCGGAAGGACATGGCAGCCTCCCCGCTCTATGAAGATACAGACAAGTGATTGTTCGCTCAGCTTAAGTGAGATTGTTGACAGAGATAATTTTACACCAATGAGGACTAATTTATGAATGAATATGTTGATTTGAGTTAATAAATGACTTAATATATTACACAGTGTCCCTTTAAGATAAAACATGAACAAAAAAATGTCTTCATGTCAAAGACAAAATTAGATCACCTTTTTTTTTTTATTGAACTCAGCACACTAACAAGCCATCGAGCCAGTCACTGTGAAACTCTTATACAATGTTCAACCCCAAGAGAGGATCACTAACTTCCCGAAGACATAAGATACACAACTTGCTCCTTCGATTTGTGTTTCTGTTTTAATTGTACATGTAGACATAAAAAAATAACTATATTTATTGAAAATGGATTTCATGATTCTGTCAGAGTTACATTGAAAAGGTGAAAAAGTCTGTAAAAAGTAGTTCTGACACAACAGTCAGCTAGGAGCCATTAGTTTGTAACACTGCTTCCTACACTTTATTCAAATGTAAAACTTAATTTTGGATTCACTTGTCTGGCATGAAATTCTGCTTAGTTGGGGTTATCAAAATATCACAGCCAGTGGTGTAGTCTACCTTTTTGAGGTGGGTATACTGTATAGTTGGCCAGTCATAGGCCCGTGGTACCAAACTAGGGGTCGGGACTCGGGACCAATAGTAGCCCCTTAATGCACGCCGTACCTCCAGTGGCGCGCTGTAATAGTCATTGAAAAGTTAAGTACCATAGTACTACAATACTATGACATAACACAGGGCTTTTAATAATGCACTACGACTTGGTCATTGCCATTCTGGTAACAGCACATTTATAATGCTGTCTTAACGTGTTAAGGGACAAACATATTTGTGGGGTCGCAGCTTTGCACTTACCTGCCCCTTGCATGCATGAGGGACAGCATAAACTCACTTTGATTGTGTGGACTGTGTGCTGTGTATCTCAGTGGCAATGGGACTCCCTGTGGCACTTAATCTTTGTACTCATCCCTCATAGAGCGAGGCCTAACAGAGTGATTGTTTTAAAGCAGCAGAACACCATCACATCTTGAGACAGGTTGTTTTTGATATACATATATATATATATATATATATATATATATACACAAGGGCTGTCAGAATTAATTAATTGTAATATATATATATGTGTATTACATTCGTTTATATATGTAATATACATAAAAATATATATATATATACACACACATCCATTTTAGTTTTCCACCTTCCACTCCTATAGGGGGCGCTGTTGTGCGTTAGAGAATCACCGCTTTCAACTAATACAAAGAAGAAGAGTTTCTATGGGACGTTATTGTCAAACAACTGATAGTGAATCCCTGGGAGATTGACTGACTGCCGCAATTTCCGAATGAATGCTATTCTGAAGTGTTGTCGTTGTATTGTTAAATTATAACAAGGCTTCCATGAGAAGTGGTAGTTGATGAAACGTGGCTGTGCTATTCTAAATATTGAAAAACGAATTTTAAGTGGTTATACGGAGCATTTTAGGTAGGTATACGGAAATCCCCCCAAAAAAGAGGTGGGTAGGCCTATACGCCGTATACCTGCGTTCAACGTAGACTACACCACTGATCACAGCCTCAAAGTGGATCCTCTCACAACATAAACTACATGTTCGAAATGTCTTTTTGAGATTTTTTTAGGTAACATATCCGGCTCCATCTATAAAATATACAACTGTGATTGCCAGTAAAAAAAGAAACCTCCAACCTAAATTTAAAAATCGTGCTTGGTGTCATTAAAAAATAATTTAAAGGGGCGGTCGGTGGCGTAGTGGGATAAGCAGCCACCCCATAGGCTACAGTCCTCGTTGCAGCTGGCCCCGGTTAGAGTCCCGCACCGAGCAGCCCTTTGCTGCATGTCTCCTCCCTCTCTCTGCCCCCTGCTTCCTGTCTCTCCAACTGTCCTATAATTAAAGGCATAAACCCCCCCCCCAAAAAAAGAATTTAAAATCTATGTCCATTACAGCTGTTTCTCACTTTACCATAAAACATTGTCGTGGCATTGGCCAAACATTGTATTATTTTTTCTCTCTCATTCTTCTCACATGATCAGAGAATGTCTGAAAAATGTGGAGAGGATTCGACTTAGAATTTTCCTGCAGATACCTGTTTACACTTGAACGTCACAGGTCAAAAAGATATTTTGATGCAATATGTTACTACAGTGTCTGTATGTTTTCTTGACCATAACCATGCAGTTGACTTTTTTCCTAACCTTAATCAAAGTGCAAGGGATCGTAAACTGGTTTTGAAAAATAAGTTAATTTAAAAGATCAGTGATTGAGGCTGAAGTATTCAGCTTGAAAATGGTTTGTAACTCCGCCATCAAATCCATCCAACCAAGCTGTTCTGTGACTTGAAAACAAATATTTAAAGCCATGGTTCTCTTTGTAAATTCTGTGTCCAGTAGAAGGGGAAAAAACAAAAAAAACAAAACACAGTTTAAATCGTGTCAAGTTTTTGTACAATTTCAATTTAGCCGTGACTGGGCTGCAAAGCATGTCTGGGAAACTTTATGGCTTATGATTCCAACGTCTAACAATCCTGAACGACAGGGAGAAAGAAGTCAATGGGTGTAACAAAGTAATGGTTTGAATTTTTGCCAATTGACTGCTGGAGAGAAGGGTCAACAACAAATTAACATCTTTCTCCAAAATGAGTTTCATTATCTTTCATTCATTTGGTAACAATTATTTTAATAATTTCAGACACTGAGGTGTGGATAAGCAAGTCAAAAAACATGTACTTTATTGTGTTCATGACCAGATATTGCTGCATAAAGACACTGAAAAAAAAAGAAAACAAAGAAAGAAGCTAAAGAATATGCATAAGGTAGAAATGACATCCTTTAAACAAAGCATATCAATTAATTTTGGTTCGTAGCTTTCTCAGAGTACCCACACACAAACACAAAAAAAGCAAAAGTGGAAAATCCAGAAGTTTAACTCACACTTCAAGGGATACAAGGTAGTTTAGCGGCAGTATAGCGATCTCTATTGGTCAAACTGAAATTCTACACTGTCATAAAAATGCCCACCTGTACACACCCACTAACTAACCATCGTGGCGAATGCTGCCGTTGTGTTATTTAGTCAGTGCAGTTAGGTCATCTGATTCACAAGTGTAGACTGCCCATGTAAGATACTATAATCAGAGATTTTCTGTAGAGAGAACTCAAGATAATGTGCTATAATACTGTTGCTGGAGGAAGTGGCCGGGGACAGCTCGTCTGGGTTTCTCTGCTCAGGCTGCTGTCCCCGCGACCCGATCCCCGGATAAGCGGCACATAATGGATGTATGGATGGACTGTTGCTGATCTTGAATGGGATTCTTCCCTCATCATGGTGTATTCGTGGAGTGATTCCTTTGTATTAGCAGACACTTACAAAAGTTACATCTTAGACAGATGCGCGCAGGCACTACCAACACACGCCGCAATAATCGCAGACTAGCTCTACATTATTCCGATTACAATCACAAATGAATCAATTTTCATTTGTAGATAACAATTCTTGTTCGGATCAAAACGCCATTCTTATTCTAATCAGGTCAGTCCGTGTATTTCTGAAGCTAGGCTACGTCTCGAACTCAGGAGGAATTAGAGCACCGTCATCACCTGTCTCTTCACGATCTAAAACGCAGGTCACTATGGTAGATGAACAAGATCACGCTTGGAGAAATTTCACAAAGATGGGAAGTACCAACATCGAACGTTTCATATTCAGTCTGTGAAAGGCAGAATATGAAACGCTTGGTGTTGGCTCTTCAACGCAAGCGAACACATAGCTACAACTACAGCTAGCATACAGTACCTAGCTAAGTGCCGTAAACACAAACGACTCTTCTCGCACATCACGACACTTCAGAAGCGGGTCGCTCCTGCCGAAGTTACATATGGGATTTTCAGCATACAGACCCCTGTTGGGAGCGAGACAGGCTTCATTCGCTTACCATTGACTTGTTTAACCTTTGTTAAACTCCTGAAGGCCATAATTTTAGGTGAAAATGCTACCTAGTGCTCCTTTAAAGAATGATAACTTGAAATGCCAGCATTAATTTTGACTTTGCTATATACTAATAATATGATAGACGTGAAAAGTAAAAAACAATCAACACGAAAAATTGACTGAATGTTATGAAAGTAGTTATTTGCACTCTTTCCGGTACATTTGTCAGCTTCTCTGTTCTTATGTAACACAATGGGCCTCATGCAACAACCGTTCTTACAAACAGATTTGTTCCTAAGTCGTGCGTAGGGAGATTTAAGTGAATTTGCGCATTAACCAATCTTTTAATATTTTATGTTTTCTTTCAGGTACGAACAAAATTTACGAGTGATCCAGACCTGTCGTAGGAGTTTGGTAAAATTGACATTGAAGGCCGCCTACGGAGAGCCTTCAATGTCAACGGAGACCCTCTCCGTCGCTTGCGTGCGTTGGCCAAAATTCATATCTATCCGTCGAGGCGACGGAGACCGCAAGGGTTGTGATTGGTCGGCTAACAACATCATTTCTGGAATCACTTTTCCGGTTTAGCGCCTTCCTTTCAGAATAACAAAATTTTTGAAAGAGTTTACTGTGTGCCGGTCAACACTTGGTCAAAATTATTTGGATTTCAATATCATTAAGCTCCAACTCCAACAACAGACTTTCTCTCTCGCTCGCCATCGTTCACTGTGAGGAGTGGAACGGAGCCGGAAGGTAAACAATCAATCAACGACTTTCAACATAGATGTAACACAAGTAAAAATCTGTAGTATATATTATTTTACTCAATTATATTTTTCAACTGAGTGATTCATCCGGTTTACACTATCTTTGTTTTCCCCTGTGCTCTGCGAACCGGTCACGTGACCGTAGCCAGCCAATTAGCTGGCTATATTACTGACATTTTGTACTGGATGTTCGTTGATATTACTCCGCCACCGCTAAGAAAATAGTGCGAGCATGAACGAGCTGCCAAATAAAACACGACAGAAGCAACTTTTCGCAACGAAATTTGATATGGATTACCAATGCACACCAGTAACCACTCCGGTGAGTTGATGATTTTGAAAACGGACGTTTATGGTGCTTTTACGGACCTTTTAAGACATGCATATGACTTGCCATTCTGAAGCAGGTTGAGATGAATCAAAATTAGGCAAATACCGGAGACGGCAGTAAACATCAAAAAGCGGTGAGGGGGGTTCTAAAACATTGCAGACGACTCAGAAAAGAGGCTTAATGTTGAAAATACCGGAGTTCCCCTTTAACACTTATGCCAACTTTCTACACTTGTTTTTGCACTTATTATGACCTAAACTTAATTCCGATCATGTTGATTTGGACAATACATCGATCTAATACTGTTTAACTATTTCTAGGTAAATTGTGGCACTTTTAGCCTTAACATTGTGTCATATTGACTGTTTCCAAGCATTAGCACTTTAGATGCTGTCTGCTATCAAACTTTTAAATGTATTGAATGTGTATTAGCACTATGCACTTTCCAATTGAATGTAAATTATTTTATTAAGCATTTAGTCAATGTCTTAATTTAATGCAGAATCTTATGTGCAATAGTAATTTATACAAATTATTAATTACATTATGACTTGCATATTGACTAACTTTATTTTGTGTACACATGGATTGATTAGACAGACAATTTGTATTGAGTGGTCCTGTTTCTATTATACAGACCAGGTCTAGCCTCTGAGCTCAACCGACTTGCACCTACCTCCATGGGCTGGTAGGAGGCTCTTGCAGCAAACTTGTCCCCTCTCGCACCTTTCACTCCGCTCTACAGCCCCAACACACAAACACACACTTCCCTCACGAACCCTTCCCTTGGATTTTGGGGCTTGAATGAACAGTTTTGCTCATTCAGAGCTGTGCAAAGGCTGGACTTTTTGGCATGTGGTTTCACGCCACAGCCACATGTTTGTTGAACATTTACACCATTATTTATTTGCAATTATACGTTGGATCTTGTTTTGTCTAGTGAACTGATTATCTATTCTGAATGGCCATTTCATTCATTTATTCAATGATTCTAAATGTTTAATGTTGTTTTGTCTTGTGTTGTCTCAATACATGGTACCTTTTTACTTGCAACCTATCTCCAGTCTATATGCTACATAGACGTCATGAGATTGGGTCGTTTAACGTAGCGACACCTACTGATCGGGAGGTGAATTGCCTCGCGTATCCGACAGCCCGTTGGAGAACTTCGAAAGGACGGACTACGGAGACGGATTTTCAGATAGCGACGGAGAAGCATTTTGAGGCCTTAATAGATTGTATATTTAATTACTTTGAAGCAAACATAAATAAATATATACATTATACCCCATAATGATGCTGACATTATTCTGTGACTTAAATTATGCAATAATTGAAGGTTAATTTGACTTTGTATATAACAAGGTCAATGGGAAGTGTAACTAGTGGCTGACTTTCTACTTTTGGATACCTTAGCGCGTCAGACTCTTGGCAGAGAGCGTGTGCTCCGAGACTTTGTAGATATCCTTGCGGAGACAGACGAACCGCTGCCATCGTGATTTAGATTGCCAAGGACTGTGATGCTGCAAATATGCAGCTTGCTATTGCTAAGGCCACAACTCTAGAGGGAAAGACGCCAATCAAACCCAATTCCACCACACGTCCAGGTCCTCAGCATCCTTGGATTTTTGGCCACGGCAACCTTTCAGGGGGAGATTGGACACAGATCGGGTGTGTTGCAGTCGTCTGTGAGTCGTGCGCTACCTTTGGTCATCAAAACCATAGACATAATATACGTAGATGCCTCATGGCGTGCTGGAACGTAACAGCGTCGCCGACATATTGGCTGGGTCTCCTCACTCCAGGCTAGCGCCAGAATCAATTGGAGTAGACAGAGTGAGCAACTATGCCTGTATTTTGTGTAGTTTACGGTTGCAATAACCGGCACAGTATTGAAACCAAATCGCGTGGGATTACCTTTCACAAGTAAGATTAAACAATAATTTTGGTTATTTTACCATATATAATATTATGTCATCGTAACTAACGTTACTTACGTGTAACGTTATTTCAATGGGGACTGGTACTCTCTCATTTGTCTCTTGCGTTTTTTTTTTCTTCTTCATATTTTGAAGGTCCCAGTGATACAGGCTTGAGGAGGCAATGAGAAGTTGCTATAAGACGAGAGGGTTTGTTGCGACTGAGTTGTCAAAGCTCTGTAGTGAGCACTTAATGCCTGATGATTTTGACAGGACAGGGGAGATTGTCAGGCTTAGATATGATGCTTGTGTCATTTGTGGTGTCTGTATTTCACAAAGTAAGGCTGCACCACATCGCAAAATTAACTACCCTGGAGTTACGGAGTGCCAGGATATGGAAAAAGCTGTGCAAAACAGTTCTTTTTTGAAGGGTTTTAGCTTAATGAACTAGAATGACCTGGAATTATAACGCTTATTTTTCTAGGCCTTTAAAAAAAATGTACTCAGCTGGTACAGTATATATGTGCAATATTATATGTGTCAATGTTTGCTTCCACCATTTTTAGAACTGTATTGTTACGTTCTCTGCTGCCTCAGTCATCTTAAGAGGGAAAAAAATCAACAACTTCTCTTCTTTCTTTCTTTTATTTGCATCTCATTACAACTGCAACTGTCTGTCTCACATGGCAAAAATTAGCCTGGGTGCCAGCCAAACTTAGCTCCGCCCATAAAATTTTTGGTCGGGAAGTTCGGTCTGGCTCTGCTCAGTTGGGAAATCTCTATGCTCGACATCAAAACAGTCGAACCAATCAGATTGCCAGGGTGGGCTTTATATGATGATGGACAGATCAACAGGGACATTATCGACTACGTCACCAAAGAGCGCTTGGTTTGAATTGGTTTGAAACAAACATGGCTGCCGCTGGAGAGCAAGGGTGTGTAGATTCTGCCATCGAGTCTGTTCTACAGGATCTCCACATTGCATTCATTTTGAAAGACGAACAGAGGAACGCGATAAAGGCTTTTATCGATAGAAAAGATGTTTTTGCCGTCCTTTCTACAACAAGTGTGTGTCGCTTAATCTACGTCACATACTACATCGCTCTGATTGGTTGTAGGTCTATCCAATTGAGCGAAGAGGCATTTTTTCTCCTGGTTCGGTTGAAACACGCCCCATACTCAAATCTCTATCGAGCGGTATCAGACTCACATTCTGACTAGAATCGTGAGTATGACGTAGTCAGGCTAGGCAAAAATGGCACCACTTAACAACAAAAAATGCACAAATAACTTTCATTGGTGCAAGAGGTTCATGTGACCTCCACTGAGCGAACATCTTCAAAATAAAAGCACATAATACAAATACATGAGAACACACAAACATGTATATATCTTTTCTAATATATTTATAACAGTTTTTGCTACTCGACACTTTATTTTTTTAATTTTATTTTTTATTCACAACACTTTATTTTATTCATTGTTGTTGTTTTGTCTGTTTTTCTTGAGTGTCAAGAAAATTTAGTTGTAGCAATACAACGACAAATAAAAAAACCTTGGATCCTCTATGGGAGCTTGTATGTATGTCTTACAGAAGGGTCGAATGTGTGTGCGTGTATGTGAGAGAGACAAAAAAATTCTGCTCTATAGCCCAGAGAAGACATGCCAGATTTTCACAATATTGCCATGAACCAGGGTCTCCCACTACCTCAACCAGCCCAGGCAGACAACATGATAGAAGACCCCCCTCATGGACCGCCCCGTCAAAGTGACATCATGATGAGGCAACAACTGATTGCACGACTTTAGTTGCAGTCATCGAGCTCCTGGCCATGGCGAGATTTTTTTTTTTTCTTTAAGCCATTTTCATATCAAACCATTTCTTCTTTATTTCGGTGACATTACGAACTACAGGTGACACGGAATTAACAACATTCGCAAATGCTTCCCATTTCTTCGCTTTAGCAGGCCCTGTAATTCCACTGTCATGTTGCCTTTAAGTTTTCGGACCCACATGCAGAATCAACACGGAAACCAGTAGATTTGAATGCTTTATTGCTGGGACAACAGGGATCCAGAAAACAGGACAAGGGATGTTAATGATGGTGAAGTCTGAGGAAGGGAAGCAGACGGATTAGCGGTTGTAGATGGGTCTTTAGCAGATGACTGAAGGATATGCTTACTCGGTTGTTGAAGGGGGGAAACGTGGACGGGGTAGAAGATAGATGTGGAGGGTCTGCCGAAGGTTCCCTTGGTGGTCCAAGGAGGGGTGAGAGAAGGGTGCGGGAGGATAAGGTCTGCTGGAGGCGTCGCGCTGGAGAGTGAGCAGGCAGAGGAAGGAGGTATGAGACAGCTGTTTGCTAGTTGCGTCTTTCCGGGAAGGTTGAGGACAGACTGGGCTCTCGGATTGTTTTGAGGAAAAAACAGGTTCCACATGAAAGTGCACAAGAAGTTCAGGATTCACAAGAAGGCAAAAATCTTATTAGACAACTCGATACAGGTTCTGGCTGGAAGTACCGTCTGGGTTAATCATCCGGCGACGCGAGGTGATCATCCTTCTTCTTTTAAGCACCAGCCAGCTTGATGATGGATTGGCCTCAGGTGTGCAACCACTCAGAACTGGCTCACTCTCCAGTGAAGATCCTCTCTGCAGCCAGATCGCTCACTCACCCAAGAACATCAAATCCTAACATTACACCCCCCCCCCCCCCCCCCCTCCCTTAAGTACCGCCACCTGGCGGCCCAGAAGAAGAACGGCGAGAAGCCCAAAAGTCCCGAACAATTACAGGGTCTAAAATAAAGGAACGTGGAATCCAGGAACGTTCCTCAGGCCCATAACCCTCCCAATCAACCAGATACTGGAAAACTCGTCCCCGGCGACGAGCATCTAAAATCCTCCGAATGGTGAAGGCTGGGTGGCCGTCAATGGTCCGGGTGGGTGGAGGGGGTTTGGGAGGAGGACAAAATGGACTGGACAAGACAGGCCTGATCAGGGAAACATGAAACACGGGATGAATCTTCAAATGGTCAGGAAGCTTGAGATCAGTTAAGATCTCAAAAGGACCAATAAATTTGGGAGACAGTTTGCGATTGGAAGCCTTTAGGTTAATGTCACGAGTAGAAAGCCAAACCCTCTCTCCAGGTGACTACTGAGGAGCAGGGACCCTTTTGCGGTCAGCCAGGCGTCGGTTTATTTCCACTGATCGGTTTAGGGCAGAAACAGTCTGGTTCCAAATCCGTCTGCATCGTCGAATGTGGTGTTTGACGGAGGTCACAGCAATTTTCTGCTCGTCAGATGGAAACAGGGGAGGTTGGTATCCTAGGGAGGATTCAAATGGAGACAGACCAGTGGCAGAAGAGGTGTGACAATTGTGTGCATGTTCTACCCAAGGCAGCTGAAGACTCCATGAAGATGGGTGTGATGAGCAGAGGCAGCGGAGGGATGTCTCAAGCTCCTGGTTCATACGTTCAGTTTGCCCATTAGTTTGGGGATGGAATCCAGAACTGAGAACTGCCTTAGCCCCTAAGGATGTGCAAAACTCCTTCCAGACCCGAGATATAAACTGCGGGCCTCTGTCTGATAAGACTTCACAAAGGATTCCGTGGAGGCGAAAAACATGCTTTGTTAGAAGCTGAGCTGTCTCGAAGGGAGACGGGAGTCGACGAAGAGGGATGAGATGACAGGCCTTGGAGAACCGGTCAATAATGGTGAGTATTGTGGTGAAACCCTTAGATGGTGGCAGGCCAGTAACAAAGTCTAACGCGATATGTGACCAGGGGCACTTCGGAATAGGCAATGGTTGAAGAAGGCCACTGGGAGGTTGATGACTAGATTTGTTGCGGGCACAGACTGGACAGGCTATGATATAACTCTTAACATCTCTATATATGGAGGGCCACCAGAAGTTTCGCCTGAGAAGTGCAAGGGTACGACTAATTCCCGGATGGCAGGAGAATCTTGCTGTGTGGGCCCAGTGAATGAGGCGGGATCTAATGGAAACAGGAACATAAATCCGGTTAGGAGGTCCAGTGCCAGGATCTGGTTCAGATCGTTGGGCGTCCAAAACTAGATCCTTTATCTCCCACGATAAGGCCCCCAAAACGCAGGAAGGTTGAATAATGGTGGCAACAGTGGGTTCCTGGTCACTGGAAAATTGTCTTGATAATGCATCTGGTTTGGTGTTTTTAGAGCCGGGGCGGTAAGAGATGACAAAGTTGAAAAGTGAAAAGAACCATGACCAACGTGACTGCCTAGGGTTCAGACGTTTTGCTTCTTGAAGATAGGACAGATTTTTATGATCAGTCCATATAATAACAGGGTGTTCGGCCCCCTCCAACCAGTGGCGCCACTCTTCAAAAGCCATTTTAATGGTTAAGAGTTCTCTATCTCCCACATCATAGTTTTGTTCAGCTTGGGACAAACGACGGGAAAAAAAGGCACAAGGATGAAGTTTATTATCATCGGAAGAGATCTGGGAAAGAACTGCACCCACTCCCACTTCAGAGGTATCAACCTCGAGAACAAATTGTCTTTCTGGGTCTGGTTGAGTCAGAATCGGAGCATTGGCAAACCTTTTCTTGAGCTCCGAAAAGGCCCTCTCAGCTTCAGGTGACCAAATGAACAATCTTTTGGAAGAGGTGAGGCTAGTGAGTGGTTGAGCAGTCTGGCTGTAGTTTTTAATGAATCTGCGGTAGAAACTGGCAAATCCTAAAAAACATTGTAACTGCTTACGTGTTGAGGGAGTCGGCCAACTGAGAACGGCTTGAATCTTCTCAGGATCCGTCTTCACCTGCCCACTCTCGAGAATGTGTCCTAGAAACGTGATGGAGGTGGCATGAAATTCACATTTTTCAGCCTTAACAAAGAGTTGGTTCTCCAAAAGCCGTTGGAGAACCTGTCGCACATGGCTCTTGTGTTCAGTTAGGGTCCTGGAGAAAATCAGAATGTCGTCAAGATAAACAAAGACGTACTGATTCAAAAAATCTCTGAGAACATCATTGACTAGGGACTGGAAAACAGCGGGGGCATTAGTGAGACCGAAGGGCATCACCAAATACTCAAAGTGGCCTAGCGGGATCTTGAATGCTGTTTTCCATTCATCACCTCTCCGGATCCTAAGTAGGTGGTAGGCGTTGCGGAGGTCCAATTTGGTGAATTAATGGGATCCATGAACCGGTTCAAAAGCTGCAGAGAGAAGGGGAAGGGGATACTTGTTTTTAACAGTAATTTGGTTAAGGCCCCTGTAATCTATACAAGGCCTTAATGTTCCATCCTTCTTCCCGACAAAGAAGAAACCAGCCCCTACAGGTGAAGTGGAGGTGCAAATAATTCCAGCAGCTAAAGATTCATTAATATACTTCTCCATGCTCTCTACCTCAGGTTTGGACAAGTTATACAATCTGCTTGTAGGCAGAGGGGCACAAGGGAGCAGATTGATGACACAGTCATAGGGACGATGGGGCGGAAGTGAGATTGCTTTAGACTTGCTAAAAACTCGATGGAGGTCATGATACTCGGGAGGGACTAGGGAGAGATCAACTGGGGCTTCTTTTCCCTGAGAACTTAGAACAGAGGACACAGCTGAATGTAGACAATTGGACATACAGTGATCACTCCAAGTCTCCACTCTAATGTCTCTCCAGTTTAGGTGAGGATTATTAAGGGTAAGCCAAGAATACCCCAAAACAATGGGTGATTGAGGTGAAGAAAATGATTTCCTCAACATGTTTGCCGGACACAAGAAGTTTAACTGGTTCGGTTCTGTGAGTGATTACATGAAGAGGACTGCCATCTAGAGCCGAAACATGAAGTGGTTCGGGGAGACGTACCACAGGAAGGAGTAACTGTTTGGCCAGTGTTTTGTGTGTGACTCTGCTCATAGCCAGAATCATTAAGAGCAAAAGAGGGAAATGGTTGGCTTAATAAAAGAGAGCAGGGTAAAGTCATGCGGAAGGGTTTGTTGTTCTTAAGACTGCCCACTGGTCCCTTCCTTACCGTGGGCCCTCCCTTTTAGCTGTTTTGGACAGGAGGAAATAAAGTGACCATTCTCACCACAGTACAAGCAGACCCCACTCTTCATCCGACGCTCCTCCGGCGACAACCGGGTATGGCCAATCTGCATCGGCTCCTCAGGATCTAGTTTGGAGGTATCAGGGGTTATTAAACGATTTGGGAGGCGAGTTGGGGAGAAGGGTAAGAATCTTATTAGACAACTCGATACAGGTTCTGGCTGGAAGTACCGTCTGGGTTAATCATCCGGTGACGCGAGGTGATCATCCTTCTTCTTTTAAGCACCAGCCAGCTTGATGATGGATTGGCCTCAGGTGTGCAACCACTCAGAACTGGCTCAGGGCGTATTCACGCCAGGAAAGTCCGATAGTTCACTTGCTTTGGTCCGAACCTTTTTTTTTTCATTTTGGTGCGGTTCGCTTTCAGACTGTACATTTCAGTAAACGGACCAAAATATGTCAACAAAGCCCTGAAGTCGTTCGGCTATTGGTCAGAATCGACACGCGCAACACAAAGTGCTAAGTTCAAAAGTGAATGTAGTCATGGACGCTTTCCGTGCCGTTATTGCTTTAAATGTAATCAAAACCATATGTTGTTTCAACGTTTTGCTATTTTCACAACTGTGTAATTACTATGCTGCTGTACGAGCAATTTATCAACAACGACGACAAAGGGCAAGGCGGCTACGGAGGATAACGCTGATTCGGTCTTTCCTTAGCTTTACCACAGCCGGTCTAGTAATTAGAAGAACGACGCTCTGTTCTGTTACCTAGCAGCAGACAAACGACGGATGCTCCCGAGGTACAAAAAAGCAAAAAGTCTGGGATTAGGTCCAGTCTGCTTACAACTGAATGAAAACACCATCTTGCACTGTACTGGAAGAAACTGTCAAGAGTAACTGAAAAATTGTCCTTACCCTTAGCCCATACCGAGCACCACAATCAATAAACAACACACCTTCCACAAACTCCAGCCCCTCAGTCAATACTGGGGAATATCAGCAGCCACTATTGGAAATGTTGCATGTGGGGTGAGTACATATCAAATCGCTTAGTTTCTTTGTCAGGTGATAATGGGGTGATTCCGTGTGTACTTTCTTTACTCATGTTGTAAGATTGTAGAAATGTATTTCTCTTTAAGGACAAATGGTAAAACCTCATGATGAAAATCTTCACATTTCTGTATGAACACTTAGCTTAGGGTTTGGTTAATGTTAGGCTTATTTGATTTTGGAAAAAAAAAAAGATTTATAAATATAAAAATGCTTCACAGAAGCAAAAGAATCAAATAATAGTTTCAGAAATACAAATTAGGCGAGCTTCAATATAACAAACACTTCACTGGAAATGGATTTCATTGGAAACTCCTTTGGGGTTCAATTTTTACAAATGTTGGACCTCAGGTGTTGTTTCATTGTTGATGGGTACAAGTAAATGAGATACGCGTGTAATGTCAGAGTAGATTAACCTAAACAGGCCACTGCAGCTGAGGCAGGCTGCCTTGTTTTAGCACTGCCATTCTGTGCCCTCCAGCCTTCAGACACTCCAGCTCTTAAATGGGGATAGATTAATGATGGTGTCAGTTATGCTCTTGTAGGTAGATTTGACCTGAGTAAGTTCTAACTGATCATTCTTAATATTTCTTTCATTAGTGGAAATCTCAAAACCTTAAAACTAAAATCTCAAGCTGAGCTGTGTTTTATATCATGCAGACTGATGCTTCCCCTTTCAATTATTGAAACATACCAGAGAGCATACATTGAAGTACACCTGAGCGTTTACTTATGTGTCCTGCAGGAATATTTCTCTGATCCGTGGGCATTCCTTCTGTCCTCTGTGACAAGGCACTGCATTTGAATGATGGCGCTGAGAGGTGGGACGATCTGCAGATAGGAGACAGACAGATAGCCTTTTCCATGGTGCCTCCACCTACCTATTTAGACAGTGGGAAATGATAGATGCCCACACTAATTTTAAACTCTGTGTACTAAATTCTTGTTTCTAGAGGCAGTGATGGGTAAATGGAGCACAACTGGAGGGTCTAGATAAGACATGCAGTCACCCGTGTTACCACACCATTGGTGCCCTTTTAAAAGCTTCATCCTGAAAAAATGTGTAACAACAAAAAGGTGATGATAATTGATTGAATTGAGTGAAAAGCTGTCTGTGACTGATGTTGAAGCTAGGTGTTGACACACCTGTCACCAAGGTTGACTACTACATGTCATGTGTTCACATATATAACTGAGCACAAGTTCTCTTGGCTTTCCTTTCACAGTAAGCACTTAAGAATATCAATGCCAAGACAAACCGTCCTCAGCTTTAGTTTCAAACACAAAGAGTTTCTGTCACATTAATTACAGGAGTTATTTTGTGTATCCAAAGATATTACAGTGCTGCTCTCATGCATTGAGTTGTCAGGAATTTGACCGTGCCTTTATAATTTTTTCAAACTAAAGGAGAAAGGATGAAAAGTGTGATAACTTGAAAGGAATTTAAGAGCAACAATCACGTGTTGTTTACCAGAGGGTGTTGTGCACTGGAGCATGTCTCCTTCTAGATGTGGGCATGTAAGCAGTTGCATAACAGACAGTTTCAGTAAACGTGACTCTTGATTTTATCGCACTGGTGAGGTGGATATCTGAAATAGTTTGAAATAGGGCTGTGAAGCTTTTAAGATTTTTCATTCAAATTAATGAAATGACTGTGTTGTTAATTAATCTGAAATCTGTTTCATTTGTCGATTTGTTGAATTTCGATTTTCAAATAAATAGTTTCTAAATGTAATTCTACTCCATCTATGTACCATAACATAGATGGAGCATAATATCGACGTGCTGTTTATCTTTAAGCGCCCTATTCACCCTTTAAGTGTCATGATCCGTGTTGTTTTGATGGTTTTTTTATGCTTGTTTTCATTCTTTTGGTTGACTCCTGAGTCTCTCTTCAGCCAGTCATCAGCTCCACTCCCTTCACCTGTGTTCACTTATCCTCAGCTGCACTCATTCACCAATCACTCTCCCCACAGTATAGAGGCTGTGTTCGAAACCGCATACTTCTCCTACTACTCATTCTAACTTTAACTTTTTTAAGTTCCCGGATGTATACTAGATGCATACTAGATTCGCCGAAATGTAGAGTATTCATCATGAGGTTACTTGTCATACTCAAATTACCCAAGATGCAACGTAACTTGACGTCGCCGATCGTCATTTCCTGTCAAAATGGCAGTTTCAAGCTAACTACAATGAGGGTAGGTTCACTTCCTGTTTTCAAAACAAAAGCACCAATTGTATTGTAATGGCTTTCCCTTACGGGTATTTTATTTTTGTGAAAATAACCGGAAGTGCGTTACTCACTGCGGCTAGCTTTAGTAGCGCCGAATTTGTGGGAAGAAAATTGTAAATAGCCGGTATTTTGTCAGATTTTCAACACGTTGGGGATCTAAACGACTACTTTCTCGCCTAAAAATGTTTCAAATGTTGCTAAAGTTATATATTTACAGAGTTTATAGCCCGAGCCGAAATCAGCTTCAGGACAGCTGATTTCGGCTCGGGCAGGAGCGAAGTGCATTGTGTGTAAACGCTCTGCATACTGTCTGATTGAGTATACCGTTTGCAAGTATGTAGTAGTAGGCGGTTTCGAACACAGCCTTAGTCTCCCTGTTGTTTCTCAGCGTTTGTCAGATCCTCACCGCTACTCTCCCTCGTGCTACTCCCAGTTCCTGGTCTCTGGATTGGTCAGTCTGTTTGTTCCTGAAATTTCAGCGTTTTTTTTTATTTGTTTTTTTCATGTTTGTTTTTGTGGGGGTTTTTCTGGCTTTGCTGCGCTTTGTGTTAAAATAAATAGTTTTCAATTACTTTTTGCCTTCTGGCTCTAACTCCGTGTCTGCACTTTGGTCCTCACCTCCACCATCAAACCGTGACATTAAAGCAATACTATGTAACATTTCTACCTTAAAGCTGCAGTCGGCAGGTTTTCAAAATTCCGAGTCTAAAGTCGGAAAATTCGAACTGATACAACTCTCAGGTCCCTCCCCCAACCTCTAACAAGCTCCGAATCGCCCCCCATACCCCTCCCCCTCTGTGGACGAGGTTGTGCACGTGAGTTCACACCAGTGTGAACGCACACAAGCTGGGGCAGACTCACGCTCAGCAGTGTGTGCACAAGCTGTGATTGACAGGTAGGATTTCTCCACCCTAACTTGATTGGTTAAAAACAGCCGGGAGCGCTCGATTTTTGCAAGCATGATTACAGGCTTCAGAGGGAGCTACAGATTTCGTTATTTTTCCTAAACAGCCTATTTAATATTCTACTCCCAGAATCCCATGACAGTTCAAGCTAATATGACTAAAAAAAAGTTGCCGACCGCAGCTTTAAAATAACAGCTTGAAAAAAATTGTGCGGCTAGAATGAGTTTTAATATTACGATTGGCCTGTCTCCTATGCCCTTCGGGGGTATGAGTTGGAAAAACTGCGCTATGTAACTTTGCTGGACCGGCCCGGGAGCTGAGCGGAAGTACTTTGACTTGCTTTCTGGCACACCTACCGCAAAAACAAATAGACCCCTCTCACGCTCCCAGGTATAAGGCTAAGCTAGCGCAACATTGTCAGTACGATCATCATGGCAGAGGCACCGAAGAAACAGAAGAAGACGTTGACTGATGAAGCAAGGAAGAGAAAGAGAGAGGCTGACAAAGCAAGAGACCGGACTAGAGTTGCTCTCGGAACAGCCTGTAGGGGGAGCTCCATAATGGGCTTTTTGAGAAGTTACATTGTATTGCTTTAAGTGGATGCTTTTGTTGGTAATGTGCATGTGACTTAGCTAAAGTAAGTATTAAGAGAAGGACACGTCAATAAGTAAGACAAGACCTGACTGCAGCTGGGAAATGCACATAGATCGAGGTGATTAGATCACTTATAATTGGCCAAATATCAAGATGGGCCCAGGTTCCAGGGTTATAGTGATTCAAATGTTGAACATTATGCTTAGTGTCTCAGAGATGGGGGAGAAAAAAAAATAAAGACCAGTTAGGATGTTTCTCTGCCTCTTGTCATTGTATAGTTGGTCCAATCATCCATCAGTCCATCCATTTGCTGTATCCGTTTAATCCAATTCAGGGTCACGGGAAGCTGGAACTCAGGCAAAAGGCAGAAAAATAATGTGGCGTTACAACCACCTGGTTTAGATCAGAGATGTATTATCATTATTGCAACCTTATTGCCTTAAATCTCCCTGCCCTTGAGCAGATGTCATTTTTAACAGAGGAAAGTAACTCTTAATCTAAAAAAAAGTTTAGAAAATGAAAAGGTAGAAAAATTTGCTCTGGGCTTTCAGTAACCCCTCAACCACCTCGCACTGAGCATGTGTCTTAGAGTCACACCTTCTCAGCTGAAATAAAGCTTAATATAAAGCAGTTTCTCTGAAACTCCCATTTAGTTGTGAAAATGCACGTCGTGTCATTGAGGACATAAAAAAATACAACCAATACGACCCTGAGCTGTCCCAGACACAAATAAACTTAAAACAGCCCGTTTCATTATCTCACACATCTCAGAAAGTCACAGAAATCGTTATCATCAGACTTTATAGAGGCCCTTTTTAGACAGTACGAACACACAGTAGATTTCTTTAAGATGTCACAAACTGATAACAATGATTACATATTGATAATTTATTTTTCAAAATTATATATTTGTTTTTTTTTTTTAATGAAAGTTAACATAGATGCCAGCAGCAGATTGTACATTCGGGCTGTGAGAACATTTGAGCCTTCATCTTTTGTGTTCACAGCATTAGAATTGAGTTCCACCGATAATTTCACTACTACAAGTTTGTGTGAGAAAAAGTTTTTAAATGCATTTTTTGATGTAATGGGATTTTGGGCCCTGAGGAAAGTGGCTAGATTGACTCATTATTAGACAAATCAATGGGTTTGCTTATGTTGATTGCTGTCTTTGGCTTTGCAGTCTAATTGCACAAAAATCTCTATCAAGGCCAAGAGCAGTAGTTGCAACACACAGTGAGAAAGGATCTAAGTTGGATGGAAGCAAAAGCAGAGGCAAATCTACACTGTCAACTTTCATTGGGATCTTGCTGTAGTTTTAAGGCAAGAAAAAATGACTGAGGACACAGACAGTGTCAGAATATAAATCTTGTGGTTGATTACATCACGTTTCTTCTTGCAGTATGGAACTAATTTGAAGGCTTTTTAAAAGTAATCTGTTCAGATTACAAGGTTGTGCTGTTTTATATATTTGACACACAGATAACAGTAAAGATCTGTCTTAATCCAACTTCAAAACATAAATCCACATTCTTGGTATATCAAACCAAGAGCCATTCAACAACAAAACAGGATCTGCTCCGTGCACTTGCTAACAATTTCACATCCCAGCCCCGGTGAGTACAGTCTGTCGCAGTGATGGAGGATTTCTCCTTGTGTGTGGAGATAAAAACAGGCCTACACCTCCTTAAGACACCCTAGTCATGACTCATGGGTTCCTCCTTGTGTTTGATCATCACAGTACAACCTCCCCTGCTTGTCAGCCTGCCAACAGCTGATGGGTTTTTAAGGGAGACAAATGAGCTCTGACCTTATACGGTAATAGATAGCCAATAGTTGGATAATTTCACAGGGTTATCATTGCTCCTTCTGCCCATAGAGCATTTGTTATAGCAGCAGAAAGGAAAAAAACAACTCTCTTTCATTACCTCCTATACACCCACAACACTGACAAAAACAGGGGATATACTCTTTTGAGAAGTAGAGTACTTTTTCCAAGTTCCCTCCCATTAAAAAAAGTCTTACACCTTGTTTACGTGCCCATAGATGCTTTTCCATGTGTTAGAAGACATATGATGAGCAGTCAAATTGCATGCATCATGAGAAATTGATGGAAGGAGAAGCAACAAAGCTGCAAAAAAGTTGGCACAAGCTAGGTAGGAAACCTACTTGAATTCTTCTCGTCAGGGGAAAAATAACTATAACAGATGGATTGTGATCCAGGTTTGCTGTAAACGCTCGTTCTCGCATAAATGTTTTGCATAAAACTGACAATTGAAAACAGGAGTTGTCACAGAGGGCAGTGGCACAAATATCACAAAGATCTAGCAGTAGAGACTAATGACATTTCCATAAATTTTTACTGGAAATTCATCAAAACACCATGATAGTCTTGTACAAGAGCAAACTGCATGGATAAAATGGGTAACTGGCACATGCTGTGATGTTTAATGGTTGCTACAGGTGAACATGCATTTGTGTATCAGCGTCAAAGAGATCCACTTACAAATATTTACGAATACAAAAGAGAAGACCTATATTTGACAGGTCATCCCTGCTGCCAATTTTGTGAACAGACATTAGACACATCACATTTATAACTGATGGCAAATTTTGGTTGAGTTACTTCTCATGACATCATGGTGTGGATGTCCTAAACAACTTGCACAATTTAACTCCTGACTTTTGATTCTGTTATTTGAACTCTTTGCACTGCCTTATTTGAAAAGCTTTACTTTATAGCAAGAGAACATACATTGCAAGAAAAAGCCAGATCATACAGTTCGGTGTTGGTGGAGTTATGCAAGACTAATGGGATGTCAACTTCTATCAGATCAGCCCAGCTGTTGACACCGGTTCAAACTAAAAAGCTTTGCAGAAAACAATGTCAATGTGCTTTCACAGCAGCTTTCAAGATTTACTTCCCTGCTGTCTGTAAAGGACATGCTGGTTTTAACAATCTAAATTGAAAACTGTTGGAGGGGAAAATGATAGTGTGTCTCAGTCAGGGAGGTGCCAGTGTTGGAGAGGACCATAAAGAGGCAGTAAGAGGCCGGGATGTTGGCACCCCTTGGGGAGAAATGATGAGCTTGCAAGGAAATAAACAGAAGAGAAGGGAACAAAGAGAAAATTCAAACAGTGTAATTGTTGGCCATCCATGCTGATACATGTTTGTGGAAACAATAAATCAGTCAGAATGAACATTGCTCCCATGTTCAAATTATGCATAATGCCCAACTGAACCCATGTGTTGATACAGTGAGTCGGTTGGACCATGCTCAACTTACTTTGAACAAAACAAAAGATTTCCACAGCACACTTTACGTTTTGCCCCATCCGTGTGCTCCTCTAGATGCTTCTCAAGAGTATTTCCAGTTTTTAGAATGTGTCTCACATGGACAGTCTCAGGCTGTGAAGTGCATGTGGTAAAGTTTAACAATGTCCACACCTGACTGTCTGAACACTGAAGTTTATGAGTGAAAATGACATGCAAAAACAGATGCATTAGGGATGTAATGTATACATATAAAAAATTTAAGCGTGTATGTCTTTACTCGTACACAAACTGGTATTTATAGAATGAATGTGTGGTGAGATTTGGACCTCCTGACACATTCTTCACACCTTGTGCATATATCTGTTTGAAGCAATTTAGTTAGTGAAACTGTTAAACGTCTTGTTCGGTGACATTTTTCTGGGAAAACCTTCTTCCTTGCATTCATATGGATGTAATTTTGACATTCATCACCTACCAAAACATTTTTTCAAATCAGATCAGAGTTGTGCGCTTCAGACCATTAGCTCTTCCAATCCATTTCAGTACATTTTTCTTCCCATTATCGTGGTGCAGGTTGAGTTTAATCTCTCCAGAGAATATTGTTCTGGAACTGGTCTGACTTTTTTAGTCAAAATAGGCTACTTACATGACATTTACATAAATATGCAAATATTTCCAAATCTATTTGTACCTCTCCTCCAATCATTTGGACTGACAGTCCCATAACAAGTATTTCTCAACAGCATCTGTCAACCAAAAACACACACAATCAGTTACTATGATGGTTGCACAGCTCCACGAGGCTTTAATTGCTTCACTGACACGATTCATTTAATGTTCAAACAATAGGGGTACAATTCCAGCTATAGTGAACCTGATTATGCACGAGTGTAACTGGTCCCAAACACACTCATTAAAGTCTTGGTGGCAGCTGCTCATGTGATAAAATGCATGTGCAATGAGAACGCTGTGTTGGAACAGCAGCCCTCTTAACTCAATGTTCTTCCTCACTTTCAGACCAGATTGCCTGTTTTATGATCAGCTACAAATATAGAATACCCATTTGTTCTCCATCAACCACAGAACATCAGTCATACAGACAGTCCCAGTCCACCAGGAGTTCAACAGCCACTTGCCAACTATCCCAAAAGTCTCTGTTCCAAAGGTTCCTAAAGGTGTAAAAACAATTGCTCCTTTCCCAGCTTGATTATCTTAGTTTGCAATTGTTTTTTCTTTTCTTGGTTTTTCTGTGTTTTGTTTCTGCTCTGTCTTGTCGTTTGTGTTAGTCATTGATTTAAAATCAGGATTTATTCTTTTTGTTTTTTTTGCTTAGTCCTGATTTGTCTTTTTGTTCCTAGTTACTCCATGATTTTTTGGGTTTGAGTTTCTGATCTTTTCTATAGTCTTCTATTATATTATTTCTTAGTTCTTTGTTTCACTCTTCTGTGTTCTTAGTTGGTGGTTTCTTTGAACTCCTTGGTAACTCTCTGTTCTTTGTTGGTATTTTGTTTGAGCTTATACTTTGTATTGTGTTTTAGATTCTTGTTCAGGAAGGTGTTCCGCGAACGTAGCTAAAGAAAGCCAGGCTGTATCGGGAAAGCCTCGCTTGAACTAACACCATCTCACAAATAAGCCTCAAGTCGTTCCACAAAGACATTTCAGCTGCATCTAATCGAGGCTAATTCAAGCAAGGTTTACATAGCCTGCTTATGTGCGAGTGCCCGAGGAACATAGGAAACCCTGAAGAGTGGATGGTGGAAAAATGGAGATGGCAGAAATGGAGAGCAAGACAAGAGCTGTCCTTTTCTCGGCAGCTGAACAAATAATGCTGATGGAGCTGTATGAGAATTTTAAAAGTGTCATCACCAGAAAAGTTTCATACCATTGTCAATTGTTACATGTTTATTTCACTGTCCTTGTGTATTTATGCTCTCCTCTTTGTGTTATAATTATTTTTACATAAAGGCTGAATGGTCTCTGTATGAAATTTACTGCACAAATATACTGGCCCTGCTCAGTTTGTTAATAACTCAATCATCAACACGCATCATCATACTTTGTGACTATATTATCGTGAATGTGTGACCTACATATTAATTCTTCACTGTTACATCTCAACAGGAGCAATCTTAACAGCCAAAAGCGTACCTGGCAGCAGGTAAAAGTAAAGTACAGGAACATATTTCAGAGTGGTAAGTAGCCTTTGAAGAAATGTGTTTGTCCAAAAAATGTGTTGAGCTGTAAATATGTTGCACTGTAGCCAGCAAAAAAAAAAAACAGAGGCCTCTGCCACTGGTTGGGGTCCTCCACTCGAAAATCTCAAACCAGCAGAGGAACTTGCTCTAACCAGCAATCGAGGGCAGCCGCAGCCACTCATAGAAGGAATAGAGGGAGGGACCTCCTCGGGATATGTTCCCAAAAGTGTGTGGGATCAGTATGTAGAAGCTATTGATCACTTTCCCTCAAATTGTCAGTCTCTCAATTATAATAACTGATGGAGTGCCTATATCTGTCAGTGGTGGGAAACACCATCTGCCTACTTGATCCCCAGACCACAGAGGACATCCCTAACCCATGTGTGAGTAGTTGTATTCAATTTAATTTTTTTTTTGATGGAAATACTATGGCTCTCATGCAGCCCTGTGATCTCCTACTTTAACAACTGCAGTGTTTCTCCGTTTGCAGTTCGATGGCCCCAGCAATTCTTGGGCATTCGATGACGAAATTGTCTGTAGACACAGAAATGCCACAGGTAGGCTATTTATCATTAAAAATGTGAAACGGTTAGGATGCGTCTGCAGTTTACCTATTCTATACCAATAGGTCTAATTATCACCAATACACTTTACTGCAGGTTACAGGAACACAAGTAAAGAGTGAAGTAAGTAACTCTTCACATTACTATCACTACCTACATACTTCATTGCACACAGGCACATTTCCTCTATCACAGGATGTCCAAACTCTGTACAAACGGAAAGTTCTGTTGGGTATGGAGAGCACAAAACTAGATGTGGAATACAAGAAACTGAAAATAAAAAAAGATCCAGCTAGAGACTATGAAACTGGAGAGGGATCTAAATATAAATTCAGATAAAGGAGAAGGTCATGGTGTGAACTGTATTTCAGTGTTAATTTCGTTAAACGAGACGAGACTAAAAATGTTCGTTGACGAGCCTTTCCCTATGACAAAAGACGTGACGATGACGAAACTACAGTGTTCTAAAAAAACACAAACGAAAACTGTCATGAGATGCATTTCGTTGACGAACAATAACGAGACGAACATGCCAGGCTAGAAATAAAAACTAAACAAAAAAAATCCCTTGTTTTCGTCGACCATATAATTTAGAAGATCCCCCAGAACTTTTGAAAATGATTAAATGTGTTTCAGCCAGCAGTTGACACGTCACGTTCAAATATGTTCGTATCAGAATGTGGTAAACCGAGTGAAAGTGCTTACATGCTCATCCAAGTGATGGAAACAGACGGTTGAAGCAACTAGGGTATGTCATGTGCTATTTCAGTGATGGACTCGCTTACATTTTAACATGGTGTCAGGTTTGACGACAGCACATTACGCTGTCCGGTAAAGCATCACTTGTAATAACTTGGTGGGTGAGTGAGTAAAGTGGTTGAGGTTAATACATCGCCGTGTTAGTTTGCTAGCATGGTAGGCTAACACCCATGCAGGTAGCATTGGATTCTCATGCTGCGTTAGTTTGGCGTTTTTTTTTTTCTAAATTGGGAAATATAGTGAACATAGTGGTAAATGAAGGAGTTAAGGAAAATTTCGGCAAAACATTTCCCTTCTCTCATATTGACTTTACCCCGCTTTGTTTTACATGTTATTTAAACAGTAGGATTGCTTCAACAAGTTCTGAATCTCGTCGAACATGTAACACGACAGCCTTCTTCCAACATGACGAGCAATGTGTTACATCGTATTTGTCTGCAAGAACGCTGCCTGCGAGACAAGTTGTTTTAAAAAATAAAGAGCTACAACGCTAACTAGAACGTTGTAGCATAATAATTAGCCTGCAACGTGACACAGAGGGTGCGCAACTCTGCAGTGACATCGCTGGGCTTTTCTAATATAAAGCGGAGCTGCACAGACACTTGCTGCGCGCGTGTGTGTGTGTTGCCGATGTAGATTGCCCTGCGATGCAAACTCAGTTACAGGCAGGGAGATGGCGAATTATGAGAATGAAGAAAGGTGTTGTGTCTTGTCTATATGAACAATCATCCACACAGCATGATTTATTTAGCACTGTATGTGTATCCTGATTTTATGTTTGTCACCATTATTAATACTTGTGAGCTATTGTATAGCGTTTTGTGAAACAAGTACAGCAAGTTTGGTAACAGCAGGTTTGGTGTTCTGGCTTCAAGTTGGAAAAAGTAATGTCCTAACTAGACAGGTTGATATCAGTTTGATTGACTTGGACTTGCATTGCAACTAAAGACTAAAACTAAAGACTAAAATGTTTTGACTAAAACTAGACTAAAATACATTTTCCCACGCCTGACTAAAACTAGACTAAAATGTTGAGGATTTTTAGTCGACTAAATCATGACTAACAAAAATGATTTGTGAAAAGACTAAAACTGACTAAGACTAAGAACGCACTTTGACACAAGACTAAGACTAAGACTAAATTAAAAAATGGGTGACAAAATTAACACTGCTGTATTTAATCCTGTTTTCTCTCGACGGCTTGAAAAACATGAATAATTAAACAATTCAACACAGCTTGAACTCAAACTTGTCATTATTGTACGGTTCATGCAAAGTGTTAGAAATTTGTTTATACATTTATATTCAAAGTGGGGTGCCATGACCTAAACGTGTGGAAAATTATCTGTCCATTTAGCCTTCTTACACTTGCTCCAAGTTAAACTGCTACTGTTTGAATGCTAAATTATGAAAAGAAGTTCCAACTCAAAGGTCACAACAATTAGGATTAATGGAAATATGTGTCCCTGTATAGGTCCCTCACTGTGACAGGAGACACTCTGAGTCCTTTCAGGAAAAATATTAAGTATACTATTAATTTAAGATAGCTCTGTCAGAAGTTAGCCATGGTGCCTGAGAACTTTAAGCAATGAACCTGGATTTAATTTGGCCAAAGGTCATTTCTATCCGTGCCCTTGTTTTAGCATGCGCATGGTTGAATGCCCTCTCTGCTCTTGTTCCTGGATCAGGATATGACGTGAGGAGGTACGGTCAGCATGCATAGCCTCTGTCCCCAAGCAGGACACCATTGAACTCTCCTGCAGAATAAGAGAAATGTTGGTTGGATATACATGCGTTAAGACTTGGCAATTTGATGCAATATGTGCCTTATATGGCTATTTATAATAAAGTATGATGAGCACTTAAAATTCCTTAAGATGACTTCTACACCTGACCTCTCATTAGATTACCATAATTATGACGATGCTATATACACCTTACTTCAAAAGTACAGTCCTTCGGGTAAGCACAATTCTCGCGGTTGCTCGGAAGATCCTAGAATCGTGAACTGATCTTGGCCATTTAGCCTCAATGTTGGAAATGAAATGACCTCCATCACAGATCATCTGTATGCACGGAGGATAGGAGTCAATGATGCAGTGTTAATTTCGTTAAACGAGACGAGACTAAAAATGTTCGTTGACGAGCCTTTCCCTATGACAAAAGACGTGACGATGACGAGACTACAGTGTTCTAAAAAAACACAAACGAAAACTGTGTCATGAGATGCATTTCGTTGACGAACAATAACGAGACGAACATGCCATGCTAGAAATAAAAACTAAACAAAAAAAATCCCTTGTTTTCGTCGACCATATAATTTAGAAGATCCCCCAGAACTTTTGAAAATGATTAAATGTGTTTCAGCCAGCAGTTGACACGTCACGTTCAAATATGTTCGTATCAGAATGTGGTAAACCGAGTGAAAGTGCTTACATGCTCATCCAAGTGATGGAAACAGACGGTTGAAGCAACTAGGGTATGTCATGTGCTATTTCAGTGATGGACTCGCTTACATTTTAACATGGTGTCAGGTTTGACGACAGCACATTACGCTGTCCGGTAAAGCATCACTTGTAATAACTTGGTGGTTGAGGTTAATACATCGCCGTGTTAGTTTGCTAGCATGGTAGGCTAACACCCATGCAGGTAGCATAGGATTCTCATGCTGCGTTAGTTTGGCATTTTTTTTTTTCTAAATTGGGAAATATAGTGAACATAGTGGTAAATGAAGGAGTCAAGGAAAACTTCGGCAAAACATTTCCCTTCTCTCATATTGACTTTACCCCGCTTTGTTTTACATGTTATTTAAACAGTAGGATTGCTTCAACAAGTTCTGAATCTCGTCGAACATGTAACACGACTGAGCCTTCTTCCAACATGACGAGCAATGTGCTACATCGTATTTGTCTGCAAGAACGCTGCCTGCGAGACAAGTTGTTTTAAAAAATAAAGAGCTACAACGCTAACTAGAACGTTGTAGCATAATAATTAGCCTGCAACGTGACACAGAGGGTGCGCAACTCTGCGGTGACATCGCTGGGCTTTTCTAATATAAAGCGGAGCTGCACAGACACTTGCTGCGCGCGTGTGTGTGTGTTGCCGATGTAGATTGCCCTGCGATGCAAACTCAGTTACAGGCAGGGAGATGGCGAATTATGAGAATGAAGAAAGGTGTTGTGTCTTGTCTATATGAACAATCATCCACACAGCATGATTTATTTAGCACTGTATGTGTATCCTGATTTTATGTTTGTCACCATTATTAATACTTGTGAGCTATTGTATAGCGATTTGTGAAACAAGTGCAGCAAGTTTGGTAACAGCAGGGTTGGTGTTCTGGCTTCAAGTTGGAAAAAGTAATGTCCTAACTAGACAGGTTGATATCAGTTTGATTGACTTGGACTTGCATTGCGACTAAAGACTAAAACTAAAGACTAAAATGTTTTGACTAAAACTAGACTAAAATACATTTTCCCACGCCTGACTAAAACTAGACTAAAATGTTGAGGATTTTTAGTCGACTAAATCATGACTAACAAAAATGATTTGTGAAAAGACTAAAACTGACTAAGACTAAGAACGCAATTTGACACAAGACTAAGACTAAGACTAAATTAAAAAATGGGTGACAAAATTAACACTGCAATGATGAGGTATTTGGTTTCACAGGGCATAAATGTAACATTGCTCAGCATTTCTCAAAGGGGTTGATGTGGTGTTTTTCCAAATGAGAAATCCAGTTCAGAGTCTATTGACAATTATCCCCAAGTGTACCTGTACATTTAGGCCATGGAAAAATTTTCGGTTTACTAGTCAGCCTCCACAGGTCCACCAGGGGCCTGGATGCGTACATGGGTACAGTCTAGTGCACCGATAACAAACCGGAAACCTGAGGGAGATGATAAACTTAATGCAAATACATCAGCCAGAAGGTTGTTCTACATTATTGGCTATTGTAAATGTGGAGCAGCAGCCTGAAAGGACCTGTCCCCCATTTTTCTGAGTCTGGTCCTGGGTGGGTGTAGGTCGGGTGTTTGTGAAATGTGGGACAGAGATGTGATAAGGTATCAATTAGTTTTAATGAATACCATGTTCTTTTTCATTTAATTTCATGTTCACTACTTGTATAGTTGCATTTCTTTAGTTGCACTGGCACTGACTGATTGATTTATTGATTTTTTTTGAGACAGTGAAAGTGGTGATATGATAAGCACAATTTTTTTTGTTTTGATTTTTATACAAGACATGAGTGGCCTGGAATTCTACCAGGTGGAACTTTCTTTCGGGAGTCTGTTTCAGCCGGTCATACAATCTTCGAGACACAGCTAAGCTAAGCTTGAACATTAGCCTGCCCAGGAGCAGTCTAGTTCTGCGGCATAAGTTACCATGGTTACTCAACGGGCATTCAAATAAGCCATGTTGGTGGAACGGAACTCTCTCTTAAATGAGCCAGAATTATCAAGATAAGCCAGGCTGTCCCTTAATCCAGCTTCGTGGAACACCCCTCAGGTCATTACTCCTAGTTATCCTCAGTTCTCCTGTTTTGGTTATCAGCTCCACTTCCACACCTGTCTCCAACTCAGTCAGCCTCAGCTGCAGCCACTTCCCCGTTAGTTCCCCCCAGTATATATACTCCTTTGTTCATCTCAGTCTTTGCTAGTTCCTTTTCTGTTACAAACCTAGTCTAGAAGTTCTGTGTAGTCAGTTATTTGCTATGTATTTAGTCTTTTTATTTTCTCAGTTTTAGTTGATTGTTTTCCAGCTTGGCTGTGTTTTTGGTTTCTTAAATACAATTCAAGTTAAGTTTCTTTCTGCCTCTAGTGTGTCGCATTTGGGTCACCATCTCTTCACCCACTGACCATAACAGTTTGTGTGTATAAGTACATTAGGTTTTAACTATTAGTTGCAACAGAAAAACAGAAACAGCTGAAAGACAGAAGCTATTAGAACTCCAGTCAACCTGGTTCAACTTCCAGATGTGTGATTTCCCTTTTTTTTTTTTTTTTTTTTTTTTTGTCAAAAATGATTCTGAGATGCATTCATACAATGTATCACAGCTGTTTTTATTCCAAATACATTTCAGATTTTTGAATAAATTATTCTATCTGGAACTTCCGTAGATGACATTCACAGATATGCATTCCTAACATTAATGGAAAACCAGAAAAAAAGGAAATTCTTTTGATCTCTTATCAGTTCATGTAGTTAATCTTACAACATTTTGGTGAACGTGACTTGTGAAACCCAATAAGATCTGAACAATATGAACCCCAATCTGATGGTTTTCACAGTATATATTAAGGCTAAATACAGAACATGCTTTAATCTGTAAGTATCTCATTTTAAATTCATGAAACCTCAAGAAGGATGCTTGACCTAACCACAAAAGACACCTAAAATTTTTTTTTGACATTCTACAGAAATAACCCACCCACTAGGATTCACCATAAATACCAACTCCATCGGTAGACAACATTGATCTTTCTTTTTGTTGGCTTTTCTTTTTAAAATAGGTTCTTACCTTAAAATTGCCACTTCTGATCACTTCAAATGCTATTTGGAGCTAAATAAATACCATCAAGCAGAATTTAATTGAAAAGAATTTAAAATAAATTATGCAATAACGTTTTATTCATCTGAGTAGGTATAGAGATGGACTTAACACCTCTGGTGTCACCTAATGGTTTGCTGATAGTTTACAGTCTATAGTTTTGGTCAGATATGTTAGTTTTTTGTAACCAGGGATGATTGTGTCTGGATGAGAAAGAGGAGTTCTCAGTTAATTCTAGTGGCGACTCTCTACCTTGGTTATCAAGGCGTTTTCATATTTTGTTCTTATCTGTGAAAGTGGAACCAACACTCCACAAAAAGTGAACTAGAACATATATTTTGTGACATGTCTACAGCCATCTGAGAGATCACTGAGATTCTGATCTTGTTATTTTCTTAAGGGATTAAAAAACTGAAGCTAATGAAAGCGGAAACTAAATCAGCAGTTGAGAAGTTTTCTGAGATAAAACCAGTGCATGCAGTTTAAACTTGTTATGTAGCACCTTGCTGTTTATAAGAGTTGTGAAAGAAGGTGCAAGCACAGGCAAAGCTCTTGGCATTATAAGCAATTAGAGTCTATATAAAGTATTACCTGCAAATTACAATTGGCAGCAGCACAAGAGTATGTGGTCTATCCATGGAATTCAAAGAAGCATAGCATCAGGTGTGACAAAGCAATGGTCGTTACAACATGATGAAATGTTTAGATCAGCTTCAGAGTCTGGTTTAAAGGCAACTGTATGAAAGTGTATGAAGGGTACATGCTCACATCCTTTTCATTGTTAATTATATATGGTTATCTTAAATATGTATATTATAAATTATTAAGGGTAGACACTAAATAATACTATAATGTAAATGACATTAAATTTTGGAAGAAAACTAAAGTCAAATCTGTCTATCCACCAACAAGCTCATGTCATAATATCAGTAGGTGATGCTGAGTTCTTGAGCTAATATCCTTCTTAATATTTAGCAAGGCTTACTTTGATCCTTAGAAATTCTTAAAAACTCTTACATTTATTATAAAACAAAGCCTTAAAAGTACGTAAAACAGTTACATTTGTAACATGTTTCAAAAGGCTTGAAATGACCATGGGCAACAAAAATTTGATTTTTTTTTTTTTAGGGGAATGTTTACATGCATGTTTCCAGTCATTGCTGCTCACAGTCATTGCTGCTGTTACAGCGTAACTAACCTGTCAAAAGGAAGTTAGAAATTCAGTGATTAAAGGCTGGAAAAGCCCACGCTTCTTTAGGGATGTAGTTGAGCTCCAGTAGTTCTTTTTGCAAAATCCAAGGGTTTTTCAGGGGGACTTGTTGTTGTTGTTGTGTGTTTGAAAGTGTGCTCTGCATCCTGAAAAAAGACTTTTGCCTAAAATCTTGTTCTCTAACGCTTAGTGACATTTTTTACAGAAACACCAGATCTTTGGTATATCTTCATCATAATTTATTTGACACAATTATTGCCTCAAGTACCAGAGTCAACGGTGGAGTACAACATGGTTCTAAGTTTTTTTTCACATATTCAGGTATTATTATTTTTAGCACATACCAACAACATTTTGATTACTGAACTGGTCCAACAGGACTTGTGTATGTAAATATTCCAAAACTCTGCCTTCAACTCTGACCGAGACTGTATGAGATCTACAGAAGATTGGTTGAGACCATGATCTGGTAAGGACCAGATCATCTTTTTAATATCCTGATACATAAAACATTGAAATTTTGTCATTATTTTCTAATATAAACAGTATCTTTGGTTTATCTTAGAGCATGGGCCTTTCCGTTGAAGGATATCAAGATTTCAAGGAATAGAGGCATTGCGGAAAATGATGAACGTACTGTCTCCAAAATTTAGACACTACTTTACGTCAGATGCCTGCAGTGGAAACAGTCTGTTTGCACAATGTAAAGCTGCAAAAATGATCGGTGAGCTCCAACCCTTCTTTATTCCATAGAAGGATGAACTACAATTTTGTTATGATCATTAAAAAAGTCACACCTTGCCCACAAATTGAATGGTCTTAAGAATTCATCAGTTACTGCTCCTTGCTGGCATGTATTGATGAATGAATTGATCCACCTTGTCAGCAGACTATGCTTCTCATCTTACTCCCTTCTCAAACTTTCTTCACGCCAATTAATGAGGGACGTATCTTTTTCATGGGTCAATTCATTTTAATAAGCCCTCATGCCAATATCACTGACACACAGGAGGTGCATCTGACAAGTTGGAGAAATCCTAATAGATTCTTACACTCCCGCCCACTCCAGCTCATACACAAGATACTGAGGTTGGATCTATGTGAAAGTAAAATATGCTCTATTGCCATATCAGTGTTACTCTTTAAGAAATTATAATTGAGTTATACTTGACCATGTTTTAGGCAAGACGTCCAACTGAAACAGTCTGTTTTTATTAGTTTGCTTGGTCATACCTTTAAATATGACTCATAGTGGATTCCTGTAAAGTGCCGCTTCCAAGCAGCATGAGGAAAATACAACTCATACGGTTGCCTCGGTTACATGTAAACACAACTATGTCATTATGAAACATTATCACTTTCTGGCCGGCTTTAGAAAGAAACATCACTTAATATACACTGAATATAATCATAGGTAATCTACCTGATTTAATTAACACTACATTGGCACATTTTTGGGGAGGGGAACAGTAAATCTGTTCTAAACCACTGTCGACATTCCCAGAAAGCCAGCATTAAGATAAATTGTCCCTAACTGATTTATATTAACTATATTTTCCCTGTGCAACAGATGCAAGCAGCGAACCACTACTTTAGTGGTTTCTACCGTGCGACTTTGCATCTTAGTAACAGTCAGGAGGCTCTCTCAATATTCAACAATTGGCACATTGATTCTGGGTTTACCTCTGAGGCTCATTAAAAGGGGCAACACAGAGACACAACGATGAGAACAGATTTGAAGTTATACGTCACACCATCACCAACATGCTGCTTTGATTTTTAAGCTTTTTTAGTTATTCTAAGTATTATTTGAAAAAAAGGTAAAAGTCCAAAGGTGGTTCTTTGATTTGAGGGAAGAGTTTGAAGTTTTGTGAAATATTAGCTTTCCGTCTTGAGAATGGTAAGAATGATTAAAAAAAAAGAATCTTTCCCTGTAAAAACGACATATTTTTTTTGCATTATGCGATGTTTAGAGACTAAACAGATTTCTCAATTAGAGTGTTAGTAATGTTTTGGGTGGTGTACTTCGTGCCATGTGGGTTTTTCTACATACAATAATGCTTTTAAAGGTGAAAAACTAGACTGCCAGAGGGTGTCCCAGAATGCTGCTGCAGGGTCGTTGTGCATTTTTTAGTTATATGTGGTGTTAAAGTCTCATAACAGTCCTTGAGGAAACATGGCTTTACACTGCTTGTCCAATTGTGAAAGCGATATATGCTGGAATTGTAGTCAGTTCTCAACATCAGCTTATCAAACAAAAGCTGTTAAGTATGATTTAATTTTCTTCCCTTCTTCCTTGAACCAAGAGGGATGCCTGATATGAAATTATTCCTGACTGTGCAATTCCGTACCCTATGATTCTTCATTCTAATGATCATATCCCCAGGCAGCTCATCCTCCATTAGTGACACTGATTAACCCCACAGTGTCTGGCTGTTTTCAACGCTTGATGGAGCTCGACAGGCCAGCTGAGAAGGGAGAACTGAGAGGACTTGTTTAAATGCATGAGTTTTATCACAACTTATTGAGGTTTACAGGACTGCAGCTGAATGAGATGTGAAATGAGATTTTCACAGAACAATCGACTGGGCTGCTAATTAGAAGTCATTTGAATTCTTGGCCTCTAATTTGTTCCCTCTTCAGCTGGAAGCAGGAAGGTGCAAGTTACTCAGAAAGCAAAATACAGCAGTGGCAGTGGTAGCTGGGATGTAGTGTCGGCTTTACAGCGTATGGAGAAGTTCATATTTATATTACAATTATCAGTGACCATTAATTGGATGAAGTGGGTATAGAAAATGGATGGATGGTAAATACTGTAATACATAGACCATGTGCAATGTGAAGCGCTTGTATTAAAATATAAAAAATAAAATAAAAAGAAGTATTTTCATATCAATTCGATTTTCTTTGAATCTTTAATCTTGGTTGATTCGCAGAAACACAGATGGAGAATACAAAAACTCCTTTAAAACTTGTGATATATTTTTTTCACTCGGAAGCTTTCCTTTTATCTTCCCTGCAGTGTCTTTCTGTTTCCTTTCAAGGTTAAGTGCACCAGAAATCTTGCAAGACTCTGCGAGTGCCTGTCAGCCCACACTCATAAACACTGGGCTTGCTTGATATAAGGCACTTGTTGTCCACACCTAAAAATGAAAGACATTCCTCTTACTACCTTTTCAAGTTCAAAGAAATCGGTGAGTGGTAGAGGTCTGAGATTGTCACAACTCTGAGGAAAGAGAGTTTCTAAGGCCTGGAGCTTAGGTTTTTCAATCATTAAATCCCTTGCTTGAGAATTGTTGTAAGTAAAAATTTCAGCTTACACAGAAAAAAAGTGGTTGACCAGCTGCAAATGCAATACATTTGAAACGTTATTCAGGATACTAAACGCACAGAAGAATTGTACCTGTATGTCAGCTTATTAAATTACTTACTATAAGCTGTTTGTAACTGTGTTTTGTCAAACAATTGACTCATATTGTATGAAATGTACTAACAGGAAATACATGTTGGGGAATTGAGAGATTGGAAGTGTTGGTGCTCCTCAATGCCTTGGAGAGCTGTCCTGACTTCTTTCATCTCAAATGAGGACTGCTGACAGGTGAGTGTGTGTGAGATTTTTGGCTCTGCTGGGTGTCAGTTAGCTTACTGTATGTAATAGATGTGCTATAACATAGGTATGTCTGTCTTTCATATCTACTTTGTGAGCTACACACAAATATATATATATATATATGTTTGCATGCATGTATGTATGTATGTATGTGTGTGTCTGTAGCGAATCCTTTTAAATAGCCTTAAGAGTGATGGAATGATTAAACTGAACTGAAAGAATCTCACCTTTTATAGGAATGAACTATTATTTATTTTGTAGACATCACATCAATCAGTTGTTCAGATGATTGGCGAAGCAGCTTTAATTATAGATAGATAAACTGCAGCAGAAGCCGAAGATAGACCATGAAATACAAAGACAAAACAAAAGCTGGCTGAAGACGATCACGACAAAGAGAGCAGCTCTTGATAAATGAGAATGAAAAGAATAACTGGCACCAATTTTTTAAATAAGGCCTGAATATCTAACATTATAGGTCATCATATGAAAACAGAGTTCCCCCCCTCTACTGGCTGAGCACTATTAGGACTGAAGCGTATTACAGCTTTACATTTTGTCCCTGAAAAGCATCCTAATGTCCTTTTGGCTCATCTTATCAACAGTCACATTCTAACATTAGCAGCTGCTACATTGAATGCAGGTCAGCCAGCAATTGCAACCTATATGTTAGAGAATTCACTGGAATGGGGGATACAGAATTAGCTGCTTGGTATGCAGACACACACACTGTACTCAAATTGAGGCATCACGCTGTGATCCCCAGCCCCTAATCCATGTCGTTTGTGGTCACGACTCTGCAGGAAATGTGCTTCGCATAGCAACAAACTGATTAAGGTTTTTGAAACATCTTGGAATTGTATTCCGTCTCACGAACCGATTTTGATCATAACTTAACTCGTTTCTTTTCTCTCAGTTGTTTTATCACAGTCTTAGACTTTTCAAAAATATATTGAAGCAAAAATTCACATGGGGCAAGAAGGCGACAGCCCCACCTGCTGGCAAACTGTAGTTATTGTGGTACTAAATAATTTAAACACAATCCAGGATTAACACCAAAAAAATAATAGTTTTGTGTTGCAATTTTTATCTAGTGCATATATCCCACTTGTTCATAATGATGAAGATTCACAAACTCAGCGTCCTGGGGGGGGGGGTCTCTTTCTTAAAGCTCTGAGGGTAGTCTATGACTGTTCTGTCTAATGTATTTTATTTGAGCTCCTGAGGTGCACAGCATGGGGCCCGACTCAGCCACAAAACATTATGAAAGACATTGTGCACAAATCATTATTTTAAATCATTAAACTGTTTTCTGTCATGACAGGGTTGTTTATAATTGCTACTATTTTACTGCATTTATAATCCCGCTTTCATCTTGAAAGCTTTATAAACATGTGAAGTGTCACATGGCTAAAAGCTGGGAAAGCCTAACCCTGTCTGACCTCACTTCTGTCGCCTCTTCACATCTTTGAAATGTTATACTCCTTTTATTTGCCCAGGGAGGAGCAGGGCTTTGCCTCATTGTTGTGCTACTTTTATTCACACAACACCAAGGGAAAATGGAGACTTGCTCAGTGTTACATAAGGGAATTGTGTGAATTATACAGCTTGAGGCATGATAAAGGTTGTGAGCTGTTTTCCCCTCCAGGTCAAATTAAACTTTTGTCTGGTTGGAGATGGAAAAATTCTAAGAGGCTCTCTACTCCAGTTCCGAATCATACTTTGATCTATGATACAAATAAACAGAAGAATTTAAAAGTATGATGTTCGTAAACATATTATCATTCTAAATAAGAAATTTGTGGTCAAAATGTTCACACTGTGTATTCTATTGTCATTACACACAAACTAGAGACACAGTGAGGACTAAATGAGAAGAAATTTGATGTAATTTTATTTACAGAATTTTTTTTCAATGTTTGCTGAATTAAGTTTTTGCATTAAATTAAATCCAATCTAACTTATCTAAAAGGCCTGAAAAGATGATTATGGATTTGATGTTATTTCTAGGATAGATTTTGTTTTGCTTGGAGTGACATCTTTGTTTCTTTTGTTTTTTGTAAATAATGTTCATGAATGAAGACAACTTATTTTTCAACGGGCCCCAACATTTGAAAAAAATCCCCCCTCTTTTTGCACGCATGCACCACTTGTCACCATGGACTCTGCATCTGCCCTCTTTAAACCCTCTCCTCTCCATCTCTAAAGTAAATCATCAATCTCACTTGTGCGAGATTATGTGTAATTCTGTTGCTGTGCTTTGTTCTTGCTCTCATCCTCTGACCTTTCTCCTTGCTTTCACTGCAGTTTCCTGATCTATTCAGGAGGAAATTAACTATAGTTATTTCTTCACAACTTTAAACAGACCAATCTGTCACACAGCAACTTTGCGCACTCTTTCCCAAGTACAACTGCTGTAGATGTAGGTCTATGTGTTATTTGAACATGCATAAAGCATGTCACACATGTTACTGAAACCAAGCTATGTAACATTTTTGTAGGATTTTGACATATTTGCACCACAGTGCATACAATAAATGCACCTTATTTTCCAGCACTCTGTCACACATTGTTCATGACATTATTACTGTTGGGAATGCCCCGCTGCCCCATAAAGTGATAATAAAGAAAAAGTATCAACATTGTGGTAGGATATTGAATTCCACCATTCATCCATTTTTCAAACCTGCATGATCCAGTGGTCACAGAGAAGGGGGGCTGAAGCACAGGTTCTGAACTCAGTCAATTTCCCATATTTTACTGCCCAGTTAACAATTAAAGGAACTGCTCATTTGCAATGGTAGCAACATTCCCATTACACATAAAAGCAACTATCAAATTCCCTTCAACTAAGAAATTAGTGTAAACTTATAGTATGCAGGTGACCATACGATGTGCCTTTAATTTACCAGTAACCCTTACAAAGGGGCCATGAGCCTCTGTTTAATCCAATCAGGACTTATTGGGCTGAGGCAGAGAGAAAATAAGGAGATTTGAAGGTGCTTTCACTGTGCAATGGATAAGTCAAAGAGGCAGGTCATTAAATACGTGAAAGCTAAGGCTAATAACAATGCTGCCACACAAACAGGCCTTCCAAAATGATCATCTCTGTTTTAATCAATCATCCGTTCTAATTGTGTTGTCAAAGTGTTGACATTTCTATGACCAATACAAACACTGGGGGAAAGATGTCCATAACTCACAAGTTTTAAGATTCTTGCATAAAAAAAAGACATAAATTATAGTAGACATGGGAAGACAAAAATAGTTAATATTTCAAGCAAAATAGATTCAGCTTCAACCAGAGAACTGAGAGGTGTACTGCTAAACCATACAGTATTATGGGAGAATTATAATGAACATAATTTAATGCTTCTCTGAATTCTGTAGTGCTGTGCACAATCTACATGTGCACGAACAGATGATTCAGTATCATGTTAAGATTAATATATGATGCGTGTATGAAAAATGCTCATAGTCTGGAAACAAATACACAGTATAATTTCTTCTTCAGCCGTCTGCACATTCCATCCACCCACTTTCTGTACTCGCTTCGTCTTATCCAGGATAGAGGGAAACTGGGGTCAGTTCTGCTCCTTTAGAATTCTGTTGCTGATGTTTTTACATATGTCAAACCTTAAGTAATAAGTCTAATGAAATATAAATGAAGAGTCAAAGTAAATCCTAAAATACTCCTGAGTGTACACCCAATCAAGTTATTTTGTTGCCTAAACCTAAGAGTGGCTCAAAAACGAAAATCACAACCCCCATTTCTAAAGTTGGGATGCTGTGTAAAATGTAAATAAAAACAGAATGTTGACACCAAATTCAATATTAGCTCATATTTCCATCTTTTATTGATTTGTGAGTTTTGCAAATCACTGCATTCTGATTCGTCATTAATATTTTAAACAGTGTCCCAACTTTTTTAATAAACCTACTATAACATTTGACAAACGTTTAAAATAGGTTCTTAGCTGGATTTCCTGTGCAGTCAACTTGAAGGTTAATTCAAAGGTAAAGTTGCATCTAGCAGGATGAAATGCAGATTGTAACGATCCAATTTACTGTTGCATGTTTCCCTTCCTTCACAAGCATATAGAAAATACTACAGTTGCCACAAAAAAGCCCAAAAAATTAAAAGCCCCCTTCAAAACTAGTGTATGGTTTTTCCCGTATGTGCTATTTTAATAACATACCACAGCAACCTAGCTGAGGGTTGAAGAGAAAGAGCCATAATGTGAAATGAATGAATTACCAATTTCAAAATAATAAAAATTCAGTTATTTTTTTTTCATTTGTATTTTACATTTATGCCAATAAAATGCTCATAATCTTACACTATATCAAATTGGCTATCAATAAAACAAAAAAAATTCAATATTTTCAAGTTCTAATGACTTGATTACATTTTAGTCATTCGCTGGCAACTGATGATTCACCTGCAAATGAAAACAAGGAGTTATGACACAATAAAGGACTGTCAATGTGAAATTTCACAAGTGTTAACTTACAGCAATCTGACTGAAATACCACAACATTTTTACTGAATGCAGTACAAAGATGTTTTACTGCCTGCATTCTTGCTCACTGTTCCCCTTTCTGTCAAGTCCCAGAGGTTCCACTTTGCACATATTGCACCATTTATCTTCATTATACTGGCACGCTGTGACTACTGCCTCAAACCAACTTATCTTTATTCCCTATTTTTTCACCACTCCCTACAACAACAAAAAGAAAAAAAAATTGGCAATTTAATTTCATTCTACACTTTTTTCCAGCACAACTCAACTCTGAAATCAACTCTGAAATGACAAAGCAATGTATTTTACATTGGTAAATCCTGTAATTACACATCTATTAAATGGAGAGATTCTAAAAAAATCAAACAGTCTCTAAAGCAAATTTTTAACCCAATATTAAAAAAAATGCAATTGCAGAATGAAGAACAAAAGATTTTCTTTTGTCTGCTTCTCAAATCAACTGAAATGAAAAGTATCGTTGACAATCTGTCATCACTAGATTAATGAAATACCAAAAAAAAAAAAAAAGAGATAAAAAGATAAGCTGGACAGGCCTGCTGAGCAGTGATCTAGTAAAGAAGTATTGTTCTGTTGTCTGGGTTGTTATTATGGAGGTGGTGAAGGAAATGGATCGGACACAATCATGAGTGGGAGGACAAGAGGATCTTTCCTTTCTTTTTTTTTTTTTTTCAAGTGCATCTTACTCTTCTCTGGCCATTGCAATAATACTCTGTAATTTGTGTTTATAAAGAAAACGTTTACACTACTGGGATAGATATGATAGGACTTTCCTCAAATGTATCTTATCAAAATACGTAACCATAGTTTTCCTTTGCTGTGAATATCATGGGGAACATTTAGACGGCACATCCCTGCTTCATCATGACTTGCCAAAAACTGCCAGTGTTGCAGCTCTGACACAACAGTTTCAGTGAGAAAGTACAAACTCATAAACGTCTGGGTATGGAGGAAAACAACCCCTGCCTCCTCAGCATTTAATCATCACTATAGAGCTGGAACCAGAATGGTTTCATTTCTGTCCTGCTGTTAAGCTGATTGTTTACAGCCTGGCACACTAAACTAGAACCCTCATTGTTCAGGTGCAGGAACTCACCTAAGGAGTGAGCACATGCCAGTTCACTGGGTGAGCTTGTTACCTTGGCACATGAAACTGTAATAAAAATCCATCTGTTGGAGGACTGATGGCGAGCCAATCCACTAAAACTGAAGCTTGCTCTCAGAATGTGAGTTTGTGTTGTTTTGAAAGTGTGGCAGTTGCGTGCATCTCTTTGAACACTTGGGAACATCCAAAGTTTGTCTTCTCTTTTCAAATGTTTTCATAGAATTATATGTATGCTATTCAAGCTTATACGCATTGAGTGCAAATGTGTTGCATCAGTGCTAAGCAAAAAGATGTTTTTGGGAAGACTTCATCCACAACCAACAATACACATTGAACATTTAATACGAGTCAGCGAGTATAAAGTTAAAATCCAAACCGTCTTTGCATGCCTTCCAGTTCTATCCTTGAAGGACACACCAGCAACAAGTCAGCAATTACCTCCTTTCCTTTTGAAGGTGATGGAAATGTACGGTATAATTAAGTTGTCATGACAACACGGCATTGAAGAATGAAATTTAGTGGGTGTTCACACAAATACATACAAAGCTGAATCTGCATAATGCACCTACATTTTGCTGTTTCTTTTGGAATGCTGATGAACATGAGTCTCACCACACAGCAACCTGCTGTAGAAATCTGGACACTACAAATCACAATCAGACAAATTAAGAAGTGCATCACTCAAGTGGCTGAGGACATGTGCTCCATGTTACAAACTTTGTTTCTTCTCTGGATCAACTCCTGTGTGTTTTGGCAATAAAAAGTGTTGTCACAACACTTGGTCCGACTTGGCTGAGGTCTGTTGTGGATGAATGAGTTTGGATGTGTGATCTGGGCGAGCGCATGTTCTCATGATTTAAAGCTAGTGATTCAGATGTGGACATGGCTGTAATGAACTGTACAAACAGCAAATGTATGGAAACAGTGTCACGATTCAATATGTCAGTGTGGTCAAATGTTCACAAAATACGTACATTTCAGGGGTGCAGTCTGATTTGCTTTGTTTGCTAGCTGAATGGAACAAGAAACATCACCACTGGGGAATCTCACCTTGCTAATACTTGCTAAAAGACTTGCATACAAGTATAGACCCCATCTAAAAAAAGTTGGAAAGCTGTGTAAAATATAACATAACATAACATAACATAAATGTAATGATTTGTAATTCTCACAAACCAACATTCATTTCACAGTAGAACAAAAAATATTTATTGTTGAAAGTGAGATGCTTTACTATTTCATGAAAAACATCTAAAAAAAAATTTAAAAAAAAAAAAGTTATGCAACGATTCGCTGTTTTCTCTGGACCAAAGCTCTTTTAAAATATTATATTTAAATGCTATACATTTGAACTGTGTAAAATTTTGTTCCTGATAGAACGCTCAACCACCAAAGACATTAAAACCAACTGTGTCATTACTGGTTCTTTTTTCCCCCACCAGAAGATTTTTGATATGTTGGGCCACACTCAGCCTGGTTTGTTTCTATTACCTGGTTTGGAGTGAATAAACTAAGCTGAATAGTGTTGTCAGAAGGTGTCTTTTGAACATCACTGAATTTTATACCTCACTGAATTTCTTTCTCACAAGCTAAATGGCTTTAAGACGATTGTGTGAGGTAAACACATTTCAGTAAACCAAAAACAGTTCTGTCAAAAGACAGAACTTTGTCAGCAATCCTTTGATGGTGCATTTTGAGCAGTACAAATACAATAACTCAATAACTTTAAATTCCATAAAATGGGTTAAGATGATGAGTTAATGGAAAGTTGAGACAGTCCTGGGGCCTACAATGCTTGGCTCTATTTAACATCTGCTTACTTTTGCTTTTGCGTGGCCGTTTCAAACACTGGCCACTTGGCTGGCAGGTAGAAAGGTGAAGTGTACTGATGAAAATTGGTAGAAGATTAAAAAGCAGTTGAGTGCAATCTGCACCTACTGTGCTGAAATGCCACAGGCTGCTGAGTGAGAGCACAGACGATTGCATCACCCCCTGTGCAAAGAGCTTGCTCTAATGAAGGTGTATTGACACTGCATGCTTTAATCGCAGAATTGATCATGCTTGTCCAGTTTCTCAATGACTAGGAAGCATCGTGAGTCCACAGAAGTAGCATTTCAGTGATTACAAAAGCGCAGACTGCCGAGTCATTTGCTTTTAAAGAGCAGTTATTATGAAGAGCAAATCAAAAGATTATTTTTGACTTGCCACAACTTATTCCACTGCCACAAAGTTCCAGTTAAAAAAAAAAAAAGGATTATTTCATTTGAAATAACCAATCTTAAAAATTTACACAAGTAGTCTCATTTACATGCACAATGCATTTATCACCACGAGAGGCCTGATCTATTTTTATACTTTCCATGTTTCTGTCAAGCCACATTAGTTTCAAGAAGAAAGCAGGGAATGGAAATGTAGTTAATGTGCCGCACCTGCTGCTGCCAGGGCGCCAGTTGACATCTTCGCTTCTCAGCAGCATCGAGTTAAAATTGTATAAAAATTGAACAGCAAAGATTTGCTGGAGCGCAAAGCCATATCCAGTGAACCAGGAAATGGTGGTGAGGTTCTTGCCATCATAAATTTTTTTCCTGAACAGCAAGTGGGATGACAAGTAGAGACAGAGGAGACAGAATGGCAAATAATGTGCCTGACTGGTGATGAATTCTGTGGAGTGTGAAAACACTTTCCCTCCACTGAAAACTAGTGTCATGGTGTAATGTTTGTGAAGGGTTTTGTCTAGGAAAAAAAGACATTGGTGCTACAAAAAGACACTTTTCATTTCAGTGGTTTGGCAGCTTTAAGGACATATGATTTAACCACATAACAATTTCTGCGTTTCATTTTCACTTCTGAGCATCCTGCAGTTCTCTTTTTCACTTGACCCCAAGAGGTATGCTTTACTCTGACTGTAAGATGAGTGTTAGGGTAAGAGATAACTTAAATGTACATGCCATGAAGTTAAATACCCAAGGTTTGTTTAAAGGACGCAAGCTGTCTGAATATATATATTTTATATTATATATATATATATATACCGTATATTTTTTTTAAATGTGCATGTTAGCATCTGCTCCCCTATTTGAAACCTTCATTTTGCCCATTAAGGGTACTCTTATACTGCTTGGAGCTTTCTTTAATATTCATGAGGTGCTTACCAGTGTAATCTTTACATGGTGATGAGCCAAATGACATCCAGTCACACACTGTTGATTCCTCAACCTTTTCTACAATTAGCCACTGTGCTAGTATAAGTTAATGTGTTATTAAGACGAATGACCACGTTGTTTTGCCCACATTGATCTGTTGTCAGCATTGCTTCCATCCTAATAAAAGCAATATCATCCAAGATAGAAGCAGCAGATGTGGGTCACGTAAATCAAATGTTAAATGTCACTGTTGTTTCTGTTTGTGGGACCTGAAATCCTGAGCACTCCAGAAAGATTTTCACTTCTGGATTACTTTACAGTTTTCTGCATCCATCTTTCAGTCTATCCTGACTAATCTTCCATTTCTGAAAGGTGGACGCTGCTGTGCTCTTGGGGACTCTTGTGTCCTCCACTGGAAAGTTCCCATGACACAATCCACTCTTGCACACGAATAGTTCTCATGACTCTGCTTTTACTTTTACACAACATCATTCTTGGGACCTTAAATAGACGTGTGCACTTTTTTCATTATGTTAATTGGGACCTGACAGACTTGAATCAAGTTGTAGAGGCTTCCCAAAGGCCGGTGGCTGAAGAAATATGCACTACAGAAAGTGTCATTCAAAAAGGGATTCTGCTTTGTCATTGTGAACTACTATGTGCAGTCTCATGAGAAAAAATAATCCAAAAATAATAGTTTTGCTCACCTCCCATTTCAGTTACCGATAACCACTCACCTGTTTTGTGACGGTCATTCTTCTCTCTGTATATGCACCGTCTGTTTTTCTTTGCCAGATCATTGCCCCACACCGTTTGTCTCCCGTGCCATTCGGTCTGTCCCGTTATTTTGAAGGTTTATTTTTTTGTGGGTTTCTCAATGAGTTCCTACCCTGCAGCACTTTTACTTTTGTACTGTGAGTCAGTCATTACAAAAATCTTTTTGTTTTTCATTTGGCTACCGAATATGTATCCCTGTGTTTGTGTCCTTTTACCACCTATAGTCACAATTTTAGGCATTTATTTGAAAAAGAAAGTTTTTTTTAAGAAAGTGTTTTTTTTAATATAGATAAGTATGGAATTTTTTCCAAGTTATAGATAACTAATCAATCTGGACTTGAACCGCAGATTCTTAGCTATAATTTGAGACAATTTACTGTACAGCCAAATTGGTGGAAGGTTTGAGGAATTATAGCTTCTTGATACAAGGGACCCTGATTTTCATGCAAGTATGCCCATTGTCACCAAAAGAGAAGCCCTATATCAAGTTTTGCATTTGCATGTTGTCTACATTTAATAAATCCAACCAAAACAATAAACTAGCCATAGCCTACTGAGAGCAAATTTTGCAGACTGCACAAATGTGCTCATAGTGAAGGATGTGCTCCTCCGCTATCTAAGGATAGAAGGTAATAGGTGTAGCCAAATGTATCAAAGAGAACTCAATAAATAAATAATGGATGTCATGAAGCTTCTTTGGAGACTGTAGGCTTTTGAAACACTCCCAGTTTGCTCCCTTCATTTTACATTTAACTGGCCCTATGCTGAAAACCATTATGTCTCACACACATTTGTTTACCTCCTCTCTGGCGGGGGCTGTCTGAAGCAGTTAGTGCTGGGGAGGTGCTCATCTCAGAGCAACTAGCCAGGTCTTGTGTCCTTCTTAGGGGCTCAAGTCTGCATACGTCAGCTTCAATTTCCCCTCAGTTCTCCAGGGTTGAGATCTCATGGCCACCCACAATGAATAAAAGTCAAGAGGAAATGATAAACTACAGGCAAATCCTTTTCTTATCTTGCTTCTACTAACAGACGGCAAAAGGTCCCTTGGTATTAAATACATCATTAAAGTTGAAGTAAACAAAGTGATTTTGTGCTCTCATATGACTTAAACTCAAATCCTGTGAGTTGGAGTGATCAAAATTACAGTATGTTTTAATTGTTTTGATTGTAGAAAATAATCCCCCCACCCCCCCCTGAAAATCTAAAATGCAAGCTGTAAGCTCCACATGTAAGGCTTTCCACAAATGGATCAAAGTTAGCAGGATAAATTGCTCCCTTGCTTTTGAGTATAACTGATTGCAAACTCAAGCAAAACAAATGGATATGCATGTGTGACATCAATGTGAAGGAACTTTACCTTACTTATAAAAAACAAATAGATACACTGGCATATTTTAGCTCCAAATGGCAACAATGTTTAAGTTTTGGGTGTGTGGTTCTTGGCAGGTGTGATATGTGAATTTGGACATTGAGCCACAGTTAGATTGACAAAGGACTGTCTGGGGCAAATTATTTCTTGGAGCCTGCTGCATTTTGACAAGGTTTTCCCCAGTGTAATAATTAAATAAACAGTTAAACAATTAAAAGCAGTCATGTCATGTAGGTTGTGTTGTGGCATGGTGAAGGGAGGAGGACCCAGATGCAGATATTTCCAAAATAAAATTTGATTTATTTCAAAGAAACAACAAAAAGCACAGCTGAGCCGGAATACAAAAACCTAAACTATGAAAAAACTTGAATAAAACAAAAACCTGACCATGACTGTGGAAAAACAAAAGGACAAACCTGACTTGACATGAATTGGCTGTGACATCATCAGTCAGGGCCGGTTTTTGCTATGGGCAATGTGGGCGACCGCCCAGGGCGCACTCAATGTGGGGGCGTATGAGCGCCCTAAAAAAAAAAACAAAAAAAAAAAAAAAAAAAAAAACTTGCCAGTTGTCTAGACAACCGCTCATTTCCATGTCACATTAGTGGAGTGGGCGCTGGGGCGCCCTAATTGTCACGTCAACTTGCTGCTGAGAGTCAGACAGGTTGTGTGTGTCAGAAGAGGCAAGGGGGAGGGGGGCGGGGGATAGACTGATCCCAGGCCACACAACACAAACTGCTTCCAATCCAAATAAACTGTATTTCATTCTTAAAATTAACATAGACCCATATACCTTCATGTAATTAATTGGGTTATGTGAAAAATGTAAAAAAAAAAAAAAAAGAAAAAAAGTCATCTATGTCAATTTGTTTACGTCACGTGACTCCGGTTGATTGACGGGTGAACGGACGGTGTTAATGGGAAGGTAATAATGTTGAGTCATCATGGATCATCATCATGGTAAAAGACCAATGAAGGTGCCCTTTTTAGAAAGAGAAGAAAAGAAGAAGAGAAACGGGCAAAAGATAAAGGTATGCAGATTTCTATGAGTGACGTGAGTGACATAGGCTACAGACTATTTATTATCAAATTAAATTTATTTGTAGCACATTTGATGTACAAACAGTTCAAAGTGCTTCACATAAAATAAAAGCATTGCAGCAGGGAGTGGAAGAAGCATTAAAATACATAAAAGAATATAAAGAGAAACAAATAAAATAATTTAAATGAATTTTAAAAACAAGCAACAATCTAGATAAGTTAAAAGATAGCGTGCAGATTTCATGCATAGACACATGAGAAAAGAAATGTTTTTAACCTGGATTTAAAAATGTCTACATTTGGTGAAAGTTTAATCTCCACTGGCAGTTTGTTCCACTTGTTTGCAGCATAACAGCTAAATGCTGCTTCTCCATGTTTAGTCTGGACTCTGGACTGGACCAGCTGACCTGAGTCCTTGGATCTAAGAGCTCTGCTGGGTTTATATTCTCTGAACATATCACAGATGTATTTTGGGCCTAAACCGTTCTGGGATTTGTAAACCATCAGCAGGCTTTTAAAATCTATTCTGTGACTGACTGGAAGCCAGTGTAAAGATTTTAAAACTGCTGTGATGTGTTCAGATCTCTTAGTCCGGGTTAAAACTCCAGCAGCAGCGTTCTGGATGAGCTGCAGATGTTTAATGCTCTTTTTGGGAAGTCCAGTTAAAAGAGCATTACAGTAATCGAGTCTACTGGAGATGAATGCATGGATGAGTTTCTCCTGGTCTTTTTGGGAGAGGAAACCTTTAATTCTGTTGATGTTTCTGAGATGGTAAAAAGCTGCCTTGGTGACAGCTTTGATGTGGCTGCTGAAAGTCAGATCTGAGTCTATCAACACTCCGAGGTTACGAAGTTGGTCAGTGATTGTAAGGTCCCGAGTCTCAAGATATTTACCAATGCTGACCCTCTTCTCTTTGCTACCAAACAGAATGATCTCAGTTTTGTCTTCATTTAATTGTAGAAAATGAACATATTAGCCTCTTGCTAATATGTTGCCATTAGCCACAACTGTATTTGATTTTTAGTTTTGCTGAACTCGAATTAGAATTGAGGCATCGTGTCATGCAACTAATTTCACCCATAGGCAACCTAGTCTTTTTTTTGTTTGCAACACAAGTGCAAATTCACACAGAAGTCCCAACTGTGGATTATTTGTATGAGCTACATGCTGAATTAAATAACTTCTAATATACATTGACATGGCATTTTGTAAGCTATATGTGGTATCTTTTTGTATTTAAGATTATATATAATATAATATGTTGTTGTGTTGGTAGCGGGGGAAGTCTTTTTTTGGGGGGGAGGGGGGGTGGGGACGACAAAGGATGGTTCGCCCACGGCGTAAATCTAGCCAGGTCCGCCTCTGTCATCAGTGACGGTGAGGATCTGGCAATGTGCATGAGAAAACCTGGAGATTAAATACTGATGAGGGTGATTAGTGATGGAGTGCAGCTGAGGGGAGGAACACAGGTGACGTGAGTGAAGCTGATGACCATGACCCAAACTAAAGACTAACCAGTAACTTTTAACAAAACAGACATGACAAGTCCATTTTGGTATTTGTTTTATCACCCATGCAGCTACATATGAAGCAACTATCACCAATGACGGACTTAAAAGCTTTGCTTCAAATTATAAAATATCACATAATTTAAAGCAATTAAAAAAAAAAAAAAAAGTCAAAATGTGCTTTTGCTCAGGACACTTCTGCTAATGACCTCAGTGTATTGTCCCCCAAAAAAAGGTTTTTTTGTAACACCAATAATGTAATCACTACTACAAAAACTGATTGTATTAATCAAAATGAGCATTTCTTTATACCACACTCTAAAAGAATTAACTTTATTATTGTAGTTTTTAAATTACTGAACACTTGATGAGCATTGATGTAAACATTGTTATTTTTGAGGGTTTTTGTTTCTGCACGAAGAAGTGACCGCACATCCATTATTTTTCAAAGGAATAACCATTTAAAATTTCAATGTCTTTTCCTTTATCCTGAGTTTTAAATGGAGGAATGTTTCTGGCAAGCACATGGAGACATAAAAAGTAATGAAATGCCTTACATAAACAACTGCAAACTAAATTATCATTTAGAAAATAAATGTGAAACGTGAAAAAATTACCCAAGCTCACATTAAAATGGATAAATACATCACCTGGGAGCCACAATCTGTAGTATATGCTGCTGAGGAGAGACGAGCCTTTAAAAACCAGGCGCAGAATTGAACTGAGCACCAGGAGCTCATAGAGATCACTCCGCCTCATTGACTAGAGTAGCTGCACCTGCGTCCACACCGCTTCTCCCTCCGCTTGCCTGACCGCATCACCTCCTCCTGCGCAGGCGAAAGAGGAGCAGCGTATCTCTACTTCAGATCCAAATGCATGGCTGCGAGAGCTACTGATCGCCGGCGGGGACATATTGTTGTTTCACCTAATGTGAAAATTTTATAGAACTGCTTGAGATACCGGCTGAGGCAATGGGAGCATTTGGAGTGATTTTAGGAATTTTACAGTACGCAGGACTTTACATTCAACTTAATGCAGCTCTGAAAGACGGATACGTAGAGGTGGATAATCACATCTCTGGAAATGGTAAGTTGTTCTGTGCGTGAGTGGTAGGTCAAGATATTCATATTATCCCATTAAAATCAGCGTGAGCGGTGAGTTTCTGAGAGCATCGCTTGCTCTTGATTTGAGAGTGATTGGGTTTTTTTTTTGTTAGTTGTTTTTTTTTTTTTTTTTTTTTTTTTTTACAGTTGATGCATTTTGTCATAAAGATTTGGTGTGGACTCCTTTTAGCTTCAAATGATGAGTTCAAATGGCTGAAGGTTTGGTGGTTAAGTAAAACTTGAAATTATGCTTTAATGATTTTACCCACATTGGTGGGTATACTTGAGTATATGATATTGCTTTTAATTACTTACAACCCTTCCATAGCCCACATTTTGACTCAACAGAACCCATTCATTGTGACAAACTCAAATGCAGCTAAAACATTTTTTAAACCTCAAACTATTTAATCATACACTCAAACTGCATCTGCTGACTAAAGCCTCTACAAGATTGTTGTGTGACTGATTGTTTCTGCATAAAATCCTGCATCATGAATAACTGATGAAACTCTAATGGATCTTAATGCACCCTTGACCTAAATTCCAGTACAAAAAAAAAAAAAAAGGTTCCCTTGGAAATATTCAGTATCAGAGGAAATATAAGACTAGTTTGAGCTCCAATAAAATCACTATGAAGTAAATATGTGCAGCCTATGCAGTCATGGTTATCATGTGATCTGCACTGTAATTCAGATTAATGGATGTCTCTATAGGTTGATGAGGCATTACCTGATTTTAACACAAGCATTGTGTTGGTCACACTAATACGCATGATACTGCACCAAAACCTGTAGATTCATCTTTCGTTCAATTTTACACAAAACTCATACAAGGCCTAGCTTTGATATTTCAAACAATCACACCAGAGATCTTATTGTTTTAGTTAAGAAATAGACACTTTTGTATGTCTAATAATTTAGTGCTGTGCTTACAGAAACTTTGACATAACTATCCCTAATCTGGGAGGGAATTTAAACTATTGTTCAGTCTCCAGTCTTCCATGGGACTCCTAATGATATATTAATTCATATGATTTACTTTGTTTTTTTTTTGCCTTAATTCAATAGCTTTCTGGGAACCTGAGGAGTAAAGGGAGTAAAATGCTACATTAGCGCCCAATCGAAAGTTAAATTATTCTTCACTATATGGGCCTATCATTTAAAAACACCATTCGGAATTAATGGATGTAAAATTATACCCCACGGACCTGATTGTAAAATTCTAATTTAGCTTTGAGTATGTAATCTTAGTTTAACATGGTTTTGCATTGTTTGATGCTATTTGCCACTACAAATACTACAAAAACACATGTTACGTAAGGTGAGTGATTGACGAGTACACAAACTCTACAAAATAAGGCCATTACCAGTACATTTAATGTAAGAAATGTTGTGTACATGTCAGGCTGAAGATTCATCTATGATAGCAACAGCTGTCCACCTCTTGTTGAAACAGAAACATTGCAATAGTTTGGTACCTTCCTTGGGTTGGTATTTAACATTCTACTTCTTCAGCTATCGACTTCATGATGCCTAACTGTGTTTGCTTTTGTATGCACGTTATGGCCTGGTGAAATATTCGGTAAACTGCTTTGTCGGTCAGCGTCATTTAGCACGTATGAGCTTCCTCACAAGAATAACAGTCTCTAATCATAAAAACTGTGTGTGAAACCTATAGTAAATAGTATTTACCCCTGACCCTATAATAATAGTAACCCTTCTAAATTAATGAACCCCCTGATATACAACAATGATCAGCTAGAACTGCATGAATAGGAGAGGATCTACACTGGTTACAACAGGATGATTCTGACCCACTTCCATCACAGTAAAGCTTACCTCAAACATAAATGCATGTCTATGTTTTCCATAGACACAAACTTCAATTACATAGTTTAAATATTCAAAGAGTATAGTTTCATCTTATTGCACCTCTTGACTGCAATTTCCACTGTTGTATTTTCCTCTCTATTTTTTGTGGTGATCTTATAGCAGCTCAGAGAATTTCATCTGATCTATAAGCTTGCTCATCTGCTCCAGGCATAACATACCTTTAAAATCAAACCAGTCTTTTTGTAATATGTACTCCACATACATATAACTGCAAAACAAATCATCTTAAGTAGTTTTATTGGAAGTAAATATATTCCAGCATGCATGTACAAATAATCATTGGTTCCCGGGGGATGGTCTGTAGCCATTTGCAGCATAAAATTTGATTGTATTAATGATAAATGTGGTTAATATATCTAGTATGCCTGACATGTACACCTATTAGCAGAACTGCCAGTGTATATTCTTTTTTCTTTATAAATGACTTCTGGTTAAGAGGCTAAATCCTCCAAATATTTCCAATAATCGGTAGGTAATGTTATGTTTAAAAACAATAGTCATCCTATCATTAGTTTTAACACTGCAGATTGTTGTGCTATCCACACTCATATTATTGATCATGTCCAGACTCAGACTTTTATGTATAGATTTGAGAAGATGCCATATCCAATCAAGACTGAGTCACTTTGCATGTTTACAGTTTGTTATTGTAACGTCCATCTAGATTTCAGTGGGGCCTGCAAATCAGAGGACAGTGGGTTTGTAGGAATTGAGCTTTAAGGGCAAAGGATTTTGACAGCATTATACAAACAATGGATGGACAGATTGCATAGCTGCATAAAGAAACAATATACAATAGATAAGGATTTGCTATACCATGAATCCATAAGTAACTGTTTACAATTCCACAATTGAGCTCCAGCAAACAGAGTTGTGGCAATCTTTATCGTTTCATAGTCCTCAAGAGATCTTTTTCTTTTTCTTTTTTTCCTTCTAAATCGTGCTTTTTGATAAATTGCCGAATCAGAGGGGAGCTGAGCCTTCATGCAGAGCAGAAGGGCAGTATGCACTCTTCTGGAGAGTGCTTGTTAGATTCAGCTGTGGCTCATTTGTTTCACATAAGTGCACCTGGCCCCTGCACCCCAGTTTCCTCTTGAGTTGAAGTGTTGATGGAATCACCTGCGACAAAAAAAATTAGACATTCTATGTGAGGACAAATGCTCCTCTAAGATGGCTCAGAAGCTTCAACTCACTGTTTGCCACATGTGTAAGGTTATGACTCACCTGTCATATATGCATGGAACTCATGTCTCGGCAGTGAAGACACAGCAGGCAGCTTTATGCATGTGTGGTCTTATTTGACTTTTTGTCCTTGGACCGAACACAAAGTGAACATACAACAAAGTGATGATGATGCCACACATGGTTTCCTCATCTGTTGTGACCCCCACAATTCGAGTAATATTGCTTGCGATGTTAAAGCTCTCTGGAAGTGTTCATCCTGTTATCTATTGTAAGGATACCACTTTCACAGTGTGGGGGCGTGTACCAATTCATTAGGCTTCCAAAGTGTCTGGGATCCTCTGCCAGTCGTCTGCTTGGTGTCCTCTTAATGAGGACGGCCAGCCCAGGCAGTTTTCATTGGCCTTCAATTTAGCAGAGCTCTGACAGTGCAACTCAAGGAGGCAACTGATTATATAGTCATGCTGTCACAGCAGAGGGTGCTGGCGGAGGCCCGGTGGGAAAGACGAGGACGGTAAAAGATTGTTGAAACAAAGCAACCTCACCTCAACAGTATACCGGAGGCACGAGTAAATTTAAGATGCTGTGTCATGAAGGAATGGTTGCTTCCTCTGGTGATGCAGAAATCTGAGGAGACACTTTGTGAGGTAACATTCTATGAAAAGCAATTTATTCTAAAATTGTGTTTTTCAGAATATGTTGGTTACATTGGGATAAGATATTTTGATTAATGGTAGGGATACATCGATTGTGAAAGTTTGTGCTTATACCGATGTTGCATTTGATAATTAGGCTGATACCGATTTGCTTCTTTTCTCAACTTACATGGTCAAATGAGACTGTTGTGCCCAAAGAAATAGTTTAATTTAGATTTTTTTAGTTTAATTGGTCAGTACTTTACAAGAGGATCAGCTCTTTAAATCCATTATGAAAGGGGAGAATAATTAAGCATAATTTGCTCAAAGGGGAAATGAACAGCACTTAAAAATGAAGAGAAAAGGTCCCAGTGAACTTGCTATATTTCCATTACTCTGTTCCACAGATAGTGTCGTTTTGACCCACATGCAGAATCACTCAGAGAACCAGTAGATTTAAATGTTTTATTTACAGTGAAAAAACAGGACAGTTTATGACGGTGAGGTACAACCAGCCTTCCGATTAGTCTGAGGGAGGGAAGCAGACTGATTAGAGGTATGTAGTTGGATCTTAGCAGAGAACTGATTGAATACACTTACATGGATTGTTGAAGGGGGGAAACATGGACCGGGTAAAGGATTTGATGCAGAGGGTCTGCAGGTAGTTCCCTTGGAGATCCAGGAAGGGTGAGAGTGAGATCCGGGAGGATAGGTATTACAGGAGAAGTCGCGCTGGAGAGTGGGCAGGTAGGTGAAGGAGATTGAAGACGGCTGTACACAAGTTAGGTCTTTCCAGGAGGATCGAGGACGAACTGGGCTCTCTGGTCGTCTGGAGGCAAAAACAGAATCCACATGAAAAAGTTCACAAAAAGGCACCAAAGATTCACAAGAAGGCAGATAGTTATTTAAACACTTAATTCACATTCAGGCTGGAAGTACCATCAGGGTCAATCATCCAGCGACGAGAGGTGATCCTTCTTCTCCTTATAAGCACCAGCCAACTTGATGTCAGATTGGCCCCAGGTGTGCAACGACCCAGAACTGGCCAGCTCTCCAGCATAGATCCTCTCTGCAGCCGGAACACTCACTCTCACAAAACACAAACACCAAAACCTAACATGGAGTTTAAGTGATTCACCAGCATGTCAACATGATGCCTCTCCATATGTGTTCCTATATCAATATGTCCACCTCCAATGTCTCCCTCTTGTTCATATGGTTACAAACACATGTAAGTAAGAAGGAGAGGATGGCAGGCTCTAATTCATGGACATCACTAGTTCATAAGGCATGTATTCTATAGTCTTTGCACTTTTTAACTTTTCTTCCACTCAGGATTACTTTAGTTTCTCCCGCGCTCTTAATCACAGATGGTTATGGTTTGGAGTTAAAGTACATGCTTAACGTTAGAACTAATGCACATGGTTAGTTTACAAAAACACATGGTTACAGTTACAAATATCTACAATCTTATGGCTTACTCATTTTACAAGTCACAGCCATCGATTCCCGTCATGTCACATGAATGCTACCCGACAGAAAAGGATGGCCAAGGTATATGTTGCATTGTCCCATTTTATAACCATAGATTGCCACAATACTACATTTTGGACATGTCAGACTCGACTGACATTAGTAATGAGGTCCTGGTTGTATAAGCTCCCGTAGATTCCGTTCATTGAAATTAAATTACATTAAATTAAATTAAAAAAATACTTTATTCATCCCAAAGGGAAATTATATTTAAAAAATATATATTAAACATTGTATGTGAATACTACATTGTGTTTATATAATACTTGAACCCCCAATACCACTAAGACTAAAGTGAGAAACAGTGTGATCTTCAATTCAGCTTCTAATTTAGTTCTTTTAAACTCTGCAGATGGTACCCATTGTGCCAAGCTGACTACTACTGCACTCAGTCACCCAACTCAAGAAAAACACAAGCACCATTACATGAAAGTTCTCAAGGACAACATAGTTGAACTGAGCATATCGTCTTTCAGTGCAGGGTAGTCCAGATGGAGTACAGTGTGCAAGCTGGAAAATGCCTCTGAGCACTGGTATGTGTTGTCAACAACACGTGCTACATCATGTTGCCACATACTGGGAGGAAAAGCAGAAATAGATTCTTAGTCCCATGTCCCAAGGGCTATGAAAAATTCACTCCACAGGCCCAAAGTATCGGTGGCAACAGGCAGGCAGCTGCTTGCTTGATTACCGGGCTCCATTCTTATTTCATTATTTTTACCTTCCACCTTGAATTCTGGCTGAAGGTTTTGTAGCGAATGATTATTTCCCCAAGGAGACTCCTGTCTGTATGCCCTTCTGCTGATTCTGAACCAAATACAGTATTATTGTCTCCCTGGTAAATTCCCAGATTAGATATTTGTGTTTATTAGTGTTTTCTTCACTAACTGTCACTTGTTCTTGTTCATGAACTTTGCTGTAGAAAAATCTCTCTGCACATTAATTCTTAGTGACATATAGTCACTTAGTCATATAATATTTAACTCATCTGTGATTGTTATTTATTTTGACAGCTAAATAATATCTTATTCGTGACACTAATGAAAACAGCTGCCCTCGAGTACTTAAAGCATGTTTCTTAATTGTGATGCTTCTCACATTTGCAGATCTCAAATAACTCTCATTATTTTGTTGCATACAGTATTAAAGCTTTTTAACATCAAGACGAATATCACCAGCAGGGCTCCTTATTGCGGCAGCTTCCTGTTGTTTCATCCACCATTCCCTCTGGGCCTCCTGGATTATTAAACCCATTAATCAAATTAGTGAAATACCTTCTCCCAGAGTGGTTCTGTTCTTAGGTTATTTACATTCACCTTGGTGGAACTTATGGTGTTAAACTGGATTTTTATGTCTTGGTATTAACATTTTTGTTTCGAAATGAATCATTTCTTTGGTGCCCTGTGGATGTGACTCCAGTGGAGGCATTAAGTTAATGAACCCTTTTTTACTACCTGTCCCCTTTAGGAATCACCTTTTCATGGTGAAAAATGTTTGCACTTAACGTAGAGGAGGATTTCTACAGTACTTCCACCTAGCAGGGCTTCAGTCTAAATACAGCTATGCAGGAAGAGACTGAGACGTAAAAGCAGCCCTAGGGTTTAACTAAGAGCAGCCATAAAACCACTGTTGTCTTTGGGTGAGTTGTCTCAATACTCAAAGCCTGTTGCGGATCTACATATCACTTTAAAAAATGTCTTTTTAGGGTGATTACTCTAGTCAGCCACATCAGCACATCATATACTCATCTTAGCACGGTTAAGTGCATGTTAAGTGTAGCCAGTGAAAGGTCTGGACTGACAGAACCTGGACTCTTCTACTTTGAAGCTGTACTGTTGTAAAATATGCTATATATATATATATATATGATTTAGCATTTTCTAGCTGAAATACGCCATGTCTTGTGCCAGCACCGCTTCACATGGTGCAGCTTTATGAAGTAGATTTTGATTTTATGTATATTTGTGAGACCAGGCTGCTGGTCAGTGCTACATTTGTACCTCATCCTCACTGTGTTGTTTGCTTCTAATGGATAACCAAATAAAGTGTTTGAGTTATCTTTGGAATTCTTTCTTTTCTTTCTGATAACCTCATCATCCCAAATTGTAGCCTTTTCATGTGCAGGCTTAAGCCTGATTTATGGTCGGAAACCAGGTCGTCTGCGTGTGTCGCAGTTAACGCAGACATGCCCCCGCCCCCTACGCAAACACTACGCAGACACTCTGGTGCACCTCCTCAAAATTGTAACTCACCGCAGACAGTGCCGCAGACATCGCCGCAGGGAGGAGAGAAAGGAGGCCTCTGATTGGTCAACTCTACATCCGCTCTACACTATGCGTATTTCCGGTTTGCTAACCGGCTGACGCTAACCGTGACGATTCTTTCGCCTCTCTGCCAGCTCCAGTTGTAGCAATATTTCTTCTATTTCTAGATCGATCAGCTGCATCTCAAAGTGCGCATTCGTCCAGTCGCCATTGTTGTTGAATGACCTCCGTAACCGTAACACCCACAATCCTAGCTTGTTCGTGATTGTCCCTCTTGCGTTGTGGCGTGGGATTAACATAGCGCAGACAGCGCTTCAAGGCATAAATCAAAAATAACTGCGTCGTGTCTGCGACAAGCTCACTGCGACACACTGCTGCGAAGTATACACGAGCCTTTAAACACAGCAACTGTCTCCTGCTTCAGCTTACTTGTGCCTGTTGTACCTCTGGTCCTCCATGCTGCTGTCAGGGTTACCATTATTGATCTTTCAGTTGTTTTGGTGTGGTATTTATTGAGCATTTAAGCCTAATGAACAACTTGAGAGGTGAAATCAGACTGGGTGTAGCTTCGAAGTCAAAAAGCTCCATTCTTTTCTCAGACTATTAAATATGTGTTCTCCTTTAAATACTGCTCTGATGCTGCATACCCCAAATTTAAATGGTCGACTTCGAATGTACTCAATAAATACACTTTTAACTCCTGTTATAGTAGGATTTGCTTAAAATTACAGCGCCCATCTGTTGTAGGTAATGATTTACCCATTAAATCGTGGAAACACTATATCCATTTGTGGTCTCATAGTTATGGAGCTTGGGGGAAATGTTGAGAGATGGACTTGCACATTTTGTTTTGGTTTATTTATGTGATGCGCAGACAGTAGGTTGAGTGCAGAATAACATCAGCCTGATCCTTTAATGGGTTGACAATGAAAAAGCTCAAGCGGCTCAAGCTTGACACAGGCACACATGCGTGAGTAAGGAAAGATATGGGTGTCATGCTTGCTTCTCATCCATGCTAATAAGACCGCTGTAATTTAGTCATCCTTAAAACAGCTCAAGCTCTCTCCTCAGCAGAGAGGGAGAGACAGAAAGAATCGATGGCGCCCGGGGGTGGATCTATGCCTCCCATTTTGCCTGGGAGGCATAGACTGGGGACTGAAGTGAGAAATTAACATAAAAGAGTGGGGTCTTTTGGCTTTGGTACAATTTGTTTCCATGTGTATATTTATACTGTCTGCTGCCTTGTTTCCTTTCATTATTTTCTCTTCGTCTTTAATGAGTCTATGGTGGACAGCAAGAAACTGATGTCTCACTTCTATCATTGCTCTCTGAGCTATAAAGTAAAGAATACTAAAGAGGACCATTTTAAAAATGCATGTACTGTACATGCAGCTTCAAACGAAGGTCCCTTGCCCCTGCTTGAAGATAACTGACGGTACTGCCTTTATGAAAATCTATACTTAGACAAGGCCGCGCCAAGCAAACTCATTCTTTGCCAGCTCTATAGCATTATAAATGAGCGAGCCAGTGTGCTCAAGATTTCCCTGGAAGTCAATATTCTTTTCAGAACTATGTGTTTTTCATCTTTTTTTCAGCCAAGGCTCTGAAAATTTGCCAATGGAGTCAGCTTTTGTGTTGATTTAGCATTCTACCAAGGTTACAGGATTGATTTCTGGAGATGCCGCTGTGATTAAAGTCGGGAAACAGTTGGATGTCTGCTGAGCAGGCTTGTTACATTTAGGCCCTGACGTGCGCACAGCACACACCAGCAGACTGTCTGTTCGTCAACAATTCAAGTTTCACAGGCAGGTTGAAGGGGGAGGCCTGTAAAGCAAACGGAAAGGCAATTTGATAACTGTCGGAAGGATTCTCAAACCCTGTTGGGGGATTTGAGTTTTAGGAAAGCATCAGACTACATCCAGGTTATGAGCTCACATGCAAGCCAAGCACACATCTAAGACCTTTATCATTATCACCACAGTGTGTAAGTGTCAGGAGCCACCAAGACGTCACCTGGTGCTTTGTAAATTGTCGGTAGGCTGTAAGGCCTTTAGTTTGGTATTTGGCTGTCTCCATTTTGGTCATCTTGGAGCCGGAGGTAACAATACTCCAACAAGAGGGTGGAGCTGGAGAAGAGGGCTACATGATACCTGTTGTAGCGATATTTGGCATTTATACATGTATCAAATATAAGGATTTATCAGAAGTTCTCACTGTCTCAATAAACCTTAAACCTCGAATGTAGGGCACCACCTTCGAATGAAGGAAAAACACAAAATCTTACGATCCTGGTATGTTCAATTAATGTTTCAATTAATAATCAGTCTCATATCTCGCTACTTTTGTGAATTCTCGTTTGGTTGGACAGATATTACGTAAAGAAAGCATACAACACAACCTGTGATTATACATATATATAGATATATGAACTATTTATTAAAATGATATGACCAAAGACATGAACCTTAAACAAACAGGAGATGCATTGAATATGGGTGATTATATACAACACTTAGTGAATGGAAAATAAAATGTGGGGAAGGGAGAGATACTGGATTTATTCAAATAGTTTAGGTTGGCTTACTATTTGAAGCTAAAGACTGACATCTTGGATTCATTTATCATTCTAATTGTGAAAGTCTCGAGACATCCATCTAACCCACTCTAAGATGAAAAACGGGTCGGCCTTACTTTACTGAAGCCCTTAGTCAGCTCGGAACACAGCAGGTAGTAGCCACGCAGTCCGAGTGGATTTCTTCTGGGTTCCGCTCTCAGGGCCTGGTTGTGGCTGATTTCAGCGGACTCTCTTGGACTTTTCAGCAGTTGCCTGGTCGCTTCTTTTCACAGAAGATTAACAAAAGGTTGCTTGGAGTTGGCTTTCTTGGTAGGAAAAACTGTGATGGTGTGCAACAGCGGAGGTTAAAACGTGCGACGTAAAAGGACATGGATGACGAACAAAACACAGAAAGTGTGTATCTTTAGACTACTTCATTCTGTTTCTATCTTTGTTTGGGTCTTTCTTTCTCGTCTTTCTTTGAGTTCTTGCCATCTTCTTCCTCCCTCCTGTCGTCTTCTGCACCGCTCATCCTCTCCGCATCATTCTATTGTCTTTCCGCTCTCTCCTGAGACTCTGGAAAACTGAAAACTCCCAAAACTCTTGTGCACTCTCAAAATCTCCAAATCTCTTCTAATCTCCTCCAAATCTTATTTTGGGTTCGCGGGTTCCCTGCTTTGACTCGCGGAGGCGGGGCATGATGTAGGCTTACACTACTCTTTCAGCCAATGATATGCCTGAACTGGGGTGACGTCTGCCTGGGTGTCTGTGTAAGGAGATCTGTTTTCAACATTTATATGGGGATTCCTGGATAAAACAAAGAAACTCTTATTTCTCCATTACTCCCGTCTCATAGAACATTTGTCTCGATGATTCTGAAAACACCACGACTTGTTAAGATATGCAGATTAAAGACATAACATAGACTTGTGATATAAAGACATCAAATAACACAACATGATACAGATGATTATGAGTCTCAAAATTCAGATGAATATCTGTAAAGTCGTGACATATGAATAGCGAACCACACAATGTTAATTTTCTGTGTTAACAATGGAGATACCAAACAATAACAAATAGATACCGACGGGACATCGTTAGAAGTTGTATTGTTGCATATATCTTGTCCAGTTTACTGACTCCGTCTGGATTTAACTATTCAACACTACAGACCACAAGGGGGCAATGTGGTTCCATAGGCGGGTTGGTCATTTTTCAACAAGATCAGTTCTCCGTCAATATTTAAGCCAGAATCGTACAAATTGTCTCTATATGCATCTTGTGACTTTGCTGGGAACCTGAAAGAACTTGTACAAAGTTATCAAACACATTTAATACAGTTTTAAGATTCGGCTGAAATGTTGTTTCAGTGAATGTTGGTGAAAGTAATTTCAGTTTTATTTAGCCATCTGGTCCCCTTATCTGGGGGGAATGTCAACTTCGATTTATTGGTCCAGATAAGGTAGGTAAGTCTCCAAAAAGGGTTCTTTGTTCAATTGAGTTTATGGCAAGTGTATGTTGCTAATTCCACTCCCAAAAGCTTTCAAAGGGCCGAAGGTCATTGTAAATTAGGCAGTTTTCTGCCTCTCTCCTTTGTGAAAAAAATGAAGATCTGGGTTTTACCCATAAAACATCCCCCACAGGAATGCTGGTATCTTCAGAGGCTGAAGGCCTCTTAATCCAGCACTGGAACTGCTACACTTTTACAAAATACAAAAATGCCTATACTTAAGGCCTATTATCGTTTTGATGATAGTTGTTTTCAAAATGACCACCAGCTCACTGATCAGAGGTAGTAACTTTAGCTAACGAACAAAGCTAACAATATTGAGATAACTGTTATTCTTGAAGAAATCAATGTGTAAACACTATAGCTGATTATGACTCATTTAATCAGCAAGGAACATACAGTACAAGTTAGAATCCAATATATATGCCTCTGGTGGCAACAGTTAATGTGTAATAAGCAGAGCTTGAAAAACAAATAATGACTTTGTTTGCCATGTGATGCTTATGGTTTGATTGCAGAAATATTTACTGTGCAAGGTTTGAACAACACTAAGTTACAGTTAGAGAGTTGAAGGGTTTCTATATCTGAAAAAATATGTTTAGGTTTGTTGTGGAAATTGTAAAAAGAAAAGATGATGGTTTGATTGAAAAATTGTTTTTCAAATCCCTGCTCAGTTCTATAAGGCAACACTTTGTTTGGGAGTGACACCAGACTCTTGTATGACTGAGAATTGTGAATGTATGCATATCCTTGGTTTCTACTAGTTCACCATGGCAACATTTTATTATGGACACTGTGATGCATACACCTGTCAAAAAAACACAGCTAATAACATGAACAATCAAAAAGAATGAATCGATATCACTGTTTCCTGGCATTCCCAAAGAAATGTCTCATCTGTTTAGGTACATGCCAGGACAATGTACTTTCTGTTCAACATCTTTAAAAGTCTTCAGACCTTTGTGCAAAGGTAATTTTCCTTTCTATGGGCTGTGGTCATTGTCAACCACACTATTGCTTTGGGAAACCAGAATTTTTTTAATTTTTTTATTTGATTTAAAAAAAAATGTGTGTCAAAATATACATGATTACCAGCTGATTACCATAATAATATCAGTTTCTGTCTTTACTGCACAGAGTGCGGCATTCCTTGAAATGGGTAGCTTTCTGCATTCTGCTGTGGCTTTGTTGCATAGTATGTAGGCTAACGTCATAAAATTGTCGTCTCATATCTCTTTTCTGTGTTTATTTCACCTTTTACTCCGAACACTGGCAATGATGTTGTTTGCCATTCACAAAAAATAGATCAATAAAAAAATGAGCAAAATTTATATATGATTCACAATATTCACAATATTTCTTTTCTGTGATGGAAAAACAGAGAGTTGCAGGTAAAATCTGAAGACTTGTTTTGATTTTCTTTCTTTTCTCCCCCAGCACATAATGTGTTACATATGCAAAATATGCAACAGAAATTCACACTAGCTTTGCGATGATTTGTGCATGGAATGCACTTAAAATTACAAATCAACAAAGCTACATTTATTCACACTCCCATACTACTGAATTCAAGCCACAGGGCACCACGCACAGCAAGACTCCGACAACGGGTAATTCTCCCTGGATCCTGAACTTCTGCCAGAGCCAGTGGGCAAGGCTCCAGGAGATGTAGTCGGCTACTCAGGGAGCATTGGAGGACTTTCTTCATGCCAGACACCAGAGAGCCCAAACACACAGACTGCCCACTCAGCGAGTTAGTCAGAGAAAGATGTAAGGAGGGGAACTGAATTAAAGGAAGAAGAAAATAGAATATAGAAGAGACCTGAGTGGGGGAAGAAAAAGAGACAGAAGGGCCTTTTACTAAGTAGAAAGTAAGAATGAAAGTGTAATAGAAAAGGCATCAAGAAAAGTAAAATGCATTCTCAACAAGAGAGAAAGATTTAAGACGTTGGTGAGCTAGAGGGACACAGCAGTAGACGGAAACAGCTAAGAAAGGATTTAAACAACTCAAAGAAAGGTGGAAAATTGAGAAAAATCTTGCGTTTGCAGAATCAAGGTCTTACTGGCTGACAGGGGAAATGAGACAGCCATAAGCCTGTTCAATTGTAGCTCTGGACTGCTGAGAGTGTGCGAAGACTCCCTGTGTAGCTCTCTCCTTGACTTGACCTTGACATCACACACTGGTTTAAAATGTGGAGCTACATTTTGCATCAGTAATTCTTATTCAGTACCACTATTGGATTATACTGTAATTTTAAAAAATACTTTTTTTGTGATATGCTCAACTTTATTGCTGTGTTAAGCCTGAATTTAGGATTTTTATTTCACGCATTACCAATTTTCAAAACATTGGGTTTTTGATTCAAATTCTCAAAAGAATTGCTCATTTCTGTCTTCGACTGTCTGGTTTCACAGTTGAAAGGTGTTGCTTTTCTGTCTGTTATTACAAATTTGCCTAATCACAAACATAGTCGGCAATGATCATGTGTGCATCATTGTTTCACTTGTATACAAGAAGTTTGATGAAACCAACAGAAATGTCTCATGTTCATCACTATTTCCACCTCATTCTCCATGGTTTGCTGCCCCTCCCTCTTATGTGATTTATTGGCCACAGCTGCTTACCTTAACTTGTACTCGACTGAATGTTTTTCAGTACACATCTATTGGCATTAGTGTTATGGATTTAGTCAAACAAAACAGCGCTGTTGTGGGCATATTTTGGTTTAGCCAATTATTAAAAAGGAAATCCCCAAAAAAGGTCAAAGGTGCTATTGCTGCTAATCATCAGCAGACCATTGAATCACTCATCACAGTTATTTGTGTGACAGTTGATTACTTTCTAAAATGTCATATACTTGACATATCTACATGCTGGGAGCATTTTAATGGTTACTACCCTGCCATTTAGACACAGATCAGCTTTATGAAAAGACATTTTTATATGGAAAGTACATTGTTAAAAGCTTTGTCAGACCCTGTGTACACTCCATCCAGCACCTTGGCCCAATCCCAGTTCCTCTATTGGCCCTACGCCTCTTTTTTGCAGAGGTAATGTTGCCCAATTCTGTTGCATATTAAGGAGAAATGGACATTTATGTCTTCAGCTGTCACACAAGGGCCATTTTGATGGCCAAAGGGGGAAATATGTTCTCCATAATCCATAAAGAAACAAAACCGAACAAAAAAAACAAACATTATACATTAAGCTGTAAAAGTAATACCAAGGGGTAGGTCTGTGATCAGGTCAAATAGTGCCACTCTATGCCATAATAGACGTATACTCCTTTTCCACAGTGCTTTTCAAATCGTATCATAACATTAATAATGTAAGAGAAATCAGAGGCATTGACAACAAACCAAAATGACACTGTCTTTTTAAATTTGAGGACGCAAAGAGCTCAGTTTCTTCTCATGAAAAACATACTTTAAACTTGTTGTTATTTTCAGAGTATGCATAAAATATTTTTGAGCTGCATTTTTCAAAGATTGAGTCGGGTTAGAGCGGAAGTTTCTGTATCCTTTAATTTTATTAAGCATAATAAGAACTCTCTCTCAGATGATGCTTCTTAATCTCCTTGACTTGCTTTCAAATTGGTGGAGATGCACTCACAGTTTGTTTCTTATTGATTCACACAGAACTGGCGACATCAAAACTGCCCCTTTATTGTAACACTTGACATTCTGAAATGTCTGTAAAAATTTCCGCTTCCTTTTTTTTTCTTTTTCAAAAGTCTTTATTTTTGTCTTTAATGTGAAGTATATCTTACTTAGTTTGACCGACTGTAGTGTTGAGCTTCAGACACAGTTATATAGTTTGCTGGTGTCTGGTATATCTTGTGTTACAATCCAGTCTCGCCGGGAAAATGTTGAATGGTTTTCAACAATTTCCCAATTTATCTTTTTCACTGTGTTTCCCGTATCACAATACGGGACGCATAGAGTATTAGAGTAACACAGTATCACAACATTTACTTAAATAGTGTTGTATTGACTGTTGCATCACATCTAATAGGCTAAAAAGTCTGTGTTTGAAGGTTCAAAGGGTTGGAGGATGGCACTACACACCCGACCGATAAATGGGAGAGTCAAGACTTCAAGAGTTCTATCTTGACCACTTGTGCCTTCAAAAAAACTTTACTTTGTAATGTTGTTTTTGCGGCCTCTCAAAATCCAACCCTAACGTCCTCGCCGTGAGAGGTGGAAACAGGTAAAGCTGGCCAATAGGGCAATGGTAAAACTCATGGGCCAATCACCCGTGTAGTGGATAAGTTGATTACAGAAACATTGATGAAGAACAAGAAACCCCACAACCTAGGAGAGGAAGACTCTTCAAGCATACAAGCGGAAGAGAGAATGAAGTCGCACACCGAAAACCGTCCGGAGAGGGTGCGGCGGAATCTTCTATCCCCTAGGAAACCGACCAACATCGCAACCTGGAATATCAGGACCATGTTCACAGCAGGGAAAACAACAGTCATTGCTAAAGAGATGAGCAGATACAAGGTTTCCATTCTTGGCCTGTGCGAAACCAGATGGACCCAGACAGGTGAAGTCAAACTAGCCAGTGGTGAGTCCATACTCTACTCTGGACATGCAGAGGAAGCAGCACCACACACAGAAGGAGTGGCACTCATGCTCTCCAAAGAAGCACAAAGGGCCCTCATCAGCTGGGAGCCCATCAGCTCAAGAATCATCACGGCAAGATTCAAAACCACCCATAAAAAAATCAACCTTCAAATCATACAGTGCTATGCACCTACCAACAATACCGAGGAGGAAAGAAAGGATAATTTCTATAACCAACTACAACATCTACTCCAGTCCAGGAAGGAAAAAGACCTAACCTTACTCATAGGCGACATGAATGCCAAGGTGGGAAATAACAACAATGGATACGAGCTGACCATGGGAAGACACGGACTTGGCACCATGAACGAAAATGGGGAAAGATTTGCTGACACTTGTGCTGACAACAACCTTGTCATAGGAGGCACCGTATTCCCCCATAAACCCATTCATAAAGCCACCTGGATATCTCCCGACCACACTACTGAAAACCAGATTGACCACATATGTATCAACCGAAAGTTCAGACGGTCTCTCTTGGACGTAAGAGTGAAGAGGGGGGCAGACGCCGGGTCAGACCACCACCTAGTGGCTGCAAAACTCCAACTCAAGCTAAAGCGCTGCAATACCCCCTCTGGGAACAGAACAAAGTTCAACATCCAGCTGTTCCAGGACATTGGAACAACTGAGCTGTATAAAACCACCCTTCAGAACAGGTTTCAAGCCCTGCAAGAAGAACAACAATCAGTGAACGAGTACTGGAACAGCGTGAAAAGCATATGGAAGGAGACTTGTCTGGAAGTTATTGGGAAAAGGACTACAAACCACAAACCTTGGCTGTCAACAGAAACCTTGAAGAGAATAGAAGAAAGGAGGGCCAAAAAGGACACACTCAACAAATGCAAAATACGAGCAAGGAAAGCAGCAGCCCAAAAAGACTATGAAGAAGCAAACAAGGAAGTGAGGAAAAGCGCCAAACTGGACAAGAAAAACTACATTGAGGCTTTGGCAAGAGTAGCACAGGAAGCAGCAGCACAAAACAACCTCAAGGAACTCTACATGACCACCAGGAAACTAGCGGGGAAATTCAGACAGAACAACATACAAATCCGGGATAATGAGGGACGACTCCTTACCACTAAGGAGGAACAACACCAAAGATGGACAGAACATTTCAGCGAGCTGTTGAATAGACCACCGCCCGACCAAGTCATCGAGATTCCACCAGCAGCACACATACTCGAGATCAACTGTGCCCCCCCAACAAGATCTGAAGTAAGGATGGCTATCAAGATGCTACGACGTGGCAAAGCAGCGGGGCCAGATGAAATTCCAGCAGAGGCCCTACAGGCTGATGTCGAAACTGCAACCACCATGCTCCACACACTCATCAGGAAAATATGGGAGGAGGAGGAAAACATACCGGCAGACTGGAAAGATGGGCTCATAGCCATCATCCCCAAAAAAGGAGACCTTAGAGACTGCAACAACTACAGGGGGATCATGCTACTATCAACACCAGGAAAAGTGTTAAACCGCATCATCTTAGAAAGACTGCGAAAAGGTGTTGACGATGAGCTGAGAGAACACCAAGCGGGTTTCAGAAATGGAAGATCATGCAGTGACCAAATTGCTACCCTCAGGATCATCATAGAACAATCGATAGAATGGAACACCTCTGTCTACGTCAATTTTATCGACTTTGAAAAGGCATTTGACAGTGTAGACCGTAAGCTGTTATGGAGTTTAATGGCACACTATGGAATACCCACTAAATACATAAACATCATCAAGAGCTCATATCAGGACATGCAGTGCCAAGTGCTCCACCAGGGACAAACACAGAAAACATTCACCGTGCTCACTGGAGTGAAACAGGGATGCTTACTTTCTCCTTTCCTATTCCTCCTATGCATTGACTGGATCATGAAACAAACAACCCACAATAAAAAGACAGGCATCCAATGGAGTCTGACAGAACAACTAGAAGACCTGGATTTCGCCGATGACATTGCTCTACTCTCACACAATCACCAACAGATGCAGGAGAAAACCCAACTGCTTGAAAAGAACGCAGCAGGACTGGGGCTCAAAATAAATGGAGGGAAAACCAAAATAATGCGAGTAAACAACAAAAGCACAAGTCCCATAAACATCAGGGACAGCCCATTAGAAGAGGTAGACAAATTCACATACCTAGGAAGTGTAATTGCAGTGGATGGTGGAACAGAAGAAGATGTGAAATCAAGAATAGGGAAGGCAAGAACAGCATTCAACATATTAAATAAGATCTGGAAAGCCAAAAACATTTCACTCAACACCAAGCTCAAAATCTTCAACTCCAACGTCAAAACAGTGCTGCTATATGGATCAGAAACCTGGAGGACCACCAAACAAATCACCAATAAGCTGCAGACCTTCACCAACCACTGCCTAAGACGCATCCTCAGGATCTTCTGGCCCAACTGCATCAGCAACACCAGCCTGTGGGAACGCACCAAGCAGGAAAAAATAGAGGCACAGCTCATGAGGAGGAAGTGGAACTGGATTGGACATACCCTGCGAAAAAACAACACAGCTATAACCAAACAGGCATTAACATGGAACCCACAAGGCAAAAGAAGCAGAGGGAGACCCAAGAACAACTGGAGAAGGAGCACAGAGATGGATGTAAAGAAGAGGGGACTGTCGTGGAAACAGCTGGAGAAAATGGCACAAGACAGACGAGGGTGGAAAGTCTTCATCAATGGCCTATGTTCCGAAAGGAATATAAAGGCCTAAGAAGAAGAAGAAGTTGTTTTTGCGATTTCCTTGTCTTTTCACTTGCTGATAAGTTGTTACAAAGTAATTGGTTATGGTATGTAAATACTTTTCACTTTAATCTCAGCATCTTGTCTTACAATATTACGTACTCTCACGTCAGTTTCAGACATGAGAGAATTGTATGTGCTCTAGCCGACATCTGAAGCCTTTTAAACATTACGTTCAGCAAACCGACAGAAAGTATTCCTCCTGGTCTTTTATCTGTCAGCATCTCTATAAGGATTCATATGGTAAGATGCAGATAAAGCAAGACTGGAGAGGTAGAGTTAAGTTTGAATGAAATGCATCCTGATTTTCACTCTCAGGGGCATTTGCATAATAGAGAAGAGCTCAACACTTGAACATATTAAGTAATCAGGAAAACAGACCAAGGCTTAAAATGTGAAAATAGAGACTTTTTTTGTGGACTTTAATGTAGTCAGCTTGTTTATTATTCAGCCGGAGAAAAAAACACAGATTAACACAGTGTGGATTAACCTGACTTGTGCTGTGCGTTCATTGCCATGATTAAATGAGGATACTAAAGTTGTTGTGAGATGTTGTTGATGTTGTAATAGGACATCCAAAAGCTTGGACACACACCTGTACACTCTAATAAATCACTCTTGAAAGAAAGCTTACCTTTATAAAGCTTGCAATGCAAATTTTTTAGCCTCGAAACTTTGGTAGAAAAGTTAGTTTAGTGAACCTCTTTAGTGTTATTTGTCCTCAATTTCCCTGTTCGGTCCTCAGCTCCAGATTCATCTGTTCATTGTCAATCTGCCAAAGCTGAGCTTCCCTCATATAAGTGTTAGTGAAGGTGTTTGCAGTCAAAAGATGTGTTTTAATCAGATTGATTGGCCACCAAAGATCAGCTACTTCAACAACAGTATGTCAACATACTGTTCTCCATAAAGTTTTCAAAACTTAAAAAAAAATACTTTTTTTTTTAAAGTTCCATCAACAGGAGCAGGCTGCAGGAAAATAGTTTTTTATGATTTTATTTGCTGTTCTACCAGCAAACTTCTCCATATGCCTTTAATTTCCTCTCATCTTACACATCTCTAAACCATTCTTTTTAAAGGTTCTGTATCTTTCTTGTCACTGTGTGTGAATGTGGGGGGGTGTCAAACCATTTCTGCTTCTCTATCACTTTTCTATGCTTCATTCCCAACTCTTTCTTTTCAACACACTCACCTCAGCTCACCTCTGCCCTTGTCTGTCTTTTTCTTACTGCTCCTCCCCTACCTCGTCCTTTATCTGCCTGGGACCCTGAAATGCTGCAACCCTACATAATGTTCCATCCTGATAAATGAGGCTGTAAAGAGCAGTGCACCAAAGGTATGGTTCCTGAAGGCCACGTCAGTCAAATGACACCAAAATCATCTGCCCTATTATCCGATGCACCCTCTTTTTTTTTTTTTTTTTATCAAGCTTCCTGTTCAACATCTGGATCATCTTTTCATAAAGCAGAGCGGATATAAAGTGCATATGCAGAGGCATACCTCTATCTTTGCTCACTTTGTCTCTTAATTATGGGGTTATGTATATGTGAACTATTACCTGATTGTCCAGATGTTTAAAATGAACTGGTTTCTCATTTTAAATTTCCATTCATGTTGTACTTATCAAACATGTTTTTCGCCACAGGAGGCAGCTGTTTGTGGCTATAAAACCTTTGAACACTATCTGGCCTGCACAAAACAGTAGAGATATAGTTACTTTGTTGGTGATGTGGTACGTACTAAACGGCTAAAGAGCCTAAAGGTGTTTGTGGACAACTAGTTAGCTAGTTAAAGGAGACTGAATATTCAATTTGCCTGATGACCAAAAACTGCACTGAATCCATATCCATCTTATACTGTAATGTTGTCATTTGCTGCTTTATTATGTGATACTGAGTGCTCATTTACAGCAGGGTTGAAAAGTTGAGTTTTGTTCAGTTTTTTTCTTTTCTTTTTTTCCTTTAATGTAATTTATATCATAGTTTACATGTATGTATTCAAAAGGGCTCAGAAATGCTAAAATGTAAACTATTAAAAGAAAGGACATCTGAGGTAGATAAATGAAAATGCCAACCCCCCTCTACATTCTTTTTCCATTAATAAAAGATTGAAAATGCTCCTGTGAAATCAATGCAATTAGTGAGACTCGTGGTCTTTCTAAGATGCTTGAGTTTTCCAAGCTGTGCATTTTCCAGGCTGTTTCTGTAATCTGGAACTTCTTTTGTGCTTTTGACCTGTTTTTGTCACTGAATTTGTGAGATTGCCTGTCCCCAGCCTATCATGAGCTAAGTCTTTCATGAGTGAGTTTTTTTTTTCTGGTTTTCGACTAAGGGATTGTTTTCTTGGCTGAGTTAAAAAAAAATACGAACAATAATTATTCTTTAAACTGGACAGATTTCTTGTTTTGAAAGGAAGCGATATATTGGATCTTGAGGATTGCTCTTCAGATAACCTGTCTATCCTAACTGTATAAGGCTTAAGATCTACCATTAACCACAGCTCATCTACCAAAACTCCACAGTCCTCAACACCTGAATTGAGTTGACAAAAAATTCAATATGTTTTAACCCAGTTCTGAGTTGTCTGAGCTTCTGTGGGTCCAGTCTGCTAACCCATTATAGACTCAGCAAGAGTGAGACAAAGACTTAGTGGATAGGAGTGTTGTACAATGCATCAACTACAGCCAATACATATCACCTCTGTTTTATATGCATTCCATGTTCACGTTAGAGTATATTAGTCATAATCAAAGTGCCCAGTACTGTTTGAACACTGCCAGTAGTCCACTAAACAAATAATAACAGATTACATGTCATGGTTTGTAACATCAGCTCTTATATATATTGATTTGTATGTAACACAGCACAGATTTTGCATTCATGTTATCTCTGAGTGGTGTCTGAGTTCAGTCTTTGTGGCTTAAGGTTTTATAGCAATTTTTTTTATAGGTGTAAGATTTCAAATGTATTATTCATATTACATTGACATTACGACTCATTGATAATGAAATCTGTGCTCCTACAAGGCTTTATTGTTGAAGTCAGGCTTAATTTGTCACATGTCAGATGTGATGTTCTGTGTAGTGGGTGATCTGATATGTGTGGAACTGAAAGTTTAGTGACATCAAAATTATAGTGTCTTTACAAAGCTAATTAGTTCTGTGAGATGTAGCTCATTTTTCTGTTCTTCTCTCTTATGTTTGCAAAGATCATGGCATAGTTCACAATATCCTTACAGTACATTTACATGTTCAAAAGGCTTTTACGTGCTTTCTGCAAACTTTCTTTCTTAATCTTATCCCAAACCTTTGTATATATTCTTCAAACATACTACAGTGATGTGTTTTTCAGATGGAGAGGGCCACAGTAGTAGCTTTAAAGTGTCAAACAATTAAGCAAACACCTTGCTAGTTTCCATTGAAGACGTCTAAGAGCCTGTTTATGCTTTCATGGAGGTACCGTCCGCCATTGCACTGCACAAATTTTATTATTTAACACTTTGGTTCATTCCATCACAAAGCAGATCTTTAACCGCTATACACAGATGAAAACAAACACTACAGAGGTAGAGACCTATGAATAAATAAATTTCTAAAAAAAAAAAATGAAGTAATTGGAAAGGAATAAAAGGAGAATTATTGCACAATCAAAAAGGAAAGAGTAAATGTAAACTCAATGCTGTTATTGGACATACATGAGATAAATGGTAATTGCACATTTCCATAGCAGCTGCCAAGTCATGGATGAGGAACACATTAATCAAAGTTTTGTTTAGCAGTCTGATAGCAGCTGTGTTGAAGCTGTTACAAAAGCTGACTGGCAGTTCTATTTCTTGCCCAACAAAAAGAGGGAGAACAGTATGACAGCAGTGAGTGGGGTCTTTCGGGGCACTGGTCACTTTAGCTCATCTTTTTTTTTTTTTTTTTGGCCTTGGCCCTCAGTAGGTGGCATTGTGACCCCAATATCTTTCTCTGCTGTCCTCACCTAGTTCCTTAAGGCCTTTCTGTCTGAGATGTGGAAGTTATCGTACCAGAGAGATGCTGTTCAACACATTCTCTATTGTGTCTCTGTAGAATGTGGTGAGGATGGATGGGTTGAAGCGAGCCTTTTTCACCAGAGAGGAGGTGGGAAGAAAACAGGACAGGCTGTCAGCCACATGAACCCCAAGGAACTCTGTGTTCTGTGCAACTTCCACAGCAGTTCAATTGATGAAGATCGGGGTATGCATGGGCTGTTTCTTTCTGAAGTTGATCATCATCTCCTTGGTGTTTTCGACATACAGTACAAGGTTGTTGTTCTTGCACAAGTCTGCAAAAAGCTCCACCTCCTCTCTGTAAGCATTCTCCTGGTTGCTCTGGATAATTCTGAATTTCTCATTTATACGTTTACTTACGACATCTTTTTCCCCCCAGTGTGTTACGCTTGCTGAAGTGTGACGGAACAATGTCACGTGTGAAATGTCAGAGCTCTCTGGGAAACAGAAATCTTGAAGAGTTTTGTTTTGTCAATTTTTGGAACGCCTTCAGCTTGTTACTTTTCTTCATCTTTTACTCGATATCTTAGTCTCTCTCTTTGTCTTGCAGCTCTTTTTACAGAGGTCCCACACGATATCACAACCCACAGTGGTGAGGATGTAGAGATGGCCTGTGATATCTTAGTCTCTCTCTTTGTCTTGCAGCTCTTTTTACAGAGGTCCCACACGATATCACAACCCACAGTGGTGAGGATGTAGAGATGGCCTGCTCCTTCCGTGGGGCGGGCCCTCCTTCCTACTCCCTCGAGATCCAGTGGTGGTACATTAAAAACCACAGAGACTGGCAAGAGAAGCCTGCTGATATCACTAATAATGTAAGCTTTAAAGAAAAACAGATTTCCATTTTTTTTTTCCTTTTCTTGAATATTGTAGATATATGTGGGGATTTCCAACCAGGGGTACTTTAGTTCAGGTAGCACTTTTTTAGTTCATCTGGTTAGTTGTTTTAAGGACTTAAAATCAAACATAAATAGTTTAAATAACCAGCTGAAAAGCAATGAATAACTTCAACCTTTTTCATTGGTATTATTTGAAATTAACCCACAAAATCATGTTTGAGCATTTATGGAAATGTATATTATTTCTTAGTGTTGACTGTTCTAATTCATCTTAATACTATTCTATCTTTCAAAAAGTCTGTTACATTTTCTCATAGTGACTACCAAACCCAAATTATTTTCCACAGTAGTTACTAATCACAGTTTTGTGCTTTACAGTGTGCAAAATTGAATTTTTAGCTAAATTTGCTTTGATTCTGTTTAAACTAAAAATTCTTAGAGCACTTGCCTGCTGTTTGAAGTCGTAACACCTATTGTCTATTTTTCAAGCTGTGGTCATTGCAGCTGAATACAAACCACTTCCAAGAGAGGGGACACTTCTGACAACTGCTTGGACTGAGCCTAAATTTGGCCCTATATCAGTGGAAATGAAATGTAGTATTAGCAATGGCAGAAACCCTCTGGCTTAGAAATGAAGGTACAATTGCTGATTTGCATTTGTCAGCACTGGGGGAACAGGTTGACTCTCTCTCATGGGGGAGCTCAGGCTCCCCTGTTGAGCCTCTAGACACTATAATTGGTGCTGAAAAAGAAACAGATTTTCAAACTCTCTTCTTGCTCCATGTATAATTCATACCTATGCCCAAAAGAATACCTCTGTGCTTCTGCATACCCAATCACACACAGTCTCTCCTACTCAGAGACATTCTTGGTGGTAGAATGTGTGCTTGTACACACACACACACACATTTAAACATGTCGACATAAGTATGCACACACATACATGTAAGGCTGAACAGAAGAGACAGTGGCAAGCCTCTGAAAACATCTGACTCGTTTATTCATGTTGCTCCAGTATGACATTTCTTGCAATTAAGAATTTAGAAAAAAAAAAAAGGCCGCCTCAACTACTTTACCCATGTTTCTGTGCAGGTTGTAACACTCGGGGAGATGTCCAAAGATGGCACCAAAATTAGTGTGAGTATCATCAACTGTCTTCCGACATAAAGTCATTATCAATAAGACAAACTTCTTTGCATCATGATTTGCTTATATCATGAGTGCAAAAGACCTTCAAGACACTTTGTCTGTCATTATTATTAAAGGGATAGGTCGCCTCTTTTGACATGAAGCTGTATGACATCCCACAGTGGCAATATCATTTATGAATATTTTCTTACCCCCTGCTGTGTCCTGTGAGCCGAGTTCCAGCCTCGTTTTGACGTTGATGAAGGTAGTCCTGCTAATTGGCTGGGGTTGCATTCAAAAGAGTAATACGTCTGCATCGCAAAATCATCACGCAGTGATACGAAGGGAGAGAAAATAGCACCAAGCGATTGTGAGGTCTGACTTTTTCCTGGACAACGATTTTGTGATGCAAATATATTACTCTTTTGAACGCATATTGTTTTGAGAAGCAAAACGCTTTATTTTTGTAGCCCCAGCCAACTAGCAGGACTACTTTTGTCAATGCCAAAACGAGGCTGGAACTCGGCTCACAGTACGCAGTAGAGGGGTAAGTCAATGTTCATAAACGATATTGCTAGTATGGGATGTCATACAGCTTCATGTCAAAAGAGGCGAACTATCCCTTTAATATAAAATATTCTGAAGTGCCCGAACCCTTTCAAACACCACTTTACTGTATGTGATGTCTAGTTTAGAATATGTTGCCTTTGTCCTCACTAGGTGGTAAAAGTGGCTGGTAGCAACATCTCCCACAAGCTTCGTCTCTCCAGCATCAAAACATCAGACGAGGGCACCTACGAGTGTCGTGTTATTGACTACAGCGGTCCCGTGGCCCAGCACCACCGTGTCCGGGCCTACCTCCAGGTGGAGCCCAAGAAGCCTGAGGAGTCAGATGATGAACAGCTGCAGGAACCAGGAACCAGTCACAGGAGAGTCACCCACATTCCCCCCAGCGTACAGAGGGAAGGGGACTGAGGGCGGGAACGACTGGCAGCACGGCTGACTGTAATGAGAGCTGTGTGTTTTAGAGTGAGCAGTCTGCCCGTCTGCATGTTCATGACTTGTCTTTGTAAAGAAGGACTGTCATCGCACACTTATCACTGCACAGTTGACACACTGATTCTTAACTGGACGCTTTGTGTTTAATGGTTTGTTATTCGGTCGTTCATGTTGTTTGGATGCCAGTGCTGTTTAATGCCAGTAGAGGGCACTGACAGTACATCTGTGGTATTTTTGTTGTTTTGTATGTGTACTTTTTGAAGTTGCTTTAATCTTATATTAAAATAGCACTAAGGCTGTGTTAAGAAATAAGAGCATTTCTTTTCTAATTTAATTTTGGATGTAATATAGTAAACTTTCTTTAATAGTAAACCCAACAATGCTTTTTCAGTGAGACAGGGCAGAGCCTCTCGATTTTAACCAGTTCTGTTCTCTTGCACAAAATTGCTTGATTAAAAACCACAGTATTTCACGATGAATGCTTTCAAAGAGAGGAAGAATAATTTAGGATTGTTTTATTTGAATTCATCTGAAAATTCTTCAAAGTGCATTGCTTTAATTTTCTGTAACCTTGAGTGACAAAAAAAATCAACATTTAGCTCTCTAAATTAGAAAAAAAATGTCTGTCACCGTGCAAATGTATGCCTTCAGCACAATAAGCCAATATAGAAACTCTTCTGTATATTCACTTTTTTCACTGAAGACCTTTACCTTCACCACTAAAATAAAGTTTCTCTGTGCTGCTTGACCAAATAATACAACCATAACTACATCACACAATGTTAATGACACCAAATCTTTGCAATTTCTTTCTCACTTGCAGTATGTCTTAGAGTCTTTATGAAGAATGTAATTTAATTCTCACATTTTGACTGTTTGTTGTTGGCGCTGCTGTTTGATATTTGTTCTGTTAAATGTACATTTGTTTGGTTCATCTTTTTCTTTGTCCTTTTGTGGTAATATACGTGCTTTATCAAAATAAGCTTTCAGGGAAGTTGCTTGCATTTAACGATGTGCAGGCTGACTCCTGATTAAAAAGCCTTTTAAAACAAAACATGGGCACTGAGATGCAATGTTTCTGAGAAGTCTTACATACATACATTTTGCGTACTCACTTGATCCTCTTTAGAGCTGCAGGAGTGAGGGGCTGGAGCCATGGAGACTTGAACATAGCAAATCAGACATAATTTGCCAGTTGTCCTTATTCACATTTACTGCATATTGGACACTCAATTGTACTTTCTAAAGCAATTGTAGAATTAAAAAAAAAAAAATAAATTCTATCTTGAAGGTTCATATCTTGAAAGATGTGACACAAGCGTATTTTATAAAGCTTAAACTTACAAATGGTAGGTGGAATTAATTTTTTGTTCATTTCTGGCAAAAGTAGTTTAAAAACAGATATAACCTTTTTAATGCATTGGGCAATTTGATTTAGACTTTATCAGAAATGTACACATGTATTGTTCTGCATTTGTTTCCCATAAAACTTGTGTTTAAAACTGCATGAAAACATGAAAGGGTTTGTGTTGCAGCCAGTTAACGTACAACACAAGCAGTGCACCCTGCAGAAGCTCTCCAAACTTGGTGTTCAACACAGAAGAATTTATCTTTCTGACCAGCAGAGAGCAGCACTTCTTTATGCACGTGCACAAATGCTTCCGTGTTTAAATGCAGTGCTGTAATGCTCAAAGAAAGAAGAAAAACAGAGAATTGATTTTCATGGACAGCTGCTGTTTTTTTAATGCAGAAATTCAATTGATTCCTTTGAAAGGAAAACGGAAAAAAACCCTTAGGCTCCCACCATCTGTAAACTGTGCCTCTTTTCCTGACACACCCTCTTTCGAACTGTAAACTAATCCCAACTACACATATCTATATATATATATATACATATATATATATATATATATATATATATACACATATATATATATACATATATGTATATACTGGCAATGGTGCTGTGAAGGAGTAAAAGTGGGCAGAGGACCTAAAGGTATAGGATATGACTAGAAAAAAGGGTCAAAGAAATTACAACTGTGAATAAAGTTTCTTTTTTTTGCCATTACCCTGCGTTGAAAGGAAAGTTTATGGGGTTTGCATGACAGAAAATACAAAAACAAATTAATCATCGTGTGAAAGGAATTTATAGTACTCTTTTAAAGATGAAAAAGAAAAACACTTCACATTGCAATGGCAGTTCATTCTTTGAGAATGATGTATATGCCAGGTGCAAGGAGAGAGGGGGAACCGTGAGCTTTGGAAATCTCTTCAAGATGAATGCAGGGTGTTCTTATTAGTTCCATATGCGAGGTCAAATGTGAGGAAACACTTAAATCGGCATGTTAACAGTGAGAGGAGATGCTCCCACTGCAGAGGAATGTTTGCTGAGTTACAGCTTTTAATGCTGTCAAACACTACTCCATCAGTTTATGAAATATTTATGATTTATTCACAATCAGCTGACGAAGGACAGTATTTATTCATATTTACTGCATACCCCTTCATGTGATACGTGACAAACACCAAATTCTGCAGTAAATTGCCTGTCCCATGCAGTAGATAGAATATGCATTCAGAATATCACATTTTAATTGTAAATATCAATCTCAATATTGCAGTACTCGATTCACAAAAACAAGTTTTGACTTCTTGCAACATTATCACAAAATGATAAAATATGTAACAGTCTTTTAAATGTAGTATTTGTTTAAGTGCTTGAAATACTAATTATTACTGCAGACTGTGACAGGAAACGGTAACTATTGCATAATAAAGTTTTGCATGCAGTTGCAGTATTTAATTAGCCTCATAACTCAAGTTAAAATGTCTAGTGCTCTACAGCAGCTAACATACAGAAACTGCAAAGAAAGCAGTGAGAGGAGAGAATGAGTATATATATTTGAACAAATCTCATGTTTGTATATTGCTAAAGCCGTTTTGAAAAGAGGGCTAAAGACATTTCTGTCACATGGACTGTAAAAGTTTTACTTTCCAATAATGACATTTCTGTAGCCCTTGACGTGGCACAACTTGTTACTATCGAAGTCGACCACCAGCTTTCTCAGGCCAGAATGGGTCGGAGTGAAGTAGATTTTAACTTTGGCATCTTCCCCGGGTCCTACCGTGCAGCCCAGCCTGAAAAATACACATGAAGTATTAAAATTCCGAAAGCAGCTGGAGGACTTTATCACAGTCCATACATTTAATAAACATTCGGATTATCTATTACTGCTAACAGGAGAACTCATAATATTTGTGACTATATGGAAAGTATGCAAACATAGCTGCAGTGTTTGAAATTCTCAGCAGAGGAGTTAAAGTAAACGAGAGTACAGATTCAGAAGGTGGATCATGTAGACGCATCCTGCTGTCAGAAACTTAGTGCTGAGTTTATGTCTCGTAATTAATTAGACAAACATTACGTAGCTCAGTTGATACAATCTAAACACACAAATAGATTCATAGAGAGATTACAGCTGAACAATGAAACACCTCTCTGGTAATTAATTCTCTTTAAATCTCCTGTCTGCTCTGGTAATCCCCTGCACAGTTTGTTTCTGTAACAGTGTGTTCCTGTCCCGACTAACAGCGGCACATCCAGACAGAAATCTGGGTTCTGCACTGACACCAGGGCAACAAATTATAAAACAAAACAAAAAAAAACTTATTTCGGAATCTGGGAGTCAAATATGGTAACCATGGTGTATTTTTTAAGGGGCCAGATGATCATTTCGCCTCTTTAGTATGTTAAAGAAAGATATTTGAATTTCTCTGACTTCTAGTGGGAAAACAAGGAACCTGGTACAACCTCTCAGAGATGATGGTTCCCCCAGTCAGGTTGGCCCCCTCGATGCTGAAGCAGCAGTTCTCCAGTGGCTCTGGTAGAGGGTTTTGGAGGGTGATCTCAGCAGCTAGCTTCCGATTCTCCTTTGGTTCACCCAGGATCTGAGGGAAGCGGTCAAATCTAAGTGTTAGTTAATCAAAGTCTGATATTGTGTACTGTACTCCACAAGTTTGCGTCAGCCAAGCCCTCTGATAAACAGAAGTGCATGAACTGGTGGGCCAGTAAACTCCATACCTGTTCTGCTGAACGGTACTTAATAATTGATTCAGAGCTTTTCAAAACATCGACAGACTTCAAGATAAGCTAAAAAATATAAGAAAACAGCCAATATGCCTGATTACAACACTGATAAGAAGCACCAACAGTCATCAGACAGTCAAAGACAAACAAGCTACTGCACGCCGCACTGAGTTTATTTACTCAGCAACCTGATAATATATTCAACAGTCAAATGTGACAGGTGTAATAAGAATGTAACTAAAGACAGAGTACCAAAGAGGGTCTGTTTAATAGCAAAGTCTGGTTTGGGCTTGTGTGTTCCATCAAAAGCATACAACATTAATTAACTGTTGGGATCCTGGCTAAATTTCATCCTTTGTGTTTCTCATTTTTATATCTCTGGGCAGAGCATTAAACTTGCATATCTCACACTGACGCATTCAAACTCCGCAGTACAGCATATCAATCCTGGCTCCTCACTCCTTGCCAGTTCATACTTCAGTCAATACGATATTGACTTAAACCTCACCCCTGCTCTCTCAGGATAACAACAGTGTCTGTCTGCCTCTGCCACGGTCTTGCTTAATGCATTTAGCTCAGCCCAGCCTGCCACTCAACCTCAGCTCCTGCACAGTCAAAACTAAATCTTAAAAAGCCTGCAGTGAAATAGTTGTAGTCAACTTCACCTCTGAGTCTGCTTGTGGGTCCCACAGTTGATATCAAATGAGATGCTTATTTGAGGGACAAATGCATGTTTTTGGTGTCTGCTTAAGAACCAATAACATTTTATTTCCTAAACCATATTGACTTGAACTGGATCAGGTTGGTCTGAATCACATAGTGTATCAAATTATGGTTTTGATGGTTGCTTTATGTAAATGTTGTATGACAGGATGAAAGCCCATCGCCTCCAACTAAACCTCTCAAAAACTGAACTGCTTGTCTTCTCAGCCAAACCAACCACACACCACAGAATCTGCATCCAAACTGAATCCCTATTTCTTGCTCCATCAAAGGTAGCTAGAAACTTGGGTGTCATGATTGATGACCAACTAACCTTCAAAGATCATGTTGCCTCCGTTGCTCGATCATGCCGCTTCGCTTTGCTAAACATAAGAAAGATCAGGTCATACCTAACCCAACACGCCACCCAGCTCCTGGTGCAGGCCATGGTTATCAACTGCAACGCTCTCCTAACTGGTCTCCCAGCCTGTGCTGTGAAACCGCTGCAGGTGGTCCAGAACGCGACGGCGCATCTGGTCTTCGATCAGCCGAAAAGAGCACACGTCACCCCTCTGTTCATTGAACTCCACTGGCTACCCATAGCCCCCCGCATCAAATTCAAGTCACTGATGTTAGCCTACAAAGTCCTTAATGGAACGGCTCCCATCTACTTGAATGCTCTTGCAAAGGCTTGTGTCACAACTCGATCACTCCGGTTGTCACAGGATTATCATCTAGCAGTGCCTACACCACGCTGAAGACAATCCAGACTTTTTTCATGTGTCTTTCCACGGTGGTGGAATGACCTACCGAGCTCTACCAGAACAGGGGTGTCCCTGAATATCTTCAACAAACTCTTTAAGACCCAGCTCTTCAGAGAGCATCTCCTATCCTAGCACTTACCCTGTACTTCCCTACCCCATCTACTGCACTTTATCTTTCTGTACTTCCCTCTATGTCTGCACTCCATCTCTAAACTGTCACCCCTGTCACCTCTGACAGTCTGACTACAGGTTTCCTTCCATGTAGCTTATTGTTAGCTTTGATGTTAGCTGTAATGTTATATCCTCATTTGTAAGTCGCTTTGGATAAAAGCGTCTGCTAAATGCATAAACATAAACAACATAAACATATGTATGAGATCAATGACAGTGCATCAAAATGTATTTTATATTAGCACAGCCTCAAGGTTGGAGATGTACATCTTTTTGTCTTGAAGGTAGAATAGGCCAAATATTATTTCGAAAAAAAAACAACATACAGAATCACGCAAAATTGACCCCTGACATTAATGTTTTGTTGATCCACTACAAAAGTTAAGGTGGTGTATTTTTATGTACAGACAACCCTCTCGGTTGTCTGTACATAAAAGGATTACCATTGTTTTTTTTCTTGTTTTGGAGTCCGGGACATTTTTAGGCTGCAAATCTTTAAGAAAAGTGTGTGCAAACCACAGCCAATGAATGTTTTCACCTTCTTCTGAAAGAAAAATAGTCTTTGCTATACATACATTCAGACTCAACATTAGCATTGTGAAGGAACTTTAATTTTTTTTTTATTTATTGTCATAGTACTCACTCTGACTTTGATTTCAGGATTCACCAGTACAATGTTCCTCGCTGCCAGTGTGGCCTCTCTGGTGGAGTAGTCCAACACCAGAGCTGCCAGACGGATCAAGTTGTCCTCAGTGAGCTGGCCACCATACTTGGAGTAGTTCAGCCTTAGTGGAACTTTCCTCTCTAGCAGGACACAAACAAATTTTTTTTGTCTGAATGCAATGAGTCACATTCAGCATCAATCTCATGCCATGACCACATCTGGCTTACCTGCTCCTGGTGAGAGCTCAACATTGAGCAGGTCTTTAAAACCACAGTTCCCTCCTAAAAACCCATTGTAGGACAAAGCGCATGATCCAAACGCCAAGCGACACTTCTTCTCGCTCTGAGTGTTATTGGTAACAACAGCAAACACGTCAAAGTCACAGCCCTTCCTCATGTCTGATGTCACTTCGATAGTGACGTGTAGGCCGGGATCCTGCTTCTGATGGAGTAGCTTGTTTTGGTGGTCGGCCTTTTTGAAAGCCTCTCGCTCTTCATCTGATCCTGCAAATATGTAGGGAGAGACACAAAACAATCAATAATAGAGGCCTCAAAGTTTAAGTTTTGCCATCCAGAAATCACCTACTATAATACATTTTAGGAGAGAAGTGACTAACTTTATATACAGTAAGAGCAATGCAAATGCTAATAAGAAATGTGGCAAATAACAGAAACTGACATTAATTTCAGCAAGAGGTACGCTGAAAGAAAAGTTATAACTACAAGTTATACAAGTTATAACTCCTGTCGTGAATTTTTCTTATACAAGGGAAAAAGAATAGTTTGCATTATTTTGACATTAGCAGAGGTTAATCTGTCAAGTTTGCCTACATATATCCCACAGTGCTTGCTACCTTCGGGGTACTTGTAGAGATGAGTTATGTCCTCTCTGGCATCACTGCCCACACTCTTAGTGCTGATCTTCTGGCCCACCACTGTAGTGGTGGTTACCTTTGAGGTGCTGCCGTCTTTTTTCTTCATGAATGTAACGACATCAGCATTGACCTCAGCAAAGACAAAGGGAGCATCATACTTGGACGTGAGCTGTCCTTCCTTGATGGCCCTGACAGGGATGGGGCCACAGCAGTACACTCCTGTAGGAAGGAGAAAATGCCAAACCAAATACTGACTCACCCTCTTAGCCAAAAGATTTGAATGAAATGAAAAGAAAGAAAGAATTAGGTATAAATTAAGTATTTTAAATCAATTTTAAAAAGAACAGTTGTTTACCTCCACTTTTCTCCTGGGGTGTGGGGTCACTGGCCTGCCAGCCATTAAAGTCAGATTTAAGATCGGGCCTGGTCATCCAGCTCTCTACCCAGCAGTGATAATTCCTGCAATACAATAAACATCATCCACTGGACCGCAACAGCTCAGAAAGACACCTATGCCCACGCTTGTTCTGATGTCAAACCCAGGGGATGTTCACAGGAAGTGCTTCATTTTCAAGTTAATAACCGTATTCTCATTTTACACATATGTCTCAAACTATTCATTTTTACTTTGCAACATTTTGACGGGTATACTAACAGCAACATATCTTCAACTCTTAAAGACCGAAAAGAATTTAAGAATAATAGCTATTTGAGCTGTGGGCAGCTCAGCTGTGGGTTGAGGTCTCAGTCCTGAAATGTGAAAGTATGTGTAGATCAGACCACCCTTTTGGGCCATCTGTGAAAATTGTTTGACCAAATATCTAAATCAGAGGTCTTCAACAGGGGGTCCGCGACCCCCAGGGGGTCCGAGGAGGTACTGCAGGGGGGTCGCGAAATCTTTGGTTGATTAGACGATTTAAAAAAATAAATAAATAAAAAAATAAAATAAAATAAAATTCAAACAGTTTTTTCTCACAAATTGTGTGCAAACGTCTGCCATCCACAGATGCTTTGAGGATTCATTGTCCCATCTACATGCATGTTTAGAGTTAAAATCTGTGGATTATTTGAATAGCTCAGTGTTGTATGCAAGATGTTTATAAATGGCAGTGGCACGGCCACCTTGTACCTTGCACATGTTTAAAATAAAAACATGAATATATTAACCTGTGTATTATTTGAATAGCTTAGTATTGAATGTACAATAACAGAGTAGCTATGTTTATACACGGCACTAGGCCCCGTTAAATATAAAACACAATTGTATGCCATTATAAATAGTAGGGGGGTCCCTGCTCCAACTCTCCATCAGTTTGGGGGTCCCTGGCCTGAAAAACGTTGAAGACCCCTGATCTAAATGTATGCCAGACATGTGGTTTGGTTGCAGGATCATCAATCTTACTCACTTTATCTGTGATTGTTTATAGCACTTTGTTCTATCAATAAAAATACCACTTGAATAGGGTCTAACCAGATCATTTCTTTGGATTGAATGAGTTCCCCATTTTCTCCGATGTAGCGCTCAATCACCAGGTTGCTGTTGGTATCGTGGGCAGACAAGTAGTTGGTTACAACTCGACAGGGGATACCCAGGGCTCTGGCAACTGAAAGAGAAGTTTTAAAGGAAGAGCAAAAATGTACATCACAACTACGTTTTTCCTTAGTTGGTGATATGTTGTGTCTGCCTGAGAAAAACTAAGTGTGTTGTCTGGAGATAGGCCACCAGCTCGACTCTGCCCTATCTCACCCGAGCAGGCCACTGCAGCAAACACCCAGCACTGTCCATAGCGAACAGGCTGACAGGACTGGGTGTCCCAGTTACGCAGGATCTCCATACTGCCCCGCCAAAACATGGGGCTCACACCTCCTTCATAACCATCCGTCCATTTCCCCAGCAACACTCCTTTGTCGTCATTACAATTCACCTGCCAGGTAAATAAAAAAAACAGTGTAAAAGTCATCATTTAAAATGCATGTGTTTTCTGTTTAATCTAAGGTTATGTTATTAGTGGAGAAACATCTATGCAAATAAAGACGCAGAGAAGAATAAAATAGAAAGTGATAAGTCATACCATGGCGCTCAGCACTCGGGACACATAGATGGGATTTCTTCTCCCTGAATAATCTTTGCCAGGATCGCGAAGACATTTCGGGTTCATGTCTAGAATCCTCAGGCAGATATCCAGGATTCCACTTTCAAACTGCACCAGAGTGAAATACATATCATGCTGATTAGTTGTTTGCAAGCGATAAAAATAAAGATGAAATTAGAAGACTTAGATCAAAGATATATATACACAGAAAAGTAGATGCTTAAAACTGTCGTAAGGGAGGCTAAAATTGCACAAATAATGTTAACATTTATCAGATGTAAAAGAATAAAGCTCACTTTATCAGATCTTCACAGTTCATAGTCAGATATACTATAAGGTTACAGTTTCTGCCCTACTAAAATGATAAGCAGATATTTTATCCTATCAGAATGAGTGCAATTCAAAATTCCTCAACACTCTGGCTCAAAGGTAGCTTGTTTGATTGATTGTATGCACATTGGAATGAGGCTGACAGTGTTAATGTTGGTTTTGGTACCTGGCCAAAGTTCCAGGGAGTAGCTATTTGATATTTGTAGCTGCCCCGAAAGATGATTCCATCCTGAGACAAGACATACTCAGCCAGACTCTGCTCATTGTCCATATATACTGCATCCCCTGTTACCATGAGACAATACAAATAACGTTCTGAGACAAGTCATAACTGGAATATGGCAGAGAAAGTAATGATGTCAATTTCTTGGAAGCGAATCATATTTCTTTATGGTCACAGATGAATTACTGGACTGAAATACAAGCATTCCACCACCAAGTGGCTCTTATCCTTAACCCACGCTGGTGTAAAACATGATCATCAAAGCACTTTCCATCAAAACAACATCCACTCAACAGACAGCTTGACACATGTGGTCTGTTTACCCACCTGGGCACCAGGGGTTAAAGAGCAGAATGAACTCAATCCTCAGTGACTGTCCAACAGTCAGGCTGTAGCGGCCGATAGGTGCGTCAGGTGCAGCGCAGAGAGACAGGGTCACCATGTCCCCGGGGGGACTGGTGACAGCAGCACTCCAACAGGAAGTGTCAATGTTAGGGGACAGACCAAAGGAGGCCCTGGTGCCATACTGCTCAGAGGGTTGAGGACCTGCATGTAACAGTGGATAAAGTTAGAGCCATGAGTCTAAAGCAAAGAAGCCAAGTGGTTTTAGTAAAACATTTGTGTCTGGAAAATCGACTCCCGCTGGTTCCAACCCTCCCGAAGTTGACTTCAAACATCTCTGGCATGTGGCCTCATTCGTGGGGAGCATAACTGTGTAATAGCAATGGCTGACTTCAATCATTTGTAAACGTGTCAGTCCCTTGACATCTTCCATTCAATGCAGCCAACAATAACAAGATTTTCCATGACTCTCTCTGGTGGGATATAGGGTCCATTCAAATATGCTTTGACTTTAAAAACCTGATTAGTGTTATCTGTGGTTATACAAATGTTTCCCTCTTGGCAAGCAACATTTCCTGTAAAATAAGTTGTGCTTGCTGGTGTGTAACAGTAGTCTTATCACACTCTTCACAAGAGCTTTATCCAAATATTAGAAAAGAAGACGAGAAGATAGTTTTCAGTGTTTGCGTTCTAAAGACAAATATTGAAGGATACAATCTCGAGCTCCCAACAAGAACAGAAAAGTCCATTAAAAATTGCAGAAGACGTGAGGGAGGGCTTAAGGCTAACAATGGAAACAACACAACATCTTACAGTTATAAGGAGTAAGCCAGCAGTATTGCAGATGACTGAACAAGATCACTCCCTTTTCCTTTCCTTTAACATTGCTGCTCCTTTTCCCTTCAGGATTTTGTACAGGCAACAAGAAAGTCAGTGGACAGACACATCCTGAATGAGAGGATGTAACCACAAAGCTTTTCCTCTGACCTTCTGACACTAATATTTTATGCTTAGATGTAGTGCCAGTGACCACTACACAAACAGAAATGTATCTGGAAAAAAATAAGTTTTGAATATATAGTATAATCTAAGAATTACTCAAAAGAGCAGTACCTGTTTCAGCAATGCAGTGAAGAGAGCTGACTCCCGGCTGGTAGCTTCCAGAGCGAAGGTACAGGCTAATTGAGAACGACTGGCCTCTCCTCACAATGAGCCGATCCACTCCATTGAGATCAGTGCGATGGTCAGTGTTGTTAAACTCGCATTCCAGGTTCAAGTGACTGATGTCCAGAGCTTAAAAGAAGAAAAGGCAAATAAATGCAAAGTATGACTCTTTTGAAATCACGTTTCTTTCAAGCCATAACATTCAACCCAGTCTAAGGGCAAAATGTGTAATGGTTACATAAATCAATCCATTAATTTGTGTCCACAAACATGATTTTTTACTGTTCTTTTTCTTTTTTTTTTCACTTTTTCACTGAACATGAAAATATCTCAACATTTCCTGAAACACTCATAAATGTTGCATAAAATTCTGTATTTGGAGATCGGAGGGGCTTGTGGATGGCTCCAGATATTGAAATACCAAGTGGGAGAGTCAAGATCGAGTCCTATTCTGACTACTGGTGGCTTCAAGTAACTTTGAATGTCATTTCTGCAGCCAGTCGCTGTTTGCATGTGCGTATAATCACTGTTTTGTCCTTACACATCATAAACTACCACACTTGGTTAAGGTTAGGCACTAGAAACAAGGTTGTTAAGGTCAGAAAACATTGTTGTTTGCATTAAAAATGACCCAGTGATAAAACCCAGTGCATCAAAATATCCTTTGCCTGGAGCACTGGCTGCCAAGTCTCGCCCCCTTGGCTTAACATGCAAAACCTGTAGGACACACTAACCAGATGCCCCGTTAAAATCCATCAGAATAACATTTTTGTTAGAGGACATAAAAAAAGAAAGAAAGGAATAAAAGGGAGAGAGAAAGAGAGAATGAAAAACTGCAGATTTGGTCTTCATCAGTGTGAACACACAGTTTCCATTTATGCAATTTTTTCTTAAAAAAAAGACGGGGTAAAGTTTGTGCAGAGTATTCATCTGTATTAAATTAACTGGTTATCTTGTGATTATCATACAATGTCTAACAGTTACAAACACATTTTTTCACACTGAGCTGACTAGACTGTGGTTAAATATTGACTTCTTTAAGACACACTTGTGAATAAGGCCCACATTTTCTAAAAGTGTCAAGGTTTTGTTGCTACTTCCATTTTACAATGACTTTATTCTCTATAAATTTAATAATTTATTAACAGGATGTGATTTATGTTTGGAAAAGCTTTTATCTTTGGTCTACAAAGACATTACAGACACATGAAATCTGTCGACCGCAGGATGCTCTATGATTTACTAGATGGTAAGATAATTTAGTTTGGCTGGTCTGTATGTATTGATTTAACAGAAGGTAAACATAGATACTCTCTATACATTCACGGTCCTCCTTGGGGCCGTTTAGGATAATTAAGAGTCCCACCCTTTGATTTCCTGCTCGAAGGAAAAGCTAAAGTTATTTTACACTTCTCACACTTTGACTGTGCAAGCTGCTGTGTGACATGTCAGAGGTTAGCCTCTCTCCATATATCGTACCATAACGTTGTTAAGAAAAGCCCTAGACAGGCATGGAGCAGTGGTGTCAAGGCTGGGATAGACAGCTGCTTTATGAAGTCGACAGGGGATCATTTCTCAGGGTTTGTCTCGGGTCTGATCTTTTACTGATCTTGACCGTGGTCCAGCTCTTAACTGAACACATGCTGAAGTTTTGTGTGCAGGAATGATTAGAAAGGTTTTGCTGTGTTTAGTCTGTACATACTCATAAGTCACTTAGTCCTGATATGATCTGCTAAAATATGAGCATAGCACTTTAACACAGTAGTTATTTAATAGCAGAAACATCTGGGAAAGACAGCTTAACTGTAAAGACAATGGTGCCCACTCTCTAAAAATGAGAATAGTCAATTAATACCAGATGCAAGTCTGTGGCCCAAAGCCATAAGAAGAAAAAAAAGGCTAAAACTGTTACGATAAAGAGATCCGTCATGGTGCGGTAAGGGTGGATCCAGGTGCAGACACGGACGAGAGCCAAAAGTGAAGTTAAACGGTTTATTTTAAATACAGTATAAAGAAAAAGCGCAGCAAAACTGGAAAACTGAAAAACTATACTGAACATAAAACTAATAAGATAACAAAACCAGACTGAATACTTGCAGAACAGAACTGACGAAGAAAACCATGGACCAGGGACATACAGACGAGTAACACAAGGAATACAGACGTATAAGACGAGGAATATAGACGAGGATCCGGCGAGGAGTGGTGGAACTAGAAAGACATATATACTGGGGAGGTGATTACTGGAGCAGGAATTGGTGGCTGATTAGTAACAGGTGAGAGTGAAGAGAGCAGAGGGCAGGAGACGGACTGAGGAGAGAGAGAGAGAGAGAGAGAGAGAGAGAGAGAGAGAGAGAGAGAGAGAGAGAGAGAGAGAGAGATGGCAGAACACAGGGGGCGAAGGAGAGCACACCAACTTTGAAAATGAATCTAACACAAAGAACACACAAGGAGCAACAAAACACAACTGAATACCGAGAAAGAGAACCAAGGTGAAACAAAGACTGAGCCAACACAGAAGACACCAAGAACACTGAACAAAAACACCAATAACCAAGTCCAAAAACATAACCAAAAACCCAGATCCTGACAAGATCATCCTTTCTGTAGTAATTTTGCTACACAACTTTCTTGAAGAGGCAACAATATTTGCTCCTAAACTGCAGTGCACCACACTGTAACATTTGTTTAAAGTGAAGTAGGTATGGTTTTCCAGATGGTACACACATGTGGTGTAAAGTCCTGCATCCCTGACTTGCAGCTAAATCTGTAGAGCTGCTCAAATCCAAAACTAAACACACAAACAGAGATTCTTGAGCTATCGCCTTGCATCACTAACCTTTGCATAATGTGTATGCCAATTTGCCCAAACTCTACCAACCATGACCCCCCTCCACCCCCTTCCCCACCCCCAACACTACAGAGGGACTTTCTCATCAGCAACACTGAGCACAGTAAGAGCCTTAAAAGGAACTTCAAACAAAAAACTGACTGGTACAGCAACTACTATTTTAATCCTGGAAATACGTATAAGCAAACACTACAGTAAAAGAACTTCTTCAGTTCTCCAGGTAACACCCATGCTGACTTCAAGTCTCCATCACAGGCCCTTTTGATTTCAAATGAATGCTTTGTGCCTGACAGACAGATGGAAAACCTGTGTCAGAGTGTCCAACAAGAATTTGTTTGTATTTGTATTTAGTCGCTCCAGTAGACTGACTTAAAGACCCTGGAAGTGTAGAAAAGAGCAAATATACAGGCTGGGAAGGTACGTGCGCTTATTAAAGTTCTCTGTTGAGTATAAACATACAATAACATGTGTATTCAACCAAAATGTGTTAGACAGCCTTCCTCGGACATTCTTTATCTGCTTCACTTCTTCACTTAACACCCAGCTGACAGATAGATCTTTAACCCCTAGAAGGTATTCAAAACAAACATGGACATTACTGAGGAGCTTGGAGAGTTCTGGATGTCTTCACAGGGGTAAATAGCAGACTTTTTTTTTTTTGGAGGGGTTGTGAAAGCTTTTAAAGATAGCATCAATCAGTGGAAGCTCCAGTTGCTCTCAGCTGCTATAAGTGCCAGGGTCCAAGGGCTGTTATCATCTGCTCAAACATGGGGGTGAACTGTTTCTCTGGATCTCCAGCACCCAATATAGACAGCATTTACTCCACCACTATGCCTCTGGGTAGTTTGCTTGCTGATTACAAAAATACCTATGAAAGTTTTACCCTCCAGGATATGCACTTCTCAAAACACTGTATCCGTTACATGTAATCATAAACATCCACACCGGAGAGTGTGTCTATTGTGAACTAATTTAAATGGAACAGTCAATATTAAACTATGAACTTTTGTGCAACAGTGTAACCATTAAAGTAGTTAATTAGGCTGCTAGTGCTCTGGTCAGTTAAATGGCTAATAGTTTCCTCTCTTACAGCAACACTTATTGGCAGGTCTGCCAAAGTAAAAGCAAAACCTGGCCGCGTTCGGTTTCTCTTACCTTGCGTCATGACTCCAGCGGGGCTCTTAAACTAAAATGTTCTGATGAATTTTCAGCTCAGAGTGGAAAACGGTGTCTCTCTGCCGTTATGGCGGTCTTATTTGTAGTCCTTGTGCCAGCCAGTCATGGTGGGTGTGACACGACCCTCCCCATAACAGAGTGAGGAGCGAAAAAAAAAAACTGGACAAGCCTTGGTGCGAGCACTCACACGCGAGCGCCCACACACTATACATGAGCTTATGATTAATATACATTCATCACCCCCGCTGTATTTCACGGAACACTGTCGTGTTATCGAGAAGCTGTCGAGTCAGAACCAGATTGCAAATGCCTATTAACTTCAGTTATTTCTGCTCCCTGTTACTATTGTTTTATAGGATAGAATATAGGTTTTCACAGTCTTAATTACGAACAAATTAGCCCAACTTACGGTATGTCAACGTATGTTGAGTTGAAACATTTCAGCTGGTATGTAGCAACGCACGAAGAGAGAAATAATTCAGTTATGATCCGTCTATAAGTACCAGCACCAGTAACAGTAACATGTCCTTTCATTATAATGAGCGTGACCATTGCAGTTCAATCCCATTTAATACTTTAGTTTTCATTACTGCTGACTAGTCATCTAGTAAAATTAGTCTCCAGCAAACACATTTACTCCTTTCTAAAAAAAAAAATTTTTTTTTAAAAACGTCTGCTGTAAACTACATTGCAGTCTTGAGAAATTACTTGACTTTGTTTGAATTACCAACTGATGCTAAAGTCATCAGAAAGGTCAAGTTTACTGCCTGCTAAGTGGGGGTGATCATGCTGAGAAACAGACCCACAGCTGCTTGCATTGGAGTTTTTTGTAGATTATTTTGACAAGATGATATAATAGAAGAAGATATAAGTATAAGGATAAATCTGTAAATATTAGCTGTCGTCCCAAATCTACATCTCAATAACCCTGTCTGTTTATTGTAGACAACATGGAAAAGTTCACAAAAAAAACATCAAACATTTTTTCTTTTAGGTTCACTGGTGAACTGGTTTTGTTTTTGCCATATGAGGGGAAAAGCCTGAGCTTTGCTATCTGGGCAGTGGCTGCAAAGTTTGGCACAAGGCCAGGAATGTGAATTCAGCGCTTAACTGAGGTGGCACAAAAGGCCGAGTTCAGATGAAATCCACACAGCAGTGGTGACAGTGGGTCTTTGCCAAGGCAAATGCTGCAGCTTCATCTTCACTGTGTCATCCTTTATGCATACATTTCAAGATCAAATGATAAATGTATGTGTGAAAAGGGGTGAAGGTGTGGGGTTGGCTGGGGGTAAAAGAAGTAGACCAAACAATTAATAAAATGCAGATAAACTGATAGCTATATCACTATCAATAGCACTTTGAGATTTTATTGTAAATGTAAAGTGCGTTATAAATAAAATGTATTATTATTATTATTATTAATATCAACTGAGCCTCAAAAAATGGATACAAAAAAATGATAACAACCCTTTTATACCTGATTTTTTTTTTTTATTCTTTTTTAAGAAAGTAGAACAGACTGCATTGGTAAACTGTTCCTCATGGCAGTTATTCAACAACAAGTTATGCCCATTAGATTAAGTTAAATTCCCCAAACCTGGTTTAAGAAAAACACGAGTCTTGCGAATTTAATTCAAATTGTGGCCTTAATGTGAAGGTTAAGAGCCAGTGTTTGGCTTTCAATGTATATCTGTGACACAACTGATTGGAGGTTATGCTTCTTTTTTTTTCTTAGATCTATTATCAGTATAGTGACCCAAGCCTGTGATCGCTCAATTGCAGCAACAGTTATTAAATACAACTTTTATTGAAACACCAAAGAAAAACATGGATGAACCATAGTAATACATCTGCATTAAGAATAGTGTTGATGAACTGGAGCTTCACCTGACATTTGTGCAAATATATAAGTGGTATTATGCACCCTGTATCAGTTGCAGACGTTTTGGTCTGGCTGTCAGAGTTATTGATCACGTTTTTTTAAAAGAAAGAAACAAAGAAAGAAAAAGTTGAGATGTAAATACAAAAACACAACAAGGGGACAAGCATTGGGATGATTTTGTATTTCAAATCGAAAGGCATACAACTCTTGAATGGATCCGCTCTCAAACAAGTAACATGAAATACGACGCCATTAGTTGAAAGAAAATACTGAGTAAATGTATTATTTAATGTTCAGAAGAACACATATGTTGTAATTAAGCAATATTAAGAAATTAACTTAAGAGCAATAGATTCATAACATAAAAAACATTGTGTGTGACCTTATGTTACATTTTCCAAGTACAGTATAATTAACTGTAGTATTGTTTCATGAATAACAGACACAACTACTGTAGCAAGTCTATGATCCTTTGCTTGAGCTATTAAACTACACTAATATACAGTGAACTGCTGTAAGTAAAGCAATGCCATTTATGTCTTTCAAAAAGCTATGCCATCCTTGTTATTGTTTATAAGACAGAGACACAAATATACACTAATTTCTTATTGTTTGGTGATATTAAAACAAACTTTATATACAGAGCGGTAACAGATTACAGTAACAGCTGGAATTCTAACATCTGGCTTTGATCCGTGTCACCTTCAATGCTGACAACCTTTGCATGGGCTGCATCCAGATCTGTGGAAAGAAATGAAATATTCAAACTACACATCCAAACAGACATCATTCATATATAGATCTGAAAAGTTAACTAACTGTTCAAGTTTTGGCCTAGTTATAAAAATGTTGGTGATGTAGGAATGTGCTAACCTTTTATTTTATGTCAAGGGTCAAACCTCTGTGGACTTTCCAACACTGGAGCTCTGAGCCTGAGACATTCATAAAAACTTTATTAACTCTTGATGCTAATTAAAACAAACGGTTTATCATTAACGTGAGAAGATGCATTTGCAAGTAAAAAAACAAATAAAGGAAAAAAACTGTTAAGTAAGAGAATAATTCATCTTTTTTATTTATTATCAGACTGAATGAGATTCCTTGCATTCTTTTTGTGTTTTAACACATGAACAGTTAGTCCAAAAGCTTTCTACTACACCTTGCTGCTGGGCAGATCCTTGTTCTGTTGTTGCAGTTTGTGTTTGGGCTTGGGAGCAACTGGTGGTTGGGTTTTCTCAGCAGAACCAGCGTGAGCGTTTGATTTTTGCAGGTCTGCGAAAGCTTCAGCTGTATGAGCAACCGCTGCCTCTTTGACAGTGATTATGGAAGAGCAGACCGAGGAGTTGTCCTCCACCTCTCCTCCCACAGCAGAGTGGTAGCTGTGACCGGAACTGCTGAAGCCGCTGACACTCTCCCCTGAGGACTCGGAGCTGTCCACTGGAAAAAAGACAAGAACTTTTTGTGCACGTGGGAAAGGGAAGAATGGATGAATGGACTGAGGAATTAATAAACCAATCAGTATACCTTTGTGGACAGAGAAATGTTCCTAACCTGACAGCTGAGCCCCAAATACAGTGTCAGGAGTACGCTGAAACAACCTTGTTTTACTATAGTATCATTTACCCGGACTCTACCCTTGGATCCCAGATTTTGAAGACGAAGTATCTTAAGGCTTGAAACACCCAGACACAGAGCAAGCTGCTCAGCGATCATAAATAAAATGCTAAAAAGCTGCTGTGCCTGAAGAGATGTACATTTTATCTCTAAATTAATCATGTGCTCCATTTGAAAACTATACCGTACTTGGATCAAATTTTCACTTACACAATAAGGTCTGACTTCCTTCATGGTCCAGGTCATCCTCCTCCAGAGGTCCAGGAGGTGATGTGTAACCTCCAGGACTGCTTGAAACCACCCTCCGCTTTGGCCCACACACGTAACCTACAGGGGACAAGGAACCCCGTCCCGAGGAAGAGGACGAGGATGAGCTGCAGCCTGAACCAACAGATTTTGGTCGACTACCCGGAGGCTCACCCTGTGATACACTTGATCCCACACAGGAGAGTGCTTTGTTTTCTGCAGGGTCCGAATGAAAGTAAGTTTAATAAGAAGTGTAGTTAGCTGGTAAAAGTCAAGGACTGACTGGAAATGATCACAGTATCATATTTACCTCTTCCCAACAGTACATAGTTCACGGCTCTGTCATTGATCGCTGCATCACTTGGCTTGATGTCCATGAAAGGCTTGTTTCCAATTCCCAAGAACACTCTTTCCTGCATGCGGACCTCTGAAAAGAACACCTGGGAAACATTACTCTACAATAACAAATAGAAATACTTTAAACCAACATAAAAGCACACACATTGTAAGCTGAATACATATTAGCAACAGAAATATCGCTGACTTTACATGGCCATAAGTTTTTTTGATAGCAGATTGCTGTCTTTGTTATGCAGTTAAATGTGTTGCTTTAATTCTCCATTTTTTTTCCATTGTAACCACATAAAGATTTGACTAAACATATTAACAACTGCTCACACAGAATTTTAGACAAATTAATGAAAAACATATCAGCAGTTGCCAAAGAAGCTTTTATGAATTAACCCCAGCATTCATATCCAGAATGTGTCTTACAGAATTCTCATGTAATCCATCTGTCTCTAATCAAAGCTACTATTTCTACTGTACCTCTGTTGTGTATGGCCTGCTCCCAGAGGATCCGCTCCAGGTCCTTGGTCCAGGCCTCCTTCGCCTCTCGGCTAACTGCTTGCAGTGTGTATGTGTCCTGGCTTTTCCTCTTTCTGAACCAGATCTCAAAACACAAGCCACTGTCACCACTGTTTTGAGTCATGCCTATGTCAGACGTCTAAATAGAGACAAACATGACATGGTCACATAAAGCCCCCAAGGTATGCTTTTCAATGTTTTGTGGTTTTATCAGCAGTGTTAAAAATATATGTATCATTACCCTTAATGCCCACCAAAGGTTAAAATGTGAGCAGACAAGGTCAGCCAACACACCATTGTGCAAACCTCAGAAACATTGGAAATCTTACCCAAGTTATGACGAAGTAAGTTTGGAAGAACCTTTCTCTTTTTGTGTAATCTTACTTGGAAAGAGGAAGTGATTCACTGCAGACAGCTTTATTGTGTTTTCTGTATTTATTTTTTTGGGGTGTATCTTATACACATTAATACATGTGTGTTTAGGTGTGTGTGTGTGTGTGTGTGTGTGTGTGTGTGTGTGTGTGTGTGTGTGTGTGTGTGTGTGTGTGTGAGAGAGAGACAGAGAGGAGCCATATCATGTACAGTATGCGTACCTTGAATGATTGTTTGTAGATATATGTGTCATTTCCTACATCTGTCTTTCTGGTCTTGCTAAAGAGAATGAGTTCTTGAAAAAGGAAAATGTGACGGAAACATTTCTTCTTCCTGAACGTCACCAAGAACTCATCCTGACGTATCAGCTGCCCCTGCTCCTTTAGATTAACCTGTAGCACAGAAAGGGAGCATACCATGAGGAGGAATAACCAATCATTTACAGAACTGTCAGTAATGTTGCAACATTATTTATGTACCAAGGACAACTGTACAGTTTCTTCTGCAACAACAGACTTTATTCTAAGAAAACTGCTTGAACCATTAGATTTACACAATAACCACAAGAATACATTCCCTCCTTCTTGACTCACCAGATAATGGAGCTCCAGGCTATGAGACCCCCCCCCCCCCCCCTCCCCCCTATACGCACAGAATGCCTCTCTTTAACATTCCAATGAAAATATGACGATCAATTACTCTTTCTTATCTCATTCCATTTCATACTTCTCATAATTAACTCCTGATATTGCACAAAGAAAATATCAACTGAACATTTCTGCAAATATTTTTTTCAATACCTTTTGTAACAAATGGCATTTCAGTCCTGCCTGGAAATTGACTCCCTGCTTCCAGTAATATCGCAGACAACTAGAATAGAATGATTAGTGACTGTAACTCTACAATACATGCTTGCATATGTATATACAATAAATCCCATGTTAGTAATATATTCTTGTGACACAAAGCTAAAACAGCTATTGAAGCCCTGCTTACATCACAGTGGTGGATAGCATCCATGGCCAACAGGTTGTTGCCATGGCGGAGCTGGAAGTGGATGACCTCCAGGGCTGCCTTGATCTCAGCAATCTCTCTGGTTTGTCTTGGTCCACACTCCCTCATCAAGTCCTGCAGCAGCAAGCTGTACTTACTGATGCGCTGTACGGGCTTCAGCAGGTACGACCACAAGTCCATTTTATCCCCCAGCTTCAACTGCTTTTGCTGAGATGACAAAAGCGGAAAACGAGCAGGTATGTTATTGGGTATGTATCCATCAGGGCAGAAAACGGGTATGATATGGTAAACAGAGGATGCCGGGGAGAGGTTGTTTTGGAGGGAATTTAAGAAATTAATTAGACAAAACAGTATTGTTTTAATGTTGGAAATGTATTTTGCTCTCTCAGGCAGCCCTATGGGATAATAGGGTTAGGGAGGTAATGGAAATATCTCACCAGCTATTAGGTGCATGGCAATGAGAGTTTGCAGACTTGCACCATTCCTACTCATTTGTAAAAACCCTAGTTATTCAAACTTTTCAAAGTACATGTATCATCAGGTCATTATTGCATTGCAAAACCTTGGTTTACATACTGTCTCTCCAAACAAACACAATGCCTCTAGCATCAGTGTCCTTGTGTCATAATAAACATTTTACCCAAAGCCTCCCCATCATCTCCTGGAGATGCTGGCATGGCTGTTCACAGCAAGTTGTGTAACACATTGCCTTTTCTTCATTTCATCAAAGGGAAATTCACAAATTGGTTTAGGGAAAGCAGATGAGAAACAATGGAGCAAAGAGAAGCTGGCGCTGGTTTTTACCTTGAAAAAAGCCTGTCCGTGATTGATGAGAAGACGATCAGACTGTGGTTTGTTCTTGCTGTACAGGGCATACAAAGCAAAGCTCTCTCTCTAAAAAGAAAAGGAATAAATAAAGACTATTCAGCATCATCATTTTGATTACCTAGCCCAATTCATGTGTAACATTTTAAATGCAAAATATTTCAGTTGGTACACATAGGAGGTTAAAACTTTATCAGCAACACAATCATTCCAGAATTAGTTCAGATATTAGTTCTTAAGCTGTTGAAAGAAAAACGTTCCTTGGAAGCTAAACATACAGTATCCGTTCCCAGTAAGGACACATCTGGAAGGGTTGTTTTGGGTAATTAAGTATGCTTAATCATCATGGTTGTGGCTCAAAACAAGAAGCCATGGACTATCTGTTGTGATCACACAGAATCACGTCTTCCAAAACCTTGTTTCTTAAGGCTAACAATGTGGATGTCAGTTCATAATGAGAGTTTGGATTTATAGTACTTCCAGAAATGTAGATTTTGCCTCCAGTTAGAGCCACACACACTGGAGGCCAACATTCATTTCTGAATACTTTCACAAACACTTAAGTGGCACTTACATGTTTTAGAAAGCAGCGGCCCACTCTGAAAGGTTCTGTCATGCAGCTCTCCAACTCATCCGAGAAATTATGACGGTGGAAGTCATGGAGTTTTTCTAAGTTACCAAAAATGCTCCCCCTCTGGCCCCTGAGGTCCTGAGGGACGTCAGCTCTCTCCAGCTCAGGGAAGTAGTGCTCTCGGACATAACCCAGGGCTTTGGCATACTCCCTCTCTGTAGATAGCAGCTCCTCCAAGATCTTCTGTACTTTCCTGTACAATGTGAAGGAAATGAAAAATGTAAAATTGCTGATGTTTTTAAAGCTTATATCTTACACAGAGGTGAGTTTTGAATCATGATCTGTTTTCCATTATTTATCAGTGGCAAACATTTTTATTCTTGGAATCATAATTAAGTTTTTTTTTTTAAAAAGTGTCAGCCACAGATATTTTCTTTCAGTTCGTTTACAGTATTTAAATTTAAATGTGTTTTGTGGTAACAGCAAATTGAGTGTCATTACTTACAAAAAAGTGTTGCTATGGTTGCTTTCTGTTGGTGTGAGTGACGTCTCTTGAGTCCTTAAATGTTCGGGTCTCTGGGTGGAGACTGCACATCTTTCACCCTCCGCTTTATTATTGTCGCAGCTCAGGTTTCTCTGCCATAAACTTTTGTTGCAGGAAATGTGCAGATTTTGGATGGGCTGCAGATTCTGATCCAGTGAATGTGTCCTACTGTGACAGTGTTTGTGACTTATATTCAAAGGTGAAAGGCCAGAGGTGCTCGTCACACATGAGCCCTCACTTAGGGACCGACCCAAAGTTTGATGCAAAGGAAAATCCTTGTCCTCTTTTGTAGAGCTTGCGCTCCTCAGATCTGCTTCGCTGTGGTGTTCTTTTAGCTTCCTTTTGTTTTCCGGATTGCAGTGCTCAATTTGTGGGAAAACAGGAGTCCTTGTGGCATATTTAATTGGTGTTTCAACAACCTGCAGTACTTTTGCTTCCTGGTTTTTGTTCCCTTTTGACTCATTTTTCAAATCATGTCCAAAGCATGAAACATCAGTGCTTTCTCCATTACTCTTTGCAGTATTGACTACTTCTGTAATAGAGACTGACTGTAGGATAAGAGAACTCTCAGCTTCCCCCAGCTCACTCCTTTTTCCCTCCCTTCCCATTTCTCCACGTTCCTCTGGAGGATTTACAGTTGTGGACTGCTGGATCTGGTTCTTATCAACACCTTTCTTCTTCTGCATCTTCTCCAGATGTTGCCTGACTTCTTGGCTTTGAACCCAGGCTGCATTCCAAACCTTCATCATCCCAGAGGCCCCTGATCCCACAGCGCAGGCTTTAGCTCTCAGAGACTGGAAGTGCAGGGAGGAGAATTCCCCACCTAATCTCTCCTCATACATTTGAAGTGTGCTTAAGGTCTGAGCTGAGTTACACCCTTTCTCTAGTTGCTCCGATAAAATAAGACATTCCTTGGCCATAGCTGTAACCTAGACAGAATGAGTGAAAGAAAAATTATTTTTCGATTAAAGGTTAGAAGGTACAATCATTTAGAAATATTTGTAAGGGGCAACCAAGGAAAGACAGAGGCTGAAAGCTGAAATGGTGCCATGACAAAACACAAACCTGTTCACAAAAGGTGTACACATGCACTTGTGTGTCCAGCTCTTTCTGCCTCTGTTCTGTCCGCAACATGAAGTCTTCTATGTTGGACTTAAAAGTGCTGACAAGAGTACCAAATACATCTGTTGCAGGACTGGAGTTACTGGTGCCTACCATTTCCTCTGCCTCCTTTATCAATGTCAAGGCATGCTGTTGTTTCTCCTGTGACAAATAATAAGATGTTAGGTTTAGCACATTTACTTTCCATTACTCTCTAAAATGTACTGTTATTACTGACAACATGTGGCAAATGAAAGAAAAATATTTGTATGTATAAAAAAAATGCCAGCCAAGCCCGTGATTTAAATAAATTTATTTTTGCCATACCTTAGACTTCAGGAGGAATCCATTAAAATCTTGCAAGACCTTTTCAGTACACGCAAGTGTATCATCAGTTTTGGAAGAGTCATTCAGTCTCTGTTCACCCTCTGTGCTGAACCACATCCCTGCCTGTAAGACATAATAAGCTAGTTGTGCAATCTTCCCTTGTTGAGTGCCATTTGTTATACGTACAGTTTCTAAGTAACAATCACATATGGACAAAAGCCAACGGGCATTCAGGTCCACAAAACCACATCAGCATATTTCTGTCTGCACTTCTGTAGTTTTCAAGTGTGATCTGGCTGATAGAACTTAGAGGTAGAGGTACCGTGAGGATTTTGTCTTCCATCTCCTTGAGCCTGAGAAGGAACTCCAGGTGCTGCAGTGACTCATTTGACCTCATCACCAATGTGTGGAGCTTCTCCTCAACTTGGTTGTACAGACTTGTCACTGACTCCAAAGCATCTCTGCACAGAAAGGAGAGGCACAAAAAAAACACTGAGACCAGTAGTACTCACACGAAAATCATATTACGAGGTGACATTTAATGTTGTGTATCAATAGATCAAATGTTCTGTCCTTTACTTAAAATCTCATTGAAATATTGCATTTTCATTTCTGCTACCACAAAGTGTGACCTAACTCTATGCATGCCTTTTACTTTCTTGTTGCCTTGATACACTTTGATACCAAGAGTATAACATATGTGTATATTACAATATACTTGTGTTGATGAAACATTCACTGTTTACTCCCTCAGTGTTACATTATCTCCTTCAGTCATATGATTGTAATGATTAGTTATCAGTGGATCCTTTAATGAAAAATTTAGATAATTTTCTCAACCGTAACATAAATCAAAGAATAAAATTGTACCTATTTTGTTCTTGGATGGAATAGGAACTGATATTCTATACCCCTCTTAAGCAATAGTAAAAAAAAAAAAAAAAGAAGTAGTATTTTAATGCTGCAGTAAATCAAGGTATGCCAAACTGTAAGCAACTGCTACAAGTTCAGTCATGTAATGTTGCATCATATTATTATATATTATGTAAAGTGTTTTTTCATATGAAAAAATAGGTGTTTTCACTTATAGGCATAAGTACAGTTAAAATGTTCTCAGGACTGTGTCGGGGTACACAAACTGGTCTTGAGCTCCCACCCTTGCCTTTGTTGTTTGCTGTGTCAGTTACTAACACTTATTGCTTTTATTTAAGAAAAATGTATAAAAATGTGGTAAGATTTGATGATTTCCAGTACTGTCCAGTACATTTTGAAAGGAATCAGTGATTAAAGCTGTCCAATGATTGTACAGTGCAATATTTCCTCTTAAATGTATTAAGAGACGGTGGTGCAAGTAGGAAGTTCAGAACTTCACAAAAGGAACTTTAAAGACAACAGATCATCAGTGTAGATACTGCATGAGATATATAAGATGTGCTTTATAGCTTACATTGTATTGATCTGGACAAGAAGCCAAACAAGAAGTAAAAAGTTCTATCTGATACCTGTAGTCTTCAGACTGTGGAAATCTGAACTCCTCTCTCTTCATCCTGGCCAGTAAAGCTCCTCCTCCCCTTTGCAGAGTTACCAGTCTAACATCTTCCAGCACCTCTTTCATTGAAACCTTCTGTTCCTTGATGCTTTCCTGCACTTCCTGCAGTAACCACATAACAAAAAGTCAACATGTGAGACCTGTGCCCAAATGAGCCCACAAAAACTATGTAACATCAAAGTATGAATGCATTTTACCTGAGCAGTGTCCATTTGTTTTCTGCTATCCACTTTCTGGATGGCTTTTTGCAGCAAACTGTCTGCCCCTCGCAGTTCAACCGTGAAAGATACCAGTCTCTGAAATATATTAAGTATAAGACAGAAAACATGATCCGCTGGTATGAACCTATTAAAGTTTAAGGAGTAGAGAGGGCACCAGAGGAAGTGTAAGCCATAAGCAGCAGACATGCTGAGATCTGGTAATTAACAAGAAACTACAAACACAGAGCTCCTTATAAATATAGTACAAAGGCATCTAGACTGAGGCAAAAATACCTAAGCTGCATAACAAGAGCAGAAGTTCATTCCTCAGTTTTCAAGTGAATTGGCCCAAAATGTAAATAGAGGCGTCACAGGCTGCATTATCTTCCTCAGTGATAGCCTTGTAGAAGAGGTTTGAACTATGTTCAATTAATCAGGCTTCAAATGCTTCTTTCTGACCTGCACTTTAACTCTCTGATGTTCAAAAAAATTCAAAAGGAAAAATTTTGTGAAGGGTTTTTATATGTCTAAAACACTAATAACCCCCAAAACAAAGAACAACACACACGTGTGGTTGTTCTGTGTTTGTGATGAGTAATCTTCACTGTGATAAAGTGTGGCTGAGCTGCTTTCTTTTCTGAGTCTCCAGGAGAAACTCTACTGTTTATCAGAGTGACATGCACATTATTACCTGATGGAACTGTAACCAGTCTGTATGACTGTATGTGAAGGTCCCTCCTAGGTCAGAGGTCAGTTGGGAAGCTTCCACTGTCTTATTCAGGGCTCTCGTGGAGTTTACCATGTCAATCTAATTTAATGAGAGAGATGTGGTGAGGAGGGAAGTAGCACTCATCTTTTGTGTCGATAACAATTAAAAAGACCAAAAACAGTTGGTTTATTCCTTACTTGCAGGCCAGGTTGTTTTTCAGGTCGTGGACAAGTGTCCTTATCCATCACAATGATGATGCTGTGGACAGCATGAAGCGCTTGCTCCTGTTTCAGCCAGACAAAAAGAAGTTTTTAACTGAAACATATTTACATTGAGCGCTATCCTTACATTACCTTAAACTTTAGATACAATGGACAAATTCAGAGTATTTTCTTTAAAGCAGCAGGCCATATTCAACTTTACAGATAAAGAGCACCTTTAGCCCCTTTTATTAGTAGTACTTCGGGCACAGAATTCTTTTGACAAGTGCATGCAGGTATGTTGTTCTAACCTGTGCCATCAGCAGCGCTTTGTAGAGGTGAAGTGGAGGAGGCTTCTTCCTGGCATTGATGACCAAAGTCATTCCCAGCTCTCGAACATCTTTCCTATGAAAACATTTCATCATGTTAAGGCAAGTTAGATCTTGTTCATTTCATTATTGTACATTTTCTTTGTGATAAATCACCAGCCTTTGAACAAAGAGCTTCTTAATGTCCCAAATCTGTATTTATCTCCTCTCAAAAGAGTCTTTGGTGCATTTACACACCACTACTAATGGCCTCTTCTTGAGTACCCTAACTTTTGTGTGAGCCTACATCAGACATGGCTGCTAGTTCTGGCAGGGGGCTGCATTCCAGAAAGTTGGCAGCCAGCCTTGCTGAAGCAGACTGTTGTGGTTTTCCCTCTTTTACAGGGGACATCAGGGTCAGGCTGGTGGGTAGGACAGATTTTTAAACTTAAAGATGTATTAAGCCCATTGAGCCCAATATAAACAAACAACACTATTCAAGTGTTTATTGTTTAATTATTGTCAATTCTTGCACTGTATTGGCGATACTGCCAGCTGATCTTATGTGATGGATGGATTTTTTTTCTTTTTGAATATTAATTAATTGTAAAGAACATGGTATACAAAATGAGAAACATTATTGTGGCTATTAAAACAATCGATTGTACCACTCTAAACTTCTGAGTCTGGAAACATTTGAAATGGTGCTTTACTGCCCTCTTGTGGCTATTCAATTCCATTGCATGCTAGTGCACATGCAAGCCTACACCTGCCCTCTGCTGGACAACTGAGTTCATAACTATGATTTATTCCACATGTATCAAGCTGTCCTAAAACAGCCTTATACAGAGCTCTTTATTAAAGTTGTATGACTTTTTTTTTTCATTAAAAAGATATAAATGTTTGCAATACCTTGGTATGGAGTGTAAGTAGAGCAGCAATTCACAAACAGTCTGCGCTGACACAAGAGGGGACATCCACTCCTTCCTGTCACCATAAACCTCCACTACTGCCCTGCCATTCCTGTCCCTGCTGCCTGCGGGCGGGCGGAATAGAAAACAAAGATAAAAATTTGATTCTCAAAAAGGCACAGAAATACAGACAGTTTCTGGTAAAAGCTGTAAAAAGATGTGTGTCCGTTTGGAGGAACATTAGACACCCAATAATCAGAAGGTCAGTGAATTGATTCCCAGCTGGCAAAATACAGAACCCAATATTTCCCCTAGTGCTCGTTGGTCTCTCTGTGTGTGATATTGAAAAATGTCTGTAAAATGGATGTAAGTGGGTGAATGTGGCCTGTTATGTAAAGTGCTTTTGGAAGATTTTAAAAAGAAGAATGCAGTCCATTAACGTTATCTAAAACAACAAGATTATATATATGTTGTCTCTGACACTGACAAAAGAATTGTCACCATTTCAAGTTGTTTGGCATCTGGTCATTCATTTCATATGACATGAAACCACGAGACCTGCTGAGGTCACTAACCTTGAGCTTTCATACCTTTTAGAATCCTGTTGATGAAAAAAAAAATAAAGTGCACATTACCTGGCAAACAAATGATGCCCAGTTCAAGCAGACTGCTGCTCCTCCTGAAACCAGAATCTTTAGTTTGTGGGGTCTGCTGAGCGTCAGCATGTGTTGCAGAAAGTTGTGGAGAAGATGGCTTTTCTGCCTTTGAGTTGAGGAGTTTCGAGTCTGGTCCCTTTGTAATGGATAGAGTTTCACTTCTGCTTGAATGTGAATCTGTCACTGAACAAGAAGATTTTTATCAAACGCTGAGAAAAAGACAATAAATCAGAAAGCTAACAAGTCATAAAAATAAGGCCCTGATTTTTCCTTTATTTTATCTATAAGACAACACCAAAAATTCCACTCAGATTTCATGTACATCACCAACTTCATATTCTACCCTTTGCTCATTTAAACCAACAGCAATTATCAATGTCTTCAGTCAACTTCTGATAGCTCTTTGTCAACATGGACCAACCCTGCAAAGCTGCACAGCTTTTTTCTCGGACAGCCTCTAAACATTTGGCATAATCTCTGTAACAAAACATAGCAGCAGTCTGGCTACTAAACGTGGCTTTGATTTAAACATCCTAATTAGCTGCCCCTCAGAGCCAACAAGGCCTTGTCTGTACTCTCCCCCTCTGCCACTTTAATAGTCCGTGACAAGCACGTCTCCACTCAAGATCTCAACTTGCCCCTTTGAGGGCATGTGTGTGGATGCAAGCAGTTGAAGAGGACAGAGAAACCTCCTCCTTGCATGTCATGCTGTCTTTCTACATTAGAGGAATGCTCTGCTTTTTCCCATTTAACCCAGTGGGTTCAGACCCTCTCTTTCACCAGAGTGCAGAATGCTATTTCCGCTCACTCCCTTGATAACAGGAATGACGTGAATGTGAAACCATACTGCTGGGGAACTCTGAAAGCAGTGGGAGAATCCCTAGAGGAAGATCAGGCTGGAGTCTGATCTTTGACTTTCGAACCCTCTTTCTGAAGAGCTGTTATGAAGCGCGATCCTCTGTGGAGCACATTCCGTCAAACATGTGAGGTCAAGGTTGAGTTTGATGCACTCTGTTTGGCATGAATGTTGAGACTCTTTAAGAACTCGGCAGCAGATCTTTATAAATGACTGTGTGCACACAATTCCAACATTGTGGAGATGTGTCTCAGCTGTGGATTAAAGGAAATCTGAAGTGAAATGGCTGAAAGACAAGCTCAAAAGTTTCAATTCTACTTCTTGACTCTTCTTACCTTTTTTTGAGCCTTCCCGTCTTTCCAGCTTTGCAGTCTCCTGATCCACTTGTGTGCCTTTTTGACATTGGATGATACCTGTGACTGTTTCAGGGCAAATATCGCTGTGGCTCCTGTTGCTGAGTTTAAAGAGAACAGGGTTCCCTGTAGGAGTATCTGACACAGTGGACAGAGACCTCACTTTAACTTTGTGTTTGCCCGATGGTTTTTCAATGTCCCCCTTCCGCTGTGATTTTAAGTCACCATCACAAGTTGGCAAACATACATCTGATACTGGATGCACACAAGCAGTATGTCCTAACTGGTGGGAATTTTTTTTAGTCTGACTTCTCTGACCAGGGCTCAAACCAGGGATTGATTTCAAAATGGCAGGTGATTCCTTTATGGGGTTTTCTGATTCAGAACTAGAGGGATGGTGTAACACAAAGTTCTCTGGTGTGCGCTCACAGCATTGCTTGTGCTGGCAGTATTCATTGCTTGTTACAGGTTTTTTACAGTGGTTACAGAAGTTTTCTTGGTGGTCTTTTTGTGCTGCAAATGTGGCTCTGGGTCCTAAGTCCGCCTCTTCACTCAGGCCTACCTCCTCCAGTGCTGCCAAAAGGTCTACACTCCCCCTCTCAAAAGGGACAGGATTTCTCAGTGCTGCTAGGTAGGAGTCTCTGTACCTACACTTCAGGTCTTGATCTGTGAGCTCCTGCCCCAGCTTTCTTTGGCTGCATGGTGTACAGGGCTCCCCTGTACACTGAAAGGTACGTCCACACGGTTCATTATTCCTGTGTGGTACAGGTGGGGGCGGTCTGACAGGTTTGAGCAAAACTGAATTGGGTGGATTTACTTGGCTGTTTTTCTGTTGATCCACAAACTCCTTCCCTTTGGCGATATCCACCAGGTCTACATAATCCCCTTCTATCTCTTGGTAGTTGTGAGTCTCCCAGGTATTAGGAGAAACCCAACCCACAGGTTTGATTAATGGTTTTGAGCCTGCTTTGGGACCTCGTCTTGCGTGTTCCATTTTGATGAGTCTGGAAGAGTGCACTGGTCTCAGAGACGCTGACATCCTGAGATCATTTGGAGGAATCACAGCTTCCACTGGGAGGGTGGAGGAGTTAAAATGGAATGGAACTGACATCTGGTTTGACACGGGAGGTGCTTCCACACAGGTGGGCAGGAGCTTAGGCTTGTCTAAAAACTCAGGGATGGCAATTTTGTCCCAAGGCAACTTGATTACTCCTTGGTCTGTGCAAAGCAAACAACGTGACAGAGGAGTCCCATGGCGTCCTTCATTGATGTCCAGCAGCCAGTCTCCGGTGAAGATGCTGGGGTAAGAAGTCTCAGGAATGGGGGTCTCCTCAACTTCCCGACCTCCCTCCTCCAGTAGACATTTGAGGACAATCCGTGCCGCTTGGTCACCGAAGGGTTCAACCTGGAGATAGAAGTCTCCAGGACGCAACAGCAATGGGTTCACAGGCGCTAACTGGACAACAGTTTTGTCATGGAGACACAGAGGCCAGCCTTCATGGCGGAAAACCACATCAGAGTATCCAGCCTAGGAAATTATCAATGGAGAATCATACAGTGTGATACAGAAAATTCAAACAACTCAACTTAAGACAGTGTCTAACTTTAACTGTTTTAGAATGTTAAATATCTGCATTTTTCTATATTTTTGTGTTTATGTTTTTGTCCTTTCCCGTTTTGCATTTAGGAAGATTCACATCAAATTGTCAGAGCAGAATTGTGTGAAATGTCTTCCGTTGCCGTTAACAATTGCAACATATTAAGAGATCAGTGTATTAACTAAAGGGTAGTTACAAATTAAAGTGACTTTATACAAATGTGAAGGATAGCCATTGTCGTCTGAATATTGTCACTTTACTGACGCATACAGTACTGTGACTATGCAAAGCAATTAGCTTAGATTAATTCTTATTCAAATTGGGCGATACATGCAAATTCATTCATATTTGTAAATATCACCTAAATTGAACTAATCAACATATTTGTTTTACGTTCCTTGCAAGAGCGGAGTCTCTTCTGCAACATCCAAATGTTGATCTAGCTGCTGCACATTTTGAAACATACAATGAGTTCCTCTGAATGAACACTCGTTTGTAATGGTATCTCTCACAGATTTAAAAAAGAAATGTGCAAGCAAGGTGCAGTGTAAGAAAGATGAGAGAGTAAGGGTTCATGTGTGAGCCTCCATGAATTTATACTCACACATGCAGCCTGTTGGACACTCTCCAGCAGGTGTTTGGAGGGAATGAGGAAGTCCAGCAGGCACTGCAGTGCATCACCGTGGTAACGTTCATCAATGGTGCGAAACAGCTGGCTGAGGACGATGGGTGCTGTGGCCTCAAATGGTGGGAAGAGGGCCGACAAGGCACTCTGGATAGACAGGTCCAGAGATTCTGGATTCTGTGGGACAAGAAGAGAGGAAGGTGAGCAAGTTTCAGTTTGGGCTGATGTTTATTTTACTGTCAACAATGAAGTAAAAACACACATTTAGATAATTAAGTTTTATATTATAACAGACTGTCCTTTTTATCAGGCAATTATCGAATAATGAATCTAAAATGAGCCACTTGAGGACAACACTCTTAATAGACAGGGCTTAGCTGGAAACAATAGGTTGTTTTTGGATTAAGTGCTTTATAAACCAGTGGTAGGATTCGAAAGGTGATTTTAGCACTGGAGTGATTTGTTTAAATTTCAGTGTTCATGTAAGAACTCTCGCTGCTGTATTCTGAATGAGTTGAAATTGTCCCGATTGATTTGATAATCCTGCAAATAAAGCGCTACAGTCGTCAAAAACCTGCTTGCAATGAATACATGAATCGATTTCTCTGAGTCAGTTTGAAATGTGCGCATCAAAACTGAGATCAGCGTAAAAAAAAAAAATAATAAAAAAAATCAGGGGTTCTGACTTGCTCACGTGTTTCAGAGAGAGTGAAACAGCTATGAGCTTTTTTTCTGCCTCTGCCTATTTAGACCAACAAGAATTCCAGTTTAGTCTCCATTTAGTTTGAAAAACATCAAAATAACTATCATTGATTCAGTTTAGCAGTTTGAAAACGGAAGTTAGATCATCATAGATGATTAGATGACATGGTAGCATCATCAGCAGTTGTTTCTCTGCCATTTCAATTTTTGGAAAATATTATATCAAGCGCGTGACCTTTTGTGCAAGTGAGACCGATGGCATTCTGTTTAAAATCACCCAAAATTAAAATTTGATCAAACAGCTGGGATTTTAGAAAAAAGCTCACCTATTTTTTCTAGGAGGTCATGTCTTAGTTAAGGAAAATGATAGACGGTAAATATATGAGCGGAGATGGAATTAATGACATTCCTCAATATTCAAAACTCAGAAAACTGTCAAGACACAGATTTACTAACTAAATATGTTATGGTACACAACAGCAATCCAACCACTCCAATGTATATACGGCATTATTCCTTTGGAATTTCATGTCATAATCAGTATTCACAATGATTGCTCAAAATCAGCAGGGGAGCGGTGCATATAGACAGCTGTTTTTTCCAGGCTCAGACTTCCGTTTCTTTATTTGTTCAGTGCTCGGGTTAGAGGAGACGATAACACTCTTGGCAAGCACTGAAGCAGCACCCCCTCTGACTTAAACATCAAACATGAAGAATATGAGTAACAAGAATAAGCAAACCGATGAAAGAAGTTCCACTCCGCCTCTTTAAGCATCACACAAATCTGTGGAGCAGCCAGGAGACAGAGAGGCTGTTTATTCTCAGTCGTACACTGCTCTTGCAAGATCATTATTTTCATTAATTTATTAATCTATTTTGTTTTGTCTGAGACCAGTCCTGGACTCCATATCTGAGGCACGTGAAGGAATGTGAACCAGAAGAATATTAATTTCAGGGCAAATAAATGTTCCATTACAGTCTCCCTTGTATTACATAATTAAAACCATGTGATTCCAACTGTTGTGGATCAAAATACTGATTTCAGAATTGATAAACAGTTTAAATAACTATTCAATTTACTCAAGTGTTTTATTTTTGGACACCTGCTTTTAATATTTTCAGTTAATATTATCATGATTTTGACATGTTAAAAAAAGTTTAAAATAAGTATATTAAAGAAGCCCGTTCTGCCCTCAAAAGCCAGATCATGTGATTCTTACTCATACTTTTGTTAATCTGTTGGCCTTTAAGATATTCTCAACAACGGCTTCACATAAAGGGTGCTCTTTCAAGTTCCATGTGTGGTCACACTTGTGTGAGAACCGGTAACCGAGACAATGAATTACAAAGGTGAATGTTTATTTAGACGTAACTTGTTTTAAATATCACTTATTAAAAGGGAGAAAAAAAAACTACAAGGAGCCAAAACAAGTCCGAAACAAATGCTCTTCACTGCAAAATGGCAGATGGTTTTCCAAACCTTTGACCATTTGCTGTGATGATTTAGAATCTCTTTTGGGATTTAAAGTGAGAAACAAAAGAAAATAAAGTACTTTGCATGGGCACGCTGTTGGATTATACTTTTTTATCATTAAAAGGTAATATCAGCAAGGACAAAAAAATTAATAAGCAAGCCTATTCTGACCATTTTAAACTTTAAAATAGAGTTTATTAAGTCTTTCCTGCATGACTAAACACAGCTTGCTTCATGTCTGACCTTGATAGATTTAATTGAGCTTTTGTAATCAGGGTGTATACAGGTATAAACAAGTTAAATTTAATATTTTTTAAGACCTTTTAATACCACTTCTAAATGAAATTTAAGACCAAACGTACGATGGAAATACCAAGTATTTCCAAGTAAACACACTGACAGTATGGTAAAATGACAAATGACGGCTGAGTTTAAGAACATCGACTGAATGTGTGTCATGCGAAAAGATCACAAAAATGTCATCACTGTCCTAAATTAAAGTTATTACAATATTTTCAGAACATTTAAGTCCCATGAACAAATGCTTATAAAATCAAGTAAATATATTAAAAATAAAAAATAAAAATACTGTTCCTTTAGAGCAAAAAGAAAAATACACAAATATTTAAGACCCATGCAATCTGAATTTAAGACAATTTAATACTTTTTAAGGTCTTATTTTCAGGAAAATTGATTTACGACTTTTTAAGACTTTTTAAGGACCCGCGGCCACCCTGGTAATTGAAGCTGACCAGAGTTAGCATCAGATCTAATGCAGAGTGACAAAGCAGCATCTTTTTTCAACACAAATGCACATAAAGACACGACTGTTTGTGACACCGCTTGTGTCAAGCTGTACACATGGCACTTGATTTTTGCTGTAAGAACAGGTCTGCTTTGAATATTCTTCTGAATGCCTGCATGGACAAAATACTAAAACCAGCTGTGCTATTGGTGAAGACCAGCTAAACACATGGAAACTATTCAGATGAAAGGAGAGCATCTTTAAAGCACTTTTGGTGAACCATCTTGATCATAAGCATGGCTTTGAGTTGGGGGTGTTATGAGATCTGAGATCAGAGTGGATTAGTGAAACAGCCAGTGTCATGACGACTAAAGTCAAACAGGTCTTGTCATTTGGATGTCAGTTAGCTGTAATTTGTCATATAAAACAGGCTATGTGCCTTTAATCTTTAAGTCCATGCTTAAATTGTGAAATTTGAAAACTGTTTTTCTTAATTAATATGTTTTTAAAAATCCCATTTATATTGTTTAGAAAAAAAACAATCCAAAAGAAATTTCAAATACTGAACTATATGGCTGCCAAAATGATTCCTTTGTGAGAGGCAGGGCAGGACAGGTCACCAGTTCATCACAGGGCCACACAGAGACAAACAACCATCCGAGCTCACACTCACTCCTGAGGTCAATTATAGCCTCGTTTCCACTATGCAGTCGGGTCGGGTCGGTTCAGAACGGTTCGCTTATTTCAGTGTTTCCACTACCACGAAAGCGTACCGGTCCCATGGAACCCGTTACCATTTTTCTAAGCCTTCTGCTTGGGGTACCTAGCACACAGGACCAGTTCCAGGCTCTGCTTTCCGTTGTTGGTGAGGAGGCAGTGCAGCGGGAGCTCGATGGCGCTGTGCGAAATGAAAACGTTTTCCAGCTGATTGCAGCAAAAATGGCAGAGAGTGGTTTCAACTGGACCGCGAGCCAGTGTCGCATTAAGCCGAAGAAGCTTGGAGGTGGTTCGAAATTATGGATGTTATTTGTTATTTACGCTTCGGCACGCACTCCGCCCGCCCACCCCTGAGGGTCCCCTTTGTACAGTGGGAACGCAAGCTGACCCCAAAACGACCCGTACCGTACCGTTCTGAACCGACCCGCACCGGGCTGCATAGTGGAAATGAGGCTTTAGAGTCACTTATCGACCTGACGTGCATGTTTTTGGGTGGTAGAAGCAAGAGTACCAGGAGAGAACCCGGAGCAGGTATACAGGGAGCCCTCTGGCTGTGAGGCGACGGTGCTAACCACCACACCACCGTGCAGCCCAGAGGTGCAATACAGAAGAACTGGACAAATGAAATTGTAGCTACGCCAGATAGAATTAAAGACTGAAAGGATTCTTCAGTTCAGCATGAGTTTGAAAAATTTATGTCAATAGTTCAGGCATCACATGCACCAAACCAAAAATAATAACCCAAATGTGTTCAGGAGTTTTACGTAATCATCCCCTGAAAACACACAAAAACACGGAATTATAAATACAAATGCAAAAAGTATTTGTCAGACTCACAAATGCTTCCAGATGCTACTAATTTGCATAAAATTACCCTACATATTCACTTTCAAAGTACATCCTCAGAACATCCTCCTCTTTAGACAGTTTAATGTTAAGCATCTGTCACATTTCAGATTGGTGCTAGAGAGAGCTGTAAAATATCTTTCTGAAGATTTTTCTCATTCAACACTAAACAGGTACTGATATGTAAAATTGTTAGATTATAAAATGCTACCATTAGTTATGAAGAAAAGTCACAAGCGCCATGCTGAACTGACAGTTGAAAAGAAGGACCTGGCACTTCTTTTGGATTTAGAGAGGTCTTCGCTGCCAACTACAGCATGAGTGCTATTCACGCAGTCAGTTCTCAGTAGCCTGCTGTGTTACAGTAATCTCCCAGTCCTACAAAGGGCTCTGCTATTAGCTCCCTCTTTTGTTTACCTTGATGACTGAAGCAGGACCAGAGGAGCTTAGGGTAAACACAGCAGCTTCAAAGACCTCACAGTGGGTAACACTGGGACAGTTTGGCAGATGTAGAAGCATTTGTGCACGCTTTAAACATAACACTTTAGAAACAAAATGTGATACATTTCCAGCAGTAGTTTATCATCATCAGAATATTTCAGTAGATTTTTCAACTTTGTTTAACATTTAATTTAGAGTAAGTTAAACTATATTTTTCATTTATTTACAAGGTGATTTTGTTCAAATGAGCTAATGTTGACCAAGAGCAGATAGTGTAGGATGTTGGAATAAAATCAGTATCAATATTTGAGAGCTTACAGTATTCTCAATCTAAGCACCCTTGTAGTTATGGCATGTCCTCCGTTGGAAAGTATTCCTTCCTTTTTTCTGATTGGGCACATCTGTCACAATAGATGAAATGGAGAGCAGAATACCTTTGAGGCAGGCTCTTGAATGGTAATGCATCGCAGCTGTTTTAGACTGACTGCAGCCATTGAACTTTGGGTTCTACTGTATTTCTCAAAGCTAATGGTAAACCTGAAGTCATATCTAATAAAACACAGCTCAGAGAGCTGGGAAATTTAGTTATTTCAGTCCACGTGTTTTGTTTCAGTGGGTGCAGTTTGGCTGTGTGCTGGCATAGATGCACAGATATCTTTGAAGATCCTACAAATGTATTAGATTTATTTATAATAGAGGAGAAAAACCTAATGAATTAGAGGTAAATTGTGAAAAATGCATAAAATTGAATCATTTAATTCATACAGATGAACACAAATCATACAATTTCATACGGACATTTAACAATAATAATACATAACTTTAAAAGTCATTTCTTACAGAGGGAGGTTTATTTTGTGCCTCAACTGGTGTTGTTTGCTGAGAGTTGGGACTAAAAAAAACAGAAAACTAGAAAGTTTATTTTAAGATGGTAGAGGTTCTATTTCTAGGGAAGCCATGATGTTTTCTGAACCCTAACCAAGTTGTTTTTTAAGCTTTCCAGATTTCAAATCCAGCTTTAAAAGGAGCAACTCTTGAGATAACCTTAGCTTAAGTCAGCTGGACCCAGTTCAGACTGCCTAACCAGCTAAATTAATTGAGGGAGGGTGACTGCTGGTGTTGTGAGTTCTTATGTATCTCATTACCTCAGGCATTACCAGACATGTCAAACAATCTTGAACTTTAAAAGGTTCAGTCTGAATTCCTCTATGACAAGCAAAGAACAAAGGAGCAAATTGTGTCCCATTTGTTTGACAACTGTGAACATAACCTTTAATCAATCACATATATAATCAAAGTCACATTTGTAACAATAATTCCAATCAGTTGTACAATCCTAGATAAACTAGGCATATGAAGCATAATGTTAGTTTGTTACTTGCAGAATTGATTACGCAAGCTGCTTTTGATCTGAAAGTGTTCATCCAGAACTTTAGGGTAAAACTTCTCAGGGTAAAGTTTGTACCTGTAACACCGTGGGAACATATGGAATAGTTGTGAACATTTGCTAACCACAAATGGTGTCACAGTGATCACATTGCAGTGAGGTAACATTGCTGTTGACATATTTAATGTCGGCTGTGTGACCACACTGCATGCCCACAGTTTTCACATGCCATCTTCGTCATTGTTTACATGCCTCCCTTTGCTAACACAGCAATCACACAGAGTGCATGGTCTTGTGCCCTCTTGTAACCTTGCATTGCTTTCCTGTATAATTGTGCAACTTTCACATATTTGAATAACTGTTATTGAACAGTATCAAAGACTATTCAAAAGACTATTAAAGTTAATGGATAATTTCTCTACATAATGATAACAGTTATTTTTCCCTTTTATATACTAAAGTGACTAGCCCATACAGAGATTTGCTACCTATTTACAAAAGTATCTGACTAAAACAATCAGCCTCTGCAAAGCGTTTAGTTAAGCATGAATCCCAAACCTTTATCTAGCTCTGCAGAGACTGCTGCTTTTGATCGATGTCCAGCTGACCACATTCCACCACTGCCTCCTCTTCACATTCACTGCAAGGGGATTCCCTCTCCCTTCATTATTGTCCAGCGCAGCCTGTGATTTAACTCTAGAAAGAGCTTCAGTCTCCAACAAAGGTCATTGTTTGACCTGAATGGTAATGCTAGCATGAACAAGAGGCATTTGTTTTAAGGGTTCACTCTTTCTTTGTCTTGTCCACCATTCAGACTCCCCAAGGTTTTTTTTTGCAGAGTTTGCTATTGGGCAAATAATTATAGGTTTCACCAACCTGCCCCAGGCTGTGGTTAAAAGAAAACAAGGTTTTCCCGCAAATTTTAGCCAGAGTATAAACAAACTGTCAAGACATGTATCGCACGATGTGTATTTGTGTCATCACCACGACGAGTCAAGATTAGCAAAGTTAAGTTGACAACAATGGGATCGTGAGAGAGGTTAACCTTAACTAAGAGGACACAGCTCTTAATGTGGCATGTTGAAAGCATTGTGTGGATTTCTCTTTTCTGATTGCCTCTTGAAATTCCTCATAAGAAGTGGACTCTCACTCCACCTCCAGCGACAGTTAAGACCTGCCATTAACCTGATTATGGCATGTACAGTCTTGTTGATACATCTAAAAGCTGACCAACTCACCTTAACAAAAGACAGTCACATTACTGACACAGGAAAAAGCAAAAACATTGCCACAATACAGCGCTGTCAATTTAGGTTTCCAGAAATGCAAATTATCTCAGAGCTCTTTGTCTCTTGAATCATTTCTCTTATTCTGGAAAAGCCCGTGTCTCATCATCAGCCAGAAAAATATCCACCACTGGATGTTGTATCTTTGCCCTGGAGACTAAAGTTCAACTCGTTTATTTTTGCCAAAGACACTGAGTTCTTGTATCTTTTGAGTCCACTCCAAGACTATTGTATTTTTTCATTTCATCATTTACTTTCATTCTCACTCACTGCTTGGCTGAGTTTAAGCAATAAAACGACTTGGTTTCAGATGAGAAAAGTCATGATCTTGCCTCAGTTACAGCCTTTTAATGTCCTGTGCATTTCTCCCAAAGACTGTGACATTGGTTTCAGAAACGCTGAGGTTTTACATGTAATGTCAATGCCTAACCAGTGGCTGGGTTGGTTTATGACACCTACAACCATACTCATTTGATTCTCTTTATCTCATCTTTCTTTCTCTTTAATTGTGGTTCAAAAGAGTCATAGTAAATGTTTTTTCAGAGCATGCTTTGATCTTACTGGTTTCCACCAAGTCCCAAAACTAAAACAATGTTGTGTCTTGGAGCAATCGCATAGTCATAATCAAAATAGCAGAATTAGTCACAGTCTTATCCATATCGGAATCAAAAACATGTGACCAGGGTCTCTCAGTTACTCCTTCATAAACATTCAGTATTCTCTGTTTGGTGATGACACAGCTCTGCCTTCTGTTTAAGAGAGGCTCATTCGCCACCCAAAATCCTTTTGATGAATAACACAGCTCCTATGAGACAAAATTCCTATGTCATGTCTTTAAGTTCCTTCTGCCAAGAGTAAACTGCATGTTTTGTTCACACATAAAGTTTGTTGTTCAGTGGAACCCCAGCTCTGTTTGTAAAAGAGCACATAAATACTGTCAGATTTCTGATTGCCACCTTTTCTTTGTCTCCAAGAATGCCAAACTAGAAAGTTTCAACAGTCTGTGGGTGAGTTGGGATTCAATTACTCAAACGGCTCATTAATTCAACCTGAATCTGCTCGTAATGAGCAGTGAGTACAAAGTTTGCAACTTGAACGACTCAAAACAGCACTGCAGTAGACAGTCATGCTGGAAGAAACTCGTGGGATAATGAACCAAATGTGTTAGAATCCAGCATAAATCTCTGCTGTCATCTCTTTCAGAAAAACATTCTCTGACTCACAGCTACAATTCATGTCAAGTGTGACATCAATGAAAAAAGAGTTTATAAAGCTGAAACTTTGCCTGCATCCTTAAACAACCCTGGGACCCTGAGCGTGGAAAGACTCAATAAAATATTCTCTTTCTTTTGTCTTTTGTCATGCAACCACAGGATCAGATAGGCAATAAGTCAAATGAGTTGCCCAATGTCCACGAAGATGACTGGTAAAGACATTCAGCAGTGTTTGCACTGGTATGCTATAAAGCACTTCAGTAAAAGATTAAATGGCGTCTTTCCACCTGTACATTTAAGAGAAATAAAAATATAGTGTTTAAAAAGCTCCCACAGAATTTTTTTTTTTCTTTAATGTCTCCACAGCTGATTCTTTCAATAACCACTCCCATTTAATGTGAGCCAACAAAGACATCTGGAAAATTATCAGGAATAAAATGTTTAATGTTTTCTTTTAGGAAACTGAAAAACACCCTAATGGCTCCCACAATGAGATTAATCTAACTGACCAAGAAATTAGCAAAGTAATACATGTTAAAGGAGTTTTGTGAAGTCCATTAATCTGTTACACATAGGATGTGTTAGCATGTGTGCTTATTAGGTAATGCTGCAATGGCTCCAACAATTCAAGATTTAATGCATGCTGAGAACTGGCTCACAAATAGTTTAAGCACGCACATTTTTTTCCAAGAACACATTGCTATGACACTGTTTTGAAATGCACAACAAAGTGTCTGTTGAGTTTGACCCACTTTTCCTATACAAAGATAATAAACATACTGAAAATACACTTCACAGCTCCAGAATGTGGACTTGCTGACTGAAGAAAAATTAAACTTTTCTGGATCACACAGCTCCAAAAGGCAGATGTCTATAATCGAGGGGCCAGCAACAAAGCTTTGTAAGCATCTAAAGTGTGTCTTTTCTTTTCCATGTGTCCTTTCCTGATTTTGGAGTCTGGTAGAAGAGCTCACCTGGCACAGTGATAGTGAACATTACCCTGATTCTTTTCATGATATTTTATGTTAGTTAAGGCAGGTAGGCTACTGGGTTCTTTAATTAAAAGCGGGTTCGAAGCATCTTTGGATGTCTATTTCCAGCATATTGATTTCATATTTTTTCCCATGTTTACCAATATCAGGGGAAATTATTTTCATACCAAGCTTCACAAATGTTGTTATACAGATTTTGGAGTTTTAAAAGCATTTTTCCTTCACAGTCAATGGAAATTAGTGGCAAAGGTGCTAAACAAAAACTAGACTGTACCAAGGATTAACATTGACCTAAGAGGCACTACAAGTAAAAACCAGCTTTACTCAACTGCAAATATATTTGTCTTAAAACATGTAATTCTTGTGTTTGGCAATAACATGAGAGATCCCATTAACTTTAAGCCATACTGTTCCAACTGCCATATTAAATTTCATTCAAATATTTAAAGATTTCTCACAGGCCAAACTTGAAACAGGCCATCCTCACACCAAATCTCATAAAGATAATTTTTATCGGATTTCTAAAAGTATTTGTCTATGACAGTCAATTGAGATTTGCTACCAAAGATGAAGTGATATCATATCTCAGCAGTGGTGTCATGTATTGAATCACTGCATGAAATTGGTTTCTCTTCCCAAAACTGCAGGGGAAAAAAACTGTTTTCCTTTTATGTTCAGCATGATCCGATCACATAGCCATGGCCATGTCACTATTTAAATAATACCTGTTTGTCTCAGTAGAGATTTGGTAAAGTCATAGCAAGAACAGCAGTACACATATAATTTGAATTAAGGATGAGATTTGACTTTTTATAGGCAGTGCAGGAACCCTTTTATAACTGTCTCATGGATCTCACAAAAAGGGTCACAGCTGTGACTGTGTAAAGCCAGGTCAGTATGCCCTAAGTCAAACTAAGGGATACTGGATACTCTTCCACAGTATGCAATAAGCTAATATAATATACAACAGTCTAATCAGCGTATGCATGCAGCCTGAAACGCCAATTTACAGATTCAAAGCTGCAATAATCAATATTTCATATTAATAATGGATCAGAAAACGTCATGTGTGTGGAAAGGGGTTGCTTGTTAAGATAAACTTGAAATGTATAACTGAATTCTCTCTACTCAAGGTGATATTTTTGTAGCTACCAGCTCATCTGTTTACAGTTTGTAGTTCGCAGCTTAGCTGCTAAACTGTTCATTGAGTCTTGCTTATTTCATGCATATAACTAGGCTATTCTTAGCAAAAGAAAATGTCCAATAAACCAACTACCCAGCATGAAACACTTAAGCAAACTTGTGAACATTGACCTAGTGGATCATTTAACAGCTAAAGATACAGATAGTTTTGGCGGGGAGGTAAGATTAATAGAGACAGACATTATCTAAATTACGTGTTTCTTTCTGCCATCATGCTCTTGGTTTTATTAACTAACTCATCGACCAACTCGTATTGAACTTACCCACATCCCCATGTTTACAGTACACTGAAAAGAAAAAGCACATGCTGCTCTAAGACCTCTATAAGAAAGTGCTTGACCTTGCCAGTGAATGAATGACTCTTGTTTGTCATTGCCACACAGTAACTAAATGCAAATACAATGCACACCGGCAAGACAGGGATCTGGGTTTTGTTAGAGAGTTGAGTGTTTACCCAAGATAGAAACTCCTGGCCATACACAGTGCAGTAATCAGATTTTTTTAGACTCTGCAGGCTCATATGACTGTAAGTCGGGGTGGTCGCAGAGGAAAACATCACTCATGTTATAAGTAAAACAAACAGCTAGGGCTGTTTAAGCTGCTCCAACAAGTGTGCTGCAGTGGATGGGAAAGGGGTATGATGATCAACCGAGTCTGAACTTCTGCAAACATCCTTCATTCCTACTTGCTGTAAAACTATTACTTATCTTGCGTGCTTGGTTAAATTTTATGGGTTTGTTTGATTTCTGTATGAAGGGGAAATGTAAGTTCAGTAAATAGAAAGCTGAAAATACCGAAGAATGTGTGGTATTTTATGTAAAATGTGCATTTGGCCACAAGATAAGTATGCATCATTGTTTTTAATGTACAGTTTTTACAGCAGCAAAAATAAGAGGGGGGTAAAAATTCCATACCCGTTTGTCTAACATGTCGCAATCTTGTGGCTCACTTGTCTTTGATTAGAATCTATTGTGACTGGGATTAGACCAGTCCTCTCCAGTCGTAAAAAGCACTCTGGTTTGAACTTTTCAAAGACTCAAACACTGAACCAGAGAATCCATTATGTGCTCATGCAAAGCAGTCAAATCTTTTATTCACAAAAAACACTCTCCACTCACTGAAGTATGTGTGCCATCCGCATCAACTAAGTTGTAATCAAAAGACTTACAGAGTGCAAACAAAAGACAATGCGCCTCCCTCTTTCTTTGGCAGTTTGCAGATACTTAAAAAACTTTAGATGCTGCGAGCTGTTGATGTAAAGCAGTCCCACCAACTGCGCTCAGGGTATGAAAAAGATCCTACATTCATTATGTGCAGACTTTTGTCGTACAGATAAAGTCAAATAAAGATAACACGAGAGCAAAGAATATGCAGTGGTATAGTGCATGATATTTTTCAATGGGAAAAGAAATCCTAAAAGTAAAGTTATTCCTCATTTTTCATTTGTCTTTTGGTGGGCTTGTGTGTAAACAACATATCACGGTGATTAACTTCACCCACACATGGTTAGCAAAGCCGCAGACACAAACAAAGTCACTTGTCCAAGCAGAAACGCACTTTCTGAGCTAGTAGCTACTGGGTCAGTGGAGCACCTTGACTCCAGAGCCAAAAAAATAACAATGGACAGGAAGGACACACGGGAGATAAAAATAGACGTTACTTTACCATGTTTGTTCGAGTTTCTCCTCTAACAGGCAGAAAGTTGTTTTCATTTTTGGTCCTGATAATCCTCTCCAAACAGCCTCCCTTGGCTCAGAGTGAGGAGACTTGCCATGTTTAGTACATCAACAACAGCAGCTGGCTGAAGACCATCCACATGACAGCGTGTTGTCTTGATTGAAAAATAAGTAAAGTCAACTCCATTCTTTGGAGAATGTGGCACAGAGACACATCAACTGTGAAGCTGCCTGTTGATCCTTCAGCTCCTCTTTCACTTCTCTTTCGCTTCCCCGGTTCCTCTGAGTGTCGGGGGTGAGGGAAGGGGAGAAGGAGGGAAGGAGAGCTTGTCTGAGAGGGGGAGGAGAAAAGCATTGCCTTTCAGAGGAAATCCCCCTGGAGGCTTTTCAGAGTTTTTTGCTCTCTCTCAAACATACAGGCTTTATCACACACCCACAGACACAATGTGCCTCAAAAAGCATTCTCCAACACACTTTGACTGTGCTTTATCTCTCACTGCATGTCATATAAGAATATAAACATTTCTGCTTTCTTGTCTGCCATGCATGTAAACATATACTTGCATGAGCACAGAGATACAAGTACACTCTTTTGGCCAAGAGTTACAGAAATCCAGCCCCTCGTTTGTGGCCCCTTTCTTTCTATTTTAATCGCAGGGAGCTTTTAGAAGACTAAGTCAGTCTTTCTTCTCTCCCCTTTTACCTCACAGACTGTCTGCTCCAGGCTTTCTCATATCCTCTGTTCAGCAATTGTCTTCCGGCAGACTGCCCAGTGTTTGAGTCATATCAAAGGGAGAGACAACAGAGGGATTCCCTGCAGAGGTCCAAGCCAAGCAGCAGAAGGCATGTGAAAATTGCCACTATACCTCCACATTAGCTCAGAGGAATGTAGGGCTACACCCTATGGACCACAATTTACATTAAATCTGGAAATGAAAGGTGTATAGAGGGTGTACAAGAACCAAACCCAGAACCTGCTGTTGCAGGAAGCAAGATTCATCACAGTGGTATTCCTAGAGGAAAAAGGTCGACACACCGCCATTTATTTCTGTCGGCTGAAGGCCAGAGAATGCATGTGACTGTGGTGGTTTAGACTATCAGCTCACAGCTGGCCTCCACCTCTGTTTGTACATTCAAATTCCAGAAATTACATAGAAGTCTATGAATGTCTTAACCATGATGAGAGAAAACTGATCAAATGTTTAGGTAAAGTTGCAGCTAGGAATATTTCAAAAATAGAAAACTTCTCTGCCGTCTCTCTCGGTATCAGTGTTTTCCCACTCTGCAGAATCTGCTCTCTCCAGAACATTCTTCATGTGTTTCTCTTTCACAAATAGAAAAAGGGCTAATTTCTCTTTCACTCTTAACTGTGAAAATAAGGTGATGTTCTTAAAATGCGGTACTCAGTTTCTCTATCTGTCTTTATCAATGGCAGCAGCGTGTGTCTTCAATGTGGGTATTTGCTTTAAAAAAGTGCAGTGAAAAAAGAAGAACAGTGCTTTAGGCTTCTGACTGTGTCTTGACTTCCTGTTAGGCACCGGTCCAATCAAGGCGTGGGGTGCAGTGAACATTCACAGGAATTTTTCACTTTCAAACTCTTTTTTTGGGATCCACTACTCTCATGAAACTACATCATTTGTACCAGCTTTAACCACAAAATTAGCGCACAAAAATAAGATGATTGCGGTGTTTCTGGGCATAGCTTACACAGCAAAGCTTATATTGCCGATGGTGATGTTGGAGAAGAGAAGACTACACCAACATAAACACAAACACAGATTCTGATAGATTATTTCACCCAGTGCTTACAAAAGTAAAAAAAAAAAGAAAGTAAAAGGAAGACATGCATCTTCCAAACATTGTGACTCCAATAAACTTTGGTCAATACCTATCTGTGTCTCAGCAGCTCACTCTCACGAAACCCAGCAACAACGATAAATATAATGCAAACAACATACAAATATGCAAAAATAACTGTAGACAGATGTGAAGTTGAAGTTTTCCACGTTAGCCCAGTTACTTCTGCTCATACTATACAACACATATCCTAAACCACTTTTATCCGTTCAAACAATGCTGAGAACGCTGCAGTCTAAAAATTTAGGAGGTCATGAGTGTCAGTTCTGTACCATTAGTGCAGCTGGTTATGTGTCATCCTTTGTGCCTCTGAGGATCTGCGGGAAAGATTCCTGCAATTAGTAAATGCAAAAACGAGTTGGCCATGTTAACACATAACATGAGTTTCAGCAGTAGATAATGTACTCTCGTAATGTGCTTCTGACACACATAAATCTATCTAAAATATATTAATAATATATAAAATATATTGCATGGGTAAGTGATTTTTAAAAAACCTCAAATGCTTTTACTGTGACATCCCAAGCAAGTCAAAAGTTGCTTTACTCACTCACACAAGATATATAAAACAAGAATAATATTTATTAGTCCCCTGCCAGCTGTTAACGTTTTAACTTTGACAGCTGTTAGCTGCTGGCAGGTAAGCCTTCTCCTGCTTCTTTTTTGCCTTCTGACATTTAGCTTTGACTAGAAATTATGAGCATCAGCTAGTGAGAGCCTAGATCAGTGCAGCCAAAATAGGTTGGCCCCATAACAAACCAAATCCGGCTGGCCAAATAACATGGTTCAAATATGGTTTGAATGGATTCCCAGAATCGTCCTGAGTCGTTGCATGAGTGTTGAAACTCAGGTTTGAATCTTGCCCAAACATAAACACATTTGGTCCATTTTCTGCATCTTCTTTGAAGTACCAATTTTTACATTACTGTTAAAAATGCAGGATCATGCAGATTAAGCCCAGCAAGTAATGCTTGTGAGAGCTGGCTTAATTTTGGAAGGTCATTATCAAAGCAAAGTAAAATGTTCTGAAACTTAATTGCATCACTTCAAACCCAGTCTCACAACAAATGGTAGAATAGCTATGATCCACGAGGCAAAATGTGCAGTCATCATAAAGGCTCCCAATTTCTTCATTACTACGTAATTACTAATTACTACAAAATTTACAAAACAATAAAGTTGAATGCAGTGAAATCTAAAAAAAAAAGGAAGAAAAAAGAGGAAAAAGCTAAAAAAAACCAAAAAACTTTTAAGTTACTATGGACATTGGAATTGAAAACAAATTTTGAGGTAAAATGATAAGTTTGTATAAGTAACACCTCCTTAAACATTTCATACAGCCATACCATCTGTTGTGGATATAAGATTACAGATTACTTTGAGTGAAATAAATCAAAATCTAAATAACCTGTGAAGCTTTCACTGTCTCTAAATGACCTCCAACATATCAACATCTTGGTCATTCAAAATGCTCGTAAATATCATAATCATACATCTGTGATAACCTTGAAGCACTGACTCATTTACAAAGTCAAGAACAATCCAGGCCGCCTTCCTGCCAGAATGAAACTTGGCCACAGCAGCATGACACTTAGTTTTGAGACCCCTCTCCCTACATGAAAACCAGATGGGCTGTCTGTCTAAACCAGTAGGAGGTGGATCTTTTTCTTTGTGAGTGAATGTGCAGATCTGAGAGGGTTATACATAACACACTTATATAGGCTTGCACACGGTCCACCAGACAAAACGAGACAGAAATTCACATGGAGAGTTAAGAGTTCCGGAGATAATGCCACACAGGAAGTCTAGAGCACACACCCCTACCGGTTTGCTGAGAAGCCACGTAAACATGTACGTGTACTGCAATTGATCCAATATAGACATAAAAACAACATCTTCACTCATTTCTATAAACACACACAGACAGATGAGACACTCAGTGCTCCATCTTGGCTTCCTCTCTCCATGTCTAATTCTTCCCGGCCAGTGGGAGATTCCCAGGACAAGTGAGCGGGACCCCTTCAGTGATTTACTTCAAACCAGCATTTGCCCATATAACCTCCCATGCAGACTTAGACACAGCAGTGTACAGTCTTGACAGTCTATAAAGTATGACTCACACTGTGTGTACCCACAGCAGTCACCATTAAAGAGTGGGAAAGCAGTAACTTGCCTCTTAGCAATCTACCCCCAGCATCAGTTCTTGGATCAATTAGCCGTCTCCAATTCGCTGTCTGAGCTTATATCATTTAACTTTATGTGTTACATGTGGTTTTCATTTAACACAGGTAGGGGGGAAGCTATTTCAGCATTGCTAGTTCAAGGAGTGTATCCTAATCTTGGATGACATCCAAACACTTAACATTGTCTCAGTGACATTAATAAAAACTGTTCTGTGCCAGTTATGAATGCCTGGGTAGCTTTTGACTGTAATCACTCCTATCTTGATGGGACAAGATGAAAGGATGCAAAGAAGAGGACAAAGGGGTGATCTGTCTCTACCTTGTTTCACTATCCCAGGAAGAGCAATCTTATCAGTGTCTGGAGATCTGCTGCTGTGACTGTGACATAATTTCCTGGTTAACCCCTGCATGTCAGGATAAAGAGAGCTAAGGCTTGTATACTGAAGTCTTCTCCTTCAATATCTGTCCACACCGCAGATGTGTTTCTATTTGAGGCATTTCTGGGTCTTCTAAGAGGATTTAAGGCATGTTTGGAGAAGTGTGTCATGCTGCTCTGCACTTAAAAACCAAAGTGTTTTGTGGAGGACTACATTCCAAGGGTGCCAGTGGGATTCTGTGCAAGTTTGTATTTGTGTTTGCTGGCCCTCATTGTTCATTCAGGTGCCTTTGTATGTTAGATTTTGACATGAAATGTTCCCAACTGTTCATGACCTGTGAAACTATTAGTCCAACAGCCTTCAAGTTCTACATATCATGCTCCATTTTTACGGCTAATAAAAGACAGGACAGAGGCCCCTCCAACACTTTAAATTGCTTTCCATCTGGCCCACTTTAACACATTTGTTCCCACTGAGAATTTCTAATGAGACATAACATTTTAAGACTGTGTGAGGGTCTCATTGGGATACAAATGCATCATTTTTGTAACCAATTTTCATTCTATAAAGAAATGCTGTTCCTTACAGAAACACTTAGTAATGACAATAGTCTTCATGTCCCAGATTTTAAGTGTCCTCAAGTTGTTATATCCCAAAATCTTATTTATAACAAATCCTCAAAATTTATTTCTATTCCTCTTACAAAACAATATGCTTTGATGCCACTTACTACCACTTAGCTGCAATTAAGGATACAGCTTAAATCTATCTGTGTCAGGGCTTAACATCAAATGCTGAGAGAAATGGACCGTAGAAACTCTGCAAGAGAGGAATGTTACATGAAAGACTTCTCAGACCGTTAACAATTTGAAATGATTTGTTCCGTGTCCTCTCTGTAAGCTTGAACCACATGTTCAAGTGGGTAATTTCATAAGGACTGTTTGTGGTTTAATGATGTTTCAAATCAGTTTGCTGTGAAGTTATTAAGGACGTGGAATTTAGCTTCTTCAAAGTAATTATTTTTCCAGTGATGGTTTTCCTAATTTAAATCAAAATCTCTCATCTCTGTGCAATACTTGCAGAAATTAAGTATGGCTTCCAACACAATGTAGATTATTACCATATGTGTAACTCTCAGGGTAGACCCACTGAGCAGTGAGTCTACAAAATTACATATGTATTGGTAATCCCTTTTTGTTAGGCTATCGAGCTGGGAGGAAGTCTTCCCTCCCCTTTTCATATTCTATATAAAATCATTCTAACCACCATGCTGCTCGAGTCCTGACCAGGAAATACGACCATATTAGTCCAGTGCTCAGGTCTCTGCACTGGCTTCCTGTCGCTCAGAGAATAGACTTTAAAACAGCTCTGCTTGTGTACAAGTCTCTTCATGGTCAAGCGCCAAAGTACATCTCTGACATGTTAGAGCCATATGAACCAACTCGGGCTCTGAGAACCTCAGGGAGGGGTCTCCTGCTGGTGCCCAGAGTCAGGACTAAACAAGGTGAGGCTGCGTTTCAGTTTCATGCTCCTAAAACCTGGAACAGTCTTCCAGAAGATGTGAGACAGGCCTCAACTCTGACAATGTTTAAATCCAGCCTGAAAACAGTTCTATTTAGCTGTACATATGACAACTGAGAGTATTTTATCTGCACTCTTCACTTTCAAATTAATTAATCAATGATTATTTTTTATGTTTTTTTGGAATGATTTTATTTCCTTCTTGTGATTTTATGTAGCTGTAAAGCACTTTGAATTGCCTTGTGTAAGAATTGTGCTCTACAAATAAAATTGCCTTGCCATACTGGAGTGGTATAGTGGCATAGAGGTCAGCACCTATGCCTCACTGGAAGAAGATTCCTGGTTTGAATCTCAGCTTGGGCTTCTCTGTGTGAAATTTGCATTTTCTACCTCCTTGGGCTCCAGTTTTCCCAAACAGTCCAGAGGGGGAAAAAAGCCATTAGATTAACTCGTGATTCTAAACTGACTATAGAGGTGAGCATTCATGGTTGTCTGTCTCTCTGTTTATCCCCATATCAGCTGGGGACCTAGCCAGGGTGTACTTCAAACAAAATAGAATAAATGGAGACCTAATTACTCATAGATCCAGACACACACATTATTGGCTAAATTAAAGAAACAGAAAAGTCCCCAATTTTTCATTGTGACAGTTCAGAAATGGTGATCCTAAAAGTCTTGTTAACATATAATTTCAATTACACAAATCAGCTACATTTATAAGATTACGTTTTGCACCAAAATTTAAAGCAAATTCCCAGTTCATGAATATCTCCTGCTTGGATTATAAATGTCTCTAGCTGATGACAGGCTCATTGAAACGAGGCATTTATCATATAGTAGCAGCACTTTAACATGAGTGCTCTTGGATCCTTTCCCATATCTGGTAGCATGCTAACTGTTAGAATGGCAGTGTTAGATGCCAATGTCTGCTTGTATTCAGTATGTTAACGGATAAAATGGTAACTACGACCGATTTTGCCACAAAGAGGAAATCAATCTGAGTTTTGTCCTTTAGCAAATTCCATCTGTACCAAAGTCAGTGCAATCCATTTCTCATGTATTTCATACCATACTAGACCAATAAATTGATCAGTCTGATGGCCTGCAAAAATGAAAAATCCTGTAGGTACTAAGTACTGGCAGTGGAAAAGAATTTTGTCTGAGGCTGCACACAACACAGTACCTGCTGTGTCGTAGCAAATGCAAATGCTAAGCCACAGCTCAATCGACTGTAGCATTGTTGTGGGCTCTCAAACATTTCATAATAATACACAATGAAGCTTTCTGAGGAAGTTGCAGGGTTGAAGCAATCATTAGGATGCCCACGAATACTACACCAAGACAGCATTTAAGGTTTAATTTTCAACTCTGCTTGTTTGTGTAAGCCAAGCTGTTGACACAATGGTGTTTTGGGAAAGAGGTATCTGAAAACACTGCCTGCTGCTGGGGCATGGGAAACAGAGAGAAGTACACATGCAGCTGAGACAGACTGCTGCACACGCAGACAATGTTGTTTCAGGTGAATCGGAGGACAACAGGTGTGTGTGTGAGAAAGGAGTAGCTTGGAGGGAATATCTCCATGCTTCCTGCTAACACATGACCAGTCAAGAGTAAACATATAGTAGTTCACTGAGGTTGTAATGTTTTATTCTTGCCAGATGCGAAAGGAGAGGACAAGAAACTGGCCAATGAGAGACAGATAAAGAGTTTATCTGAAAAGGCTTTTTTTTTTTACGAATTGGAAGCAAGGCTACTGGTTTTAACAACAACCAATTTATGGTGTGATTAACAGAATGTGAAATGTGTCTAAGCAGTAGTGTTCATTTTGTTGTGAAAGACAGAGACAATAAGACTATAAAGTAACTTTATTAAAATACCAGTGAGTCACCACAAGTCTGTGTAAATCTGATCTGTCAGCTATCCCCACCCCTCTTTTTCCTTGCCTCTCCCAGTATCTGTCTCATCAGCTGTCTCCTCATTATCCTCTGACCATTTCTCTCAGACCGCTTCTAAATGCTTTACCTCCCCTGATCTATCGTCACTCCTCTGTCAGCTATTTACTCCATATTTTTCTTTTAACATCTTGTGTCTTCTTTGATAAGCTCCCTCTGCCACTCTTGCTTTTTCCCCCCAACCATCTGCTTGTTTTTTATTCCAGCTGAGCTCTTTTTTTTTAGCTCACTTCTCCTGCTCTTTCCAACCCATTCTTCCTGACTGTAGCTTATTCTAAAATTTACATTGTTTTTATTATAATCAAATTATATCCAAGACAATCTGTCTGATTTATGAATTGGAACTTGAACTGGACAAATTTATAATCCTGTCTGAAGACACAGGGCATTAAAAACTTCTAAAAATTCTGCATAATGTCATGCAACCTGCTTTCAGTTTTTTTTGTTTCTGTTCAACTTGTACACAAAAACAATTATTGGTTTATTTCTTATTTCAGATCATTCATATTCCTATATTAGGTAATGATTGTCTTTCAATTCGTACATTATTTAGTACTCTTTGATTTAGTGTCAGACATACTTACAAGTGTGCCTTTTTCTTGGTGCAGAATACCATTGCTATATATTTGCTGTGAGTAGACAGAAGGGAACAGAAGAAGAAACAATCCAAGGAAAGACCTCAGTCTTCAATATCTTTAAAATATATATATTTGTATAGTGCACATACATGGATCCAAGAGTTTGGATGAAGTAATGTGAACTCCCTTTAAAGGCTTCTTCTAATATCTGAGCCTGCAGAGTAAATTTGACACCACTAGGTGTCATGTTTCATCAACTATCTCAGTTGTGACTGTAACTTGAGATGCACAAGGCAAAAGTTACTTGCCTCTCAACAAGACCCACAAAAAGAAAGCAGTGCACGCTCTCCCCTTTGTGTGCCATCCACATTTCATTTGTTGACTTCAAAGCATCTGGAATTAACAAGACCTGACCCTTTACTGAAAGCACAGGAACAGACTCTCCTAAAAAGGACAAGCTGAGCTACGGGAAGAAGCCTGAACCAAACAAGGACTGATAAGTATTTCTCTCTTACTGCCAGGTGACGGTAGTCATTAAAAGTGATTCCAAATGGCACCATGGCTCAGCTCTAACAGCATCACAACCTTCTCCTCACTTGTCTCTTTGTAAGGTAATATTATTTTGACTATACTATACTTATACTGTGCCTGGCTTTTAGCCATCTAATTTAAAAGGTTAAAGAACACCCCTGCCTCATACGTATAGCTAAATCCTTCTGGTCACCTATACTGTAGCACACTGTAAGGAAGAAACATATCACAACACAGAAATACAATATATGTGATAACCCTGGTGCTGTTTGCTTCAACCAACAGGAGGACTGCAGAATTGACATTTGGAACTGGTTTTTCAAGCAATACTTTCTTGCACTCTAGGATCACCAGAGGAACCTCAAGGCTTCTTAAAGAACTTCTTCTTAACAAACATCTGTTCTTAGCTGCAAAAACACTTGAAGCCAAACCACTGGTAACAATCAAAACAGGAACAAACAAAACACAAGTACAGTAATAATTAAAGAAACCTAAAGTCACATGGATCTTTACACTTAGCAGCATGGAAGTGTGTACAGTCCGAGCAGCTACTGTCTGCTGTCACTGCAATACCATTCAAGCCGAAAGTAGGACATAAGACGCTCAAACAGTCCTATTTATGTGACCTTTTGGGTCAGTAGCACTGAAGCTTTCCATGTAAGCAGTTGGCAGTACATTGTAGCTGTGCAAGAAGAGAAGTGCTCTCCCGGCTGGAAATGACGAGGGATTGGGTGTGGGGGAACCTCAGGCCATAACACAGGAGGCAGGAAGTTATGTACTAGTTTGATTGTGGAAATCACTGTGTTTTCTTTACAACACATTGAAAACAGCAGATGAGGCTCCTTGTTGTGTTGATACCACATATATTTGCACATATTCACAATAGTCAGGAGCAAGTGGAAAGTAGCATATAGGTCAGCAGAGAGGAGAATGAAGGATTTTTTGTAGCGTTCACTTTTAGTCTCATCCGATGATGTTCAGGAGATTTTACAAAGGACGGCGGGTTAAAAATCTTCAAAAAAAGACTGGTGGGCATTTCTAATTCTATTACTAAATAAGCAAATAAGCTATCTATAAAGAAGTTCCTCATTTTACAAAATATCTTTACTGCTTTCAAAGAAAATGTTGTCTAAGAACCCGGCCAAAAAACCCAAAAGAACAAAAAAATACCCTGTTTCCCTCACTTGCCAGTCAGGACAACGGCAGTCTGGTGCTGATAGACATGAACACTGCTCCAACATCCAGTAAGTAGGGTTTAGAAACAAAACAAGCTCTGCTTAGAATCCCAACCTGTGATACTGCAAAACAACAACAGCCTCTTGTAATGCTATTCTACATATTGCACCTTTAAAGAAAGTGTATTTCTCACTTATTGTCTCACTTGGTTTATCCGAACAAACTAAGTGTGAATTTGAGTTTTCCTTCAGTACCCTTGGAATCTTTTGGTAATTCTGAAATATCTAATTTAATCGGAAACATAGGAAACAAAGAGCTGTCTGCATTTATTCAAATTGTTTAGTGGGTTTACTGACACACCTGTCTGTGTCTGTGTTTATCCAGGATTGTCATGCTTTCCAATCTTGAAGGCATTATAAAAGATTTTTTTTTCTTTTTCTTTGTTTTAGGGCGGGGTTCTAGTGCATCTGTTCCATGTGAAAAGACACAACTCATAAAAGAAAGACTGGATTCATTTTGTTCCATTAGTTGCATCAGTGTACTGTTCTGTTGAAAGCAACTCAAAAGTGGAGAAAAACATTTGACGTCTTATTTGAGCACACAAATAAGAAAAACGGTGTTGAGAAGATTACAACAATAAAGTAGAAATTAGATTAGTTGTATTGCTCAGATTGTAAAAGCTTAATGACAACTGAACCTCAAATCACAAAAGTACTATAAAAAGATCCAAGAGTCTTTAAAAACAAGAGAGACAGCTTGCTCCAGAACAGGCCACAGGAAACCAAGAGGTCGTGACCTGTAGTCTTCATGACTCAACATATCCCACAAGTCCAGAAAGAAAACAGCAGACACACACTCACACCGACACACATGCATTAATAGCGTCCAACAGGTGGGATTTCATAGTGGAAGACAGATTCACAGATTCTTGCTTCACTGAAAATGGAAAAGATCTAAAACCTTAACACCCACACTAGAGCCAAGACAGACAAGACTTTAAAGCTAATCTTTAAAAAGGTCATTTTACACAGAAAAGTCAAAATGTGACAGAAAGATCAAATTAGTGGAGACCTGCACAAGAGACAATAAACCACAACATTAGTTCAATTCAACATTTGTTAAACTTGAGGATTTCACATGTTTTCACTAGCATTTCATATACTGTCAGTTATGCTACTTAAAAGACAACATGGGAAACATGAACAACATTAAAACTGTAGCAATGTGATATAGTCAAATTTAAACAGCGAGCATGCGAGGTACACAGTCATGGAAACTGCAGATATGTTTTATGATAGCAAAACTGCAAACTATTTTGCATCATGTCTCTGAGATGTGTATAAAATATTAACCCTCCTCTGTGTTTATATAGGACAGAAAAAAAAAGGCTTCATAAGTACAGAGAGGCCCTAAGGAAGAGAACTTTGTGCACTCACACATTATTGCTTTATACACCCGGAGGCCAAAATAAATCTCTGTAAATTGATCTAAATGGGTAGGGAAAGCCCAATTACTAACCATTCTCTGCTTTTTTTTTTTTTTTTTTTTTTTTTTTTTACAAATCTAAGCATCATTAAAGATGGATTATAATATCTAATCTCCAACACAAAAAAAAAAAGCGGTGACCAATGACAGAAAAAAGTACATGAACATACCTTGTGATGCCGCTCGTCCAACTACCAAAGGAGAATCCTCCTTGATCTATGCGGTGTTGGAATTTACCACAGCAATCTGTAACAACAGCCATGACCCATGCAACAGGTGTATACCCCAGAGGAAGGGTGGAGGAACAGAAAGAAGGAGGGCTTGAATATGAGAAAAAAAGAGGATTCCATCTGAGGCAGCTGAAGCCTTGTGAGAAACTGTGCTCAGGCACAACAAGTCCAACTCTCCTGATCTCTTTGTTAACTGTCTTTCACTGCATCTCTATTCACAAAGTATCTGGATGTAAACAGGAAAGACACACTGTCTAAACAAGATTTTTGTCCAAGAAAAAAATAGATTAATTAAGATACAAACACAAACTTTTGTCTGCAGAATAAAGTAATTCTGCCCTGGTTGTTGCCTCCACAGAGAACACACTGGCCCTCATCAGAGAACAGTTGGAGGCAGAGGTTGCTAGAATTAACCTCTTTTGAACTAATATAGCTGTGCACAGTGCGACCCTGTTTTCACTGTGCGCGGTGAGCCTGCCTGGCACCCAACACAGAAAATGGAGCTCTGAATTTGGGTCAAGCCGCCCCAGGAGTTACAAAGCTGTCTCTTTCAGACTGCAACATGATTGCATGGATTACACTATGCGTGTCTGAACCATTTATCAGAAACGCGAGGTTCCGTTTTACCTTTATACTCACATGCTTTGATACAACGATACTGAAATGACAACCATTCACAACATGGAGAGGGTGGATATCAGAGGGGAGTGGTGGGTTACAACTGACAATAGGGAATCTACAAGCATGACCTGCACCACATACTGACTCAGTAAATGTAATATACTCAGTTCCTTTCATCAAACAAAAGTAGCAGGTTTGACTGACAATATATTGCATATCACACCCGAACATGTATCACATCATTTTCAGTTTGGTCTCAACCACTAAAAGGTTTTGCCCATCGGTATTGTTCTGGTTTCTTCAAGACTCAGGAAGAACTGGTTCAGCTCAAACAATTACATATCAGCGTTCATGAAGAGTATTTTTTCTGCCTATCCACTGAATTTGCTGCCTGGTGAAAAGGGTAAAGTTGTTATGCTCTTCCACAGTTTGTGCAGGTTAAATAAACCCCCTTCCAATGAGTTATTTCACACATGACATGCCCTAATTTAACATTTCTCTTTCAGTTCTTTGTCAAAACAAGACAAGAAATTAAATAATGACAAAGGGGAAGAAAACAGACACACATCCAATTTTGCGTTTTGTCGGGCAAACTTTTAATTTAGTTTCTAAGAAGTTTGAAATCGTTGTACTGTAGATTTTTAGGCAACAATGTCATGAGGGCACAGTTAATGTCCTTCAGTAATGCTCAGCTAATGCATGTTTTATGGTGCAGGATGCATAATGAAGAGTGTTACCCACCATTAACAAATTACCAGATCACAAAGGCTTTATGTGATAAGGTGACACTTAAGGCATGTTATATGACAGCTACTTCATGCATGATTCATTAAATGTGATGATCAAGCTGCCTCATTCACAGACGTGTTCATTTATTTTCTGTATTTGTGTATTAATTGAATGTGGATTTATTGTCTGCTGCTTTATGTGCTCAACACTACAGAGTAGTGCTGGCATGATGCAGTAGTTTTACTGCATGTAGATTCTTCTACTTCAAAGATTGTCTCAGCATTAGTGTGTCTGCTCCTATGAAAAGATGTCATCTCAGGCTCCCTGCTGTGTTGTCATGTGGAGATGAAGGGCATTTTAAGTCTGTACACTAATCCGTCCCTCTTTAAGTCTTTTATTATTAACTGCAGTCCAGAGACGGGGCACGGATCTGATGACTTTTTACGCCAAGACTGTGCCTTCATTTTGGTGCTGCCATCGTGAGAAACAAAAATGTTGCAGAAATGAGAGTTTGTCCGTCATAAAGTGACTACAAAACTTGAGTTATCATGACAAACCGTTCCAATTGCGAGATGTTTTCTTCATTCCTGGAGAGAAAAGGATTTAGAAGCAAGTCTGACAGCAGATGGATAATGCAGAACAAACACGCTTAGAATGAAACTTTATGGCATTTTGTTGCTGCTTTGTGCTCTGATAGAGAGAGAGAGATTTCTCACTGCAGTTTTACTGAGCAAACAGCATAATGGGATGTGCACGTATACCACCATGCAATGAAAGATGTAGTGATGGAAGGTTTCCTCATTGTCAAATCAAGTTTTAAATAGCTCTATATCACAAGTTTTCTCCACATGGCTTCAGAGCTCACACCTCCCTGCATCCTCAGGCACTCACTTTGGATGAGGAAAACCCAGAGGAGGAGCAACAGATTAGTGAGCCCTCTCTTGAGACACGCAGGTAAGCAGCAGGCAGACAGTAAACATAAGCGGCAGTTCTTATTATCAAGACATACAAGCAGTTTACATAATTCTTTTACCAGCTCTTAGTTGCCACAAAAAGCCAAGGAGTAAATTGGCATTGCTTCTCAAGATACAGTAGCAGGTTTCATAGTTTATTAATATATACGGACCAAGCGAAACATGCTCTTTCTACCTTTAGTTTCCAGATTTGGAGGAACTTGCTCCACGCAATCAAGATATTTGCAACCAATCTACTAATGAAAGCACTCGATGTGCTGTGCAGGCAGAGTGCGGCCTGCTTCAAAACTGAGCACAACACAAACAGAAAAACTAATGAGATGGGTTTTGATCTGCTGTCAGAGTTGCAGGTCTGAGACTAAAGTGAAATATTGGGAATTCAGCATTTGTTTGTGTTGCCTCTCAGATCTTATCAATGAGATATGCAGTTATTGCTTACCCACAGATGACTGCACTCATCTCAAAGAAAACTATTGCTCCTTAGGCTAACTCTGACTTCAAAGATGTATATTTTTGGCAAATATGACTCATTTCCTCCTGTCAAAGCTGGAGCTTTCATTGAAACAGGCATGTTGTTTGAAGCGGAAATACTTTTTTGAGCTGTACGAATAAAACTGACTCCTGGAACTTGCTTCTAAAGAAAAAAAAAAGACAAATTATTGTTTCAAATAATGTAAATCCATTGATGAAATTAGGATGTTTTATCGGATCACAATTCACTGCACTATATCAACATATAAATTTAGTTGATTGTGGTTAATAGAAGAAAAACTACTTATATTAGAATGTCAGCAACTGACTGTAAAGCGGCAGCTTAACTTTTAAACAGCAATTCATGATAAATATTTTGTTGCATTAATTCTGGCTTTACTTTAAACTTGTATGTTGTTAAAAACAACACCACAGGCCCACTCAATATCATCTGTCCTGCTGGGCAGTGTGGCACTCTTGAGCATAAATGTGCAGCATATGGAGAGCTGGGTAATCACTAAGTACACCAAAAATATACAAATACAAATAATCTAGGTGAAAATAGTATTACTTGCCTTGAGACAAACATACATGTAGATGAAAATGTTCAAGCTCAATAACAAATGTTTGGGGGGAAAAGCAGTAGATTTGGTTTAACTTACAATTGATGAATTACCAATAAGTTATTTATTGTGAGAATTGATTAGCCACAAATTAGACACCTATCTTGACTTAAGCAACAGATATGTCAAAGAGAGTTTCACAGTGTCCCTATGATTTTACTTTCCAAGTATTCTAAATTATACTAATATCAGAAAATTAGAACAAGCAAAACTTTTTTTTCTGTTGTACATTCTGTAAGTACTATAACTGCGATCTCAAACAGCCAATCCTGAGCTTCTAAAGTGTGAACAAACATGAATACACACACAGGCACACAAACGTGCACAAACCTATACATGATATGAACAGTCTCCCTTTGATGTACGTCTGATATCAGCTGCTGGTGTTACCATCCCTGCATGTGTAAAGGAGTTCGGCCATTCAAGCTCTATGGACTAAAGAATTTACATAAATAAATTAAAAAATTAAAAACGGGACACTGCAAAGGTGCCCCAACAGCAGCCTCTAGTGGATGACAAGATGAGGGTGGGTGTGGGGCTGCTTGATGGAAACACTGACTGTTTCTGATAAGAAGAGACCTCCTGTGATAATGGCGACCAAATTTCAGTCACAAGCTCAAAGTGATTTTTGATCGTGAAGGTTTAAGGCAAAAGTTAAGGGTAGACATTCAGATGTGATGGTTGTGGTCATGGTAAGAGGCTATGGAATGCCTTGTGTCAATGAAATGTCCCAACAAAAATTGTGTGTTTCTTTCTGATGGATGTGTGTGTGTGTGTGTGTGTGTGTGTGTGTGTGTGTGTGTGTGTGTGCGTGTGTGTGTGTGTTTTTGTGTGTGTATGAAGTGTGCACATACTGTCTGCAGAGCTTAGAAAGTCTTTTTACACAGAGAAGAAGCTGCACATACACTCTGTGTATGTGTGAGTTCAAAGTGTTGGTATTGAGCGTTTTGAGACTGGAATAAAAATTAGAGTGTAAATGATTTCCACTTACACTCATCAAAAAGAGGATGTTGTTGTGTGATGCTCGCAAAGTGCAGCACTGCAGTGGCACAGCATCACAGAGAAGCAGGCCCGCTGACAGCTATAAAACGTCAAAACATAACTGCCAAGGCTCACATGTGGGAGCCAGGAAACATCTCTTTTCAAACTTCCTCAGCTCATACTAGTTCTGGTGTTGACATACGCAGACATCTTTGGAAGAGGCAGTTTTCAACATGATGATATCCTCCAACATGTTAATGTACTTTATGTCACATGTGTGTATTTGATCATTACACCTCAGAAGCAGAGCCTCCTCAGTATTGAATGATCTCATCTAGACTCTGCCAGCTGTGATGCTCTGTGGAGAGATGAATGATACCCTGAGATTTCACTTCCATCAGATGTCGTCCCTTTTTCATCTATTATTTAATCTCTCTCGGGAAGATAGAAGAAGATAAAAAGGAAGGACAGGTGCAAAGAGAGACATGGCAACGTAATCTTATGTGTATAACACATTTCACAAATTCATCTTGCAGAAATGAACTTGTAGAATATTGTATAGTAACATGTAAATGTTAAGGCCAAATATTCTGTTATTGAGAATACTTGAGTAGATTATGAACTGATCTGCAAAGGCATAAAGATAAAGATATAACATTCCATTTGACATTTTTAGAATTTCCGTTGTATTTCTTTTGCTTTGTACAATTTTAGAGGGAAAACAGGAAAAGAGCTCTGTACCTCAGAGCTCTCATATAATATGTATAGAGGTCTCAGACCTTAATAAGTATTTAAGGAGATGGCCTCTTTTTGGAGGACATGTTTAAAGAATAAAGGGTGAAAATTCCATTAAAAAAACACACCTCAAAATCTGAAATTATATACATCAAGAGGTGCAAACTGATATCTTTGTCATGCCCTAATGGCTCCCAACCAAAAAAGTCTGTGGATTGAAGGCTTTGCAGGAAGAATGAGCGGAAATCTCCCAAAAAAGGACACATAGATGGTTTGCCAGATTTGACAAAACAATTCACCCAGACTTTTTAATAAATGCTGATATTGCTTGAAATATTAAAGAAGTGTGTACATTCTAACCTCATTTAGTCAGTGTTATTATGACATTTTGCTCATGTTGCTGTGTATAGGCATCTAAGTGCCTCTGCAACAATATAGAAAGCAACTAAAACAATTCTTTGTCATCTTGTGAACATGTATGAATATATGCCAACTATCATAAGTCATTCAGTAGTTTGGTCCGTATTATTCTCTGAGGAGGTCAGCTAGTATTTGAGTCAGGAATTGACTTTAATCATATATGAAAACCAAGGTATTAATTTACAACCCTGTATAGCCAATGATATGAATAAATGCATGTGATGTATATGAAAAGCCTAAACGCTTGAATATAGCTCCATTCAAAGCATCAGCTGTGTCATGTATTCTGTGACTAGAGTATCATTTTAAAGAGTCGTCCCTTCAGCTAGTCACACTAAAATAAATCTTGATCGGAGGATGATCAAGCTTTTGCATTCAGCTGTACTAATTCAACAATAACAAAGGATATAAAAGAAAAAAGAATCACCCATCCTCAACACAGAGCAGAACTCATCATTAGTACTGCAGATATGTACTGAAATACACAGACACACGAAAACTGTGATTAATTATGTACCCAAGAAAAACCTTTGTTATCCAATTTGGACACAGCTGTGGCTGCCTTCTTTTCTGACAAAATATTAAAAACTCTTACCTGATGAAAAAAAAACAGGAATAAAAAGGGTCTCTCTTCGGTCGAACTGCAACCCACTCATCCAACTTTAAGTCGTAAGTGGAGTCATAAGATATTGTTTTGTTCAAGAGGGTCACAAGCCAAAGACGTGACACTGGCTACCAGCTCTGCATCCCAGATATGCTGAGACAAGGTTTTCCTTGGAAACAAACACATTTAAAAAAGTGTGTGACACTCCAAACAGGAATCCTGTAAACATTCTGTGCGAAGTGTTTTCAGATTAATGCTCAATCACACACTTGTGACATTGTTCAGCAGGTTTGAGTAGGCTCTAATGCTGCAGCAGAGCCATTTAAAACCCAAGCACAGAAACTACAACTAATGGGTTTTCAGCAAAGCCACATTGATTTTTACCATATGACATTTAATTGTATTCAAACAAGGCAAAAAAAAAAAAGGCTGAAAATATTGCAAAAACAACCCTAACATCCATCTAACCTGGCAAAGGTTAGATGGATGACATTTCTGAGTGACCATATCAAAAGATCACACAAATTAATGAGCTAGTGTGTAATTTTTCTTTCATCTGGTTTAATCACCATATGTCATCTTAAAACGGAGAACTGAGGATAACCTAATGAGAAGAAAATACAGATAGAATGTCATGAATAATTGAACCCCTGGGCAGCAGGGGGCTAAATACAGACACTAAGTCATCAATATCTGGGGTACTTAATTAGACAAAACCAGACATGATCAAAAGCTAATTGTCTGGAATGATCTTCACAGACAGTGACACCACCTAACTACATCTCAGGGCACTGTGTGAGGAGGAACACCATTTCTCCTATTATGCAAATGAGTAACATTTTAGAAACAATCTCAAGGACATTTGCGCACAGAATTGGTTTTTGAATCTTCAAGTCCTTTAGCCTATGCTGGCTAACTGAGTGATGTCATGATAAGAAGCGCTATGTTAAGAGTAGTCAATGTTTTACCTTTAGCTGGCAGCAGTTAGACTTCCCTCTAATGGGTGAATAACAAGGATTCATGGCAGGTAAGCTAAGCTCAAAGTCCCTTGATCATGAGTTCCACATTCTTTGGCCAAGGAAACAACTCAGACCTATACAATTTCATAGTAGTTTGGGTGAGAGGAATATTTAGAATTTTTTAATTGCATCCCGTCTGCATTGGACAGTTATGTGGACTGAGTCTGCATAACATGGTCCTGTGTGGATTCATCATGTGCTGGTGAGGAGATTGGATTTCGCCTAGCTGTTACACCAGACATCACCATGTGTTGCTATCATTTTAGATGAAACACTTATTTACCTTGCCAGTTTTCAGCTCCTACGTAGAAGCCAAAACCATGTGATATTGATAGCAGATAGTTCATTCTGTGCAGCCAATCCTACTGTATGTCCCCGTCAACATCAAGCTGCCAGGATGCTTGTGTCAGAGGGGCCGATACTGACAGGGGGCTGACAGATACAACAACGGTGCGATGTAAGTCTCATTTTACTGATTCAATTGATTGGCTTCCTTTTTCGATTTTCCCTTTCTTTTCCTGCTTTTCCTGCTCTAGTGTAGTTTTGCTTTGTTTTACAGTGTGTGACTTGGCTAATATCAAACCTGATCCTTGTGCATTAGGTTCTAGTTTTGTTTGATACTGCAGTAGTGAAGAAACTGCTGTAAAACTGTTGTTGTTACACTCTGAAGGTTGATGGCAACCTAAGAAATGTTAGCAGCGTGGTTCAGTTCTCCACTTGTTCTTCTCACAACATAAATTGATTTCTCTCTGATGGATGATATTTTTCCTCATCCTTGTCCTTTTCTGCACTGTTTTAACACACGTGAGGCGCACAACTATAAGACTGTCAATTTGCATTGCATTCTTTTCAGCACTCATGGATCATTGGATCCATATGTCTTATTGATACACGTGTTCGGGCTTGACTGCTCTGTTATTTTACTGTCTATTTACTGTTATTTACTATTTTATTGTCAGTACCGCACTGTTTTGTTGAGTTGTAACAAAACTGATACTAAAACAGTTCTAAATTTAGTTTTATTGCATTGAAAAAGAATAGTCCTTGCTTCAAGATTTAAGTAATTTTGTGAGCCTGGGTTGCTAACCTGTGAGTTGCACCTTAATTTATGCACATTTATTGTTACAGTGATTATTTAAAATTAAAACTTGTTGATGCAGACTAAATGTAATGCATTAAGATTATTCTTTAAAAAATTAAAAAGAAATCAAACTGATGTTAAATTTAAAATCTGAATGCACATTAGACAATGAAAAACCTAAATGAACCGTTGTTAACATATTGAAATAGATAAAATACATGAATGTTAAGACAGACTAAATAAAGAGGTAATTAACGTTCACTATGAAAAAGTATTATAAGGAATGTTCAAACTGAAGAATATGTTTTAGTCCACGTCTTTAGGCAGAAAACAATGGCACTTTTTTTCTAATGTCCAAAAAAACAAAACAAAGAAAGATAATCACAATATTTTATCCTTAGTCTTAATTTTGGCCACATGACCTCAGCAGTGATGACTGGTTTTGTGGCTGGATGAAAAGCTTTTATCCTGCTTCATCCATATTGCTATTCAAGCTATTTTGGGTGATATTGTTGTAAACTAGGAACCCACAGCAGTGGTCAGAGGAGCTGGTGCAAAAGCACTGCAATCAATTTTACTGATCATATTTCCAGACAATTTTATGGAAGTCTCAACAAGCACATTTCTCCTGCTGCAGAATCGACAACAGTTAATAACTTTTCTGCGTAAAAGCAGTCAAGCATCTTCACCAACACAGCTTCAGTGTAAGCCCAAAGCATTGGTGACAATGGCCACTAAGTACTTGGTGACACCAGCTGATAACCTATTAAGTAGTTGGGAGTTTGTGATTTTGAAACCTCCTCCAACATCACCTGCCTGTGCCTCGAGGCTTCTGGTGTACTTTTGCTACTTTATGGTCTGTCTATAGGTTATATTAATTTATAGCTTGTTTCAGATCAAAAACATTCCAACTGCTGTATTTTAACTGATATGAATGTGTGTCAGATATAACTCACTTTAAATGAGGTTGCACATCTTCTGGTGAGTTAAGCAGTCTTCTGGCTTCAAACCCAATATCCCTCATTGCTATCGTGGTGTTTAACACCCACATGGAATGAGGAGTGAGACATGGTGAGCGGATTTGATACAAAATATGTACGGCAGAAAATCAACCTTTATGTAACAACATTTCAGAATAGTTTTCTTACCAGCTCGGTTTCCCAGCAGATCTCTCTGGATCAACTTCCCAGAGCCTTCAAATAGTCAAAACACAGTTTCATTTCTACCACCTCTCTCTGCCTCATCACGTAAGAGATAAAGGTTACACAAAGTGCCGGACTGTGTGTGTGTCTTAGTTACTCACTTTACTCTCTGTGCTGTTTTTTTTTCTCTTTTGGAGGCTCAAAAGTTCAGTCAGCAGTACAATCTTTGATGTAAACAAGAAACCACATCATCTATTTATATATCTGTGTGTTGGTCTATCTGTCTGTCAGTCTATCTATCTATCTATCTATCTATCTATCTATCTATCTATCTATCACTAAACAAGTGTAAGAAGTATTTTACATTAATGGCTGAATATGCAAAAAAAGCTGTTAAACTATAAGTATGTACTTACTCTTAGCTTGCCACATATAGATGCTTGTCCAGGACCTCTTACACTGTGTGCCACAGGGTACACGTTTACTGTCATATTTATTGTGTCCAGAGGAGTCAGATTACTGTAACTTCTGTAAAAGTCCTACATCGCCTTAAATGGATGCTATGAGACCGAAGCCAAATGCTCACTGCCCATGTTGTTCCTTTTGTAAAAGTGAGAATCATGTTTCCTGATGCTTATACAATCAAAGAGTTTATTTTTGTCCAAACAATGCTTTCCTGAGATACCCCATTAGTCGTTTGGAGGCTAAACCTAGCCAAATAGTGACAGAAAACCTTTATATTCACCTCAGATGTAAACTCCTGTCACCTGACAGATTAAAGTTATTTGTCTTTCTTTCAGTTCTTGTACCTTTCCTGAACTCAATTTGAAAAATATTTTTACTGTTGTAAAAAGAAAGTACTTTCTTTTACCTGCTTCACTACCAGGTGACACGAAATATGTATTGTGAAAACCGAAAACCTTTCATCTCCTGAATTATTTTATCAATGAGGTGATGTGCTCAGCAACACATTTGAATGACGATATGAAATGCACACGAATGGTACAGGTGGCATTGTCTCTTTATTATAGTATTGAATGACTTGTCACTTGTCTAAGGTGAAACTATTAAATATATAGACAGTTCTAGTTTTCAGTATAGAAATTAGTATTTTCTATGTCTTGGAGGTTTTTATTATCCAAGATGAAAGTGACAGAAGAGCAGCAGTAAAACAAAGAGATGCAAATATAAATCCTTTAGATTTATTAGGACTTCAGCACCAAGGACAGTGCCTTTGATTTATCAGTACATGACACATTTAAGCCACGCCCATTCAACAAGAGATATTGTCTTTGTTTCTTTATTAGTCAATTTGCACATTGGAAATAAAATTATCCCGGTTTTTTGGATTTTTTCTTCGGCAGCAGCTGTTCTATAGATAGATAGATAGATAGATAGATAGATAGATAGATAGATAGATAGATAGATAGATAGATAGATAGATAGATGACAATGCTCTGAAATGGTTCTTGGACAACTGTCCAAGCCTTTGTTAGAATGTATTGATGACATCTATCAGTGAAAAGCACCTTTCAATTCAATGGAACTTTTTTAATACCAGCATTGTGTGCAATGTATTTTATTGGAACCTAACACAACTTATCTCTACAATGTTTCTGGGGCATTAAGCATTGCTGAACAAAGCTTAGAAGGTCATACCTGATGTCAGTGACATGAGAACTAACATGTCAAACATTACTCTGATAAATGTTCTGTTGCTAAACACTTTAGAAATACAATTATTTACTATAATTTCTCATGTATTTGTTTTAGTCATCCATCAACTAAACCCTATTGTGAATCTCTTCATATAATGGCCAGGTACTCTACAATTAAAATGTGTTTTCCTATATTTAGTTAGAGCAATCATCTTTCAGCGTGTAAAAAGCAGCAAAGATAATTAAGCAAATAATTCATGTCAGGCTCACCTCTGTGGTCTGTAGCTTTCCTGTACATTTAACAATCAGCACTAAATTAGTATTCCATAAAAGCATAGAAACACTTTGCATGAATGCACCAAGTGTTTTATTCAGCCTCATAGGCCTGGATGATATATTAATGCACTGATGCGGAACAGATGCATGGTAGCCTATGTATTTATAATGAATAGAATAGAATGACTTCAGAGAATAAACTGGCAGCTGGTGCGGATTTCCTTGCTGAATTATGAATAACAATGACACATTCATTTGGATTCTCAGCACTTTGAACCCCAAGAGAAAGTCAAATTTGTCATAAACTTTCCAATGATTTTTTCCCCCAAATTTTGAGTAAGGTTTAGCTAACATTGATGTTGTGAGTTTTGATAGTTTTTTAGATATACCATTTTCATAATTAGTTAATGGCCACTAGATTAATAAATTTTTAGGTAATATTTGATCAAACCACAGTTTATCTCACAAATCCTATCAACGCACAAAGATGACAATAGAGTTAAAGAAGATACATTTTTTGTCAGATTCATAAAAAAAAGCATTCAGGCTTTGTCAACTAAACACTAATGCTAATCCCTTAGTCTCTACCTTGGTCGGAAAGCTGCTTCTGCTCCCATTTAGCTGATTTAATTCATTTCCCCCACATCTCTAAATGCCCATGCTAGCATTAAGGAACCATCTGTGGCTGTGTTTCATTGGCTCAAGGCTCAAGGCTCTGTTTTTTAAATAGAAGCAATAGAAGACTTTGCCCCTAATGGAGGATGAACTGGCTTTGAAAATATCAGTGCATGTGTAGGCATGAATATTTTAGTGTTTTGTAGATCAGACTTTTTTTTCTGATGAATATTCCAAACAACAGTAATAACATGCAGGATGAGAGAGCTCCTAATAAAACAGCTGAAGCCAAAATGTGCTCTAATTGTATTGTTACAGTTTTCAAGGAATTTGTAAATTTAAAGACTATGCAATCATCTTTTTTTTTTAACTGTCAATCAACTGTTGTTATGGGTTTGGCTTTTCTAAATCTCTGCAACTGACAAATAAAAGAGAACTAAAGCTTTAGCTCTAGTGGTGCCATCAACAGTCTCCACACACCTCAGAAACTTGATAGGGGAAACATGGGCAAGCCAAGCTGATCAATTATAGTCCTTTATAACAATTGTAACACCTGTGTAATTACATTTTTATGAAGATATCCAAGGCACTCTTCTTCTTTATTAAAAGCTTTTTAATAAAGAAGAAGAGTGCCTTGGATATCTTCATACCTTTGTGACAAGTAAGTCTAACCAAAGCGCACCTTCGCACTACTAAATTGAACGCCGAAGCCCTCTGACCTACCGTCTTTGTCTAATTACATTTTTGCCTACAGTGCCGTTACAGTAATCACATACACAGGCACCACAGATATTCTGTACCCCTTAAACACCCCACTGTTAATAGTCAATTTAGTGTTTACCTCGCCAGCTCATCTTTAGTTTTGCTGGAGATTTTAAATATACAAAACTGCTCAAAACATTGTGAGGCTGCATGGCTAACTATATGAAGAGATCTTTTCTAAATAATCGGATGTTGCATTTTTTGCATCAGAGGGTTTTACAAGTCTGGGATGGAGGGTGCACTCACTGACGTTTAAAACAACACATATAAAAGCTTAGATTGAGAACGGGATGGTTGTGTGTGTGTTTGCGTGTTACAAGCTAAGAATGAGGGATTATCTCAGGGAGAAGCAATTCAAGGACAGAGAGGAGTGAGAAAGAAAATTAATTCAGGAAGTAGGTGACCTTTATGTTAGATACACGCACCTAACATAACTCATCTGTATATAAATACAGAGGTTAGGTCCATATATATTTGGACACTGATACAAGTTTTGTTTTTTTACCTGTTTACTGAAACATATTCCAATTATATTGATATATTAGACATGAAATTAATGTGTAGACCCCCAGCTTTCCTTTGAAGGTATCCACATTCAAATTGGATGAAGGGTTTAGGAGTTTCATCTTTTTAACATCTGCCACCCTCTTTTTTAAAGGGACCAAAAGTAATTGGACTCAAAGGCTATTTCATGGGCAGGTAGGTGTGGGCCATTCCTTCATTATGTAATTATCAATTTAGCCGATAAAAGGCCTGAAGTTGATTTAAGGTGTGGCGTTTGCATTTGGAAGATTTTGCTGTAAACAGACAACATGTGGTCAAAGTAGCTCTCCATGCAGGTGAAACATGCCATCCCTTAAACTGGAAAAACAGAACAGCCCCTTCACAACAGCCAACCAAGTGAACAACACTCTTCAGGAGGTAGACGTATCGATATCCAAGTCTACCATAAAGAAAAGACTGCATGAAAGTAAATACAGAGGGTTCACTGCATGGTGCAAGCTATTCATAAGCCTCAAGAAAAGAAAGGCTTGATTGGACTTTGCTAAAAAAAAAAGCCAGCACAGTTCTGGAAAAAACATTCTGTTTTTTGACTAAACCAACATCAATTTCTACCAGAATGATGGCAAGAAAACAGCTCATGATCCAAAGCATACCACATCATCTGTAAAACACAGTGAAGACAGTGTGATGGCTTGGGGCGTGCATGGCTGCCAGTGGCACTGGGACACTCACGTTTATTGATAATGTGACACAGGAAGCAGCAGCCAAATGAATTGGTGTTCAGAGACATACTGTCTGCTCAAATCCAGCTAAATGCAGTCAAATTGATTGGGCGGCGTTTCATAAACGGGTGGACAATGACCCAAAACATACAGCCAAAGCAACCACGGTCGTTATTAAAGCAAAGAAGAGGAATATTCTTGAATGGCCAAGTCAGTCACCCGATCTTAAACCAACTGAGCATGCATTCCACATGTTGAAGACTAAACTTCGGACAGAAAGGCCCACAAACAAACAGCAACTGAAAACTGCTGCAGTAAAGGCCTGGCAGAGCATTAAAAAGGAGGAAACCCAGCATCTGATGATGTCCATGAGTTCAAGACTTGAGGCTGTCATGGCCAGCAAAGGGTTTTCAACCAAGTATTAGAAATGAACATTTTATTTTTAGTTAGCTGAAAGTCTGCACTTCAACTGCATCTGAGTTGTTTCATTTAAAATTCATTGTGGTAATGCACAGAACCAAAATGAGAAAAAAGAAATGGTCTCTGTCTAAATATTTATGGATCCAACTGTATAAATATAGATACAGTTTTTACAGTAGCTTTTTCTCTCACATGCGTTTGACATGTACCATATTCATATACCACACCTAAAAGCCTTCCTCAGAAGAACAACTTCTTCTATCACATTACTTAAACTGCTAAAGCACAGCATAAGAAACATGTCTAAGAACCTAAGGTGTTCACCCACCCTCAAGACCCTCCAGATTCAGTCTAATCTAGTATGAGCAATTGCCCAACCCTGCAGCTCGCTGAGCCTAAAGGATCCACTGTGGGCATTCAGGTTCAACACACCAGGATACCCTCGGGGGTCCCGTATTCATGTCCCTTTGGGTCGCTTGATTCAGCTTCACAAGAAGGACCAGCACATTACACAGCAGTGAGTTTTAATGTTGTGGCTGATTAGTTCATGCCAAGTCTTGTGAATGTCAGTGTCTGCTTGAGTCACAGATCACGTGAATAAACCCATTTAGTTTGATGAGTGAGAGGCAGCACATTTTATGACATGCTTTTCCTGTGACATTTACAGTCAGAGAAAAGAAAACAGAATATCAGGAGAAAGAAAATTGTAAAAAAAAACTAAACAACACCACGATTTGGCTCCAATGTCATGATGGACTTATGTAATTGGTCTTTCTTTGCTCGACTTTCACTCAGGAAATAATTGGTGTGACCTCCGGTAGTCTACCACAGATCAATTATGAGTATTTTTTGTGTCAGACTTGTCTTGTTACAATTTGACAGAGGGAAAGGTCAGCTGATTGTGCAGATAGAACCCACTCACTGGAACATGGTGTTGTTTGCAAAGTGGTGTGTCTGAGCAATAACTCAGATTAAATGAGGTTTACAATGTTTTATACTGAGATTTGGATTAAAATGTGGAAAATGAATTCTGCAATAGGTTCCAGTGAGAAATGTAACAGAGTTTGAAGTGACATCTCAGCACCAGCGAAAAGGGTTACATTAAAGATGGAATTTTCATTTATATGTTGACAAAGTGTACGAAAAATATTTATCAACTGATCTGCTGTTAGTCTTGTCTGCATCTTGTTCAAAAGAAAAATTCGTTCCCTAGCCTATTCTTAGATAGAAACTGGGGGATTGTATAATTTAGTGTTCAATATTGAATAAAGAATACTGATAATAATTACTATAATGCTATACTGGATGCTTATAGTCACCCTTATCACACACTGGTAGTTTTAAAGACAGTTTTAAAATGATTTTGAGGGAACCTTCACCTGCTTGCACACAGATAAAAGCTCTCCTTTTTTCTCTCATGTAAAAAGGCAGCACTATAACGTAGTTTTGATTTCTAAAAGCCATCACCTTTTTTTTTTGTCTGAGGCAGCAGCCTCCACTGTGTATAATCAACCACCAAAAGCTTCTCAAAGTGACTCGTCTGCGTTTCTGTACCTAGTTCAAAGTCTCATCTTGTGCCATTCACTCCAAGGAATTAGAACAAGGAAGAAAACCTGGCTATAACCTGAAATGAGCTCTTCACAGTCCTGCTGGGACCTCCTGTCAAATACCGAGCTTTGAAATGCTTAGCCATTATTTCAGCTGAGGGCTCAGGAAAATGTTAAACCTGTAATCGTTTGTATAATTAATTAATTCATTGGACTAATGCATCTGCTCTGTTGCATTTCGTATGTTTTCTGTTGAAACTGCCAAATATGTGAGTGGCTGGATTTGAACAACAACAGTCTTTGTTTATTGGTGCAGCAAGTTCCACAGCAACAGTACATGTACAAAGGCACCCATCACCGGATCACAGGGATATTTTCAGGATGCCAAAAACAGACATGTCCTTTGAAAGACTGCAGACACCTGGCTGCACCAAAACCAGTCTGATGGTTAATTCTGTCTGTGAGTGGGTCAGTCAGTCCACAACTGTTGTCCAGCCTGAAATATCTGCACTGTGGTTTACACTGACTGTGGGGATTATTTAATGTTTCAAACTGTTAATTGTTTACTTTATTGTTGAATTGTGGCCAAACACCTGTAAAACTCTTAAAACTTTAAACATAAAGACGTTAATGTAGTTACGATGATAACAACAGCCATCTGCTATTGGCTTTGTTTTAAAATCTCATGGATAACATGGCTCAATATAACCACATACTGTAGTGACAACGTTTAGTTTATTTTAGTAATTCAACATGTTTGTGTACATAAGTATGCTGAGCCTCATACCCAGAATGTACGAATGAAGCATTGCACCCAAGGTGATAATTAATCAAATGAGCAAAGAGAAATTTTTAGAACTCATTTGTATCACATTTTAGAGGCGCTGACAGGCCAATATATAGCACTGAAGTCCCACTTGGCTGAAATCACACATACAGTATAGAGTGTGAGTTGTACATTCCACATGCTGTAATATTATAATACACTCATTAAAGGAAGTTAGCTCTTATAATTGCACTGAAACTTCTGTTAATGATCATTTTCTAATTTTCTTTCAAGACTGTTTTGCTGGCATGCATTGTGGGAGCTTGTTGGACGTCTTTGTGCGATTTGTCTTGTAGTCCGTATCCCATGTAGAGTATAACAAGGAGGAATAGAGCAGGTTGTCTTGCATTTGATCAACAAACTGCACAAGCCAAAAAAGCGGATTGTTATCTTTGCTCCTTTTATGCTAAATAATATTGCATTCAGTGACTTTCAAACAATTACTGCTCACATCCTCCCCAGTAACAAAAACAAATCCAATGTTGATTCATTCCTACCAACAGAGCTGGCCTGAGTGTAGTACGTTGATTACTTGGCCACGTCCTCTCCACAGTGCAGGAAGTACTAAATTTGAAAACCAATTACCCACAGAGCAAAACACTGTGCAACTGACACCAGCTGTCTGTTCAGATGGTAACATTTAGCAGGGGTGGACAGGTGTATCCGTGCATGCGGGTATGTGTGCATGTGTGTGTTTGATTTGTAAATTGGCAGTGTTCTCTTTCTGGTGACTCATTTTAATCATTGAGCAGTGTGAGCACTAAGATGAGTGATCTTACAGGGGACAAGTGTTTGGCATGGAAAGATGCTCAAAACTGGTCGATCACAACATTACCAGAGTGCAAGCCAGTGGCCAGGCCCACCGGTACAGACATTTCCGCATGGGCGTTGTTTATGTTCTCAGCATTCCCGTTGAGAGTTACTTGATAAGCAGGCTTTTGTGTTTAATTAAATTGATAGTATGCCAGACAAAGCTATCTATAATTGAATTGCTTTTGCAGCATTGGAATCAAATTAGCTGAAGATATAAAGGTGTGTTCATCTTGTTTGCCCACAACCATTAGAAACAGAGAAAAGAAATCTCTACAAGACAAATTTTGTATTAATTTACATCTAGCTCAGTTCTAAAACACTTCAGACTTCCAGTACAAGTCAGACTCCTGTCATCTACAGAAATATTCAGATGACTCTGCAGTTGTCGGGTGTATCAGAGATGGACAAGAAGCTGAGTACAGAGAGCTGGTGGACCGCTTTGTGGCATGGTGTGGGAACAATCATCTCATCTTGAATGTTAACAAAACAAAGGAGATGATTGTAGATTTCAGGAGAAACAGGGTCAGATCAAACCCTGTTTCCATCATGGGAGAAGAAGTGGAGGTGGTTGAGGAATATAAATACCTTGGTGTTCATGTGGACAACAGACTGGACTGGAGACACAACAGTGAAGCCATCTACAAGAAAGGACAGAACAGACTGTACTTCTTGAGGAAGCTAAGGTCCTTCAAGGTTTGCAACAAGATGTTGCAGATATTCTACAAGTCTGTTGTTGAGAGCGTCATTTCCTCTTGCGTCATCTGTTGGGGCAGCAGCATCAGAACCAGGGACCTAAAAAGACTCAACAACCTGATAAAGAAGGCTGGTTCTGTTCTGGGGACGACTGTGGAACCTCTGGAGACAATAATGCAAAGAAGGATTTTGCATGAAATCAAGAGAATTATGGACAACCCTGAACATCCTCTCCATGAGACTGTTATCGGAAAACAGAGTCTCTTCAGTCAAAGGCTTCTTCAGTTTGGATGCAAAACTGACCGCTACAGGAAATCTTTCCTGCCCACAGCCATCAGCATCTATAATAACTCCTTGATTTAATTGAGCTACATCAACATTTAATTTCCCTCTGGGATAAATAAAGTATTTTTGAATTGAATTGAATTGAATTGTTCTGCCTAAGTGTACTGACATTTGATGGACTGATAATTTAAATGAAGAATAAGTCATGTGGACTTCCTGCTAAAGTGGAAACTTTAGTGGAAAAAAAATCTTACTTTTTGTGTCAGGGTCAGATGCAGTAGCTGGGTGGCAGCAAACTTGCGCACATGTTATATACCTCATCTTTCTGCCCCTCTGTCTGAGAAGATATCCAGAAACTAAGTGTGCTCAAACCAGAGCAACTGCCCTACAACTTTCGTTTCTAATGAGCTGCCAAACCTCTTCTTACACCATATGCAGCTAATCAGTCTTGTCAGGAAAGTTGATAAGCAGGTGCAAACATCATGCATAAACAGAGATATTTCTTTAATTAGTCCAGGCTACCAGTGTTAATGGAACAGAGGGGAAGATGTCTTAGTTTCTCTTAACTTCTGATAAAAAAGGCAAAAAAAGATAGTGTGAGACTCGTTCTTCTTTGGAGAGGGAGCAGAGGCATTGCAATGCCTCATTTTTGCATGTGCATGTGTTTGTGTTTGTGTGAGTGAGATAGAGGGGGTGTGAGAGAAAGAGGCCATCTGTTTATCAGCTGGGCCATCACATGACACTACTGCTCTGCCACATTTATTCTCAGTTCCTCATTTCAATACAGTAATGAATTTCATACAAATTCATATTTACCTGAAGCACCGGCATGGAATTTAAATGCAGTCAGCGCTGCTGAAGGAATTAAGCTAAATTAGTTCAAATATAAAATGATGTTGTCTTCTATCTTGTCTACTATCTCCTAAAGCAAATGATATGGTGGGGCTCAAGTAGATTCCCATTAAGATATCTGATTATAAATGATTGCCTTATGGGTGGAGGTCTGGATCTTATGGATTTCAACATCAAAAAACTCTTTCCAGCTATTCCTCTGCTTGGTTTGATGACAGAGATAATGGAGAGCTGAGATAAGATGTAAAGATACCAAGCCAATTATTTATTGCATTTGAGTATTTAGACTCTTGTTCCTCCAATAAAGACAATGTCACCTCAGAAGTGTCACCTCGTTGCCAGTTCAGTTTTAAAAGAAATAACCAAAATATCCAGAGAGGACATGTGACAAAAGAATGATCAATAACCAAAAGCTTCTTATTGGTGTCTTTTTGGTGTCAAGTGGTCTCTGGAGTCTCTGGAGACTGTCACCCCCCCCCCCCCCCCCCCCAAATAAAATATACCTCCTCAAATGGTCCAAACCAGGTAATGTAATTGTATAAAGACAACCAGGAAGTGTTTTATCAATGTTTTATCACAGTGGCAATCAACAAAACGGCATCCATGAAGGTGAAGGGCTTGTTTTAAAAGAGAATCTATTTTAGACCTAACCGTGATCGTTTTCTAACCTTAACCAATGAATTTAATTTTTTAAACAGAACCAAATAGTGACAAAAGTATTTTAGCAAAGAGTTGTCAAAAGAGAAAAAACAACTGTCATAAGCTGGTCTTTATCTTATGTTACACAAAGTGCTAATGAGACTGCTAATGAATTAATGTGGATGAATGAGGCCTAGCATTGTTGTAGATCAAGGTAATTCAATCTCTTTAAATGTTTTGCACAATACAATCCCGGTATATCTTTAGTGTTTTCTGAGCTGAATTTAGATTGACTGGCGTCATGAAAACTGTGACAACAAAGAACGAGAGTAAAGTGTTTGGCCTAGTTAGGCAGCACAACTTGAGCTGTCCATGGTCCTGAATCCATTTCATATTCATGTAAGCTTTATTTAGTCCATTTCAGCCTGTATTGAACTGGAACTACACTTAGACTTTATTGACACACACAATTCCCTGCACACAAAAAGCATCCCGATAAAACCAGATTGGAAAGATCCAGAGTTACTATCCATTATGTTTTCCTATTTCCCTTAATGGGGGCCATTAAGGAAGAATCTTTCTGAGGAGATAAACTCAGCTCATATGACTTTCATAAAATGTAATACCAGCTTTTTTTTAAGTTTTCAAATTCAGATTGTGAAACAAGTTTGACGATATCAAAGCTGTCATGATGAAAAAAATGCTTTCATCAAAATTTAAAAAGCACGCCCTTTCTCCAACTCCAACAACAATGTGACCATTCTTAGCATGATTGAGAAATAACCCTCATCTCCAACATCATCTGGGTTATCAAAGCTTTGATCATAAAAAACTCCAAAAACCAATGGTGTATTTTGTGAAGTTAGAAAAGAAGAACTTTCACAAAACGATGCAAACTGTGACATTGTGGCCAGTGGGGAACCAAGTTCTTTTGTGTTACGATCCATGTAATTTTTGTGTGTTTTTCTAGTTTGTCTGTTCCCATTTCCTCACCTTTCCTCAGTTCCCTCCTGCCGGTCATCAGCTCCACTCCCTTCACCTGCATCAATCACCCTCAGCTGTACCCATCCACTAATCACTCTCCCCACAGTATTTTGTCTACTAGTTCCTTTCAGTCTTTGTCAGATCCTCCATCATAGAGTACTACCCATGATTTTTCCTGTCGTTATTCCCATGGTTTTTTCCTGTCAGTCTTGGTCCTGCTCCTGAGGGGTGCTCCAAGAAGCTGGATTAGCGGAAAGCCAGGCTTTTCTCTATAGTTCTGGGTAATCTAAGAGAGAGTTCTGTTCCACGAACGTGGTTTATTTGAATGCCCGCTGAGTAACCATGGTAACTTATGCCGCTGAACTAGCCTGCTCCTGGGCAGGCTAAAGTTGAAGCTTAGCTTAGCTGCATCTCAAAGAATGTCCGACCGGCTGAAACGGACTCCCGGAAGAAATGTCCACCTAGAATTCTGCGCTCCCGCAACTCATGTCTTGTATAAAAAGCAAAACAAAAACTGTGGTTGTCATATCACCACTTTCACTGTCTCGAAAAATCAATCAGTCGGTGCCAGTGCAACTAAAGAAAGGCAACTATACACACGTAATGAACATGAAATTAAATGAGAAAGAACATATGGGGCGAACTACACCCACGTAGGACCAGACTCAGAAAAATGGGGGACAAGTAATAATGTTAAAAATACATTTTATTGAAAGCTCCTTTGAAAACAGTCAAGGACACAGTACAAACAAGATATTAGATAAAAACACAGGAATTAAAACATCATACCATATTAAAAATATACAGAACGGAGCAATCAATGGAGGTAAGCACACTTGAAGGGATGGGTTTTGAGTTTAGACTTGAACAGAGGGAGAGTGTCAGTATTATGACTTTCGGGGGTGGGGGGCAAGATTGTGGATGGCATGTGTACAGAAGAATTTTGACCTCTGTCCTTTCAGGCTGCTGCTCCGCATTTACAATAGCCGATAATGTAAAACAACCTACTGGCTGAAGTATTTGCATTAAGTTTATCATCTCCCTCAGGTTTCCGGTTTGTTATCGGTGCACTAGACTGTGCCCATGTACACATCCAGGCCCCTGCTGGACCCGTGGAGGCTGACTACGTAAACCAAAGTTTTTTCCATGGCCTAAATGTACAGGTACACTTGGGGATTATTGTCCATAGACTCTGAACTGGATTTCTCATTTTGAAAAACACCACATCAACCCCTTTGAGTAATGCAATGTTACATTTATGCTCTGTGAAACCAAATACCTCATCATTGACTCCTATCCTCCGTGCTTACAGATGATCTGTGATGGAGGTCATTTCATTTCCAACATTGAGGCTAAATGGCCGGGATCAGTTCACGATTCTAGGATCTTCCGAGCAACCGCGAGAATTGTACTTACCCGAAGGACTGTACTTTTGAAGTAAGGTGTATATAGCATCGTCATAATTATGGTAATGTAATGAGAGGTCAGGTGTAGAGGTCATCTTAAGGAATTTAAAGTGCTCGTCAGACTTTATCATAGATAGCCATAAAAGGCACATATTGCATCAAATTGCCAAGTCTTAACACATGTATATCCAACCAACATTTCTCTTATTCTGCAGGAGAGTTCAATGGTGTCCTGCTTGGGGACAGAGGCTATGCATGCGGACCGTACCTCCTCACGCCATATCCTGATCCAGGAACAAGGGCGGAGAGGGCATTCCATCATGCACATGCACATGCGCATGCTAAAACAAGGGCACGGATAGAAATGACCTTTGGCCAAATTAAATACAGGTTCATTGCTTAAAGTTCTCAGGCACCATGGCTAACTTCTGACAGAGCCAGAAATTATATAGTATACTTCATATTTTATACATTTTGTCATGTGGACAACTTTTCAGGCTCAAGTCTTTTCTTGCTTGAGTCCCTTCAGGTTCCAGTGCCTGAAAGGACTCAGTTTCTCCTGACACAGTGAGGGACCTATATAGGGACACATATTTCCGTTGATCCTTATTGTTGTGACCTTTGAGTTTTAACTTCTTTTCATAATTTAGCATTCAAACAGTAGCAGTTTAAATTAGAGCAAGTGTAAGAAGGCTAAATGGATCAACAGAGATGATTTATAACTTTCCCCATGTTAGGTCATGGCACCCCACTGTGAATATAAATGTATAAACACATTTCTAACACTTTGCATGAACAGTACAATAATGACAAGTTTGAGTTCAAATTGTGTTGAATTGTTTAATTATTATTACATGTTTCTCAAGCTGTGGAGAGAAAACAGAATTAAGTACAGTTCACACCACGACCTTCTCCTTTATCTGAATTTATACTTACATCCCTCTCCAGTTTCATAGTCTCTAGCATGATATCTTTTATTTTCAGTTTCTTGTATTCCATATCTAGTTTGGTGCTCTCTTTATTGGACAAACACATTTCTTCAAAGGCTACTTACCACTCTAAAATATGTTCCTGTACTTTACTTTCACCTGCTGTCAGGTACGCTTTTGGCTGTTAAGATTGCTCCTGTTGAGCAATAATTGGGGGACTACAAGTCCCCCAATACTACAAGTTCAAGCGAGGCTTTCCTGATACAGCCTGGCTTTCTTTAGCTACGTTCGTGGAACACCCCTCTGGCTTTTGTCTTTTCTTTAGGTGTTGTTGTTTTTCTTTAGTTTTCTGGTTCTCCAGCAGTGGCTGTGATTTTCATTTATATTTATAATAAACCCCTTTAAGTTTACTCCTGGCTCCTGTCCCGTGTCTGCATCTGGGTCCTCCTCCTTTGCCTCTATTGCCAAACCGTGACACTTTAGTAGCTTGAGCCACAGTTGTGGCAAAAGTCAGCGTCTTCGATGCTCACTGACTTCAAGGCCGTTAACCTTATTCCTCTGATTGTGGCACAACTTAAGCCTAAAGGGTTTTCTTCATCTTTTTTTTTATTACAGATGGAGATGAATAGAAAGTCAGTGGTGGCTTGTAACAGCTGGAGAAAAAAATACCGAGTTCAAGTCATGATTGTAACCATAAATGCAAAACTATAGCAGTGCACAATCAAATATAAATGTTAAAGAGGACAAATGACAACAAATGGATGAATACCTAAATACACTGGAGGCATTGATTTGTGATTCCACAGCCCAACACCACCACCCCCAACCCCCCACCCCCTTCTCGCTCTCTCTTACTAGTTGGTTGGCTGCAGCAGAGCCTCAGTCTGTATCCCGGCTCGCCTGACAGACAGAGGTTGTCCTCTTCTCCCTCTGCTTACCCGTCTGTCTGCCTCTCTGTCTGTCTGTCTGCCTGGTTGTTTGACTGTCTGAGGTCTTTTAACGCAAAAGGTGAATAAAGCTCACAGTCATGGAGACGGCTGTGGACCGGGGCTCTCGCTTTTCCCCTCGTCGGGGAAAAACAAACTCACCGGACAAATAAGGACAAAGGACAAACACCGGCTTTTAGAGGAAAACGCAGCCGCTGCTGCTTATCACAGTGACGCTCTCGAGTATCTTCTTTTTCTTCCTCCTCCTCCTCTGCTTTTGCCTTTCTCTGAACACGTCCTCAAAAACAGATGCCCTGCTCGGGAAGTTACGGAGAAAACACGAATAAATCCTCCAAGTCGTCTTCTCCGATTTTCAAGAAGCGCTCTCACAAGAAGGTAAAAACGGCTCCACGGAGACCAAAACTGTTGAATTAGCTTCCGATTGATGTCTGTGTCTCGCTGTTTACGTATCACCCTCTGAGTAGATGTGTGTTTTATATTTTAGGTCAAATTTGCCACACGAGTGAGCATTTCATACAAAGTGGGTGGGAAGGTGACTCATGCTGATTCAAACGCTTTTTTTGGGAGCCAGTATTTACACTGCGTCTTTTTCTCTTTTTTTTTTGCGGATTTAAAGCACGCAAGGCTACAGAATTTTACATGGATGATTCGCAGGTACTCTCAACAATTACCGGTGTCTGAGTGTTCGAAACAGAACGGGTAATGTGTCCGGGTGGTACGTTGATGTGCGTCTGATGATGCAGCTCCCACATCCATGGTTTTATTGGTATTTAACCTATTTACTTGAACATTTGCCAAGTAGGAATATGTGATGGAGGTTCACTCTAGTTCACTCTAGGAATTTTCCATTTATTTAAAAGTTGTGGAAAAAAAGATTGATTTTTCAAACACAGTAAAGGCGGGCGTGTTTTAAAGCAAAGATCGCTACATTCATTTTGGCACCAACCAAAGGCGATATTGCATTGTTTTTTGTTGATTTGCTCTGATTGGACAATTTATTTTCTACTTTTTTTTTTTTTTTTTTTTTTAGTAAAATAGAATCAAAACATTTAATTTAGCTGCATGCTGTTCTTTATAAATCCTCATATTTTAAATTTCATGTCACATTGCCTGACTAGGCAGACTTGTGAGCTTTCTCTCCACAATGTCAAGTAGCCCCAAGGAGAGACTTCTCTCTCCAGACTTGGAACACCCAGAGGCGTTATTTTAAAGGTTATAAAAACACCCCACCTCTGGCAGTCTCTGTGTTTATGAATCAAGTATTCTATTTATTTGTTTTATTTATTGTTTTGGTCTCTGTTGCTCTGAGAATTGAGGCACCCGTTTATACCATCTCTTTTACGACAAATGAGATCCATATATACTGTGAGATATTATTCAAGTTTCTTGGGAAAAAAACATTATTTAGAATCCAGAGATAATGATTTAGCACAGAGGCCAAGTTCTTATATTCACAAGGTCAGTTACTCCACAAACTCAAATGAATCACTCATGTGGTGCAGCCTTCTGAGCTGCTGTTTTCTCACAGCAACACTGCGAGGGGGCAGCTCAGCATACAGAAAATCGAGAGTATGTTTAGCTACAGCAAAAACCATCAGTAATATTCACCAAAGACTTTGGCAAACGGCAACCTGAGTGCCACAATTAATAATAAGAATATTGATCTACTTACTGTTAACTGATCTGAATTAAGCTATGCTCATGTTAGTAATCAAACAAATCAATATTACTTTCCCCAGGAGCTTCCTCAGATTAGCTCCACTGTGGCCACACTGTACCAGTGACATCTTGTAATATCTTGATGGGTCGCAACGCTCTTCGATCCTTTAGTAGGTTGCGGTGTCTTTCATTTTATCAAATTAACAGTGGATTTAGGTCTTGCAACCCTTTTAGCACAGCTTTATGAGTGACCTGAAAAGCAGAATATCAGCTGCGTTAGTGGCCTCAATTCGCTTCAACTGCAAAAAAAAAAAAAAGACTAGTTGGCCTTGCTAACTCGTAAAACTCATAGCCATTTATGTCCATCTTCCCTTTCTTGTTCTGTCGTTCTTTCTCATCCACTTTCACACACTCCACCCCCCACCCCTCCCCTGTTAGTATGTACTCACTCAAACTGTGTCTCATCGCATCTCATCACTCTCACCCGCACTCTGCCCCCTCTGCTTGTCTCCATGCACACATGCACACAAACACACACACAAAATAGACATACCAGCCCACAGCCATGTTGGGTATTATTTGATGGAATCTGTGATCTTCTACTGTACCACTTGTGTCACAATCTGAGTGTTTGTGTTTATTTTCTCAGTGCATTTACTGATACCCTGCACTTACTTTGGAGTGATTTGCTTCATCTTGGTGACAGTCCCTTTGACCTTAAAACAAGGCTATGCATGTTTTTTAGACTGCATATTGTATGGATGTATAAATACACAGACACCAGAATAGAACTTCCAAACCCCAGTGGTATTTCAAGGACAGGTCATTTCTATTTTCTCTGTTTGCGCAGTGACTTTTGAAAAAGGATGGTATATTGCAGAGGGCCATTTATAATGTATAGGACAGTCCTGTATTGAATATCTGCTCAGTCAGGGGGGGGACTCAATTACACCATATTGCATCAATGGAAGGATGAGGCAGATACGGGGAAACAGGGAAAAGGTATTTTACATCTTTGCCAGGGAGCTGTGACTTTTTGGATTGTGTGGGCTCAGTGATGATGAAGTTAATGCTTTAATGTTACTGAGGTAAGCATGAGTTATTATGGTAATGTCCTACATAGGAAGTTGATAACACAAAGTTGATGTCACTGTTGCTGAAGTTCAAGGACAAGGGCATTAAAAGAGGAAACAGATAAAGTGGCAGAAGTCTATATTTAATCTGCTTCAATCGAGAGATAAGATGTCATCATTCTCCCCAGCTGAAAGTTGTTTCTGCAAAAAATAAATCAAATCTTGCAGGTTTCTGTGATATTTTTACTTTGACACAATGAGTCACTTTTAAAATGCAAATAGATCCATTGTTTCAGGCAGTTTTGGATGAAGTGTTTATGCATGTTCTCATTTTAGAGGAGAAGAATGATGCACTGTTCATTAATTCTCTGTGGTAGTTGCTAAGTATGAGTAAAAGTGTACAGAGTGAAGACTTTTTTTGTTCTTTGTCAGAGTCATTGCCAATTCCAAAGACCTGTCTGTGTGACACTGAACAGTAGGCAGACTGCCTTATTTAGTCAAGGTGCAAGAATTTCAACAATAACATGGCCTGAAAACTGAATTATGCATAACAAAGGCTCAAGGGGATTGCCATGACGGATGATGGGAGTGAACAGAGCAGCATTTGTCTGTCAAATTAGTCAGGTACAATTCATGCCCATCTCCTTTTTATTGAATATAACTATTGGTCATAAAAGCAGGTATGTAATGTTTGAAAATAATCATGCTTGTGTCTGTGCCGCAGTTTCTTGTTTTATGCATGTTTTTTTCTGTCAGAGTTCTAATTTCATCCGTTAGAAGAAGAAATTCTTCTACTTTAAATCACTGGAAAGCAGGTCATGCAGCCGTGTCTCTCCAAACACTTCAGTTTCCACTTGAAATCATAACAGTACAGCGTGGATATATCTGACATGAAGTTAGAAAACTTTTGACGTCAATTAAAGCCTCCACTTCTTGTGCAAAACACCCCGCTATCTGCTCTAATTACACCTTACGTCTCACTTATCCAGAAGCGACAGGCCAAAAAGAGGGTGCCAAACCCACTTTTCACCCACCCTGCTGCTAATAGCCATGCTACACATCCTGTGCTGTGCAAGAATAGTGGGGCTGGCACAGGCTCAGGCTAGCCTAGGGGGGCTTTACCACCCAGGCTGTTGTAGTTCTGCACACAAAATTTGCTACTATCAGTGGTGTGAAGCCAGGAATGTCATCTACACTAAAAAAAAGATAAAAATAATCTGTTTTTCTGCAGCTTTTAGTTGCAGGTGATCAGCAATTTCTATGATCTATGAGTGTTAGTATACTGACTATTGTTACAGCATTTAAAATAGCAGATATGGCAAGTAGTTTGTTGGCAGTTGATAAACACAAGTTATGTACAGACAATCACTGTTTTGACATGTCACTGTTTGCAAATCTGAGTCACAGGTGTTAAAGCTTAAAGGGATAGTTCGTCTCTTTTGACATAAAGCTGTATGACATCCCATATTTACAATATCATTTATGAACATTGACTTACCCCCTGCTGCGTCCTGTGAGCCGAGTTCCAGCCTCGTTTTGGCGTTGACAAAGGTAGTCCGGCTAGTTGGCTGGGGCCACAAAAATAAAGCGTTTTGCTTCTCAAAACATTATGCGTTCAAAAGAGTAATACATTGGCATCACAAAATCGTTCTCCAGAAAAAGTCAGACCTCACAATCGCTTGGCGCTATTTCTCTCTACCTTCGCATCACTACAGGCTGTGTAAACTGTGCAGACCAAAGTGCAGACCGAGCAGTCCCCTGCTTTCGAGCAGTAAACACCGTAACAGGTGCGGCTATTGGCAGGTAGCTGTACGCATTGATATGAAGGGAGAGAAAATAGCACCAAGCGATTGTGTGGTCTGACTTTTTCTGTTGAACGATTTTGTGATGCAAATGTATTACTCTTTTGAACGCATATTGTTTTGAGAAGCAAAACGCTTTATTTTTGTGGCCCCAGCCAACTAGCCGGACTACCTTCATCAACGCCAAAACGAGGCTGGAACTCGGCTCACAGGACGCAGCAGGTGGTAAGTCAAATTTAATAAATGATATTGCTAATATGGGATGTCATACAGCTTCATGTCAAAAGAGGCAAACTATCCCTTTAACATCTCCAACACAACCTTACTTTAAATGAGACTACTGCTATTGACAGATAATTGTAGGTTGCTCTGAGGCTAAAATGTGAATACATTTCACATTTTACAATCTACATTAGTCAGTTATAATATTAAAACCCTTGAATGATGAAGTGAGTGACCCTGGTCATGTTGTTGATATGTGATGTTGTACTTCTAGTTCGGATCCAGCCATCCATATGGATGGTAGTTGCAAGGTTTCCAATCACTCGTAAAACAAAACTTAAGCAATCTTTTCAGACAAAAAAAAAAATCAGATACAAGTGAGTAAACTACCCTGAGTAGTGTCGCCAGAGGGTGGCGCTTTAGGATATGTTGCTTGTGGTTACAATTCAGTAGAAGAAGTAGTTGTACAATCAAAAAACAAACCTGGAGAAGGAAAAAGAAAAGCAACTGTGATGAACATCCACGAGAGCAAAATGCAGAGAATCTAGGAGTATGATATCATATGTTAGAACATGGGGGTCAGTCATGTGAATTGATTGTTTGTCGCCTCAGACCAGAAACAACTGGGAGTCATGTAATTTTAATCACTGCCCTTCATAGGATTGGACTTCCCTGAGGGCCTCCCTCTGCAGGAAAATGCCCCCCCAACAGCACAAAGACAGTTCAGGAATGACGACAGCAACATGGCAAAGAATGCAAGGCACCGAGTCTGCCTCCATACATCCAAGATCACAGACTGAACATGCATCCATTAGGAGGTCCAGAACAAGCTCAGTCTACTGTGACCTTACCCTTCAAATCACAGAACTCCAAATATTCGCAGCCACTGTCCTTATGCCAAGCGCCACTGAAGAAAGATGTTCTACACAATATATGGGGTATTTTTAAAGATTTGTGGTTTTACAGTTAGAGCTAATCTGTGTATATCGATCGTATGCACCTATAAGGATCTACCGATCAGATTGCTCAGAATTTTATTTTCTGAAAAGTTTGCACTCAAGTTTAAACTGTCGGACCACAAGGAGAATCTGTCCTTTTTTTCCCCCTAAATCTAATTATGATTTTAAAGAACGCGCAACACCCACTTAAGGTCAGCAAAGGATGATGAGTTCTAATGTTTTTAAGTGGATGCCAGCGACTGTAGGCTGCACTGTATTTTTGGATGTCAAAAGCCTGATTTGCACATGACATTAAAATGCTGGAACTGAATAAGACACATTCTCTGGACACTAACATTCAATCCATAGATCATTACATTTACAGTGGATACTGAAATAGGTTCTCACTGTCTTGAATGTTCCCACATTGTGATCCAATCTCAATACTTAAAATAGAAGGATCACATAGGGAAAACAGGGCATGGGCCTTAGAAGAAAAGTTTCTGACAAAAGAAATCTGGATCGACTCCAAAATCTAACATGTTCTTTCCTTTTCCATGCTCCGCTTCTTCACCAAGTTAAATGAAATGTGGGTTGGCAGGTTTGTTTTTCCTTTTTTTTTTAAATCTATTTTGTGTGTGTGTGTGTGTGTGTGTGTGTGTGTTTGATTCTGCTATCAGATGACGCTGAAAGCACACATATACCATATACCTTCACCATGGTTCCTAAGAGCTGCTTTTGTGGAGGAATTAGTTAGACATAGCTGGCCAACTTGTCATCAAATATAGTATCCCAGGGCAGAGAGAAGCAATGCGCTGCAATGTTTCTATATTGGCTCTATTTCTTATTTCTACTGATGAGCTGGGATTGTTGCTGTGGGAATGGTTGAGTTAGTAGGAGGAGGCAGTAAGGGTAGAACAGGACAAACAGATGATTTAAACAAGATCATGTAGGGACAACTATACAATCCTTGTGAACAACAGAATTATTTAAATTTTTTTTTCAATAAATTGATTATCAGAAAAACTTTTGTTTTTCCAGCTGTTTTGGCACAAATAAACTCCTTTTTTTTTTTAACATTATTAGGTGGTATTAAACTTATAGGGTGTGAGAGCAAACATCCAATGTGAATGAACTGTGAAATGCTTCCATGATGGGTTAAAATTAGTGTGTCAGTGTTTGAATGTATATGCTGTGTCTTCTTTTTGAGTATTTGTTTGGCCTGGTGATTGTGTCTGATTGCTGTGAAGAAGTCCTTTTGAAGTGTTTTTCCTCTGTCTGGGAAAAAAATCCTTTTCATACCACACTTTCACCAATATATAGCAGTGGTGGAATTAGAAACAAATTGCCTGTTTAGGGCACTTAAACTATCAGAACAAGTGTTTTTTGTTCAGTTTGTTATATTCCCTTGTCTTCTCTCATTCACTGTGTCTGTCCTACCCTTTTTATTCACATTTTTGTTCTCAGTTTCCTTCCACATTTTTTTTTCCATCAACATAATCCTACCTCCTCACCAGCAGCTTCCTGCCAAGCTGCAGCATCTTTCTCCCTTTCCAGCGAGCCACCTAATAAGACGACTGTTCCACACTGAGGCCTGCATTAAGATGCAGACCCCTCTCTCCTCTGCCTTTTCTCAGTGGCCTTAATCCTCCCCTCCTCTCTGCGATGAATGATATACCCGTCTGTCTCTGACAGGCACAGGTCCATTACTAAACATAACAATGAGGAAAACAGCTTCAGTCAAAAGATGTGTCTTGGGCAGAAGAGGTCATGCTGTCAGCGCTCAGTCATAACAGTTAAAGCAGCGACCTGGGAAGCTGGCAGAGAGAAAAGGTCCCAGTCAGGCCCACAGCAGAGAAAGTGGAAGGTCAGTGCAAACCTGTGTGCTAGGTGTGGGTTCAGGGAGGCAAAATGACAAGTAATATACTGTAGGAGGTCAGAGTTTTTGAAAGAATGTTGGTTTTGGTTAACTTCATTTGGTTTACAATGCATACATTTATATCAGATGTGTAAGCCTGTGCAGTCGTATGTGACGAATGCGTTCATCTGGGGCTATTTCCCTTTAATCCACCAAGGTAGCTGGCTGTTTCAAATGTCCTCTACTAGTATTTACAGAAATGCTTTGATGTGTGACGATAGTACACAACTATGTCTGCAGTAGAGTTGAGCTTAGACTTCTATATATGTTTGTAGTGTAAGATTATCAGTTAGTGTACATGCGAACTGGAGAGTATTTTTAGTTGAAGTTTTTTTTGCTGTTACTGTTCTCCATTAGACTGTGTGGGTTTTCTCACATTCAGCTAAGACAGGTATATTCTGTCAGCATATTTCACACGTAGGTAGATAGATGGGACATTGCTGGTTCTGTTAGAGGAGCAGTTATTTTCCAATCACAAGTGTGAAACACTGAATCCCACATTGTCCCTGATATGCTAATTGGTGTGTAATTGTAGAGACAACGGTACAAATACTTTGTATAGAAATAAGTGTAGTGTGCGAATGGATGAATGGAACTGTGTGGAACTTTGATTGAATTAGAACTCACTTGGACAAGTTTATTCCTTTAAGACACATCAAAAGTTTTAATGGGGCAGTTATCTCTGTAAAAATATCTCATTAACAAGACTTATACACTTTTTAGATTGGAATAAAAAAAAACTTATTTGACCGTTTCATTTGAGTTTGTCAGTGTTGTTTCACATTACATTTACTATCTAAAAAAACAACAATTTTCAAAATATTTTGACGATCAGTATTACATAAATAGGATAATGATCATTATTAGCAATAATGTTACAATAACTTTTTAAATAAATGAAAACAAAAGGTTTTGGTTGAACAAATCATTTAATATGACTTAACTTTAAAACCATTTTGTATATAGGTGTTGGTGGTACACGTTAAGTGGGTGACAGATTGTTAAGGGAAGAAGATGTGCACATGCAGATGAGTCTCCATGTGCTGGCAACTGTCAGTTTTCTTTTCTCCATAACAGAATGCCAGGGCGTAAACCATTCCTGCCCATCACCTATTCTGTTAGGGTCCTAATAGCATGATAGAATCGTCCTTTATTATAAGTGAGAACAGTTTCCATCTGGAAAGTGACTCATTAAGATGCAAGAACGCTGCTGGAGAACTGAAAAAAAAAAGAGAAATGAAATTAGAGGACCCAATAACATGCAGAGAGGAGGCTTCACCTCTGTGTTCAATTTACTTGTTAAATCTACTTAAAGTTTCTCAGTAATCATCTCTCATTTTCCTCTCTTTGTCACACAAGCACACATCGACATCATGTTGAAATTAATAGATCCACTTGGATACTGAACACTGCATAATGTCACCTGTTTTGTCTTTTTCAATGCAAGTGGACACGTTTTCTCATTGATCAATTTACATAGTCAACTTCTGGGATATATACATTTATTTATATATGTGTATATATATATATATATATAGATAGATAGAGAGAGAGAGATTTCACACAAAGATTTTAGATAAGCTAATTACAAAAGGTGGGTTGAAAAGGCCTAGAATACAGAAGTGTATATGAATTGGATTTCTTTATTCTCCCTTGTAGGCCTCACTCTTTGTGAGGCATTATGTTGTAAGAGATATTTTGTGCAGATATTTTAATTTTAAATCACTTATATATTTACATATACATGAGGCCCTCAAACATGTATGCTGGTGGATAAGGCATGTTTATGTGTTTGTGTGTATGTGGGTGCCTTTATGAGAGACCTCATCATTGGAAACACTGATATTATCCATTTCAAAACATGTAATGAAATAACACTTATATTACAGCGTTACTAGATGTAGATATCACTGTACATCCGATACAACTAAAAGGTATTAACAACTTGATTTTGAAATGATTGAATAATGAAGGCCCAGTACGAGCATCGAGACTATATCTCAGAGTCCACAATTTAGGCACTGAGCTAATATAATTCTAAGCATTGTATACTACTACTCTTAAGTGTTTGCAGATCAATGAGCTGCATTCCAAGTACCACATCTGTATGCTTCCTATGCTTCTCTTCCCTGTCTCAGTACTTTCATTTTCTTATATCCCTTTTTCTTATCACTGTTGATCCAGTCTGGGTTGCAGACAGCAGTTTTTAATAATCTGTAGAGGTTTTTACTGCCCAAATGAAAGGAGATTTCATGAATTCCCTATGGACAGGGCACCATTCATTCACATAGCTAACACAGAGAAACACACAACCGTGCACTCTCACAGACTCTCCCATGGCCAATTTGGAACCACCAGTTGTCCTGACTGTGTCTGTGGCCTTAGAGTAAGCTGGATGAGCGAGAGAGAACTCACATAACACATCTTACACGCCAGACAATTAAAGTATTCAAAATGCAAAAACAGTTAGTTGATATGAAAGAAAAAAGAAAACAATTCCAGTGATTTCAATAGTGCACAGCCTAGGCTGTCTCTTTCTCGATTAAGTATTTGTAGCTCTGAAGCCCATCCACCAGTGGAGGAATAACTGCTGGAATTCCAACTGCTTTCTGTAGTAAATTGTGCAAGACAGGCACAAAAGACTGACTAAAATACACATAAGGGCACACCGTAGTGTGGCTTTATCAATCTCACCATTCCACATATCCATTATTTTATCAATTTTTTTTCTACCCAAGAGTATTGTCACGTATCTGCTGTAACAGTCATTACATTCATATTAGTTGTTACTTTGGCACAGTCTGGATCTCCAGAAAGAGAATGTTGAAATCAGACATAGTAGGTTTTTTTTTTGTCTCATTCAGATACCTGACATGTGGGTGATGCAAGTAAATAACTCTATAAATTCAAATTGTTTCTTGGTGCCTTATTTCAGCTGAACGATTAAAACAAGTTGCTGCTTGAACAGCAGCAGTAGATATGTTCCGCCATATGTGCCACATGCCATTGTTTGGCTGTCAAGATGTTTTTAAGACTTCAAAATGACTTAAAATGGTTCTCTCTTCTGCACTGAAAAGAGTTTAAAAAGTCATCCCAGAAGAATGTCTGCAATTACAATTTTCACCAACTGGCCCAAACTGTTCATTTATCTTGGAAGATATCTGAATGCACACTTGAAAGATTTGCATAAAATTTGCCAGACATTTGTCATTAAAGGGACATTATGTAATTTCTTCCCCCATCTAGTGGTGCAATTTTATTTTGCAAAGTTGAATGAATTTGCTCTCTAGCGCCTCACGTTTTCAAATGTGCACTGCAACTTCTTGAACTACGGCAAGCGGAATGTGTCAAGATTCAAGAAGCTATAGCTTCCGACTCAAGGTCCATACAAACAAAAAGAAATCAAGACACACAGTACAAAGGATTATATAACACACATACAACAACACTATGAATACAGATGACAGATAACATGTCAGATAACATAACATCTCCTTTGGTGTGCAAGCAATGCAATTAGTCATATTCCGGGAGTTACCGGAAGTGACGTCGACGCAGCGTTAGCATTAGCAGCATTAGCAATAGGAGCATTAGCAGCGGTAAATAAACTCCCGGTAAACTTACAAACTTTCTAATGCCTCGTTTTGTGAGTTAAGAGCCTATGTATACTACGGCAGATGTTTGGTAACAATCAATGCATTATTAGTGGGATCATTTACGAGATAAAATCTATTTAGCTTTTTTTTTTTTTTTTAAACTTTATTAGTAAATCAACAAAATAACAGTTTACAAATGTGAGCATAACGCCAAAAAGAAGATAGCCAGGGGGAGCATAGGAATAATAATAAAAAGAAGAAGATGATGCACTTACAAAAAGAAAGCTAATGAACACAAAGACATATGTGCCAAGGAATAAAATCTATTTAGCATTAGCGGCTGTAATAAGCCATTTGGCGGAAATGACGTCACAATGACTTCATTTCCGCTTGTAGGCCTGGTGGGGAAATCGCGATTCGAAGTGCTTTATGTCCCTCTCGGCACTTCGTCGTTTTTCATAGACCGGAAGGACATGGCAGCCTCCATAGAGCTTACCTGCTCTATGTAGATACAGACAAGTTATTCTTCACTCAGGAGGATAAGTGAGATTTTTGACAGAGATCATTTTACACCAATGAGGACTAACTTATGAATGAATATGTTGATTTGAGCTAATAAATGACTTAATTTATTACATAGTGTCCCTTTAAGATGAATCTTAATGGCAAACTCACATTTGCGGTTTCCTAGTTGTGCTGATTAATATATATTATTATGTTAATATGTTAATATGCTAAAGATGGTAAACATAATTAACATCCAATATATCAGAATTTCTGTATGTCATTGTTAGTCGGTCAGCATGCTGATGTTGGTATACAGTAGGCTACTGTAAACTACAGCAGATACACAGCTTTGTTTTACAGCTTGTAATTACCTACAAATTATAGCTTAGGGAAATATATTCACTCCTTTTTTCAAGTCTCCAGCCTCTTCAATAACCTCAGCAGCTATCAGTCATCCATTAACAGCTCACCTCCTTGTAACCTTAGCCTTGCATCATTGAGTGCTTATCCACACACAGCAGATTAAAAAAGGTTGTCGAAGCATGAGTTAATCTTGATTGAATGGCCTGACATCACCTGAATTTACCTGAGGAAAGTGAAGTCAATTATATCATCCTGTTTTGCTGCATCACTGTAATTTAGCATCTGGGAGCTAATTCATGTTAATCTTCCTCCCTCATCAGGCAATGTCACTGGCAACTTGTCAGTGAATTTGAGACATAGAGGGAGGAATAAGCCCTCTCATCACTAAAACGCTAATCATATTAGACCAGGTTTTTACTGATGATGGCAGTAAGTATACAAGATCTCAACAAATATCTTTGCTGTAAAACCTGTGTGCTTCATTGTGACAAAACTATCAAACAAATATATTAGATATTTTGATTTATAACTTTATTTAAGATGTGAAATATACACCTTTGGCCTTATGTGAAAAAAATAACAAATACACTCGATAAAACTAACACACATGTAATTGCAGGGTTAATGATATTGGTGACATTAGCCAACCCTTACAGTTAATGCTGTAGTTTAGTGCACTCCTGTAGCGTTTCAGAAGATTAATCAGTTAATCTAATGGTATTCTCCACAATGCATACTTCATCTTCTCTCAATCTGACATATATTAACAAAGTCATGCTGTTTACTCTGTAGTTTAATCTTGTCTCCTCTATAACACTGTAAAAGCTAATGTTTTGTGCTGTGTTTGGACTCAGGATGACTTTATTAGAGTTGACGCCCCAGCTGATGCACCTGCATTGGAGGGTTTTATGCTTTAATCAGTAAATCGTAGAAGGTACAAGCAAGTAATGAAAAGCACAAAAAAAAACAGGAAAACAGTTGACAAGTGCAAGCTCTTCAAGTAGACGCCAAGCAATGAAGACTGACACCCTACAGGGGATTTGTCTCCATCTCTATTTGTTGTGGAGGCTTATTAATAATTCACGATTGTAGACTGGCTTCTCTGTTTTGTAATCGCGAAGTGCGTGTCTGTCAGGACACAGTCTATAAGTTCTCCCAAGACTTAGAAGGAAGAGGCAGGAAGCGGTCAATCCCCTTTATGGTGCTTTAATCCAGTAAAGATAGCACTTACAGGTGTGGTGTTTGGGTGTGTGTGTGTGTGTGGTTCTGGAATAAACCAAACAATAATAGCTATCAATAAACAGCTCACAATATGTTTAATTATAGCATACAATCCAAATAACAATGTAATTAGCATGAAGATATAAACATCATACACAGAGATAATATGCATGATATACTATATCAGATATTTAACTGGAAACAAGAAAATGGTCAGTGACATTCAGAAAGCATAACATGAATTACTTTGAACCATTAGCAAAGATAGCTAACACTGCTGAAAATACTCAACTAGCAGACTTATAAATATAGCAACAAAGAAATGCTCCGGTAAACAAACAATATAACTTACATTTCTCTGGACGCACACTGAACCACAAACGGCAGATAAAGTGATACAAAGGAATAACTTTGTAAATACATAAGTTTCATCCACGTTATCCAGCTTCTCACGATCTTCTGTCTCTTCTTCTCTCATGCGAATCGCAGCACTCCTGCGATTAAGCGCGACAGCGCCCCCTGGTGGCTAGACCCTCTTAAATTACCCGCTGTCATGCAACCTTCAGAACAGCCGCCCCCAAATGTGTACCAGCACATTTGCAGTATTCAGTCCATCACTTCATTCTCTCCTGGTACAGCAGGGAGTCTAATAAGACGGCTCACAGGTCAGACATAGGTGCGGTCCCGGACTTTAACCTCCGCTGTGCGAATCAGACCATCAGCCCCAGGGAATACCTTGTCGATTCTCCCAACAGGCGATGATGCCCTGGGCAGTTGAGGATCAACAATCATCACGATAGTGTCCAGCTGGAGAGGGGGTGTATCTGACTGCCACTTGGACCGGGTTTGCAGTGTGGGCAGATAGTGGCGCAGGAACCGCACCCAGAAGCGATCGGACAGCACTTGACAGGCCCTCCATTGGCGATGGCTGAGCAGCTCTGAGTCGTGATATACTGCCTGAGGTAGCGAAGGGTCTGGCCGCCCCATCAGCAGCAGATTGGGGGTGACCGGGTCTGGGTCTGCTACATCGGATGATACGTAGCTGAGAGGCTTGGAATTGAGAATACCCTCAATCTCAATAAGGACGGTGGTCAGCACTTCGCCACTGACAACTTGTGAGCCCAAGGTAAAGGTAGCAGTCAGAGCAGCCTTAATAGACCTGACTTCCCGCTCCCATGAGCCTCCAAAGTGGTGGGCGCTAGGTGGGTTGAAGCGAAACTTTATCTGGTACTCTGCCAGCTGGGCTTGAAGAGAAGGGTGGAGGGTTTCAAAGGCTTCTTGTAATTCCCTATCTCCACCTCTGAAATTAGTACCCTGGTCCAAGAGCAACTCTGCTGGTTTCCCGCGACGGGATATGAACCTCCTTAAGGCCATCAGGAAGGAGTCCGTGTTGATGCTGAACAGCACTTCATTATAGACTGCTCTTGTTGTGAGGCATTTGAAGAGCAAGCCCCAGCGTTTCTCAATCCATCTACCGACTTTGACCTGCATCGGACCAAAACAATCAATCCCTGTAGAGTAAAAGGCTGGTTGATGTAGCCTGAGCCGTGCAGGGGGCAAGTCTGCCTTCTGTGGATTGACGGGTTGGGCTCTCAATCTCTGACACTCAGGACATGAGCGCTGCTCTCTTCTTATGGCCTCCCGGCCACGAAGGATTCAGAATTTCCTCTGCAGCTCCGCAAAGAGTCGCTCTGCACCAGGATGTTTCAGATCATGGTTGACCTGTCGGATGAGCAGCTTGGTCACAGCATGTCTCGGGTCAAGGACTACAGGGTGGATCACATCGTTCTCCAGATCTTGGCAACGTCGCAGTCGACCTCCTACTCGTATCAGCTGTAATGATGCATCATATTCCGGAGCCAGTGTGATTAAAGGTGGGGTAGGGGATCTTTTTCTGGAACATCTTTTTACATATTGCTTGAAATACTCTTCACACCCCCATTGCAACCAATTAATTAAAAGTTTTGACACAAATATGAAAAGTTTTAGTGGCCTCTAGAACGTACATTCTAGGAAAAACAGTATCCAATCATTGTGAACGGACCGTTCACAATGATTGGATTCTGATGTGTCCATCAAACTGCAACCTGCTCCTCCCTCCCCCTCCTTCCCCCTGTGCGCGTACCCTGCTCCGTGAACGAATTACGTGTCCAGAAGCTTGGCAGGAAGCTAAACTAGAGCCAGCTTGGCTAGCACCTAGCATTATTAAACGTATAGTTATCATATACTAAATACTAAATACGGCAACGATCGATGCTTGCTGTCAGAACAGCGCTCGTGCACCTTTGTGCTCGTGCGCGTTCATGTACTCTAGAGGCGTGCCTTCGGGGGGAAAGTGAAGAAAAGGGTTGGGACTTTTTACCTGTGTATTTTCAAAATGCAGCTTCGCTGGACTCAAAATCCAGGATCTCCTACCCTACCTTTAAGCAGCTGGAAGAAGGGACTCGTTTCCCAGCTGTCAGACACTGGACTTCTTCAGAGAAACTGTCTCTTTGCGCGGACTGCAGGATGCTGAGTTCCGCCTCCTTGAACTCCTCTGCTGTAGGAGTCCCTTTAGCATCAGCAGCCGCCCCATGAAGGTACCCTGCAGTCGCCTTCACCAGTTCACTGAACATGCTAAACTGCTGAGCATCGGGCAAGGAATGGTGGGTGCCAGTGACCGTATTAACGAGGCAGGTTGTAGGCCTTCGCAGCTCTTCAACGATGTCTGCGCTCATTGTGACTGGGTGCACTGGCCACTGGTTGGGTGGCAGCCTCAGGAACGAGGGTCCATGGATCCAACGATTCTCCCCTGAGAGATTCTGCAGTGATTGTCCCCGGGTGAGGTCGTCAGCTGGGTTCTCTAACGTCTCCACGTAGCGCCAGGCCTGGCTATCAGTCAACTCTTGAATTTCTGCAATACGGGTTCCTGCAAATACCTTAAAGCGGCAAGAGTCAGATTGGATCCAAGCAAGAACAGTTGTGGAGTCCGTCCACATAACTACTCTGGATATCTCCAATGTGAGCTCTCGGGTTAGCACATTTGCAAGCTGAGCGCCCGTGAGTGCAGCACACAGCTCCAACCGTGGAATGGAGAGCTGACGCTTGGGGGCCACTCTGGACCGGGCTGTCAGGAATGCCACCTCCACATGCCCTTCTGCATCTTCTGTGCGTAGATATCCCACACTGCCATTAGCACGTTCAGATGCATCACAGAAGATGTGGACCTCCCGCTTATTGGATGCATGGTCCATGGCTGGAGTAACATAGCAGCGAGGCAGTCTGATGTTGTCTAGGTGTTGTAGGTCATTTTCCCAATCTTGCCACGCTGTGAGCAACTCGCCCGGCAGCAGAGGGTCGCCCCACTCCCGCTTCTTGTCCTATAACTGTTGAACAAGCACTTTGGCCCTTGTCGTATATGGCGTGAGGAATCCTATGGGGTCATATTGGCTGGCCAATACTTTGTATATGTTCCTCATGGTGGCAGGAGAGTGCTGCAGTGGCCGTGGCTTATACTGCAGCGTATCTGAGTGGCATAACCAGCGCAGCCCCAGAGCAGGTTCTTGTGGGTCCATGTCTGTGTGGTTTAGCAACTGTTCACTACTCTCTGACCTGATCTCTTTGGGCAGGTGGCGGATGACTTCTGGCATGCTGCTTGCCCACTGTCTTAGTTCGAAGCCTCCCTCCATTAACAGCCTCCTCAGCTTGTCTGCGGCATCTTTGGCCATATCTGGAGTTGGGAAGCTCTGTAGCCAGTTGTCCACATAGAAGTGGCTCTTGATGGACTCACGCTCTGCATCCCCTGGATGGGTGTGGTCATGTATGCCTCTGTAGTGCATATATGGCGCAGCATGGGGAACAAGTGGTCCCGAAAGGAAGGACCTGCCACTCATACACACTAGGTTGGGAGTAGGGCTGAACGATATATTGCATTTGCGATAATATCGCGATATGACCAAGTGCAATTTTCTAATCGCAAAGGCTGCGATTATTTAAAAAAAAAAAAAAAAAAAGGCTCCGATTATACTCTGTTCACGTGACATGCGCGAGTAAAACATGTGATATGATCAAATGAGATTGTCTAACCACAGAGGCTGCACTCAGGTCACGTGACACGGGGAGCAAAGTTATGAAACAGTCTACCGGAGAGGACTCGCAAGCAAAGCTGTAACCTACACAATGGCCTCAGGCTCAACAGAACCAGACCCTGCGGGAATGCTAGTTTCAAAGAGGAACTGCACATCAGTCGTGTGGGACTATTTTGGTTTTAAAGTGATGGTTCGGAGTAGATTCACCGGGTCATTTGAACCGTGACATCCAGCCAAGTAGCCCACCCGAAGTGTTTCCGATCTTGGCCGAACATCAGCCGAGTTAGCTTATCCCGAATAGCTTAGTAGGCTACAAGCGCTAACGGACCTTGGCAGTATCTCCAAAATTACCACACTAAAATCACATGCCATGACACCAAACTTCTACAGTAGTACAAATATGGTCTGTACTCACAAAACGGTGCATTTGGAAGTTTGTACATAGTCCAGGAGTTTATTATTATCAACACAAGCCTGATAGCTTTTCTGCTGCTAAAGCTACGTCGACGTCACTTCTGGGAGCTGGGAGCTTCAAAGTAAGATGAGGGTTGATCTACTACTGTAGACAACAAAGCAAGGCTGCTCAATTTCTCCATTGATAAAATAAATTCACAACTCTACAACATAAAAATTCATGTAGAATATAGCATATACTTTGTTGTCTACAGTAGTAGATCAACCCTCATCTTACATTGAAGCTCCCAGATCAAGGAAGTGACGTCGACGCAGCTTTAGCAGCAGAGAAGCTATCAGGCTTGTGTTGATAATAATAATCTCCTGGACTATGTACAAACTTCTAAATGCATCGTTTTGTGAGTACAGACCATATTTGTACTACTGTAGAAGTTTGGTTCATGGCATGTGTTTCCTTGTTCCTTGTCAACACTTTATGCTCAGATGTTTGTAAGCTCAAAATATACTATTGTTGTATGTTCAAATACACTGTTTTGTTAAATAAAAATGTCAGTCATCAATTCATGCATCACCTCATGTCATCATAACAGAGGTCTGTCTTCCAGGAAAGAACAGTTTAAAATTAATGTAATATGGTTTTAGCCATACTGTATGATGTATTGCTTGTCTTTGTTTAATAATACAGAAGACAAAGACCTTAAAAAATAATCGCATATCGCATCGCAATTGCAATATTGGCGCGAAAAATCGCAGTTAGATTATTTTCCATAATCGTTCAGCCCTAGTTGGGAGTCTCTCTGTAGGTCACGCCAAAGAAAGCGCAGGAGAGGCTTGTCTTCAGGCAGCAACCTCACCTGGTGGAACATTCCCTTGATATCACTGCTGACAGCAATGGAATGCTCCCTAAACCGCAGCAGGACACCCAGGAGAGATGCACCCAAGTTTGGGCCGGACAACAGTAGCTCATTGAGGTTATTATCCCTATAGTTGTAGGAACAGTTGAACACAGTGCAATTTTTCTGGTTGTGTGTCACCAGGTGATGGGGGATAAACCAAGACTCCTTGGAAGTCTTTACCTGCTCTTGACTTATTCTGGAGGCATAACCTGCTTCCTTCAGCTTCATGATCTCTGCCTGATATGCCTCCGACTTCACTGGGTCTCTGCCAAGGCGCTTCTCCGTGCTACGTAGGCTGGGAAGTACCGCTTCAGGCTGTGCCTTGAGTAAAGGCATGTTACTGATCCGTAACAGTGGGGTGGCGTATCTGAGGACTCCATCCACCTCCACTCTCCTGGTCTTTGCCTCTAGAAGGTTCAGGGCCTCTTGGTCTCTTCGTGACCTAGTCACCAGCTTCTCATTTCTGTATGGCAGGATGTCCAGTTGCCAGAGCTTCTCTACCTGATTAAAGAGTTCAGCAGCAGGGGAAGTGGTGGACATGAACAGACACTGCTGTGGGCGGTTACACTGTTGGACAGACTTGACTGGCCCTTGCAGTGTCCAGCCAAGCCTGGTCTTCACTGCAGCTGGGCCCCCAGGCGGGCCGAGACGGACAGGTTCGATAGAAGTCACCAGGTGCGTACAGTCAGAGCCTATCAATAGGAGTGGGTGGACGTCTGTGAACGACTGAAGAGGGAGCGTCTTGAGGTGCTATCAGTGTAGACTGTAAACCGAGAGGGACTGCACCACTCCTGTCCATCTGACGTCTCATGTCCATCACCATCAGCTGCAGCCTCCTGTTATCCTCTTGCATTTGCTGCAGCACATCCATCATTACAGGTGGGCCCTGATATGGCTGTGGCGTACTCACATACACAGGTGCTGTGACTCCGAGGTGACTGGGAGATGTCTCTACAAGCCCAGCAGGGTGATGCTGCAATAGGCGCTGGGTGAGGGGTGTCATCTCGGCAAATCCCTCTCTAGACCTCCATTCAGTCTCCTCTATCACAGCAGGGGTGCCCGCGGGGTAGCTACCAGAGTGTGGGAGGGTGTACCCTTCATAATCTTCCATCCATCTTGGTTGTTGCACCTGTCGGCGTGGACGTACAACTTCACTTGGGGGAACATGAGCCATTTTCACTTCGTAATTACCTTATCCGGCTCGAAGGACCATTTGTTGTGGAGGCTTATTAATAATTCACGATTGTAGACTGGCTTCTCTGTTTTGTAATCGCGAAGTGCGTGTCTGTCAGGACACAGTCTATAAGTTCTCTCAAGACTTAGAAGGAAGATGCAGTAAGCGGTCAATCCTCTTAATGGTGCTTTAATCCAGTAAAGATAGCACTTACAGGTGTGGTGTTTGGGTGTGTGTGTGTGTGTGGTTCTGGAATAAACCAAACAATAATAGCTATCAATAAACAGCTCACAATATGTTTAATTATAGCATACAATCCAAATAACAATGTAATTAGCATGAAGATATAAACATCATACACAGAGATAATATGCATGATATACTATATCAGATATTTAACTGGAAACAAGAAAATGGTCAGTGACATTCAGAAAGCATAACATGAATTACTTTGAACCATTAGCGAAGATAGCTAACACTGCTGAAAATACTCAACTAGCAGACTTATTGACCCTTCCCAGTCACGTGACTTTCGTAAAGCAACCGCCATTTTGGACGTATAGAAGACAACGATTTGCGAGTAACGATAGTAACAGTAACGATACAGACAGACTGAAAATTGAATAAAAGAAGAAAGAACAAGATGCAGAAAAAAACTCCACTATCCAGCGAGGTCGGGCATTTAGTGGGCCAGCAGAGGGAGAGGTATTTGGAGAAGCTGAAAATTGGAGGTTTAGAAAACGACGTATACTTGCTTCCACCAGGGCTGTTTACAGACGTCCGACAGCATGCCACCCCCTCGTCTTTACCCGACTTCGGCCCCCACGACCTTTATATTTATGTTGTAAAAAACCCATCGCCATACACGGGAAAGGATCTAAAGGCATACAAGAGTTTGGATGCCTACAAATATTTTGTGTCGGGCTATGTGACCTGCCTTTTACCAGTGGATCGTCCCTGGAGTCGGTGGGCGCCATCTTTTTACAGCTAAGGTTTGTTTACATTTTTCATTTAACGTTGTTCACCAGGATAAATGACATGTAAACCCGTTGACACGGTGTTATAATCTTGCCATTATGAGAATTGCAATGGCCAAGTCGTAGTGCTTTACTAAAGGCGCTATGTTATGTTTTATCTAGTAGAAAGGCAACCCTGAAATGGCACGGGGGAACACTAGTGTGCCGTGAGAGATCATCTGGTGTGCCGTGGAAAATCCCTCTAAGGCTTTATCTTTATTTTGCATGTATATGTATATGTTATATATCTTTATTCGACACTTACCTCCAACAAAGTGGTCACTACACAACCGCTGGTATACTGAAGGTTGCCAGTCTTTCCTATTGATCGCCGCGACTCATCTTCTCCGTCGCTCAAGGTCAGTGGGGATCCGGTAAAAAGACAAATCTTTCCTCGTCTGCTGACTGTTGGTACACCCAGGCGCGCAACAATATGCCGGCATGATGTAAACCTTACTGATCGAATCGATATTTTCCTTTGAATGTTCCTCGCTCCTCCGTTGTTGGCTGTGGTAGACTACTCGTTTTCACGTCCAAAATGGCTGACGCTTTTGTTGTGACGTCACGTGGGATGGGTCAATAAATATAGCAACAAAGAAATGCTCCGATAAACAAACAATATAACTTACATTTCTCTGGACGCACACTGAACCACAAACGGCAGATAAAGTGATACAAAGGAATAACTTTGTAGATACATAAGTTTCATCCACGTTATCCAGCTTCTCACGATCTTCTGTCTCTTCTTCTCTCATGCGAACCGCAGCACTCCCGCGATTAAGCGCGACAGCGCACCCTGGTGGCTAGACCCTCTTAAATTACCCGCTGTCATGCGACCTTCAGAACACTATTTCTTCATTCTTTGAACACATTCTGTCTTTTAAAGACAACCTTGCAGTTCTACAATCACACTGTTGTTTTCTGACTAACCCATGTTGTGGCAACCTGCCTCACCAAGTTTTCTACAGCGTTAAACTTGAATTAATTAACTATATGGAAATAAATTATTATTCAAACAAAAGCGACAAAAGTGCTGCCTTTACATTCTGCAAACTAGCAGGAAGTAAAAATAATTTTATTTGAGCATTTCAATAAGGTTTCTCCTCCCTATGTACCATGTCTCTTTTTTTTATTTCTGCTTATGGGTTTGCATTTGTAAAACAATGAATGGAGATTGTTAACACCACGTCAGCTAACCCAATTGTTAGAGGGTCTATGATGTTTTCCTAACCCTAACCACACAGTTGTTCATGCCTAAACCTAACAAGGTTTTGAGGTGCCTCATCAAACATCTGAATCACTGAGTGATAGTGAAAGTAAATGGTGAGTGGATACAAATGTTAAGTGTAAAACAAAATAAACTTTAACAAGTAATGGAGATTATGGGAGATGAACTCAGATGTTCTCTGACAGTGCTGGGAATTGGACCACCAATGTCCTTTCCTGCCTCCTAATGCAATGTTTTTTTCTTCCTAGAACTAAACAGTCTTGAATGTATATTTGTAATTCATGTCCTATAAAAAATACCACGAATGAGCTGATTGTGTTTTGTACCAGTATCACAAACTACTATGAGACGATGCTGCCACCTTTTCCATATGGGCATTGATGTTTTGGATTTTTTTTTTAAATTATTATTTGTTTCTTTTGTGTGATCTTTTTACCCTTGTTGGAAGGAAAAAAATCCTGTCATCTTAGAAAATACATGTAGAACATATATGGTTCTATATGTCATTGACTTACTGCCATCGATTCTGAGTAAACACATAGAGTATACCACAAAACTATGTTATAATGGTTGTAGTACCGGGGGGGGTTCAATATAACTGCTGTATTTTTTTTTAATTATTTACATTTTGAATAACTCAAAGAGCAAATTAGAAGTAATAGAACATCCTTGTTCTTCCTCTCTCAGAATCTGATTCATATCAATTTTAACTTGTAATGCACAGTTGCTTTTTATTGTGAGCAGACACTGTTTTTTAAGCTTAAGATAGTAGCTGAAAAATTAAAACTGCAGAAAGTTAAAATGCTTCAGTTTGTGTGTCTTTAGTCAGCAGTGGTACACTGACACTGAGCTATGTAACATCACAAATAAATTATTGCATGCTACTTTTAATTCTCTCGTGTAACATCTGCTTCATAACTGAGCTTACTGAAAAAAATCTACAATTGTGACTCAGGTAATTCTGAAACACAATAATGTCTGAATAATGATATTGTTCAGGTCCCTGAATATACTCCCTCTTTTACAGACTTTGATGTCCTGTTTGTTGCTTAGCTGGTAATTGACTGTATGACATTGGATATGTGTCTATTTGCATATATAGTCGCTAACTAGGATTTAATCACAAGTGGTCACTCAAGACGTATTTGGGGATGCATTTTATTCCAGATGTGAACACACAAAGTAAGAACCATCCATTTGTGACCACCAGATTGCTGGGGATGCATCATAGAAACCAGGTCTGAGGAGCCTCTTTTTTGCTAAATCTGGGGGGTGTTGCGTAGACATTAGGCAGGAAACAAAGTAACCAAACATTACATCCTCCCTAAGGTAATTATGATTTGATTGGGAGTATTTGAACAGAACAGAGGGGTCAGTGTTGTGTGACAGGGTTTGAATCAATGGGCTGCACACAGCTCTACTATAAAACAGGTTATTGCAATTGAAGAGAATATTAGTGCTTGCATGTTATTGTCATTTTAAGAGCCTCGTGATCCGCACGTTTTGTCTTTTGTTAACAATAAAAATGCACGCTGGTTGCTGTAGACTTCTAAACAGGCTCTTTGATCATTGCAATTCAAAGGGCCATGAATGAATCTCCCTGATTTAAAAAAGAAAAATATTCTTCCTCCTTGTTACTATTAGACATAGTCAGTGTTATCATTGTCCTGTCTGAGTATGCCAACATGTTTTTTTGCTCTTATTATATATGTCGACCACCAGCTGCATATAGAGCACAGCTTGAATCTGGCCCACATACTGCCAAGTTACGGCCATTACTGAACAGATTATAAAATTTCAACATGAGCAGTTGTTTTTATAGGGAATTAGAAAAAGACTAATGGATTGCGGGGCAAAGGATTTCAGTCTTTATAATATGCAAGTATGATTATGCTGAATCATTCTGCATTTCATTTATTCCTGCCACTTTGTTGATTTCATTTCTTTAAGATACATTTAAAATGAAAAATATCATAATGCAAGTGTCAACCAACATCGTTAGGGGTCTTACGTGCATAAGTTGGTTTGATGTGTCATTTTTATATTTTTGGGTTATTTCTTTCTCTTTAAAAGTCTGCTGCCATACCGATAGCTCCATAGCTCTGTAAAACTGTAGACACAGCAGGGCTTCAATGTAGTTGCTTAAGTCCATGTTGGTCACAGTGATAATGCCAAGAGATGTTCAAGTCAATTCATGATCTCCATGTTTTTCTGGGGAAGATCCTGTGTCATATATATATATAGTGTTGCTGTCAGCAGGTGTGGCGTGGGGCGTGATGATAGAGGACCCGAATGCAGATATTAATTGAAAACTGGATTTATTCAAAATCCAAACAAAAGGCGCGACTGAGCCGGAATACCAAAAACCTAACTATGACGATGAAAAAAATTGACAAAACAAAACCTGACATGAACAAGGATGGTAACAGTGGCAACTTGGCTCAACATGAATGACGGTGACTAGACATGGCAAAACTAAAGACTAGACAGGAACATAAAACATGACAAACATGACAGTTGTCTTCATCAGTCTGCGATGACCAATGGGCCCTTTCCTCATCTTTAGTCCTTTTGTCATTAAGTGATCAGACACAAACTCATCTGTTTATCTTCTTTCTAACTTGATCTTGTCAACAAGCTTGCTAGTGTACATGCATCGTCCTTTTGTGTCATTAAGTGTTTGGAAAACGAACTTGTCGGCACTTTAGCTCCACTGACGAGACCAGGGATTTCTAAAGTCGGTCCTCGAGGGCCAGATAGGGCCGGATTCAGATGAAATGGATCTCTTCAAAAGATTGTTAAGTTCTGAACAAGCCAGCTAATGATGCATTGATCTGAATCAGGTGTGCTGAAGCAGGGAAACATCTAAAACCTGCAGGGCAGTGGACCTCGAGTACCAGATGTGGACATCCCTGCACTAGACAGATGTGTGAAACTGCAGGTCAATCAATGCTATGTAGGGAAAGTTTTAGGGAAACTGTTATATGAATATAGTCACGTGCATTTCCACAAAGTTCCATTCAGTTTGTGGATGCAGAAACTAAGAATTTGATCTTTACTATGACTCATTTTTACTTTTTCTTGATATTAGTTAGTGAGCATTTTTTGTTAAAACTATAAAGAACGAAAATAAAGATAATGAAATAGTTTTGTAGTTATCCAGTTATAAAGAGATCAAAACTGATTGAGATTTTGATTTTGATGGTGACAGTAGATGAGAAATCAGGGGAGATTAAAATTAAATCACTGATTCCAAAACACTTGGAATGCTGTCTAATATATGTTGATAAAGGGATTATCTGACTTGTTATTAGCACTCAGTTCAAAAGTCTGCATCTCTGATGGTATGGGGTTCATTAGTGTGTATAGAACTGGCAACTTGCACATCTATAAAGGTACCATCATTGCTGAAAGGTGCACACGGTGTTTAAAGCAGCATATGCTCCCATCCACACAATCTTTTTTCATGCATATTTCATTAAGACACTGTGAAACCGCATCTATCATAACAACATGGCTCCGTAGTAGAAGAGTCCATACCTTTTTGACCTGCCATCTAATTCAAAATTAGCTAATATTTTTCATGAAATAGTAAAATGTCCAACTTTCAACATTTTATATGTTTTCTTAGTTTTATTGTGAATTAAATATTGACTTATGATATTTGCTAATCATTGCATTGTGCTTTTGTTTACATTCAACTTATCGTTTTGGAAAGGGGGATTGTACCTTTAAGAAAGATTTTAATTTCTATACAAATTTTTCTGGTAGTCCATTCAATTCTACAAGACATTTCCTCAAACACCACAGTGGTGCAAGATGAATTGGCTTAGTAAAGGGATCACCAAAGTCCGTGGGATTTATTCTGTAGGGTCCATAAATGCTTGTATTAAATTTTATGGAGGCCTATTTAATATTTGTTTAGATATTTTACTTAAGGGAAAAATTAACCTTCTGTCCAGCTACAACAACAACAGCCAGGAGGCAAGCAAGAGTTTTAGGTTACCACAGAATGCAGTCACCCAATGTGGGGCTGATCATGTCTGAGTGTCTGTGACACAGTAACAAAGCACCGAGGCAACCCTTGTGATGTGTTGTCAGTATAACCCAATGAGAGCTATATAGAAAGACAGAGGTTGGCCTTGGTGCTTTTATGGAGATCATGAAGCTACCCCGGCAGTAGGTACTCTGAAAGTTGACATGAGTGAATCAAAACACAATTTTAAAAAAAATTGGTTTGCTGGCAGATGATTAGAAAACAGCCCAATTTTTCTCCTATTAAAACTCAAAGCGTCTTTATTTGCTTAGTATAGTACCCTTACAGGAGTGCACTGACAGTAACAGCCGTAACAGGGTGGTCATTGCTGCCTTGAGGCTGTTTTACACAGATCGACATGTCCCTCTCTTCCAGGGTGGACAAGTATTTAATCTGAAGTGGATTTCCCAGCAGGGATATTTACATAATCTTGATTTACAGTCCTCTAGTACAGAGACTGATTCTCTATATGTGGTACATAAGATTGTGGTCTAAGGGACATTATTGAAGAATTATCAAAAGTTCCCACCAACAATGGCCAGTATGGTCCAAAAGGTAGTGATTCATTTACTGAGATGTGGAGTCACAATGTGCAGTAGCTAATTTATTGATGACACAAAATTACAAACCTGTTTCCGAAAAGAAAAAAAAAGTTAGACACTATGTAAATCAAAATGAACAGAAGGCCATTATATGCAGATACTTTGAACTATGTATTTCACAGAAAACAGTTTAGGAAAGTCAACAGATAGTATAACATGTTGAATCTTACTGTCATTTGAAAAGCATGTTAATTTTTTATTGAGCAGCAGATATCAAAAACGTCATTGAGGCTTTGAAAGTGAAATGTTTCCAGATTGCTGTTTGATGAAGGATGGATGCCGTAGGAAGCCTACAGTGACTGATGTTAATACACGCAGAATGTGGTTTGGTATAGGCTTATTGAATTAGACAAGGCCTTCATTGAAAGAGATGTCATCTGGATGCTCCAAAAATGTATATGTTGTTCAGCACTAATAATGCCTTCACAGAGGTGCCATGCTATGTGCACTAATCCCCATCACTTGTCTTCAAACTGGGTGCTGATTTAAAAAGCTAGGTGGTCCCTCTTTTCTTTAAAATTTCGAATAAGTGTATCACCTTTGTGGTTGCTGATGGTTTTATTTATACAGGGATTAGCAAAGAGCAGCTGTTGTGCATGCACACGCTTCCAAGGGGCTTCATGTATTAATGTTAATGATAGTCCAGAACATTAGGTCTCACTGATTTACCATTAGTGACATCCTGATATTCAGCTCTTTTAGACTTTTAGGCCTCCTGCTTCAGTCACTCCACTAACCCTTTTAACTTCTTACAGATCATGTTGTGTGAAGAAGGTCATGAGCATAATTCACTTTGTGTGACATTGCAAGGAGATGCATGCAACTTAGTCTACTGAGCCATCTGGACAATTACTGTGTGTGCTTGTGTGTCCAAGATATTGTAATAGAAGGTCGACCTTTATGAATTCAGTACACTCTGCACTTGTCCGGAGCTGTTTGCTGGCCTCATAATTCCATGCATATATGATGCAAAATCTTATTTGACTTCCTCAAAGGTACAACAAAAATGTCTTGTGACACACATCCTCAACAAGTCATGTATAAATGTTTTGAGTCTTAAGGTTTTTGTACATCCTGCTTTTCTGTGATTTATTGCAATCTCAGTTCTTAAGTGACTGATGGCGGCCCTGAGTTCTTTATGTTTTATGTAGGCCAGTTGCTGACCTGATTGCCAGCAGTGCTGTCAGTAGAAATAGGACCCTTGCTCTGATGACGAGAAGAGGACATAAAACTCAGAGATTATGAAGACAAACAATAGATGAAAAACATTAATAATGTCCTTATATTCACACATATGTGTGCGCACGCACGCACACACACACAAACAGGCCAAAAATAGTCAGGCTATTTCAATGCTATCACGATAATTGACATTAGAAGGAAAAGAGTATTAATTTAATCTGCAGCCCTGACACAATGACAGGTTTTGTTAGGCAGAGGAAATAGAAAGAGATGTGAGAGCATGATGGTGAACTGGTGCCATCCTGGTGATGGACAGCCTGGCTCATGTATGTGTGTATTTTTGTGTGTTACAGAAAGAGAGAGTGAGAGGCAAGGACAGAGAAACGTACATATGTGTCTGCCTGTTGAGCTTTTCACTGTTCCTGTTTGGCTGAATAGATGCCATCAAATGTGGATTATTTTTAAGTGAAAAGCTTTGGTTTTTTTTCAAATCCATGCTCTGTTCTGACCAAGCTAATGCCAGGGGGTGCTAAGGTCAGCTTCTGTCTCTTTTAATGTTATTGCATTATTCCTACTTTGTTCTGTCTGCACTATTTATGCTCTCATCCCCTCCTTCCTCTTTCTCACTCCTCCTTCTCTCTCTCTCATCCTGAATCTATTGCTGTCTTCGTTGTTGCCCTACATAATAACCTGGAGCATGTCCTGAGAACGCAAGTAACGTATTCGATTTTGTCCCTACACCAGCTTAAGTTCCACTCAGCCCGTGGACATAAAACACATGGGAGTTGTATGGTTTTAATTTGAACTAACTATTGGTTCCTTCTTAGTTTTGATTTGTGTCAGTACTTCATTAAAATAATTTTTCTCAAAATGAAAGTTTGGCCCGTAACTGGCCAAGCATCTGAGATTGTCCATCTTATTGCAATAGCATTTGAAAATAGCAATAGTAGGATTATTTTGGACTTGCTTAACAAAATATAGAAACTATTTACACTAATGTGACTCCACCAAAGCTTGTTTTTCTTGCAGGATTTCATGCACTAGTTTGCATAACTGGCATACTGGGCCATACCTGGGGACATTCGTTAAATATGCATGGGAAGAAAAGCGCTGTAAAGATCTTGACCAGACCTCATCTACTTTTTTTGTTCTTTTTTTTTCAGCTTTAGTTGATCTTTTACAGTTGATCAGTCCGTTACAATTTAAAATGATTAAAGCAAGATTAATCTCTGGAGGAATAAGATAACACATTAAAAGCAAACTCGACATAAAATTAGAAGAAGAGGCTCTCAACTTCTTGACTTTTGCACCAGGATTGATAAATCGCTGTGACACTCAGACATTTGAACCCTGGGGTAGAGCTAACTGGCGAAGTCAGACCCATGATACTGATTGGGCTCCGACAGTGCCTGTTTGTATTATTATAAATGCCAGTGGTGCAGCAGTGTATCCCTGCAAGAGCTTGTGTTATGGGTTTTATGATGAGGGCAGATTTAAGGATTGGTGGTTAATCCTTCGGGGTTGACCATGCTGGGAGATAATAGCTCACTTTAGTTGCAGTATACTGTATAGTGACAGGGCCAGATCTATGTTAGTCATTGTCCACTGAAATGTGGCAGAGCATCAGATAGGGATGTTTTATATGGGGATCTTTAAGTCAGCACATTTTTCTTAATGTTTCAAAAAGAGGCGGTTTTATTAGAGGATATCACATCTGTAAATCTCTTGGAGTCTCGGATGTTGATTGTTTTCTTTAACATCACAAAATAAAAGTTTAGAAAAAAAACAAAAAAAACCAACATGGCAATGTTTTAGGCTTGGTTCGGACAATTAAAACTGGAGATTTTTGTATTTTTTGGAGCTCTTTGCTGCTTGACTCAAGTGTGTGGCCGTTTTTACCTAAGAGCTGAAATCTGACATTTCATGCAAATCAATTTTTTCAAGTCTCTAAATATAGCTGCGATAGTTTTAGTCAGATGCTTTTAGTGCACTCTACAAACGACAAAATTCTCCTGTCTCAAAAACCTGACTTTATGCACCCTCCTATGTCTACTAAGTGGCTTAATGCAGCATGCCAGCTGTCTGTTGGCCTTTGCTGGCCAAACGGGTGTTTCAGCTGACCAGAATCTTATTTCAGCCCAGAGGTCACTAACAGGTCAGAGTCCCATTCAGCCCATAAGAGTATTGGTGTAACTACTGCAGCACGATTGTGCTGTAAGTCTGCATGTCAGTCCCATTCTCCTCATCATGCACTGACCTCATTTGGTGATATGTTTATATGAAATTAGTGAAATTTGAATACAACTGAAGACTTTGCATGCCAAGCTGTTTGGTTTGTGGATTTTAAAAAGGAATGATGTTTTCAGAGGGTTTCTCCGATTATGTACAGTTACAGCTACATACAAGCTTGGTAGCTTGTATGGCTCAAGCTTTGAATGTGATTATCTTGTCGTTTCTAAATGTAGATTTAATTTATTAATTCAAGTCTTTTCACACTAAATATGAAGCACAAAAAGGCATTTTTTTGTTATAATCAGGCCACACAATGTTTAAAGAAATGTAAAGTGACAGGGGGATGAGATGGATGTCTGAGATGAGACTTTAAATCCTGAAGCTTTTGCAGATTCACCCATCTTTAAGTAGGTCTGCCTGTGCATGAGTTTCAGATATATTATTAAAAGTATTGCATGAGTGCTTTGACCCTAGTGGGTTAATATCCCAGGGTTCACATTTTCAAACAAGAACCGTCAGCAGAGCTAATTCTATGTAATTATAATTTGGTACACCGCAGGCCCAGTTTCATGCTTTTCATCCTAATTTTGTTTGCACTGTGTTGACATCCTTTACACCACCTTAATAAACCTGGCAAAGTTATACATGAGCCCTTTAGTCAAAACAGTTTAAAACAGGGTTTGGTAACCATATGTGTGTTGTCATCTATCAATAATAATTTTTCTTTTTTGATCCCCAAAATAATGAATAACAAATTACCACACATTTTGAACCCTTCATAGCTATATGTGCTGTGAAGGACTCTATATTCACAAAATAAGTATGTGCAGCAATAAACATTGATTATCAGTGTTAATATTGCCTAGCTCACCATGCTGTCACTTTGTGATTAATGCATAATGACTTTGAACAAATACCAGAAGGCAACAACAGCTGCAAATTGTCCTTTTTTATGTCTATACTTGGTAACTCTCTATCCTTCTGTCTAGCAAGTTCTGTTAATATTGTCCCATCTTGAACTTGCTCTCTCCCACTCCTCTTATTTCCTATTCCAGCTCATTGACACCCTCTGTTGAGTACCCTCTTATGTTCCTTATCAATGTAAGACAGAGATACAGGGATGCTCTTGTCTATCTGGTCCTCTAGAGTTAGCTGCTAAAAAGCCCTGTTTGTTTCCACCACTTTAGTCTTGTTCAGGCCAACCATGAAGTTTACTTACATGTGTTCACACAGACATAAGTAAGCCCTCATACACTTCTGATGTGTATACCCAGCTTCACACAATTCTTTGGAATACAAAGACACTCGTTGTCTGCCAAGCTGCTTTGACACTTTTTCTCTGCCCCTGTAATTATTATTTTAGCATACTTTGAATCCAGTAATCTGCTGTGTAGATGATGCTTTTTCTGTTTTTCATTGCACCTTTTACAACTTAAAGCAGCAGTTATCAACATCAGCCCACAGCCTTATTTCTTCCTTTGTTCCTCGTGACTTTGTTTCCAATTTTCTACAAATTATGATTTATGTATTTTTGCTGAAATGTTATGCATCTTCGGAAGTAGGCCGTTCTGAATTTTGACAGGCAGCTGTGAGTGCCTGCCTACTGCTGTGTAAGTGACGCATTGCAGGCCTGATTGAATCTCACACACACAACAACTGATTGCAGGAAATTTGCTGGTAAGGAAACCATATATTACCTCTCTCTTGATTGATGTGAGTTTTTAACTACCACTTCATTTGTGCATGTACATTAAGTACAGGACAGGTTGCCATCTGTTGCACTTTTTTCCTTGTGCTGAATTATGAAATCATGAAATGGATTTCTTCATATAAAGACAAGAAGGCAATGACTCACCAGCACAACGTTGTCCTGGGGTAATCTGATGATTGTGATTGGCACAGTTTACATCCAGTGCCAACATTGAGCTCCTACGCAGGAACGCAGGAACGCAGGAAGTTTAACTGTGATGAATCTCTCTCCCTAACTTGGACCGAGGGCTTGAGTTTGAGTTTGAGTTTTTTTTTTTTTTATTCTATCATACTATATCTAAGCTGTAGCTGCATTTGCACTTTTAGTTTTCCTCACTTCATCAATTTTTGATCAAGCCTGCAGAAATGTGCTGGAGAAGGCTGAAATCCACCTTTTTCACCACTAAAATAAGGACAGGAAATCAAAGCTCATCCCCCGGCAATAAAGTAGATACTCTTTGTACCAGATCTTTGTCACTAATTGCTCCTAAGCTGTTATGTATTCGTAAATTACTCCCTATGTTTGTATTCATCATAGTTTCCTTTGTTTTTGCTAGTTTGTTAAAATTTGTTGTTGTGTTCATCACCATGTATATGTCTAGTCAAAACTGTCTTCTGCAGTACCTTTAGTTAGTACTAAAGTTTTAGTTAGTACTAAAGGCATAGCACTGCATAAAAGTCTATTCATGGCTCAATCTCTTACCTCCCACCTTGGAGTCTGCACTTGCGTGCTCTACATTAGATAGATAGATACTTTATTGATCCCGAAGGAAATTCTAGCATCCAGTAGCAAGACATAATAAAGCAATAAAAATGTTTATACAATTATAAACCATTTAAAAACAATCTAAAAATTTAAAAAACAATTTAAAAAAGTTTAAAAATATAAAGTGACCAGTGAAAATACAGAAGTACCATCACTTAGATCTGTTGTACAGCCTGATGGCCAGAGGAACAAAAGAGTTTTTGAGTCTGTTGGTGGAGCATGATTGAGACAGCAGTCTGCCACTGAACACACTCCTCTGCCTGATGAAGGTGTTGTGCAGAGGGTGGTAGGCGTTGTCCAGTATGGACAGCAGTTTGTCCAGGGTCCTTCTCTCTGCCACAGTGGTGGGCACAGAGTCCAGCTCTGTGCCCACCACTGAGCCAGCTCTCCTCACCAGTCTGTCCAGTCGGGCAGAGTCCCTCTTCTTGCTGCTACCTCCCCAGCAAATCACAGCGTAGAAGAGGACGCTGGCCACCACAGACTGCTAGAACAGCTGCGGCAGTTTTTTGCAGATGTTGAAGGACCCCAGCCTTCTAAGGAAGTACAGACGTCCTTTTCTCTGTACAGAGTCTATCATTGCTGTCCAGTCCAACCTGTCATCCAGCTGCAGCCCAAGATATTTATATGTCCTGACCACCTCCACATCGACCCCCTCGATGGACACAGGTTGGAGCTGTGGTTTCTTCCTTCTGAAGTCCACCACCATCTCCTTGGTCTTGGAAGTGTTAGGCTGTAGGCAGTTGGACTTGTGCCACCCCACAAAGTCCTCAACTAGGCTCCTGTGCTCCCCCACCCGTCCATCCTTGATACAGCCAACTATCGCAGTGTCATCTGAGTATTTCTGCATGTGGCAGAGCCCAGAGTTGTACTGGAAGTCAGATGTGTACAAGGTGAAGAGGACGGGAGAGAGCACAGTCCCCTGTGGTGCTTCGGTGCTGCTAACCACAGTGTCCGACGTGCAGTTCTTCAGTCTGACGTACTGTGGTCTCTCTGTGAGGTAGTCTGTAATCCATCTCACCAGGTGTGAGTCCACCCTCATCTCGTGTCAGCTTGTCTCTCAGCAGGAGGGGCTGGATGGTGTTGAAGGCTATGGATAAATCAAAAAACATGATTCTCACAGCACCGCTCTCCTTGTCCAGATGAGCGTACGCCCTGTGTAGCAGATAGAGGATGGCATCCTCAACGCCCACCTTCTCCTGGTATCCAAACTACAGTGGATCCTGTTCGTGGTGGACCTGGGGTCTGAGGAAATGGAGCAGCAGCCGTTCGAAGGTCTTCATGATGTGTGACGTTAGTGCCACTGGTCTGAAGTCGCCCGGCTCCCTGGTATAAGTTAAAGTTAAGTTAAGTGACTTTATTTATACCCAAAAGTAGATTTGTCCTCCGCTTTTAACCCATCCAGGCTGGCACCTGTTGACACACACGCACAGGGTCACACACTCAGAGACAGCTGCCAACCTGGAGCGGTGGGCAGCCATGAAAGCTCCCGGGGAGCATGGGGGTACTGTGCCTTGCTCAAGGGCACCTCAGCTGTGACAAGGAGGTGGACTGACACCCCTCCAGCTATCAATTCCACCAAGCGAGAGTGGGATTCGAACCGCCAACCTTCCGGTTATTGGACGACCGACTCTAACCACTGAGCCACAGCCGCCTTGTTAGAGCTCGGGATGTTTCGTCTTTGGAACAGGGATGGGACATGAAGTCTTCCAGAGCACGGGGACCCTCCCCAGATGAAGGCTCAGGTTGAACACATGCTGAAGCGGCTCCCCCAGTTCAGCAGAACAGGCCTTGAGCATCCTTGTACACACTTTGTCCGGACCCATCCCTGGGTGCAGCTTCCTCAGCTCTCTGCTCACCTGCTCCTTGGTGATAATGAAGGGGAGGGGGGTTGAACTGTCTGTGGTGGTGGTGGTGGTGGTGGTGGTGGGGGTGTTCTGCCGTCTGAGGTGATGATGGACGTGATGGGGGTCTGAAGGGTGTGAAGTGGGCAGACACTGGCTGTGGGAGCTGGAGAATCAAACCTGTGAAAACACAGGTTTAACTGGTTTGCTTTGCCAGCATCCCACTCTTCTGTGCTGCTGCCCTTCTTCTTGCAGCCTGTGATGGTTTTCATGCCATCCCATACCTCCCTCATGTTGTTCCGCTGCAGCTTCTGTTCCACCTTCCTCCTGTATTCCTCCTTTGCCTCTCTCAGCCGGACCTTGAGTTCCCCCTGTACGCGCTTCAGCTCGTCTCTGTCACCATCCTTGAATGCCCTCTTCTTCCTGTTAAGGATGGCCTTGACATCACTGGTGATCCAGGGCTTGTTGTTCGGGAAGCAGTGTACAGTTTTAATGGGAACCACCATGTCCATGCAGAAGTTCAGGTAGTCAGTAGTGCAGTGGCTGACCCCCTCAATGTTCTCACCATGTGCGTCTTGCAGGACGTTCCAGTCAGTTGATTCAAAGCAGTCCCTCAGAGCCTCCACTGCCTTAGGAGACCATTTCCTGAAGGAGCGTGTGGTTGTGGACTGTCTCTGGATCTTCGGCTTGTAGTGTGGTGTGAGCAGGACCAGGTTATGGTCAGATTTTCCGAGTGGGGGCAGAGGGGTGGCCGTGTAAGCTTCCTTCACGTTGGCGTAGAGGAGGTCTAAAGTCCTGTTCTTCCTGGTGGGGCAGCTTACAAACTGGTGAAAGTCTGGTAGTGTGGTGTTCAGTGTGATGTGGTTAAAGTCCCCAGAGATGGCGATGAATGTCTCTGTTGCACTCAGTCTCCTTCACCGTAACATGCCCCGGATTGCACCATCTGTTGTTAATAAAAAGTGCGAGACCCCAACCTTTGCGTTTGCCGCTGCGTCTGTCCCTGTCCACTGTCACCGTCGTGAATCCAGGTACATCCAGATTAGTGGCTAAATGTCTTGTGCATTGACAATGATGTTAACCTTTCATTTCTAACCAAGCATTTTTAGTTAGATCTAACGTGCCAATTGTGAATCACCACTAGACACACGGGACAGCATGTCATTGTTACATAAAATTTAAAGAAAAAAAAATAATAATTATTTCAGTTTACTCACCAATGAAGCAACAACGACTTTAAAGAGTTGCACTTGTGTGCTCGTCGTTCCTTTAGAACATCAAACCATATGGATAAGATAATTTCCACAATTTATAGAAATATTACAATTTAATGAATTTTGCAAACTGAAGTCAGATGTGAGTTTCAATACACAGGTGAGAATATTAGACAGATTATGATATAAAGCACTATTTGTGTATGTCTTTTTATGTATATACAGAAAAATGAGCAGAAAAAAAATATATGGTGAATATGAAATGTCTGCCTTGTGGACAAAGCCAGAAGGAAAAAAATAGAGGAAGGTTATATTACAGTAACTTAAAAAAAGACCATGAATCATGGGGCCAGAGAAAATAATCTCTTGTGTGAGCTGCATTCACTCCATTGATTTCCCATACAGTTTTTTTTCTGTTGGCTCCAATCCGTCTCCATCTCAGGTGGAGAGTTTATCAATCAGAGTGGGTGTTTTTCAATCGCAAGACATGACTGGCTGATCGGACTTGACGCTTGCATATGCCGCTGATGGGATGGTTTCTACACTCCTTAGTGATTTTATTTTAATTTTTTTAAGTGACTATAAATAAATTTAGTGACTTTTAAGACCAATCTTTGCTACTTCATAGAGAAGAGAGTCGCCAATATTTTCCCAAAAGGGGGGATCGAGTTGTCACTTTGTGCCGTGCAGTTAAGTGAGAGAAGTTGAAGGCAGGCTCGCTCGTCCAGCCGTGGTGTCACCAGCACAACAGTTAGGAGGAAGCGAAGCAACAGAGATTCTCTGCCACTCCTCACATTCTCTCATAGTTATCCTAGTAGATGTAAACATAGCTGAAATCACAGCACAGACATTACAGTCTTTAACATTAGTGAATGAGGATTTTGTCAGGCGACGCTGTGCTTAAAGGCGGGGTAGGGGATCTTTTTCTGGAACATTTTTTTACATATTGCTTGAAATACTCTTCACACCCCCATTGCAACCAATTAATTAAAAGTTTTGACACAAATATGAAAAGTTTTAGTGGCCTCTAGAACGTACAATCTAGGAAAAACAGTATCCAATCATTGTGAACGGACCGTTCACAATGATTGGATTCTGATGTGTCCATCAAACTGCAACCTGCTCCTCCCTCCCCCTCCTTCCCCCTGTGCGCGTACCCTGCTCCGTGAACGAATTACGTGTCCAGAAGCTTGGCAGGAAGCTAAACTAGAGCCAGCTTGGCTAGCACCTAGCATTATTAAACGTATAGTTAGCATAAACTAAATACTAAATACTAAATACGGCAACGATCGATGCTTGCTGTCAGAATAGCCCTCGTGCGCGTTCATGTACTCTAGAGGCGTGCCTTCGGGGGGAAAGTGAAGAAAACGGTTGGGACTTTTTACCGGTGTATTTTCAAAATGCAGCTTCGCTGGACTCAAAATCCAGGATCTCCTACCCTACCTTTAAGAAAGAAAATTTGGATCTTATTAGAGCAAAGCAGCCATACAATGCTGTCAAAGGCTGAATGCCTTGTGCTAATGAGCTGCTTTTCGGGCTCAATTTTATACTTGTTTCACTGTCTGACAACAGAAACTGAAAAGTTTTTAAATGAGGGCAGCTTTATATGGAATTTGGCTGTATTAGGATGCAGCTATGTGAACATAGTGAGAAGGAGAGACTAGGGATTTTTACTTAGGCCCACTGATTGAAAAACGCCCACTTCTGCTTTGAAGTAACTCCTTACCTGACTCCTTCCATCAGCATCTCTTTGTTTGATGCTGCCTCAATTGCTCTCCTCATGGGTCTCTTTGGTAATGCCACTTTTACAAGAGAGAGACAGAGAGAAATTCTCTGAAAAGAGGAAGAAATGCAGCTTTAAAGATCCTATAGCATGAAAATAAATGGAGGCTTTTACGTATTTTTATAGGCTTTAGTGGTCCCCTAATACTGTATCTGAGTTTTTTTCCCCAAAATTCTGCCTTGGTGCAGAATTACAGCCAGTCCCAAAAATGAGCTTTCCTTAGGATCCTCAGAATGAGCTGTTTAGTGGGGGTGTGGCCTTACTTCCGCCCGTGGTGCCTTGCGGAAATGTTTTGTGAATCTTATGGCACGTAGATGGCGCGGCAGCCCTATGCCGTAAAACTAGCGAAACCTGTTGATATGAGCTTACTTTGACAATATGACGAACTAGTTACTGAACAACTCTCCTAACACAGTCAAACATCAAGCAAGTGCTACACAAGACACAGCAAAAAAGGCGTGCGTGAAGGGGAAAGCAGGAGTGAGGATTTTGACATTCTCAGCTGATTGCTCTGGTTTGCAAAGATGCACGTAGCGCGAGTCATTTCAATCAGGGGAAAGGCAGATATCGTGCGTGCCATAACACCAACAGCAGGACGGCTATCAAAACAACAAATAAGTACACAACACTCGCGTTACAGTAAATGAGGTGTCCACTTGCATACCTCATGCTATTTACCGTTACATTAGCGACAGTGACCGAGCTATTAGCTGCAGAGCTAACGACACAGACAGACTGACCGTTTTGACTCTGGAACCATGAATGAATCATTATCCTGATGAAATGCACTGAATTTGCAGATTCATTCTTCTCCAGGAAGCTTGAAGTAGGGGGTTTTGGTCTAAAATGAGCGAGCTAACCATCTCATGGGCATGCAAACACCTCCAACAGCCCAGTTGGCAGAGATAAGAGCTTGCAGATGCTATTAGCTGCATAGCTAACCGTTAGCTAACGTTAGCTGCTAACGATACAAACCCTTTCCTGTGGTAACAAGCTATGTAACTATACTGTACATACAGGAAAGCAACACAACAATAGAGCGTTAAATTACTTACTCGGGAATGAGATCCTTCCCCAAGTGAAAGACGAATGGAGCAGGAGATTGACAGGCGGATCGGTGCGGTGTCTGCAGTGGTCTCTGCATCGGCCCGTCGTGGTGAAGAAGGAGCTGAGCCAGAAGACGAAGCTCTCGATTTACCGGTCAATCTATGTTCCTACCCTCACCTATGGTCACGAGCTGTGGGGAGTGACCGAGAGAACGAGAGAACGAGATCGCGAATACAAGCGGCTGAAATGAGTTTCCTCCGCAGGGTGTCTGGGCTCTCCCTTGGGCTCGGTATTGGCCCAAGTTCTGGAAACATTCGTCTGTGAAATATTTGGCGCACACACAAATCTCTTCGGTTCTGTTGTCACTTTCCCAGAAAAAAACTAAATCTGTCCACTGGCTCTTTAGAGGTTCTGATGCAGGAGCTCTAAACAGATTTTTTACATCGAGCGCAATGAGCTGGCCAAAGAGCTGTGGGCGGGGAAAGGCAGTTTATTGGCTCTGGGTGGAAACAACCTCCACGTCATAAGAGGGCACACGTCATAAGCGGCAGCTTTCCCGATCAGGCCATCTGCATGGTCACATTTCCAAAGGCGGAGAATAATTTCCAGTGCATGGTTTAGGTCTATCATCATTTTTAGCCACTGGTGGGACCGCAGGCAGGCTAGAGGAACTCATATTAATGTTAAACAACCTTAAAAAGTGAAAATTTCATGCCATGGGACCTTTAAGAAATGAATAAAAAATTTGATTTTTTTTTTTAAACAAAGAGAGAGAGATTACAAGTAATGAGCTGAAATTACAGCAAAAGAATCTAAAGAAATTAGTTGCAGGAATGAAGTTTTAAGAGAGATGGATGAGGATGATGGAAAAGAGCAGACAGGAAGATCAGGAAGGGGGAGGGATGCATAAACATACAGTTCCATTAGCTGACCTCAGAATTGTGTTGATGACTATGCTTTATGCAAAAACTATGGAAGAGGTACAGTTTACTTGTCAAATCACTACATCCACAACAGTCTTTGGCCGAAATATGTCGTAGTTACGTATGTAAACGCACCAACATTTGAGGATGCCTCAATATTTCTTTGCCCTAATCTTTTCTCCATGTCATAGGTCTCTGACCTAAGTCTGTCTATTTAAGTTGAAGATCCACATAAACAAGAAATATTCATAAGTAAGATAGTTTTGTGGCTTAAGTGGCTTACTCCCCGTACATTTGGATTACATTCCGCCATTCCAACATGGGCCTCCTATTGTCGAAATGGCGACACTTAATTTTCTATCAAACGTCCCGCCATTCCAAGACTTTTTTCCTTCCATTGTTGGAATGGCGGGATGTTTTATTTTTTATAAACATTCTGACAACTCCTTTAATAGCCTATTAAAGCCTATTTTTCTTTTATAGAGGAGCTCCACAACCTCGCAAACCAACTATAATGAATTATTATCAAAATCCCCTGAAATTTCAAATATCAAAATACAGGTATTAATGTAAATCGGGCGAGTCGAAAACATGTAAGATTAAGCAGAAATAGAGTGTCAATGACCTGTCTCAGCAGCAGGCTGGAGCGGAGCTCTCCACGCATGGAGCCCATGTGTCTTTTGCATGCTGGCACCATATGCAACATTAATAATTGCAATTACAGACATCAATGACAGCTCATCTGTGTCGGACGTCCCAGTGCTGCAAATAAAACCAATTTCATAAATTAGGCTACCCAATACTTATTATTATTATTATTATTATTATTATTAGTTTATTAGTTTTTAATCAATAAGTGAACAGTGTTTGTCTATGTTTGTCGCTCCTTTTTGTGTAATAAACTATTTGAATATCAATAATTTGCTTTTGGAGTGCGTTTTGAAAATTACCACGGACTCATGACATTGTCAGGATCTGACGGTATCCGACACACCTACATGACAGCTGTTACACACACACACCAGATTTATAGTGAAACATTAACAATACAGCCCTCTTGGATCGATCCTGAGTGCCATGATCTTTTATTTTTATTTTCAGAATCCGAAATAAGCCCACATCCACCTGATCCTCCACTCTGACTGTAAATTTGACCCTTAAATCATCATTCAGTATCAATTTAATATCATTCAAACATCACAAGCTTTGAAGAATAACAGCCAGAGAGAGAGGGGTGAGGCTTTAATTACACTTTTAAAGAATGTATCACATCTGTACACATGTCTTAAAACATGTAAAATGTGTGAACAGAAAGAAGGGACTGTTATCTGCTGAGTAATGCACATTTCCTTATATGGAAAGCCTTGTCGGAATGGTGGGACATTTGCTTGTTGGAATTGCGGGAATGGGTGCAAACCCGTACATTTGTATTAGTTTTAAACCAAGGTCTTCTTTTTGCAGACATTTTCATTTTTCAGTCAGTGTTTGCTTTGGTTTATGAACCCAAACAATAAGATCATGTGTTAGCTTTAATCATGCCCTTTTAACTTGACACTATGTGTTAGAAAAATAATAATTAACTTTCTTTATTGTAAAACTAATGGCTTTTACACTCTGGATCAGCATAGTTATTACACATTTAGATCCAAGGTTAAGCAGGAAGAAAATCACCTGATTCAAATAAAGACTCCAGCTGACAGATGATATGAATTGGTTTGTATGCAGACTTCCCACAACCATATCTCCTTATTTGTTCACTCTAACTCACCTTTACCTGCCATGGGATTCCTGTCACTGAAGTTCACCCACTCTACCTGACAAGCCCCGGCTTGTACCCCCTGCAGAGTGTGCTGGAGGTGGCCTTCGACTAGAGACATCAATATTTTAAACTTTTCTCAGCACCGGCACTCATGGAGGTAGATGGGCTGCAGGGGAGGTGCTGATGGAGAGACAGTGAAGCAGGGAGAGGGAGAGGGAGCAGAAAATTACGATGTGAAGATGAGAGGGTAGAAACTTTGAGGTGGGCAAAAGGATATGTGAAAATAGTGGTGTGAATATTAACATATGTGTAACAGGGTGAAGGGGATTTATGCGAGTTGCTGAAACGTGATTTGTGTTGGATCACTGCAGCATTTGTCATAAAATGGAGACTTATCATTGTTGCATGATGAACTATAAACTTGGAAAAGATGTGTGAGAAAGTGAGGGGGAAAATTGTGCTGATGGTAACAATCTGTGTATTTATGACTCTGTAATTCCATTTGCACAAGGAGAACATTAAGTAGTTAATTGTCTATTGAAAAAGAGGCAATCACATAAGGGACAGATGAGGATATAAGTGGACAAGAGACAGATGAACCGGCAAGGAGATAAAAATAATGGGCTGGATAGATGAATTTAGAGGAGCTTCAACAGACGTAGATGAATACCCCATCTGACTGTTGATGACAGAAAACCTCCTGCCCTCTCTTCCTCCTCCCGCTCGTCCTTTTGTTTCGGTGTGAAAGAGCTCCACTAACCAACTGTTGCTACGACTACAGCTGCTGCCACAATGGTGGTTATTAGGGGTCGTTACCATAGCAAAGGGGGTCCAGTGGGCAATCAGAGAAGAGCCACAGTGATTATCAGTATACATCGAAGTTGTTTAAGTATATTATATTATAGCAGTCATTATGATGACTTTTAATGAGCTAGATAATAAGATGTTTACATTGATCAAAAATTAACCGTAATCTTTTACAGACCTGTGACTAGATGAAGCATTTGTTGTTAAGCAAGTACAATATGTAGCATATGTTCAGTTTGTGTTAGAAGACTGATATCAGCAGTAACGGTGGTTTGCAGTCCAATGTTTTTTAGATATTCAGAATTTATATTTCACTCAGGTGAAATGGCACCGCCATGATGGTCCAAGAAACAAAAGTCAAACCTACTGAAGTAGTCTCTGTAAACTAGGGTTGTATTCAACATCTCTTTATGGCCATAAGCATAATATGAGCGTTTTTCATAGAAATAGAGGCCAATTACTTGGGCTCTACTCTCAGTTGTCACAACTCTAGCACTGACCCAGATGAGCCAGTGATAGTGTTAATGTTGGAGCTGACATTAGCTGATGTATTGCAACTTCATATATGTTAGTTGAATGCATGGCTTTATGCATTTTAGCTTTATGTCCATCAATATTAACTAAATTAGGTATTGAAAACCTAGCTGTGTGTCAAATTGTTTCCATTCATGTGAAATTAGCACCCCAAAATGTGCACTACTGTATAAACACTATAAGTGCCAAATGCATAAACATAAGTGGCTTATATGCATTTTTGCTGAATTGAGCTGTGAAAAGGTTTATGATGAGTTTTAGTTCATCGGCAGATTAGTGCTGTGCTAGCTAGCTTTGCAAGACGAACACTTACCTTAACACTTTGCTTACCTTTTTTTGTGTCGATAACTCTGTTTTGGATCCAGCTGTCTTATTTGGGGTTGCAGTTTGCTTTTTGGATGTGTTTTACATATGGACTCTTTGTGGTTTAGATAAGCAACATTTTAGAAAAGAATATCTGGTTGAGGTCTTTTCCATTTGCAGGTGCAGCTTTTCCTCCATATCTACCTCATTTACAACCACAGCCGCTATAACTAACAATGACTTTAAACTGGAGACCAGATATTGGTTACATTTAAAGCAGAAAATTCACATGACATCACAGTAATGATGTCAACAAATGAATTCAACAATGCACTGGTAATTTAATGATTTCATTTTCTGTGGTCTGCAAATGCAAAATTCTGTCTGAAACCCAGACTAGACAGACTGAAAATATGGTCAATTCCAAGAGGCCTTAAACAGTGCCATGAGAACTATGAATGTCAGTAAAAAAAATTGGAAACAATCTGTGAAATAGATCTTAAAATGACATAAAGAAGTAGTTGGTCATTGGTGTATTCATGACAGTTACATTTACAATTCTATAGACAATTGTTTTTTTTTAACTTGGCTTTGAATGGTTTTAAAAGTTTTTTTTTTTTCACAGTACTGTTTTAGCAGCCTGAACATTGGTCAGCAATTATGGACTAGTTAAAGAAGTAAAGTGTGCCAGACCAAGACAAGTTATAGGGGACAAGAAGTAGAGCAGGAAGTAGAGCAAGAAAGTAGCACTCACAGGGAGAAGCTATATGACAGCACGTCTGCTGTGGTACTCCCCCAGGAATGAGCTTGAGCTGCACTGCAACAATGACTCTGAGACAATGAGCCAAAGGTATGCTAAGTAACCTCTGACCTGTAGTTCATGTTAACATGGAGCAAAGTGAGTGTAGTTGCTCTGAAGAAAGAGATTTTGCTGATGTGACTTCTAACAGCTATATTGTCTTTTTAATACAGAACATTTCGTGTTGATGTTACGTGTGTTTGTGTGTGTGGGGGGGGGGTTAGTAAATATAAGAGGTTGTGAAAAAGTTATCCGTGTCTGTGTAATAGAGAAGCATATAGTCAACAAAATGTGAAGGTGTGTCACATTTTGTTCCTGAATAGTTTTATCAAGGGCTTCACTTTGTCATGACCCATCAAAATGACTCTCGACAGCTGGCTGTCTTTGAGCTCCTATGTTGAAACTACATTCGAGCCACAGACTGGAGAGGACAAAAGATAATGTCCAATGTGAAGAAGAGACACTACAGTGCTAACTTGTTGCACTGAATAAATCTGACGTAAATCGTTTAAAAAGGAGCCTTCTGTGAAATAGACAATGGTGACAATGTGATCTTGTTTGACACCAAAATATGTATGGATTTTCAAGCTGTAACGGAGTAGTCTCTGTTGGCTTTATTCATTTTGCAATGTGAGTGTGAAAATGAAAGGTGCAAGATTAAGCAGACGGGTATTGATTGCTGATTTTAAAAAGCAGCTTCTTCAGTGAGATCAAAGGAAGGCTGTGAGCGAGTGAGGAGAAAAGAAAATCAGACAAATAAAAAGAGATGGGCACAACGGGTTTATAAGAGGGCAATTAGACAATGTGGCGAAACAAAACTTAAACAGTTTAATAGGAAGAGAAAGTAGAGATGAATGGAGACGACAGAGACCAGGACTGATGAGTGGCAGAGAGGCTGTGTGGCTTGTAGAGCAACGCTCAGATCTTCCTCAGAGTGGGTGCCTCAGACAGCTGAAAGTGTGTCACAAGAAAGCTAGGCTAATGCACCATATTAATGTTGCTTCAGTGAGCCTCTGCTGCATTCAGCACTTACTGTTAGCACAAGCCATGCCCTGAAAACCAGAGCAGGGTGAGCTACAATAAAGAGTTTAGCTTGTACATGAGCAAACCAGGCCTGCAGTAAAATTCTGATGTTAGGATCTGCAGTCATCACTAATCGCTGCTCAGTCACTAGATGTATTTTTTCTACTCAGAAAACCCCAAAAGCCCCAGAGGCTGGCAAGGAACCAAAATTCAGGATACAAAAACCAAAGCTACATGCACCCTCTAGGACTGATACAGTAAAAGCAGAATTTACGACCTCATGGTAAGCAATGGTATCAAGTTAGCATTAGCTCGTAAAGCAGAATATTACTGTTTAGAGTAAAGAGTACAAAAATCTGCTTTGTTGATTTATTTAAACAAATTTCAGCAGTTTTATCTCTCTAAACAACATAATATATCACAGCTAACAAGTTGTTGATATTTTTTTAAACTACTGTTTTGGGTTCCTTGAGACCAGCTGCTTGTGATGTTGGACACTAAATATGAATAGAGATACCCAGTCAGACAGGGATCTGGATAGTTTGGAGGCTTGATCACTGCCTTGGGCTCTTTGTCGTGTTCCTCAAGCCGTTCTAACCCATTTTTGCAGTTTGGTGAGGTGCTCTGTGCAGGTAGGGGAAGTCTCTGCTGTTGGGGAGTACTGTAACATCCACAAGAATTACAGGACCCAAGGTTTCCATTAGATTATTATTGAATTGAAAATGAGCATCTAGAATTTAGGAATCTAGGGATTCAGGGAAATCTAAGGTTTTCCAAACAAATTAAACAGTGATTATTCACATAACTGAAGCAACCCAGTCCTTCACTTTTAACATTGCCCTTTTGTACTTGTTCTCCATATTTGCACCCTTGATACATTGAGTGCATTCGTACCAGTGGCTCTCACTGTTTCCTGCCGTCAATTGAAATCATTTTCATAGCTATTATGAACAATGTTACAAGTTCAGAGTCCAAACAATATGTTCTTTATATCAAACATTGACTCCTCAGTCTCTCAGATGCAATAGTCCTATTGCGGCTGAAGGCTGTCAGATATTTTTTGTCATTATTTTGTGTTCCATTGGATAAGCTGTTTTATTTGTTGTCTAAAGCCTTTCTCATAAAAAGAAAGAGAGTTATATGTTGCCTTACCCAGAAACCCCCCCCAAAAAAATAGTTACTTGCTCTAATATTTAAAGGCATGGTTGGTAATCCTGTTCAGAAACACATTTTGTAATACTGGGTGAAATGGTCCGTCTGTCCTGAGAGAAATCTATACAAGATGTATTTAGAAAAAGGGACGAAAATAATCAGACCTCTGTGGCAGTTGCAGGACTGAGAAAAAGCTGACCCGCTGATCTCGGATTGGAGCGCCTACAAAAACCAATCAGATGCCTCTGCTTTCTGCCTACGCCCCCCTCTGTCGGCTCCCTGCTCCGTGTGCGCATGCGGTTCTACCGGCTTTGGATGACGCACTGACGGAATGGGGAGGGGGGGGTGGAGCTTAGAGGAGGGGACACTTTCGAATCTTGCTAGCTCTCTTGCTAGCTCTCTAGGATTACCTACCATAGCTTTAAGTGAACCCCCATTAACTTTGACTATAACATGCATTCGCTGTGGTGTCATTTTGAAAAGCTTATGCAGTGTTACAGTGTTAGAACATTAATTTCCTTTCTGAGTTGCCATTAATTTTACACCAAGATCTTGTATTGATGATGGGAGAGTCAGACCTCTGTGTAAAGACTTCTCCAGCACGTCAATGGGGTTAAGGTCTGTACTCTGTAGTGGCCAATCGATGTGTGAAAATGATGTCTCATGCTCTTTGAACCAATCTTGTGCAATTTCAGCCGCATGAATCCTGTCATTGTCATCTTGAAATAGGCTGTGCCATAAGGGAAGAAAAAAAATATTGATGGAAAAATCTGGTCATTGATTATGTTCACGTAGTCATCTGACCTCGTTTTTTTAGGACATAATGTTCCTGAACTTTGACTGACCAACTGAAGCCAACCCCCAGCACTCATGTGCCACCCTCCTTACAAGTACAAAATTATGTTGGGAGCGCTTGAGATTTGACATTTAGCCAGCATCACAGCCCTGAAAGCTCCAGTGTCTGCAGCTTTTCAAATCGAGTAACCGTAAGGTGAGGGTCAGCGAATTCCTACCTCTGTCACAAAAAACTTGTATACTGTACATTAATATGACATTAGCCATTCACAACATGTTGCAGAAGATATGATGGGCAATGAGTGGGGAGCATCTTTTTCAACTTTTGAATGTTCATTTGTCTTTAGTTTGTATGTTTTACTACTCTTAAGTTTAACCTAGAAGTAGGATCCTCTCTTTGCAGGTGCATTTACTGAAAAAATTCTATTGTACAACAGATGGGATTTCCTCAATTCCTTCAATATCTGAGTTGAACTCCTAAATAATGAAGCAACCAATGATTTAGATGCTTGCTATCAATAAAGTTCAAGGTTTATACATAGAAACATGTATTTTCAGTTCCATCAGAACATTATAACTGTAATATAATAATAATAATAATAAGTTATTAATTTGGATAGTTCAATCGTGATATGTCTATAATCTGAAATTTTAAAAAAATAGCCATTTCAAGCTAAAAGTATCTAAACGTGTGTAAAACAACACTACTTCTAAAGGTTCTGAATGCTTTTTATAACTTTTTATTAACTCAGTACTGTGATATAACCTTGATACATTTCTCAACAAGGTAGTGTATTTTCTATAGTAGATGTACAAGCAAATTTTGATGCACACTGAAACATTGGTTATCAGCATTTAACCTTATTCTGAGATGTTAAAAAAAAAAACTTTTTCTCTCGTCTCTCTCTTGTTGTTTTCACCACTTTGTTCTATTTTGTGTTTTGGCCACATTGCATCATACTCAGAGTTGTGAATGTCCAGCCAGTTACTTTTAATGCCCGGTTTGAAAGAGCTTCATTGGTTTTATCAGTTGTAATTAGAGAGGTAACTTGACGCTTTTGGGTGTAACCAGACCAGAATAAAGACTGATGAATAGATTTTGAATAGCTCTTGAATAATAGAAGATGTCCTTTGCGTGGCAGTTGGCCCTACTGAGAAATAGCAGCCTACCTCATAATGCATTTGATATTTCTGCTCCGATTGCACAAACATTTGTCCACAGAAGTAGACTTTTGTTTTGTGGCACTCGAAGCTGCATCAGATGTAATTTACTGTATAATATTTGATGACAGAGTGAAACAGAAGTCTAAAATGGGAGTCTGATTTGGCCCAAAAATGTTCTTCTTCATCACTGTAATGGTTGTCTCAGTAGAAAAATCTAAACACCTCAACACGCTGAACCTGTGTTTATATTTTTTGCTGGAGATATTCTCCCTGTGAAGGTCTGTTTGTGCTGTTCTGCATTTTCTAAATATTACCCCTAGGTACCACACAGAATGTTTGAAGATGATACAAGAACTTATTGGTTTTACTGTAAGCAGTTAAATTATATCTCTATAATGTCAGAACAATATGCAAAAGTCTTATTATGTAAGAGAAAGAATGTTTTTGCTGATCTACTGTATAACATGTCTTCCTGTAGTGTTACTGCCTTGGGAAGCATTATCCTAATCTGATCTGTGGTTTTTAATTGAATTTTTTTTTTTTTATCTCTCAAGATGTGGCATCTCAAAAAGATAATTAATTGCTCAAATAAGTAAAAAAAAAACTTGTCAAGACAATAAGCAGTTTTGGAGACAATGAATAGTGTCTACAAACGATTACAATGATGTCCGTATTCCAGTTATAATTCTACTTGTCATTTTTTTGCAAGCATCAGTCATGAGTGATTACAAACTAATCACCATAATAGGTTTAAGTAGAAACTATTTAGAGAAGAGATCCCATCAACAGGGCTGTCAATGAGTTTTTTTAAGACCACTGCCATTTTGGAATACATTACATGTTTACACTCCAGATATATTATCTCATATGGGGGATTACAAGCACACCACAAACAGATAAAAGTGTGGAACAGGGGTACAAGGTGGAAAGACCTGCTGTAGCAAGTTTCAGACCACATTTTACCATGATGACACACACTCATACACACCAACAGACAGGCTCATAATGTAAGATAAAAACACTACCAGTCTCACCACTGGTCAAAATGTCCAGTTTGTTATAATTACTGGAGCTGATGAAACATCTTTGTTTTCCAGGTTTTTTTCCACCGAGTCTGCTCTGCTGTGATCTCAACAACAAACTATTCAACTCCCCCAAGAAGGTACAGTACTTCTGTTTCTCTGCATCCCTCAGGACACTGGTATTCTGTTTTCATCTGGTGCCATATTTAGCATCTCCTGCCAAAAATAGAGACCTAGAGCTAACGTTACATTGGTCTGCTTGATGATGTTGTTGGATGAATGGAAACAGTTGAGCCACCAGGAAAATTAGCTCATAAGTTACAGAAAGCCTGCACGCCTTGACCTTGTCCACGCTGAACCAGAATCAATCCCCAGGGCAGTTAGACTGAATGCAGCTGTCAGACAGAAAAGGAGGTTGAAGCTGTGGGAGGCAGAACTTGCCGTCCTCTGTACAGGCTGATACATCTCTGAGGGCTTCTGTTTGCTGAGGCCAAAGACTAATCAGAAAAAAAATGTCAGTGTATTTGATGATAAGCAGAATGAATGTAACACGAGTACAGTATGTCTACCAGTTGTGTTGCTGCATGGACGAACAAGCATGTTTTGGCATGCAGACGTTTGCACGCTGTTGCCTGAGAGCAGAGAGTACTGATGGAACATGGCCGCAGTGCTCAGCATCATGAGTGTCTTCACTCTCACTGGGCTTCCCTGAGGTACGACACTCAACTCGTGATTTTCACACTGGATTAATTTCATTCTGAGCACAGAGCTCATCTGAGATACCATCCATAAGAGCAAACTGTCACTCATGTTGTGCAGCAGAAAAGCACATGGAGGAACTTCCTCACATACAGCACAACCTAAGAGAGGTAACGAGGCAAGCAAAGGAGGCATTAGCTTCTTTCTTTTTTACTGAGATTATGATGGTTGTTTCATCTCAGAAGAAAGTGAAATAGACAGCAATAGTCAAAATAGGTCTTGTTTCTCTTTCTTTTGAAAGACCAAAAATTCTATGTACCCTGTTAAATTACCAGTGAGTTTGATGGTTACTGCATGGTTTTCATTAGCCTGGGTGCCAGCCGAACTTAGCCCCGCCCATAATTTTTTTAGTCGGGAAGTTCGGTCTGGCTCTGCTCAGTTGGGAAATCTCTGTGCTCGACATCAAAGCAGTCGACCCAATCAGATTGCCAGGGCGGGCTTTATACGATGATGGACAGATGATCAACAGGGACATTATCACAGATTCTCTTACTACCAGATTCGCAACTCACGGTGCATTTCCGGTTTCCAAAGAGGCGATTTTGGTTGCAGTTCCACCCTCTTTCCACGTGGGGCGCTCAATTTTTGGAGACCAGAATGAATGGAGTCCTATGGAGCTATACGCCCTAGCGTGCCCTTATCTCAAGATATAATTTTTTCTCTAGTAATTTGAATGTTGTGTTCGAAAGAGGATGTTTAGAAAATACCCATGGCTGACTTTTAGATTTTTAGAGCCACTCATTTGCTTAAAAAAAGGATTTTAAGTGTATATGACGTCATACATAGCTTACGACCGGAGATGCCGCTTTAAGCAAAGTCAAATGAAAGTGACCGTAGCTGCGGAAAAGGTTTGGAAGAGCAGAGGTAACATAAGCTGAAAAAGTCCATCTTAATTCTGTTGTCGCTTGGTATGGAGCCAGCCGTCAAGCGGTAATTCATTCTTTCACCGGTCGACCAGCTGTCATTAGCACAATGCTAGCGCGTTGTGGACAACAAGAAGCCAACCTGTAAGAAATCAAAGGGATATATGTACTCGTTCAGTAGATTTTTGACTTGAAACCCATGTTGAGCTCTCAGAAACTACATTCAAATCTGAGCGCTCTTGAGGAGACTTAGGTGAAACTGACCATTTGTAGCATCTAGCTCTATTGGGCCCAATTCATTCTGGTCTCCACCGACGCGCCCAGTGGAATTCTGGTGGAACTGCAGCCAAAAAGCCGGTACAATGGGGCTTAATAGTAAGTGGCAAGGCTGTTATAGCCTGGGCGAAAGCCGACTGTTGACTCTGTCAAACAGTCTGGGAAAACCCAAGAGAAATCCGTTTCCATGGAGGGCGGGACCTTACCCAGCAACTTAAATTCATTGGAGTAACGGAGTTCCCTTAACCAATCATAATGTTTAGAAATGATGTTGGTTATGCGCCGAGGTTCATGCTTACTCTCGCGAGGCTCTAGCTCGCGAATCACGCTTCCCACATCCGCTTTCATTATACCGGTACCATTTGAGAAATCAAACTTTTCCCAAAGCCAGTTGGAAGGAGAGCTACGACATCCTTGCCACTAACAAAATTGACGAGGCATTCCTCTTGCTCTTGTTTTAATTGTGTAATGATCTCCAGAATTGAGACAACTTCATGGATAGCTTCTAGCGTTCTTCCGTCGCCATGTTTATTTCCGCTGCGGTTGAACTACAATTATATGGACTACAATGGACTCCGCGCGTGAGTTCTGCGTCACCACTCGCAACTGTTTGCTGATTGGCAAAACACTGAGCGAACCGAGGTAGGGGGATTTGGCCAGACTATGTGCGGAGCCAAAATCTTTGGGCGGAAGTACGTAGGATGGCGTCGCCAGGCTAAGGCTGTTAGATAGGGCTGTGACATTATCGACTACGTCACTAAAGAGCTGGTTGTAGGTCTATCCAATTGAGCGAAGAGGCATTTTTTCTCCTGGTTCGGTTGAAACACGCCCCATACTCAAATCTCTATCGAGCGGTATCAGACTCACATTCTGACTAGAATTGTGAGTATGACGTAGTCAGGCTAGGTTTTCAAAGAAACAAATCAATATCCTTCTCTGAAGCTGATGCGTCAGTGAATTTCTTCTTTTGCGTCACTATGCTGCTTTCTTATACATACAAAACAGTGATCCATTCATCAAGCCAGACTGAAAGCAAAGGGGAAAGTTTCAAAGCATGTACTTTTTTGCTGTCTTTAAGACATAAAAGACCAAAAGAAGAAAAATACACCCATAAATGTTTAAACACATGCTGAACCGCAATTTCAACCATAGGCCTTTGTAACTTGTGAAATTGAGACCAACACATGTTCCATTAGTAGCACAACAACACTTCACTAAAACACTTTGCTGCAGGGCTAAGGCAGTACCGTTACTTTGGTATAGTTAGAAAATAATCACGGTTGGTGCTAAAATATTATTATTATTATTATTATTATTATTATAACGTGACTATCACCTTCTGTTACATAATTTTACAGGTTGACATGGTTACATGTACACAATACATTACAATGATTGTCTTGATGCTGCAACATCACTTGGTTAGGGTTAGAAATAAAAACTAACTGGTAAGGGCTAAAAAAAACCATTCTTCTTACAGAAGGACCACAGCACCATTTGGAAGGTTGACATGTTTACATGTAAAGACATTAAACACATTAAGATGAAAAATTTGTCATTTCCTGGTTGGCTTTCGGCTTTAACAGCACTTGTTTCAGGTTCGACATGAAAAATATGGACGTCACGGATGTCATGGCCAATTTTAACCCTCACATGCAGTTGCTATCACAACCACTAGAGGTCCCATATTCTTTTAAAGTGATTAATGTCTGTATCTGCCTGCTTGCACATACACTACATGGGCACGTTTTGGGAAGGAGGACAATCTCCATAAACAACAAGCATTAGTGCAGAGAAACAACGTGTCACATCTGATATAGTTATCTTGAATGAAAGCTGACTCTACTTACTTAATAAATGCACTCTGTCGCAGTAATTTACATGCCACAGCCATCCTTTTTGTACACTGCAGTTCCTTTACAGCGCCTCCCTGTTCCTTTTGATCTGAACACAGATGCTCCCAGCAGTACCGTTAACTGCTACAGTGACATATCTTCTGATTTTGAATGTTAAAAACTGCATGATGTCTGACGTATGTCCAGTGGATAATAGAGGAAGATTGGTGTGATTTGCATTGGTGATTTTGAGCTGACTGTTTATTGTTAAGTGGTGTATAGGCGCATAATGTTCAATCTGAAATTCAAGTGTGTATTGCCAGACAAACAGACATGTCAATAACTTGGTTCCCCTGTGGCGTAGATCAAGTATATGTATGAATGCAGCATTGTTTATGTAAAGCATCTCAGTATGTAAGACAGAAAGGGCAGAGAGAAAGAAATAGGTGTGATGATTAATGAGAAGCTAAGCTCATGAGATATTTGTGTTGTTAAGTTTAAGTGAGTTTTCTGTGCAGTTTGTTGCCTTCCTCTAAAAAATACTGTTACACCCTAGTGACCACTGGGAATGTCCGTATCAATGCTGTTTATTGTATTTTAGTTAAGTTTCTTCACAGCTTTAAAGTTATTCAATAATAAATGTCAGGCAGACCTGCTGAGCTCAAAGCTATGACCCCATTGCCTTCACACAGCCCACAATCCTTTTTGTCTCCTTTTCGGATAGTCGAAGTGTCGTATTTCTAACAAAGTAGACTTTTCACTCTGATGTGCGGTAATTTCTTCTCTTGTTCTAAACTACAGTTGATAACACTATGCAGCAATTTCTGCAGAATTATGTGCCTCACAGCATGATGCAGCAGACCAGAGCCGAGACTCTCTCTCTCATGAGAGCTCTTAATTCTCTTAATTTGCATTGCGGCAACGGATTGGCTTTAATGAACTTGCAGTGAAACTCCTCATGCATGGAGCTTTTTATTAAAGTGGGATTCTAAAACTACTGTGGCGAGACTTGTAAAAAAAAAAAAAAAAAAAAAAGTGTACAGACTGTACATGTAAAATCCAGTGCTATTCTATTTCTAGCAGTTATGGGACTCTATCATGGTCCTGTAAATCATTGGATACATAATTGTATATGTAAAGCTTTTGCTTAATTCATGGAACTTCCACACAGGAAAGGAGACAACATTTCCTTCTTGTACACGTACTAACCTCTCAGAGTACACTTGTTGAATTCACTGACCATCTCCTAGGAAAGTACCAATGGCATGATTAAGTCTCCAACCTCCTTTCGAACAAAGTTATTGTGTTAAAAATATCAACATACAGCAGCACTGTTTGAGGTTTTGTTGTGATGTCATTTTGCTCACATCCCACCACCTCTGCTAGTGTGTGTGTGTGTGTGTGTGTGTGTGTGTGTGTGTGTGTGTGTACTGTGTCCAGTTTGTGTAGGCATTGCATTAACATGGTTTAATCCTGTGTGTGGCTTACTGGATACAAATCCCTTCCAAAGCTTTTAAAGCTGCTGCCTTTTCATTTCTGTCTCTTTCTATGTGTCTCTCTCCCCGTCTATCCATCCACCAATCAGACAGCTTGGGAAACTGCAGTGTTACTTTCCAAATCAGTTCTTTTTGCTTTAGCCACATGTGATGCTTAATAGACCAGAATTTCACACTGTTTCCCGGTTTATTTTACACAGGATTTGGTAAATGTTTTGACTTTTTAATGTTTAAAGTGCCAATTTTATATAGATTAAAACTTAATTCAGCAGCAAACATCTATTTGCTGTGTGGAGATATAGCGGGGCAATGAGAGGGCAATCCCTGTCCCTGCATGTGCATGGTATTCCTTGCGCATATACTATGTTTTGTGGCAGCTTCTCTGGTTGTGTATGCATGCAAGTATACATGGGTCGGCTGCACAGTCGGATCGAGTGAAAGTTCAGATTTTCATCAACTGAATAAACCAGGTTGTTCAGCTAAAAGGCATCCCAAAAGGAGAGGGATAAGACCAAAGTCAACATTCCTCTGTTTCATCTGAAAAAGAGAGATTCAGATTCGCCATCGGTTTTAGCTCAGTTTGTTCTAGACTGAGATTCTGCAGCTCTAGTGTGACACAGAGGTTCTTCCCAGTCGTACATTGGGCTTTTATTGAAGGATGTCCTCGTAACTGAAAGCCATGAAATTGAACAGATCAACTCGTAGTCTCTTTTTTTCTTTTTATTGATATTTCTGTATGTTCAAAAAATATGAAAAAATCTATTTTGAAAATATACAAATAACTTTCATAAAATCACAGATTTATTTCTGTGTTTTGTTCATTTGTTTGAGTGAAAGAATGTCCGAATGCAAGTGAGGACTTTATCTGGCTTCAATGGTCACATTGCTTTTGGAGATGTCAAGCCATCATATCAGTTTGTTATTCTATCTGGAGGCAATGACAGATAAATAATCCAAAATCTATGTACCACATTTGAACACATGAAATGTGTATTTCATCAAAACTTTCATTTCAATTTCTATTAATGATAAAAGAAAAGTGAGATTTTGGCGCCTATCTCAGATAGTTGTATGTCTGTGTGAGACAGTGTTGGCCCAACACACTTGCCATACTACGTGCCATACACACACTCACTAAATGCTTTTTCTATGAAGGGATGAGAACAAAAATAGAAATGCATGTAATAGTGCAGACAGGCCCTTTCGGCTCATGTGTGACTTAACATCAGAGAAAATTAAATTCTCTTCTGTTCATCATTTTCTCATTATTACAAATGTCTCATGTGGTGAGAGAATTTTCCTCAAACCAAATGACTAAATGTGCCTATTATTAACATTTGGGTTCCATTTTAATAACCTCTCTGCCAGCTACGGGTTGACATAAATATCTGCACAATATAACCTAATTAATGGGACACAGATAGATGCTTCAGTTTCTCATGTAGGGTCTCATTCTAGATAATATTTGAAGAATTTAGCAATATTTGATTACACACAGTATGAGTACTTTTCTATCAGCAGGAAAATGGTTTGTTTTTTCACATATATCATTCCAGATGTTTTTTAAGTGTTTTTAGCATTCACTGTTGCAGAGTAAAGCTCTTGGGAAATCATGGTCATACTGACAATCACCAGTTCATTAAAAAAAAAATATGGGAGTTTTCAGCACAGACTAAACTTGCATGAAATCTAAATTTTGTACTAAATATAATCTTCTCATCGCTGAATTTGTGCTTTTACATCTCCCGTTATTTTTATCACAACAGAGTAATGTGGTCATGCTCAACAAGTTGTGTTTTCGAGAGAAATGTAAGATTACACTGTGTGTTACACTGTCAGGTTTTTTGGGTTTATTTTTTCCCACTGTGTAATGTAATATCATTAAACCACCTTCTCGTGTACATTGGGGGCACTGCTGAGGTAATCTTCCAGGAAAAGAGGTCCCCCCTCTTCAACACATACATGTGCTGCTGCATTTGTCCTGATTTTCCCTCCATCTAATGCTCAAGCATGCATAATTCAGCATGGAGCTGAGTTTTTGCGGTAATTCTAGGAAGTTGTAGAGGAAAAGCTCTACAACTTAAGATCTGTGAGCCGGTGACAGCAGGAGCCACAACCTGTCATTTCACTGCTTTACCGACGTGAATCTCCTCCCATGACATCTCACTGCTGCATCTCAGTACCTATCCCTTTTTATTCTGAGCTTTCTAGTTCCCATTCCTTCCTCCTTACTCAGTGTGAAAAATACCTAACCTTCCTTTTCCTCTCATTACATTTGGTGACTGCTCTGTGTTTCTCTGTCCAATCTGTGAAGCCATCTGGTCGTCTGTCCTGAGCCTCGTGTCTCTCTGCAGTATCTGTGCTCTCTGAATCCATTTGACAAGATTAATAGAGTGAACCTCAGACAGATATAAGCTGCTCATTTTGATAGGGATTATTGGGATGAGATAAATTCAGTGCTGGTCATGAGAAGATGAAGGGGCAATTTTCTCATTTCTTTCAACGTTTACACCTCATATAAGAAATTACAATGATTCAGTTTAAATGATGACAATATTTCATGTAAATTATCCCAAGATGAAAAATGTTAGATCGCTCTGATGTAAAATAACAACGTCATTTATACCTGATGATAAACATGTGAAACCTTTTGCTGCATCGTATTATGTCATAGACATGATGAAATCACCACACCAGGCACTAGAGTAGGCATCCCAGTGTAAAAGTTGATATGGTTGGTATGATATCGGCCATGTTTCTTATGATGTGAACAAAGAAATTTGAAAAGAAATGTACAACCGGGTTCCATCATCCCCTTTTTAATCAACACTGTCAATATTTGGGAGCAAAAGAGTCCAGTAACTGTGTTCCAGAAAACAAAATGTTTCCTTCATTCTTGCTCTGTTAAGGACTATTTCATCTTCTTGACTGTTCCAGTCAGATTAAGGAAGTGGTGTTGGTTCCTTAATTGTGACATTTTTTCAGGTAACAGATCTGCTAGGTGATAGATCTGCACACAGACAGTCAAAGCCAAATATTTCCAAACAATAATACAACATTTTTATATTACCTCCCTGATAACAGTTTGGTTAAAGTCGGCGTCCTTCAGGTGATATTTAGATTACTCGAGATCCGCGAATATCCATGTATACACACATAATATAACGGTAGTGAACAGGGCAGACAATACAGCCTCTAAATAAGGCATCATCTGTCTTTATTTAACACTCACCTTTCACTCACCTTTCGTCCTAGCCTTATTCACTGAAGACTGAGATATTAGAGCGACTGCCCCTTTTTACCATTATAATAATTGTTGCTACTATAATTAACAACAAAAATACATCCTGCATGGTTGCACTTAATAAGAAGTCAGCCACTTTTAATAGCCAATTACCTATTTTTCCAAACTTTGTCTTTGTAGTTATAACTGAAATAACAGCAACATTTTCAGTCAGAGAGTAGAACAATTTTAAACATAGAACTGAAAAGGTAGCCCAGCTTTAAATATGAGATTTTTGACTGAGCTGAGACACAGATTTGGTCACTAACAACGAGTCGAGTTGAATTATTTGAATTTTTACCAAAAACTGATTTGTTTGGTTTATTTTGGTCCTTTCTTTCCATTCTCTTATCAGTCTTCTCCTCACCTTTGGTTTGTCATGTGACCCCTGGTGTTAGTCCCATCTACTTGCCTGGCTTTAATATACGTGATCTTATGATGCACACGCTCTCTCCAGGAACATAACAATCTGACATTCAAAGCCAGCACAACCACATCTCATTAATGACTTAACACACACACTTCAGCTGTGACTGGGATCCAGGTAAACTGCACATAACAACATTATATTGATTGCTACCTATTCATTTCTTTTTATGTATGGTAGGCCAATTATAGCTTTGATCCCTCCAGAAACGTTTTGTTGTCATTTTCTCCACACATCTCTCAGCCTCTCCTGGCCATCTGATTTTGTTTCCTTTTTACAGCAATCCAATTTTTTTATTTGCTAATGAGGAGGCAGAGCTTAATTAAAACTGTGAGTGCACAACATAAAAAAAAAACATCAATTTGCTACGAATGAAAGAGCTAATGTCAAAATGTCGGTGAAGGTTTTCATTGATCCAGGTGGAAATGGAAATAGGTGTTTAAAGAAGACGTATTATGCCCTTTTTTTTCACAAGTTCACATTATTTCCTGAGGTCTTAGTAAAACTTTTGTGACATGAGTGAGCAGAAGCTTCAATTACCAGCGTGAATTTACATCCTTATTCACAATAACTTGTTTGGGGGCATGGAGTGACCCACTCACTACATTCCACACCTTTCTTCTACAGGGCCTGTCTCTTTTTTAAGATTGTATGATCAGTAATACTCAATAACCCTTGAAGTACACTATTACTGTAGATCGGCCACAGACAGTTGGCACTGTGACCTTCCTTTGGTCACAATCAAATTTTAAGTCATGTGCATTAAGCTGCCCCAGATTTCTGGACAGTCAGCCAGCAGGTTTGCACTTAAGTTAAAACACATATGACTCCATAAACCATGGTCATAAATCTCAGCCCATTCTTCATTCCTTTGTTTAGGTTTTTAGCAGCTATCGTTAGGAATTGCTACTTATATGAGCAATTTTATAGCCTAGAAATCTAGACGCCCCTAGCGACTGCAAATTGAATTTGCTCCCGGGCTAGTCTAGTCAGTTGTGATCGTTTTGCGAGGCTGAAAATCGAAACTCAGGCCAATCATTAATGACATAGCCACTGATGGTGTATTCAGTGACAAATAGCAATTAGCAATTTCCAACATTCAGCATGAAAAAATTTCTTCTGCTAGAAGTCAGGTTTTTTCTAGTCAGGATATAAAACTTCAAACTAAGACTTCAAACTTGTAATGCATTATTAACTAACATCTCTTATAAGAGGTGCATGATGGTTGGCTCACTACAAGAGAGTTTCTGGCTTGAATCCTGGCTGGGGTTTTCACATTCAACCTGTATAGGTTCCTTCCAGGTACTCGGGCTTCCCTCCACCATCCAGACACTTGCATGCGTGGATAATTGATGATTCTACATTGACCCTAGGACTCAGTGTTAAGCCTCGTTTCCACTATGCAGTCCAGTATGGGTCGGTTCAGAACGGTTTGCTTATTTCAGTGTTTCCACTACCACGAAAGCGTACCGGTCCCATGGTACCCGTTACCATTTTTGTAAGCCTTCTGCTTGGCGTACCTAGCACACAGGACTGGGTCCAGGCTCTGCTCTCCATTGTTGGTGAGGAGGCTGTGCAGCGGGAGCTCGATGGCGCTGTGCGAAACTAAAAAGTTTTCCAGCTGATTGCCGCAAAAATGGCAGAGACTGGTTTCAACCGGACCGCGAGCCAGTGTCGCATTCAGCTGAAGAAGCTTGGAGGTGGTTCGAAATTATGAATGCTATTTACGCTTCGCGACGCACTCCGCCCACCCCTGAGGGTCCCCTTTGTACAGTGGGAACGCAAGCTGACCCCAAAGCAACCCGACCCGTACCGCACCGATACGAAGTGACCCGAACCGTACTGACAGTGGAAACGAGGCTTTAGTGTGAATAATACTACTAGCAACTCTTGATATAATTGCTCAGTCCAAAAAATAGTGGCAAGAAATGTGAACTTCTTTCTTCTAAATTCAGATGGTTGTATTGAACAGGTAGCTTGGACACTTGGTTGATGGTGGTGAGGAATGCTGTTCAACATTTTTAAAGTATGTTCTTTAAATTCCAGGGGTTCATTAACCTGAACGTTGTGACTACTGATAGGCTGGGATAGAGCAATAATTGAAGCGTTGATGTCATGAAGGCTTTTCCTAGTTTTTTCAGTTCATCAATATATCATTTGTCCGATGTATACTTGCGTGAACCCATCACATAGAATTATTAAAAAAGCAGCATATGACCTGGATGACAAGAAAGACGGATGAATTGATAACGTAATATTCAACAACACACGGATCAATAAATGTCTTTACTTTGTTTTGTTTTTTAAAATTTTTTTGGGGGGGCTTTTTATGCCTATAATGATAGGAGACAGTTGGAGAGAGACAGGAAGCAGAGAGATGGGGAAGACATGCAGCAAAGGGCCACTTGGAGCAGGACTCGAACCGGGGCCAGCTGCAGTGAGGACTGTCGCCTCTGTACCGCCCCTACTTTGTTTTTTTAATGCTGAGATGTTGTAGAACTGGAGGATTAGTATGGTCTGACAGAGCTTTGCAGCTCTGCTGAAGAACAGCTCCCTGAAAAACCCTATAGCAGGCTGCTCACCTCCATGGCCCTTTAAGGGAGGTAGCTCTCAAAAGGCTCTTCTATTTAATGAGGCAATAGGGACCCAAATGGCTGCAAGCACGGCTTTGTTATGTGTAGGTAGGTGGTGAAAAGGTGGAAATGTTATTATTTTTCTGGTCCTGGAGAATAAAATATAGCAACTTAGGCAACAGTTATCACTATTAAAAGGTGGGCTCCAGCGACCAGGTTCTTAGAAGGCACAGTGCTCATTAGGAGGTTCAGGAAAATGTGAGATGAAAGTAGGGCTGTTTAAAGTCAGTAAGATGACAGCAGCCTGACGAAGAGACACGGCCTGTTAAAACTGTTACTGAAAGGCTGACCATTTGTATTCGCAATTTGTGTCCTCCCTTAACACTAATGAATGAATATGCAAATAAGTGAAGCCCTAAATTAACCAGGGGAATTCTAAATCAACCAGTGGAGCTGCTCGGTGACCAACAGAAGATATGGTCACACTGGGAAGTCCCTTTCCATTGCCGTGGTTAATGTGTCAGACTCCATCTCCCCTCATTGTTGTAGCTGTGGGAGACTTTCAACTTGGCATATTTATTGCTCCTGAGGTGCTCTGATGTACCCTCATCACAGCAATGGTATTTATTTTATCTTGTTTTCTGTTTTTTATTTATCTATTTATGTTCTGTGTCATTTAATGTCCCTTCATTAGCCACATTTATACTATTTGGCCCCTGCAGCCATGACTTATCCACAAACCAGCATGTGCTTGTTGCCTGGGACTTGAAAGTCTGCGCTAAAAACCTCTCTGCATTTAAATTATGCGGCCACTGGTACTGGAGTCATGCCCTAAAACCCACTCACAGTATAATGCGTCATTGTGAACATTACCAAACGTACTTTGAAACAGTACCAGACTGTGTGAAGTCGACACACAGCGGTGATAAATAAATGGTAAATGGATTGTACTTGTATAGTGCTTTTCTAGTGTAGCTGACCATTCAATGCTTCTGTCTTTCACGAATAAGTTGTGAATTCTGTTTATTTATCTTACATTTGAGGCATATGCAAATGGTTTTAGTTCCTAAAGCCACAGAGGATGATTTAAAATTTTGCCCTTTTCATCAACGTTTTACTTCAAAATGTAATTGAAAAAACTGACACATTATTATTCAGAGTTACTACTGGCAGGATGTGGGCACTACTGAGCATTACTCTTCTCCTGGAACATTTAAATGTACTGTGTAGACGACTGAAATATCACAGGTTGTTTCAGGGACTGCATCAAACTCACCGAAGACGGGTCAAACAGAAAGCTTAAAAGGAATATTTTTACAAATAGTTTTATGTCTGTTTTGCAACCTACACCTTGTGCCATGTGTATTATAGCCTACTGTAATATTTCAAAATTTCAATTATCACAACCTTGCCTTCTTGCCCATAGCTATATGTACTACTGACTACAGGCATTTACAGGCAGTACATTTTTCTCTGAACACACTTCTCACAGTTTCTCATGTATTCCCACTTGTAAGCAAGTGTATCTCTTTAGCAACACACACACAGATATATATGTATATATATAAATGTGTGTTTGTGTGGATGTGTGTTTTTGAGTGTGGGTTTTTTTCATTCAAAAAGAGGCCCCTGGTCTGAGAATTATAGCTAACGACAAAAATCTTTTTTAAGACGTCATGCACTCTTAATTCTCTAGATGGAATAAAGGATTTAGATTAAGCCCCCCACAGCTGCCATGCAATGTCAACTTTAGCTTTATCAACATGTCACTTCTGCAGAGCTTTTTAAATAAAGAAGCTTATCAAACAGTACACAGCTAATACATTACATGACTTTGCACCCGATTGAACTGCATTAACCATGGATATCAGGAAGCTCTTCTGCAAATATAATCAACAAGTACATTTCCAAAAAAAGACTGTGTGACTTTTCAATTTATGATCTGAGGTTGTTTTTGCAATAAAGTTAATGCACTTAAATGTTAAATAGGCCCTGGGAGGGTTGGGAGGAGATAGGATTAAGGCCACGTCATCTGGGTGCAGCTAAAGCTTTGGCATTAGCAACACGTCACTTCAGGATGTCAACATGTCGAGCCATGTGAAGAGCTTTATTAAAACACTCCTGTCCACATCATCCTACAAGGAACTTCTCTCTTCCTTCCTGTGCCATTTTGTCACACAGACATGCTGATACATATAAAGATGTTGGCAGATGTGCCAAACTAATGTTACTTGGTGGCTTTGTGGTATCAAGTACTTAACCTGCTTCTGTTTACCACTTTCCTTTTTAGGTTCACTACAATCGTGTCATCGTCATTCTCACTTTGTTTCTCCTGCTATCTCATTTTCTCTCTTTTTTCAGCTATGATTTTTCCCTTGTGTAACTCTGTCCTCCACGTGGGATTTGCCTCGGCTCCCCTCACTAACCCGCAGCAGTCACTGCATGGCATATATGAACGTTTCCGGAACTGTGTCGCGTTACTGTGTCTGGCTTTGGGTTTAATACCCCCTGCTGCCTCCTCCAAATCTGGGATACATGGTTAGATGAATGGAAATGGCAATAGAGTAGTGAATGATGGAGAGCACAGTAGATGAAGTGTGTGCGTGTGAGAAAGTGAGTGTGAGTTTTCTTTTTCTTTTCTGTCTTCTCTCAGAGGCACAGTTGACCATGACCTCCAGTGGTCTGTTGCAGGGGAGTGGAGAAGCACATCTGGTGTTTGGATCTGTGTGTGTGTTTGTGGATTGTATGCAAGTTGAGCATCCCATCTGGCCAGGCAGAAAAACAGGGCTGGAGCCTGGAGCAGGCAGCATAAGGGATGCTGTTGCTCACATCTGTTAAGATGCCCACATCTGTTAAATACCAAGAGAAGTAAATAAAACAAATGCAATAAGCAAAACTAGCTAACTGGCTGAATAAATGATCAAAGAATGCATCACAAATATGACACATTCCAGAAGGGCACTTTTTAAACGTGAAGCTTCTCACTGTAGATTTGCATTTCCTCACATGGCAGTTAGAACATGCTTACACATACATCTTGTGTAGCTGAAAGCGTCATGTTGACCTGAGGCAGGTGTCCAACCCTGAGGAGAAGAACAGCACAAATAGCATTCACAAACAAAAAAACACACACTCTGATTCTCTCTGTGTCCCCTGGCTGAGAGGCTTACAAATAAATGTTCTTTCTCATCTTCTTTCTGTCATCCAATTTAGTCTTTTAATAGTTGTTCAAAATGTTGCTTTGAGCATATTAGACATATATAGACTGTCTGAAGGGTTAAGGCCTTATTAAGGAATGTTCATAACTGTCTTTGTCACAGTAGTCTGGAAATGTATGTGTGCAGTCTTTCACTTCTCAAATGCATGATGTCATTCAAAAGGCTTAAAGTAAATAGAGGATATAAAGATGATAGGCTTAGTTGTATCATTAATATAGATCTGTCTTTTCTGATTAATCTGATTCTATTTAATTAATGGCACGGCTGAGTATTTTCCACCCACTACAGTGTCAGCTAAGTCATGGCCTAACTACTCTAAGCAGTCATGGTGGGCTTATTAAGCTTTGAATGAATCCTGAGTTGCAATGTTTGCATTTTTTCTTCAGAGTTTTTGTTTATTAATTGTTTTATATATAAAGTTTACATAAACCTATTCTGCATGCAATTGATATTTTATCTATCTATAAAAATCCAAAAGTTTTTTTTATTTTCTTTTTTCTTTTCAACTCCGACCAATCGGATCAGCTGGTTCACATTTGGCAACATGCCACCTACATATGCAATGTTGTAATGCTCGCCACCGACCAAATGCCTCTCAATTTTGAAGGCATGCAGTATCTTTAGTTGTGGTTTTGCCTCGCTGAACTGATTCGGCTGCATGTTGAAGTGATGTGCCTAAACCAAACCTATTTTCAAAAAACAAAAACAGCGGGCTTTATAAATCAGCCTACACTGCTACTTAACCAAGGTCAGTTTGTTGCCAAATGAAATGTGTTTGAACGGTTATGTGGATGATTATTATGAAGATTATAATGACGTGGTAAAATTAGAACTGATATTATAACTGCAGTATCATCAGACAAAATCACTATTCAAGTGTTTTATAGGCAACATCTATACAGTGAATTTAGCTATACTTACATGTACAGTGATCTCCCACAGAGAAACATAGAGCAGTCGATGTGCAGCTTCACATATTCTTCAGTGAATGATTCAATTTCCTCTTTGTGTATGTATATTGGGACAAGGACAGTGGTCCAACTAAATGGCCAGGTCAAGCTGTAACAATAGCTCAACTTAACTGTACTGAACACTAACCACGAGCTATGTTTTCTTCACTAAGCTCAAGCACTACCCTGTAATCTAAACTTGCTTAATACCTGCAGTTGTGACTAAACCTCGCCAGTATATCACTGTTTAGTAAGGTCAGAGCACAGATGGATCTGCCATTATTGCTTCACAAGTTTTTTTTTGTATTTATAGCTCCACTGCTTTCCATTTATCTGTTGAGTGTGTTTATGTCATGTGTGAATTACCTCCCAGTGTTTTCTGTAACGTTGAGATGGAAATCTGATGAGGTTGAACCTAATAAGATATACGTATCACTGGCAACACAGCACAAGTGTGACCTGCTGCTGTGCTCGCTTGTCCATAAATGTGACTGTAGCAGTTCACACTTGTGTTGACAGTGTTGGTTAATTTGACAAATCATCAGCTGCTTAGAGAAAATTGCGATATTAGAAAAATAAGTGTTGTTCAAACTTTCCTCAGTCATAGATTTATTTGCAATAATTAGCTGTAGCACAGAGTCATTTTATACACTTTTAAACTGAATGACAGAGACGTGTTTGAACGGAAGCGTTGGCTCTGTTTGACCATGTGTTTATATTTCAACTGCTGCCATTCTGTTTATAATAATGCTCCATGTTTATTAGCTTGATATGCATTCTTACAGCAAAATTAAAACGTTTACTCTGGAAGGACTTACAGTTTTGAGTTTTGTGCACTGCAACTTCTCTGCTTACAAAAAGCAGTGATGGTGTAGAGATGGTGTCCTTAGTTGAGATAAACAACACCTTATCCTCGAGTTGATAACAACTACGCTGTCATTGTAGTACAATTGTACCCTCACAGTGTAATCCGACATGCTTAAACTTGCAGAAAAAGGATATTTTCCACTGCCTGCATGCACTTCTGCTATGTTTAACATATAGTTGGCTCACAGATATGAATTGATATGTCCAAACAAACGTGACTTTATAGGGAGCATATGCTTTTATATATGAGTATATGCCTTTGCCTATAGGGACTATTTTGTAAAGAAGCTTTTAGTTGGACATGTTTCTGAATAAGAATCAAAGTATTAGAAAAGTCTTTGTTGAGAAACTGTGACCCAGTCTTCACAGCTAGACATGTTTTTGATTCGCAGGCGGTGTAGTTGCCTATTTAAGTACTGCTTGTAAGGCCTTGGCCAGTGTAGATTTGCTATCACATGGCCCTGTCACAGGTGTTACTGTCAGCTGTGCAGGATATTGAGGAGGAATAAGACGTTGGCAAATGTTGTAAAATGGATGTAATTGGTGTAGATTTGAACAGAAAATCTCAGTTTTCACACAGCTTTATAGGCACTGATCGCAAACTTCACCAAACCCCAAACATAACAATGTTGGTAAGGAGAGGACTCCCTCACACTACCTCAGTCCTCTTTTCAGTCCTCTGTCAAAGTTTATTTTCGGATGACAGCTCCCTTGGACTTTCTTACCTTCACCAAGACAGATGTGTTTTCATTACTCCTTGTTTTTCTGTTCCCTTGGGAGCAGGAATAAGCCAAAACTACATCGACAAAGGACAAACCTGATTAATGATGGTGTCTGTGCCGCAAGCAATGGCTCAAACTTGACGATATTTTTTGATTTATGCCAATATTAATCTGCAAACCAAGCCTCACATCTCCTGGTTAGAACCTATATTTATGCTCCCAGTCAATCCAAATTGGCACCAAGACTGCCAAGCTTGAAGTGACATCAATGTCAGTAATGTTTTTATTTGTTAAAAAATATATAGTACATGAAATCAGGAAACTTTGACTACAGGGGGTCATGATATGTCTAATAATTGTTGATGTTGAAATCCAAAGTGACAAAGCTTGACAGGAAGTAGGATCATATCTTAGGAACTGGTCCTAACAACAAACTTGGTCTGCACACGCTTGTTTTCAGTTGCTGTTATCTCTGTATTTCATTCAGAGACAGCTATTAGTGATGACTTTGGACCTTACCAGCGTGGGTGTTAGGATGAGACAGTTTCTTTCCTCTACAGTCACCCCACCCCCACCGGAGACACACTGTGTACTTGGCGCAGGAAGTGGTGCTATCACATTCTGTGTCACAGCCACGCAGTTATATTAAATGTGAGAGGAGGACCAGCAGTCTGGGAAATATGAGTCAGGTTTTTAGTTTTGAGAACTCTGCAAAAGTCATCACATCATGATTGAGCAGGAGCCTCAGAGATTGGTCCTCTTTATTTTTCAACCAAGATAAAATTAGAAAGAAAGAAAGGTTTCAGAATAAATTCTTCTTGGGGTTTGCTTCTCGCAGTTATGATAAATAGTTCCCAGCACTCAGATCCTCTTTTCTTGAAATGAGCTCATTATCTTACTGTATGTATAACTATTTCTAAGGATTTATACATCCTCGCTTTTCTTTTGTCTTCCTTCATTACTACCATTTAATTCCTTGCCGTGTCTTTGCTTTTGCTTCATGAAATCTCTTTGTTTGAACAAACAGCAAAGCCAAGTCAGTCTGACAACTAAACAGACTAAGCATATGACAGTGAACTAGTGTATGTTAAATTAACCTACATTAGCCCAGTGCAATTAAGCTAAATTTTCCTCACTTACCGTTTTCTATTGATAGATAAGTCAAAACGTCCTATTGCCGAAAGCGCCAAGATTTGTAATCTTGCCATATTTGAAAGGGCACCTGCAGTTAATGCTAAGCTACCACCGCTCTGAGGGCTCAAGAGACTTGAGCTCTGGTTGTGCATGGAGGCAGAGTGCAGGGTGCCACCCCTCAGAACGTTAACCTCAACTCGGTGCTGCTTTTCTTGTCATCCGGGTTGTATGCAGCTTGTCTCTGGGAGCACAGTGGTTTGGAATCGTTGAGGGCATCTCTGCTCACTCATGTTGTTTTTTTCTACCATTTAGGAAAGCAGCAAAGGAGAGCAGCAGGGTGTGTCAGGGCCAAATGAGATGCAGGTGTTTAGTTTAATATACCGAAAAAGTTGCGGCTTCGGGATCTTTCTCACACTTAGTTTAAAGTATGATCTCTCTTTCTACATTGAGTATTTCGGTGCGCACCATACTGTTGTGAACAAACTAAAACGGTGACGTAAAAAAAATGTCACAGTAGTCTTATAATGTGTTAAAATGTCCCACCTGTTCAGATTGAAGGCATCTGCGTGCTCACCAACATTGTTCAAAGCATTTTTTTAGGAGGACAGCACAGCAGGACTGCTGGGCATTGGGAGAGGCAGCAGGTAATGGTAGTATGACACAAAACTCTTAAGGGAAAGATCATTGAAATAGCTCAGGCAATATAAACAGTTGTCAAAACTAGATTGGGCTGGTTGTTTTTCTTTTCTTTTCTTGACGAAAGCGAGTTTACATTATGGAGAAATGCCAAATATTAAAATGTCAGGGAATTATTAATCAGACGATGGTTCTGATTAAAAAAAATGTTTAAATTTCAAAAATAAATTTAGGGGCTCAGATAGAAAATTCTGAAATTTTGCATAGCTGTCATTTCTCTAATGGACACATTTATGTACTATTTGTGCTCACTGTGGTCATCTGTGCCGCCTTACAGGAACCAAAAGTTTAGATTGTGTAAAAATGAGTTTTTATTAAGAAACAGGACCCCCATCCCCCTTGGTGGTCAAGTATCTTATCAAGTTTGCGCCCCCATTTTACAACATAATCAGGTGCCCATGACTGAGTCCAGTGTACTCTGACAAATGTGAACTCTTGCTGTAGATTTCAACAAATCAGTCTTTCAATAGGACATTCAACCCAGATGATTGATTTCTTGCAACTGTTTTTTACCATAGCATATTATATGATTCAAATAAGCATTAATAACCACTCTCTGACACAATGTGTGCCTTGTGTGGAAGCATCTGTATTCATGATGATTATCCATGTTTTCTCTTTAATTTGCCACCTATCTGTACTGTATGTCGCCATCAGTTTACAATATGTTTGAACATAAAAGCTGTCACTGTTAGAATTATGCATGTATCTGACTCATTACTGTCCAGTGATATGATTATTAACTGTCTGCTGTTTCCTTTGAATCCAGAGGTGACTGCCTCAAAGTAGATGGTGCAAGATGCAAGCTCTAAGAGCTCTCTTCTGAAAAAAAAAGTTTATAAGTGACATATTAAAGTCAAAAGGAAAAAAACCTTCTAAGTGCTGTATTTGCCATGTGTTACTCCTGAGCAACAAAGATGTGCAATAGATACAGGATGCTGTTTGAACTTCAAAACGTTGAGCGTTCCTGTAAACGGATCAAGATTCCTATGACTTTGATTCCCCAAAGCAAATGCACAGTAGAAATAGAATATTAAACTCTAGGATTATGTAAGAATGACCTTAAGATTTATCTGCTTGACGGAGAAAAAATACACAAGTAATGTAAATTACAACACCATCTTAAAAAACGGCAGAAATTAAGTGGGTGTTCATAATACAGTCAGTGTTAGCACAGTGGACTTGGAGCCTCCCTCTTCCTCATAAAGCTGCTGTGGCAAAGATGTAAGCTTCCAAATGAGCTTGGGATTGGTTTGAGTGAGTCAAGCTCATGTTATAATGTCAAAGTGGTTAAGCCCCCGGCCATCTTTAAAGAGCTTTCAGCTGCCACGCGGCAAATAGGGAGGAGGAGGACGGGATAGAAAGGAGCAGTGACTGACAGAGAGAGTGAAGAGAAGTTTTTTCGGCACAAGATGGAGAAGGCGGAGGAAAGTGATCTCATTAGGTTAAAGTGACACACAGTGACAATTAAAAATGTGCAAGTGGTAAAGACAGAAAAAAGAGGAAGTCAGTGATCTCACACCAGCAAACACACAGCTTGGAGTCAGAGATGACTAAGCTTTACTTTCATGGATTTGTCAGTGCCTCAGCCCAACTGAAGCCTCTGGCTGTGACATGCTAATGTTTGCCCTCTTCAAAGGAATTTCCCATTGCTTCTGTGAGTTACATTAAAGAGGACTATCAGAGGCTGTGCCATAATGAGTGATGTATGGAGTTCTACTTAGCATTCTTAATGTGATGTACTAAATCTTGTAGGATGGAAAGAAAGCAGTCTTGTTGAGTCAGAGGCACTTTCTGTTCAGTAGAAGTGTACTTCAAGCAAAAATCAGACAAGAAGCTCCAGTCAAAATAGTCATTACTTAAGATAAAGGAGAAACTGGTTACATTTCAAGATAGACTCCCCACCGACATCCTTCAAGCTTCAGTTTTGTCAGTACTGGCTGTGGTATTTTTTTATATGAATCATCTAGTATTACATGCTTACCCCCCTCCCCCTTCTGTAATGAATCCACTGTCCTTGACTGGACGGCTCTGTCTTTGGCAAGGTTAACTGTAAAATGTACCTCTGTTAATTTTTTTTTTTCCCCTGCCAAAGTGGTGTTTATTATGTAGAGCACTGCTCATATCGTTTACTCCTACAACGCTGATTGCTTTTTCCACCTATGCTAATTACACATCTCTCACCTGTGTATCCTCAGCATTATCCAACTCAGATTGGATGTGCATGTAAAGCAGTAATCAGCCACCAAGGTCAGAGAGATATGCCATCTCATCCTCAGCATTTTTTTCTTCTTTAATCAGTTAAATCATTCTTAACCTCAGCTGCCGCACACTTGTAGTGACACATCTGACAGTCAGTGAATCACCTACTGAAATCCCGCAGATGACTTACTGACTCCAAAAACGGCCTCAGCGAAATGAGGATTCAGGCCAGCTCTCTCGTCAGCGAGTCTCTGCTTCTGATTGTAAAGGACAGCACACAGGTCATGATGGTTCCTCTGAAAAGGTGACACTAATTCAGGATATGGACCTGGAAGTTTGTGGTCGTTGTTGCATTTGTTTAATCGCAGGAAGAGGAACCATTTCTTCATCTGGAAAAGAAAAGTTAATGGAGTTGAAGTTTGTTTGGGCTCAAAGATCTGGCATCAACTTCCACGTTCACGTGTATGTGACTTTGTATTTTTAATTGGCAAGGCGATCAACATGCATTATGGTTTAAACTTAGTTCTTAAAGATTTATGTGGGTTTGAACCGTGCTAAAGTAAATATAATTCAAACCAGTACAAAAAAATGCTGTCCTGTTCCTTCATCAAAGGGACAGGTTATCATTCTGCAAAGGCTTTATATCCTTTTCCCCGGTCTTCATAGTCGTCTGTTCTTCAGCTAAAACATCTTACATGACATCAAAGAATAACAACCAATTTAGTAGTTTATTCAACTCTGTGTGGTGTTCTACATATGTCTTCGTTTCTGTGTATGTTGCACAATCCTTTTGAAATTATTCATCCATATAAAATTGCAAATATAAATCCTGTATCATCACACAAAATTACAGTGGAATTAATCCTTGTTCACCTCATCTGTCAAGCACCGTCCACAAATTGGTTATGCATTTTTCCAAGATCCCCTCTCCTTGTGAGAATATCATTACTTGCCTTTTAATATCCCCCCAAACTGAATTAGGAGTGGCATGAACATGAAAAAAGATATGAAAACATAGTGTGTGTTAGCTCATTCTCACTCTTTGGTGTTGTGATTTGTCTCAATTTACAATTCAGTCCAATATGTACAGACTTGTCTTAGCTGTACAAAGATAGGGCCTTCCCAGAATGAGGACTCTGTGTGAGTTGCTCCACTTTTTTGTTTGGATGCCATGCGGTTTCATACCGCCTCTGTGTGCATGAGGCTTTAACTGTAACTGTTGTTGCTGAAGTGATGCCAGAACATCCACACTCTTCCGTCTGTGAGTTGCCAATAGAAGTTATAGATTATGAATTGTGACATTTCAAAGATAAATGGCCTCTGACTTGAGTTAATATCAATCCTTTATTAATGGGTTAACAAGATAAATGGTTCAGTCCCTTTGAGTGTGCTTTCAATAAAGACATGTAGGAAGATGTTGTGCTGGGAAGGACTGCTTTACAGCAATAATCGACTGTCAGTCACTTGAAATGCTTTCATATTCGGAGCAATGAAACTGTTTAAACTTACTGACTTTGAACATGGCATTTAGTTAACAAAAGACATTCACTGTATTGATATACTGTCCATTAGGGGTGGAACGGTACAAAAAACTCACGGTTCGGTACCTCGGTTTGACCCCTACGGTTCGGTACATTTTCGGTACAGTGCCGAAGGAGGCGTGTAGCGAGGTTTGAGCACATGTAATAGATATCTGAATCCTGCCTCTTCTACAGTGGAATATGGGCGCATAGCAGATGCGATGTAAATTCCAATTGCTTCGGTAATTTTTTTTGCTCTGCATGTATTCGTATCATGGGGTTGTTGTAATACATTTGGGAGACGTAATTGGACACTTTTCTTCCGTCTCGTCCCGGTGATAGGGATTTCTGGGTGGTGTCGCTTGATATGTGTTAACATATTTGATGTGTTCCCACTCACGTAATGAACAGGTGTCGAACAACGACGACAGACCGTCTTTGTTTTGTCAACCACTCGCTCTCCATCGCTATTATAACTCACAGGGAACCCGAAGTTATCCCACACCACTGACTTAAATGATGATGGTGGGTCTTCTAATTCTTCGCCACTCGCCATTGTTAGCTCTCTCTCGCAACATCAACCCAGCAGCGGTACCTTCCCACAGAGTACAGTTTGTATTTGAAGGTGGAGTTTGCTATCTAGACCAATCCAGGCATGCATACATATCTCTACGGACCAATTAGAGCTTGCATGTGTCAGTGTTTAAATGGGTCCTGAAGGAAACTCTTGCAAAGTAACAGTTCCACGTTCAGATCAATATTAAACTTCCGTACCGTGTGTATTCTGCGTGGCAATGCACGTACCGAACCGTGACCCCCGTACCGTGACGGTTCGGCACGAATACATATACCGTGCTGGCCCTACTGTCCATATATAGGTTTAACCTATGTTCATCAGATATGAAAATGAATAATTATTGATATTTTATTGTTGAATTCTATAATTCCCATGAGTGCAAGAAATATTTCCTATAGGTTTGTTTTTGAGGAATTCTTTATACTCTTTGAAACTCAATAATAAAAATTCTCCTTTTTTCTGTGCTTAGAGCATATATTAGGGTTTCTGATGTCACTGGGTGTTCTGAGGATATTACTTTTTTTTTTTTTAGTAGTCTTCAGTATCTGAAATGCTCACTGTGTCTTTAAAGTTCCTTTCCCAAAAAAAAGCCTTCTATGCTCTGATAGGTCAGCTGATTGGTCAAAAATAGCAGAGAACAAGAAGGTTGCTCATTTTTAGTTTAAAGTGTAACAAATTAGCCAAGAGGCAGGCTTCATGCAAATGTTTTTCACGGTGATGTATATAAGTGAGGGAAGAAACTGCCAGCAAGGCGCTTGAGGCAACACAGCAGCAGTGTTTCCTGTGACAAAAAAAACTCTGTGGACCTTGGTTGTTGTCTAACTTTGCAGACCTTTAACTTGCCCAAAAAAGCTATATACTACACATAAGGATTGATCTTGTTTTTCTTTAAGACACTCTGTAGTGATAGAAGGAGTTGGAGGAAATGTGTCAGTGTTGATGACGGGGAATGCTATGACAAAAATCTTCTGTGCAGCGTGACTTCTCCATTTTGGGAGGTCCCTTGAGACTGTGCCACAGATGTGGAAATAGAAATCTGGGATGTTTTCTGATTGAAGTAAAACCCATGCAGCAAGAGGAGCAATGCTTTAACTGTCTCCAGAAAAAGTCAGCATATGTGTGTCCTAATATGGGAGATCTCCACTTTTTGCCCCTTGGTTTGGGCTCCATAAAATGAAACGTTCTGCCAAAATAAAAAAGATAGATAAATAAAAAAGCATGTTTAAAAGCACAGCCCTGTTTTTGCAGCGTTGAATAGTGGTATCCATTTTAGTTGCAACCCATTAAGCCCCAAATGTATTCTGTAGATTGTGAACAGTGAGGATGGCAGACAAAGCCTTTTGATGCTTTAGGACTTTCTCCCTCTGTGCTTTGAGGAAAGATAAGGGGCTTTATAGCATTATAGTTTGAAATCAGGCCAGTAACATCTGAAAGTTTACAGAAATGATTGCAGTACAAATATTCAGCTTCAACAAAATGTTTTATTTATTTCTTTTTAATCTGACAGCAGTCAGAAAAATAACTGGTCTCTAGTCAAAGAATTACATTTAAGTTATATCATGTAATAACCATCATTAACATTCTAACATACTCACAGCTCATCAAAGGAATGAGTTATCTTTCTGCAAAGACTTTATATGCTCTTTCCCGTTATTCATTGTTGTCTGGTCTTCAGCTAAAACATCTTACACAGCATCAAAGACAATCAGCGCATAGACCATTTTGTTTTTGTACACAGAACATGTGGATCAAAGCCTTGTTGACGTCCAATGACTTTCTCAACTTCATATGCCTTGAAATTTAAAAGTATAGCAACCATTTTTTGACACAAGCTCAGATGCTGTACATCATAAATTGAGCGCGTCAAATCTATGTAAAGTTTGAATCTCAACAAACCTTAAAGGGATAGTTTGCCTCTTTTGACATGAAGCTGTATGACATCCCATACTAGCAATATCGTGCATGAACATTGACTTACCCCCTACTGCGTACTGTGAGCCGAGTTCCAGCCTCGTTTTGGTGTTAACGAAGGTAGTCCAGCTAGTTGGCTGGGGCCACAAAAATAAAGCGTTTTGCTTCTCAAAACAATATGCGTTCAAAAAGAGTAATACATTTGCATCACAAAATCGTTCATCCAGAAAAAGTCAGACCTCACAATCGCTTGGCGCTATTTTCTCTCTACCTTCGTATCACTGCAATGCTGTGTAGACCGTGCAGACCAAAGTCCAGACCGAGCAGTCCCCTGCTCCCGAGCAGTAAACACCGTAACAGGCGCGGCTGTCGGCAGGCGGCAACACGCAGTGATACGAAGGGAGAGAAAATAGCGCCAAGCGATTGTGAGGTCTGACCTTTTCCTGGACAATGATTTTGTGATGCAAATGTATTACTCTTTTGAACACATATTGTTTTGAGAAGCAAAACGCTTTATTTTTGTGGCCCCAGCCAACTAGCCGGACTACCTTCGTCAACACCAAAACGAGGCTGGAACTCGGCTCACAGTACGCAGTAGGGGGTAAGTCAATGTTCATAAACGATATTGCTAGTATGGGATGTCATACAGCTTCATGTCAAAAGAGGCGAACTATCCCTTTAAGATATCAGTGTTTATGTATATGTGTTTGCCCTTAATATTTGGTTCCAATGGAAACAGATACACCAAGCTTTTCACAAAAATAGTTTCTTCTTAAAAAAAAAAAGAATTCAGCTTTTTCTTGTTATCCAAACACCTGACACAAATTAAATCATTATATCAATTTCCCGCTAGAACAAATCATTGTGTATTCTTGAAGAAACACCTGCACAGTGGTACGCATGCAGTCTCTGCTGCTGCTGATCTGGAGATGTATGAGTGATCAATGACTGTCCAGATGTCTGCATCATGCCTGTCCTCATTGAAAGGAAAAACAACCCCACAGATTGAGGGGCATGCGAGGACCATTTACGCACTGTTATACTGAGGAAGAGCTTATTGAAACCACTCTCTACTTAGCCTGGACTCCTTTACATGCCCCCCTGTCCCTTTTTCTCCACTAAAATGGTTTATCTAAGCTGCTTTTTCTTTTGCATTATCTCTGTGAAAATGGGATGATAGATATAATTGGATTGCATTGTTTATTAGATTATAGAGTTTGAAGAAAATGGACTTTCAAACACTGGAAACTTTTTTACATCTACAGTATGTAGGATGTCCTTTTCAGGTCAAACAACCATAAAATTGTCAGTCTTAAGCATCCCTTCTTGGGGTATCTCAAACTGGAGAAACCTTGAATTGACTGCATTTTAGTGAGTCATGTGCATTTTGTGGTCTCTAAAGCCTCTGTAACAATCACGATGTTACTAGGAAGCCACTTTTAAACATAACAACTGTGAGAGGGAGAGGAGTAAATAATAGTCTAATCTAAAGCTATAATAAAGCGGGTAACTTAGCCATTGCTTCAGTCCAAAATAGCACAGGCAACTTAAATAAAGCCTATATCCATATACTGACTTCTCACTGTCATGCTAGCTTAACAGGCTACTGTTTCAGCTCAGTATGTGCAGTACTCTGCCATCAGTCTGAGTGGTCTTTCTTTATCTATGAACATCCCACAGGCTTTTACAGTAGGCCAGCTTGTTCTTGTCCTACTTTCCAACGTGCCTCTCCTCCCTCCTTGTTTGTTAAATGTGATGTGCTGGCTGTCCTTTCACCGACCTCTCTGAGTTATCAGACAATGAAGGCACTAGGCATGGACTGGAGGTAGGGTGCCTTGGTCTGTGCCCATCCATCTTGTTTGTCTTTGTGATATTTGATTCCCTCCTTTTTGCGCAAGCATCTCCACTGTTACACATCCATCTTTTGCTTCCCAAAAATTTGGGGACGTCTGGTCAGATATTGCCACCAGGTCATTTGTTTTACTCTAGGTTCTATACCCCCAAGCCCACTTTCTTCTCTTCTCTATTTTCTCTTCAAATGGCCAAGCTTCTTGCTTGTAACTCACAAAGGACCCCCTGACGCTGTCCAAGTCTAACAATATCACAACAGCAAGGAAGGAATGAGGTTCGACTTTTTCCCATCTCCAGCTGCTCTCAACCAATAAACAACATGTTGAATTGAGAATCAGTGCCACAGTTAGGTTGTTGGCAGAACCTCTGCCCATATTTCAGACAGCAGTAATAGCATCATTGTCAATTATATGGGTATCAATGGGCTGTAATTGAATGCAGCTTATTCTGTTATACATATGAATGTCTCCTGGTGGGGCATGGAAATTGTCTCCTGAGGTCCACAGTGCAATAAAGACAGGAAAGACCTTAATAACAACAATTGCAGTATAATGGCTGTTATCTGTCAGCTTAATTGAAAACTTAGGTGTCATATTGCAGCTCTGTTTTCAGAGAAACCTCTTCACAAGTCTGGTGATGTTTATATTGCACCGTCCTTTCCCCACGTTGGAAATAATCTTGTTACTAGCAAGACCACACGCTCACACACAGGGGTTGGTCTGATGTGAACACTTGTAAACCTGAGGCTCTCTTCACTTTTCTCATATTGCCATTCAGGAACCTTGCTGAGAGGCCATACAGTTTACTGGTAGCTTCATCTACATTTCTCTTACAAAGCTTGGCTGGAGGCTGTAACCTTCAATGTTTCACTCACTGATAAGATTGCCAAAAGTCATGTTGGGCACAGACATGGCTGTAACACACGAGGTGTCTGTCTGTCCAAGTGTGTAATGGTGGACACTAATGTGCAGTCAACCTGTCAGTCAGTTCACCAGCTTCAGCTGTTAACCCAGTTTTGTCCCAGGTAAAAATGGAAATCTGTCAAAACTGATGTCATCCATTGAAATTCTTGCACTGAATTATGTAACTATGAGTGAAATTCTACCTGTCATCGGAAGCTCCTTTGTACATCATATTCAAAGAACACTGAGGTTCTCCAGGTTATGCATTCAACGCTCCGTTCTCCCAGGCTCTTTGTAGAAAGTGCTCCTTGGCTAATATAGGAAATCAATAATAGACCCTATGATAAGATCCTCATTAAGCCCTGGAAGAAATTTAGAGTAAACCCTGATTAAATATTTCTGAAACGAATAAGAACACAAAACACACAAACACATCCATTCACAAAGCACACAGAGGCCTCAGGATCTAAGATGATAAGCTGAGGTATGAATGTGTTTATATGTTCAATGCTGCTCATACACACACATGCACACTCACAGAGACATAGACAAGCTACTTTTACAGCTGCAAAATGGAAATGGTTTTTATCATTATTTCTATCTCACCTCCTCCAGTCACATAATTTAAAATAAGTAATAAATGATCCAATTATAGCTTCCCATTCATATAATGAGAGAACTGAGATAACAAAGAAAAGCAAGCTGAAGAAATGTATTGTTTAGTCCAAGTCTCTAATTCCATCCTCGCCCCCTCTTCCTCACTGCTCTGGCTATCCATCTGTCAATGAAGTCCAAAAAGCTGGTCATCTGTATTTGTGTGCATTTGTGTGTTTTGTTGCTTAAGTCTGTGAATGGTGACGCATAATAAGTTTCTTCTTCAGTGTCTTTATTTTGGATTTTTTGCCCTTCTTCCTTAGATGCAGGCACAGAAGGACAGACAGATCGGCAGGTGTTGTCTGCCTGGAGTTCGTGGTCAACTGCACCATGTGTGCGCCTGTGTTAGTGTGCAGGTGCATGCTCCAGGATGCATGTTTCTGTGCGTTTGTGTGACTCTGTAAGTGTGTCAGTGTGTGTTTGTTTCAGTGTGTTTTAGTGTGGTTGTGTACGTGGCGGTGGATATGCACAGTTTGCTTTTTGTGTGTGCATGTGTCTATTAGCTTAAAGCCATGCCTTTCCCGCTTGAGCCAGGTCCTGCAGAGCTGGCATGCTGCTATCACAGTCGGCCTGCATTTTACCAGCAGTCTCCATTTATACCGTCTGCCACTTGACTATCCACAGCTGAAACATATATGGAATTATATAAGGCAATATGTGAGGGTAACATATTACAAGGTTAACATATTGATACTATATACCACTTCACACTATATAAAATGATCAGAATACATCACAAAGATAGTTACAATCATATCAAACCAAGTAATTGTTTCAAGTAATTTGCATCAAAGTTAATGTGACTTTGTTGATGTTCTTTTTAAGTTCTTTTTTTGGGTCATCCTCGCAATTTTTTAAGTTATTCTAAAACATAGATTGTATCCAACTTGTCTCTGATTCCCTGCCACTGTCCCGTGGAAACGATGTCCATCTCTATGAATAACTACCCAAATCAATCTAAATATATATTTAAAAAAAGGCTTTCAAAGGCTGGTCACATTATTTTCTTCAGACATTTATTGGCATTACAGTTGTCCAACCTTTGCAACTTTATCTCAGTTATCAGTGGTTTGAAAAAGTTTTTATGAATTGTGCCACTAAGAACTTAAGCAGTATTTGGAAGTTGCTGAGAAATTAACACTGATGCTGCCACAGTAAAATGATTTCCTCTACATTTCTTGTAAGTTAACTTAGGGGACAAAAAAAAGTAACGGGAAAGGTGAATTAATCTGTGTCTTGCTCTAAAAATGCATCCCCCCAAGACCAAATGTTTAATTTGGAACTTGTGGAGTCAAACTCATTATTGTTCAAGAGCAGAAACCTGGCATCCACTGATGGAGTTTTATTTTCAACCTGCTGTGATGCATGACTTTTCAGCTCTGAGAACAGCATGAGTTGGCTGTTTTTCTACAACTTTCTTTTGTCTTTATTTTAGTACTCTCTACAGCTCATGGAATGGAGGAAGTTCAAAGAACAAATGAAAATAGGTGGTAACCCACATTTTCTTACATGCAGCTAACCAGCAGTTATGTGCTGTGATTGAGATCTAGTATCCTGAAGAGGCTCTTAAAATGTACATAATCAATATATATGTATAAATATATCCATATATATTCCTCCTGAAGAACAACTTTTTGGCTTAGTAACTATTTTCAAGATTGTTTATCAATTAATTCTGAAATCCACATTTTATTCCATTGTACAGACAAGTTCTGTATTAAGATATGCAGAACTGTGGTGGTTAATGTTTCAACATGGGTCTACAGCCACTCTCACTGGTGCTTTGCAAACTCTCATCAGTGTGTTATAGCATTTTGCTGCTATTTTGGTGCACACTCTGAAATATTTGGAACAGTCCATCTGAGGTACTTCTTTTGGTTGTGTTGGTACAGCTGCTAGTCCTTTAGCCTTTGCCCTGCTGTGAAATGGACGGAACTCAAAGTGGCAGTGAAACTAAGTATTAAAATTATGGAGAGCCGTTGTCTGTGCTTTTCTTCTGTGCTTCTTTGTTATTTGTTGTTTTTGGTGCGTCATCCTCTTTGCGATGAAGTCGGTTGTTGTAGACTTTTTTCAGTTCAAGCTACTTTCAACCAGTCAGCATTCAACCAGTGCATAGCATCATCTTTGAGGACTTGCTGCTTTTAGGGTTTTTGGAGGATTGCATGCAAGTCTTTCTGCTTTGTTTGAATACTTAAAATCTCTTGCTGGTATACTTGGGCCATAACTATTGACACAAACAAATTACAGTATTTGGGAAGAGTTATATACATTGTAGGCTATAATTTAAAGTGGGATCAAGACAACCAAGAATGTATCATTCTTGAGCCATAAAAGATAAAAAAAAAATGTTTAACAGTTCGAGCATACGTCATCAGCATTCTTCACATTACAATATTATGGATGATCTAAAAAAGGACCACTTTAATTAAAACTATTCTTATTAAACAACATGAACCCTAACAATTTGACAAAATATTTGAGAAAGACTGGTGAACAACTGTAATGTCTACACCTCACTGGTATTTCCTTAGCCCACAAACAAAGGCAGTTCAGTGCAATCTCTGTACTCATTTTGGCATTAAAACATGCTCTGACCACCTCTTAATATAGCCACAGAATGATTCATTCACAGATGTAATCAAAAAAGCTGACCTGGAGTCAAAGCAAGTGAATGCTGTTTTAGATGTGCAAGCCTGTGTGCAACAACTTGTCGCATTGGATAAATTGTCTTTTCCCTGCACATGAATAAACACCTGTAGTCATAACATAGCATCCGTAATTGTATGTGTGTTTCAGCAACAGTCTCTGACTTCAGAGAGGGGCTGTGCATTTGCAAGAAAGACACTTCAGCAGCTTAATTAATTATTCACAGCATTGAGTCAGGATCTAAAGAAAAGCTTTTCTGCTGTATGGATGCAAAGATAGTTGTAGTGATTTATCTGTTCTTGTATGTGTGGCCATGCTTCTTGATATTTAGCACCTAAAACCTCTGTGTATGAATGAGTGTATGAATATTGTCAGTAACACCAAAAAATGATTCATTGTACATGTGCCTGTGTCATACTTACAACGTTGGATACAAAAAGATCTCTAAATGAATTGGTTTAAGGCCTAACCTGTAAATCAACAATACTGTTACCATGTAATTCTGTCTTTTGGATGAGTGAATTACAACATTTAATGAACTCCTTCAGAAAGTGGCAGGAAGAGATTGGAGCAGATTGTGTATTCATAACTGTCACAAAAAAGAGTAGAGCCCCGTGGTTTGCGTTTCCTTTGCCTTTGGGTAAAAAATATGGTTTTGGTTGAATGAATCGTGGATCAAGGCAAAGTAGATTATGACTTGTTTCCTTGGGAAAGCGCTTAAATTCAGCCATGTGCTTAACCAGTACCTAAAATAGAAAGTGTCCTACAATATTGTAGGACAATATTGGACATATATAATATACTGTTTAACTAATATTGTCGATTTATTACCAACATGGGCCATATTAAAAAAAAAGAGGACTCTTGATGTGGAGCTTGGTGTGGCTGTGCAGCAATTCAAATGCCTGATGTATGAATTGGAGGAGCTGCAACAACTCAAATGCCATAGTTTTTTTCTTTGTTTCTTTCTTTATGTCTGACTGTGTTTTTATAGGTTAGCATTATGTTTTGATCTGATATTATGTAAATGTGTATCCCAGAGTGAGTGTAAGATCAGTGGCTCGACAGTATGTAGATGTGCAGAATCGAGCTGTAAATCTCAAACATCAACACATTGAATTTATCAGCAAAATCTGAAACATTTCATCTCACATAATCATTTCTCAATTAGCCCAATTTTTCATCACGACTCGCATCGCATGCATGAATGCAGTCCAACACATTCTATCAGCGATAGAGTTTTTGCCTGGGCACTGAGCAGATATCTATAATGCATTACCTACATAAAGAGCCCAATCAGCAGATCCCCCCCCAGCCTGATACCTCAATCGGTTTCCCAATCTCATTTTTAATTTATTTTACTTTGCCCCAAACAAACCCAGCGCAGTAAAGTGCAGTTTTACATCAATACTTCAAATTCGCAGTGAGCAGTGAAGTGAGTCAAAAGTAGTTTGGCATGAATCCCACTCACATAAAGTGCCTTTCATTTGTCTTTTGCAAAAGTTCGTCTGAGGTTTATGAATGAGTTTAAAACTGTGTATCTATTCTCTAAGTGGACGGATCGGCATGTCATATTTTTACTTTAAAATCTCTTTCGCTTTGTTGGATTATGTTCTTGTTTAGATTCTTTTTGAAAAACACTTGAGAGCCGATATGAGATGACCTTTAACATTGCTAAGAGGTGTGTGTTTGTGTGGCTGTGTGATTTTGCGATTTTTCTTGACATTTCATCGCAAAAGGTCACAGCACTTTCGAGTTTTGTGTTTGTTGATTTCGTCCGGAAAATCACAGCTAACCACTGTGGTGCGACTGCTTTCACAAATCTCATAAATGTCGTTGATGTTTAGGGCAAACACTGTGTCTATAGCCCATTCTGCATTGTGTCACTGGACGACATTGGTCTTTTGTGTTACCTGAAGCCTCCCTCGTACTGTTTTGGTACATAGAAACCACAAGTTGTAATCTGTGTTCTCATGATAAAAAACAGTTCATTGATTATGTTTGCAAAGCTGTAAATATAAAATTCTGTCACCCACCAGCTATTGAAAACATGGCATAAAAGACAGAACACAGCTACTTTCAAATGGTAATGTCCCTTCAGAATGCTAAATAGTTTAATACTTGTGGGACTGATGAACAAAGGCATCTTACCGAATTTTTGAAGAAAAGATAAATCCATTGTACAGAACAAGAGCTCTTGGATGCACAATGATGCCTGACCTTAGAGAGCTGTTCACCTACAGATTTTAGGTGGCATTTGTCAAAGTGGTGCTGGGAAACTGGAACTCCTGTCCTGCTCTTCACACAGGCAACAAGAAGTAAAAAACAAAAAAAAGAAGCTGTCCAAAAGCACACATTCAAGTTTGTGTTAATGCCCTATCCAAACTTTTCTAAGATGCTATACTTGATCACAATTGATGAGTGAATGACTGCTCGAAAAAAGCCTCCAGCCCAACACTTGTCATAGGTTCTGTAACACTGCAGGTGTTCTAAAAGCAACTGGATTGTGGATGAGTAGGAGACTGCTGTATCTGAAATGTGTTAAAGCGAGATGGTGCCTTTGTTCTTCCCTCCAAGGTGTGGGAGAGGAGGAAGGGAGAGAAAGTAGGTCACACCAGAAAAGAAGACAACAAGGTGGAGCTGCTTGCTACTTTGCTGGCCGGCGCCTGCATACAATAGTTCCTCGGGCACCGGTTCTCAATTTGACTATTTTATACTGATTTGTCATGCTGCATGACAGAGATTTATCCTCAGCTTTGTGTGAGTTTGCGCACACATATTTGTACATGTGGGTGTGTGTCGGTCCCAAAGTAGCTCATGTTTTTTTGTCAGTTAACAAGTAAGCACAATGTGCCTTTATGGGTTCGTAACACATATAAAGTCTGACATGCTTTTCCTTGTATCTCTTCCAGGAATTGCCCCCCCTCTGATCAAGGCTTCTAAGAAATGAGCTGGCAATGTAAGTGCCTTGGCTGACCTCAAGACTCTGCTGGTAATGCGGCTTTTAAATTACTTCAACTGATTGAGAGTTGTAATTGGGCACACAATACTCGTCATGCGCATGTCACAGCCATGGACCCTTAACCTTTATCCCACTTCACATCACCACCAGGGACAGGATTCATCATTCATATAAGTCATTAGGAGCTAATTGCTATTCTCTGTTAAACATACAGATGATGAAATTCAAATATCAAACACAAACCTTTCCCACTGTATTAGACTATGGACTTGCCATATCTGGTTTAGGTTTGTCATGCAGGGAAGGCTCGAGGCACCATCAGTTTTGGATAAGGATGTGAGACTTTTCCTTGAGTTTTTCCAGAAGGTGCTGTGCTTCCATTAAAAGCCTATGAAGAGTGGTTCTTTGTACACCTGGAAACTGGTGTTGTTGCTTTGAAGCAGTTCTTCAGGAAGTGCCCTCCAGTGTTCGTTATTACAAAGATAAGACGCTGCAACTCTCAGAGATGCACTGCAGATAAGAACGTGAGATTTTAGGTGCAAATAGTTTTCCTTCATACTTTCACTTTTTATGGCATTAATATTTGTAGTAATCGCCTGTGCTGATAATACAAAGCTAAACCATTCCATTTTTCAAAGTCTTTCTGCAATTCAGGCCTTAAACCTGCATGGATTGAATTTGTTAGTTCAGTAAGCCAGTAACACCTCATGATATGGGGATTATATTGTGTTTTCCATTTACACAACCAACAGACAACTAGCTACATCAGCAGTATTCAGATTTGTTTTTCTGGCCAGCTGGCATACATAAGTAAAATATTCACACTCTCTCTGGCTTTGTTTGGGTCTCTTCTAATTCCAGAGAGAAGTATGCGTTCTCATTTCCAGGATGTCAAATGTTTTCAATGTCCTTGCCCTCTAATGTGCACACACACTGTGTCCTTTCAGATAGGAGCTTTGTTCAGCACCAATTGCTCCAATATCGTATGCCAAGGGCAGCACTTTTTGGAGTTTATACATAAAAACAAATGACAAAATCCTCTGAAAGTGTATGGAAGGGCTATTTCCTTGTCGTTTCACTCACTCTTTCACCAGTTGTTTGTGAAGGCGTAGGCATTACAGCTACTTTATTCGTTTTTTTTTCACAAGAATTGCAAGATTACATTTAGGCACTGAAACAACTTTGTAGTTACATTAAGGTCATGGTCACCACTTTTTATGTTAATTGATGAATACACCATTTTTACTATATGTACTAGCTGTTTTGTAATCTGGCGCTAAAGGCAGCATTCTCCATTGATTTGTGATACCAGGGGGCTCTGACGAAAGGGTAGCATAACACTGTTGGAGTGACAATGAGCTGGACAGGAAGCTTGCTACATGCTTCAATGGCCAAAAACAAATTTGGAGGTTGTAAAATCCAATAGATGAATTCATATGTATATATATATATATATTTTTTTTTTTTAATTTTATTTATTTAGTTATTTTTAATTATACATATATACATATTTTATTTTTTTATTATTTTTTTTTATTTTATATTTACATCCATGCTTCCTATGCGACATTAGCATACAAATATAGATTACATTCATACACACAGTAGCACTACAGATCCACACATGTGCAGATATTACCTGTTTTTTTCCAGCATCAGGGGTGTTGCCAGTTTTCATGCTGTGGTTTGGAGATAACAGGAAGCTTCAATCACAGGTCTTTTATCAATTCATCGTGCAACACCCCTGATCAGAGACTCCCTTGGGTGGAGGAGGAGAGAGTGTAGCAGACATCACACCCACAATAGGCCATACTAAAACTGTTAAAATTGTACCCTGAGGCTCCATTTGACAGACTACACAGTGAGGTGGTGGTTAGCACTGTCGCCCCACAGCAAGAAGGTTCCTGGTTTGAATCTTGACTGGGGCTGGGTTAATTGGTGATTCTAAATTTACCGTAGGGGTGAGTGTGAGAGTTTACGGATTATTGTCTCGTTTGATTTTTTTTTTGATGGACTGGCAACCTGTCCAGGAAGTACTCTACCCATGGCTGTTTGGGAAGTCTCCGGCCGCCCGCCCCCTAAACCCTGAAAGAAAATGGATGGATGTTTCCACCAGCTTTTGGAAAGTAACTGTGTACATAAGTCGCACCGTGGCTTAGTAACACATTCATTATACAACATTCATGTGGCGGATCAATTCTATTTTCCTATTTAGGTCAAAGTGAGACGCGTTTGCCAAGGGTGACTTAATCAATGATGATGCCGCAGAGGAAAGGCAGAAAAGATGCTTCCACAATACTGATGAAACACTGTGATCAAAACTGAATGAGAATGTAAGAAGGAAAGCGAGGCTGCATTGGACAGCTGTGATTGATGCGTTACTCTCTTCCAGCTATCTTCGCACACAGGTAATGAGACTCAGACAATTCCCCTGAATCACAGCCGACAACTTCCTATTTTGCCCGTTACAATATGAAGTGTTTACCCTATGAGGTTACAAAACCTCCTTTGAGTGCAGACAGTAAGAAGCAAAGTTGAAAACCATTTTAATGTATGAGTGCTCTCACTGTCCTACACATCTGTCATGTCATTTACACCCAAAGAATATGGCAGTATTTTATGTAATTTACTGCCGTTACAAAATGGGGTGTTAACCACTTTTTTTTCCCTAATGTTAGTTTCCCCCATGGCTGAAATACACTGCTTCCTCTGCGGTATTTACAGATGAGTCACTCCAGAAAAAGCATGTTGAAAAGATCATTTAAAATAAATGAAGACAAAGCCACCCGTAAAAACACACAAGACACTAACTGTGAGCAGAAGTTGTAAAAAGTTAATTGTCTCTCTGTGTTACTATATCAAGGTCGGAACTCTGAAATCCTATGTGCAGAGATCCACAAGTTCCTGCGTTAGTGCAGTTTAACAGGATAATGAGTCTCAGTGGTGATGTTTAAACCAAAGACTGAAGGAAAGCTCATGGGAGACTTGTAAAGTAATAAAAGCCCCTTTGTAAATCACAGCCTGAAACAACAGAGTAGAACAAAAGACCTTTAACTACAGATTGTAGTAGTGCAAATAAAGCATTGAATTATGGTTTCTTTACTTTTGTGTGTTGGAAAAACACATTAATTCATTTAATTTGCATGGTGCAATGTATTTTCTGAGATAAAACTGAACTGAACTAAAACTGGTTCTGACAGGGTATTTAAAAAAATAACACAATACATTTCTCACCTGACTCTTATGAAACACTGTTGTCCAATTTTCCACTTTCACTCTGTGTATTGAGTCAGTAACTTCTCAGCCAGGGGGAGTGTGTCAAATCCACAATTCTATGGGTCCTAACACATAAATTGACCCATTTCACCTTCCCAAAAGGAAGTTACAGCATTCACGTTGTTACAATTTCTGTTGACGTCTTCATAAGGAAGGGATGAAAATTTATACCTGCTGCTGAAGAGCAGATGAAAACTAGGTAAGAGGATTAGTTGGATAAGGGGGCCCTCGAAAACATGGTCCTAAAAATCCAGTTGCCTCCCGTTTAAGTGAGATAAGTTAGCCAAAGCTCCAGGAATATTATGTGAAAATTGAAAATGTTCCTTGTGATCATGTGTGGTCTAGTGTCAGCGACTGGGACATATATTTTTGAAGGTTTGAAACTTGCTCTGTATTCTAAGCCTTATAGAAATTTAATAACCTGCTGAGAAATGAGGTGCAGATATTCCTGTCCCCCTCGAGATGAATTTCTAATCCCTGGGGCAAGTCCTTTACTTTCATCTAGCACCATCATCAGTTACAGATGATAATTTGACAGTAGCCTATATTTAGTTTATAACCAACTATCTAGAAAACTAATGCCATTCCCTTCAAACCTAACATGCTATTACTAACTATATTAATGTGCTTGCATGCTAAAATATCCTAAAACTGGTAATGACTACGTTCGAAAACCCTCAGTGCCCCCCTCAGTTTAAATCCTATATAGTAGACTTAAAGTATCCCACAATGCACTGTGAGAAATAGTGCAGGACTGATGGTCACTAATCTGGTTACTATATTATCTCATCAATGCATGGTGCTAAAACAAAGATGGCAGACAATCCAGTAGACCCGAAGCATAAACCTGTCATAAAAATGCAAACTATACCCGAAAATTTTCAAGTTTGTTTTACCAGTTTCTCAGCAAAATAAGTCATAACTTTATATTGCTACTATAAATCCTATCAGTAAAATGTATATTTTATGAAATAATAGATAAAAAGGTTTATTTTTCTTTATAACTGCAAGACATATACATCATTGTGGCATCGTGCCTACTGCATGCGCTCATGTTAGCATTTTTTCTGTGAGCACATCACCATCCTGATGTTAAGCTCAGCACCACATGACGAGAGAGCAGACTGGAAAAACTGGACTTTGCACATTCAGCATTTTGAGTGTGCACATTTACTGTTTTTTTCCCCCCTCATTAAGTATTGCTAATGTTGAAGTTTGGATTGCTTGGACAGAGCAAACATTTTATTCTGTTACTTTGAGCTTTGAGATAGAAAATGATTTCCTTTTAAATGGGAACAGAGATCTACTGAAATCATTTGCTCAACCAATCCGATGTTTTAGAACAGAATTCAGAAATTCAAGTCGAGTCCTCGACTGACCCACTTAGCAGCCTGCAGTTGCCTGACAGCAAAACAACTACAAACACTTAGCAAAATACATCCATGTGACGTGGGCAACAGTTCCATAGTATCAGGGCTGTAGCTCATATCTATTAAATGTCACAGCTCTACGTGACATACAGCATAGCATGTGGGGCATCTTTTCTTGTCCTGCTGGTTTTATGACTGTTTTCATGATTCAGTGGCTCATCCCTGAACCACTGACAAGTTGATAAGTTGAAAGATAGCCATTAGGGTATTACTGTGACGTCACATGGGGGATTTTGAGACACAAATGTATTTTTGACCCACATGCTATCCAGTGAGGACCCCTTCTCTTCCTCCCACAACATATAGTGACCTTTTACATCCCAACAGGAAGTGACTTTTCTTTTTTTTTTTTTTTTTTTTATTAGGCAAATCACAAAAGTAGAAGTCAAATATATAACACATTTACAAGCCATAGTTTTTTGTTTTTTTTGCCAAACAACTTAACCCACACACCCAACGGAAGTGACTTTTCACTCCTTTGCAGCAGGTGATCTCACGCTGCTGCATCCTATGTAAGGTTTATGGCTGCGTTCATGTCTTAAACCGAGATTGTGTGTCAGGTCAAGGGCATTTTCTAAGTTGGTGAGGTTTAAAGCTTATCCTAGTGGGATTTATAACGTGGCTGCGGTTGATCATTAAAGGGCTGTGAGTGACTGCCGCTGAACACTCACACACATGCAATGCGGCAACTCCCAGACAAAACAGGACTTCAATGAGATTGACTGAAAAGGGATTTTTGAGGTTTTATTGTGAAGCTTGATGGACTGAAAAAGTTTAAACATTTCTGTCTGCACTCTGAGGGTTAACCCCAGTTTTAGTTATACACAAAAAGATGAAAAACTGGTTGAATGTTGACCAAACTTCGAATCTTCACTTATTGATGTTATTTGTGTTGTTAACCAGCGCATAAACAGCAATTACCAACAGACTTGAAAGCTGCAGTTGGATTCAGTGAAATGAAATGTTGCGAAGGCTTCAGTGTGAAGGCGACTTAACGTTTGAATATTTTAACATTTGAAGTGGATCATATAATCTGTGGGAGAACATGGTCGAATGGTGTCTTTGCACTCCAGCATCCTAATATTTAAGCATTCATAAAAAGATATTCAAGTGCTGGTGTGTATGCAAGCACATCTCTCTGTCTTTTTGCATTCGTCATTTGGATTTGCCCTGAATCTAGAGAAAGAAGCCACAGCTGTAGCCCACAACCCTCTCTGTGCCTCACTGTGCGAGACATCCCTCTCCTCATTCGCACAAATAAAAATACATTCTCAAATGAAATAGTTCAAGGCTATGTCTGCCACTTTGTTCTGTATTAAAATTGGGATTAGATTATTTCTATCGAAGGTTAGTGCTTGAGTCTTCCTTATGTCAATTTAAGCAGCCTACTGAATTCCTCAATTTTCTACAACCCTATTAGCACAAGTCTATCCTTATAAAGTATTGACATGCATATCTCGATAACTGTGATCATTCCTACTCTTCATACAGACCACCTTCCAAGAGCATATCTGGTATAAAAATACAAAGTGCACAGCTCTCGCTCTGTGATGTGTGTTGCATTTAGATTCAAAGTTATTCTTTTGTTCTATTCCAAGTGTATTCAAAATGCAGCTCATGATAAATTGTTTTGCTCAATGCAATTGTTCTCACAGTTAAAGATGGGTTGGCCCAAAACTTTCAAAAAGGGATGTCAACTTGTTCAAAATGATGGGAGTAGCTTGAGAGTTGCTTATGAAATGGGGTATCAAGTTTTCAGCCAAGAATTTGAAGATTTTATGTGAATGCTACAACAAATGAATGCTCGGCGAATATGCTGATTACGCTTCATGGTTCTTCAGTGCTCGCCTTCTTTTAAAGTCACCGTCAAATCAAATGCGATGTTCAAGTGTCTTCTAATTTTGCACTGAACACATGCCTCTGTTTTTAATGAATCTAACGGCAAATGAACATGTCAGCCTGATATTTGAATTAGCGCCCTCATATGACACTTTGCAATGGAAATTTTTTTTTTAGGTTGGATCTAGGACCATTTACATATCACTCTCAGCGCGGTACAAGTCTAAGCTGCGGCAGTCACATTAAGCTCGTCTCCACTTTGCAGACATTATCCACTCGACATGAGCGAGATCGGCTGATTATCATCGCAGCACCATATAAAACTGTGTTAACACAAGACTGTGCGGAAAACTTGTGTGTCCGTGTGTAGGCACTTTGAATGAGTTTGCGACAGACTTTTACGACAAAGTTTTGAATATCATTTGGTAGAGTTGGTAGAACAACACAAATGAGATATCTTTGTCTTGTGCTTTGCAATCCATGCCCACGAACTGTGCACTTTTCCAAATGACTGCATAGAACAAGGAAGTGTTGCATTGTTTGACGCACTTCACTGCTGCTGCAGAGATACCGTTGTCACTCCCACAGTTCAGGATTCTCTTACCAATCGATGGTCTGCAGTGTTTTTACAACACTGTTTGATTTCCGCTCAACTGGTTTGGAACCTCGTGTGAAGTTTTAAAAAAGAGAATCAGTTGTGTTGAAAAACCTACGATGAAAAAAAAGCATTAAAAAAATAAAAAACTCCAGCAGACACATGGCAGTGGTGACAAGGTGAAGTGAAAGATTATGTGTTTGTCAAGCTAATAACAATTATGCTTTACTGAAAGCTAGTCAGAGGTCTTTATAACACTGACTGTGTCATAAGCCTAAACATGGAAATGCTATATTTTCAGCTGATCCCAATATGTTGTACAAAAAACTAAAATATTCATTGTTCAGATAGTTTGACATGCTGGTAGGAGACAGTTTTATCCCTTTTCCCAGCAAAAAATGACTTGTTTGTTAACCTGCTGCTGTTCCACCTTCATAGTTCACATATGCCAAACAGAAGGGGCTCAACCCTGCATCAGTGTGCGAATACACACAACAAGCCAGGATTGCAGAATCGACTCAGTAACGACAACATTGGTTAAAGTCGCATGTTCTGTGATACTGCTTTGCCTCTCTTTGTGGCTCCCTTGCTAGCATTAAGGCATGTCGAGGGAGGATCAACTTTGACCCAGATGCCACCTCTGCACTTTCATGCATGACACTGATGCAGAATGAAGGTGAATCAGTCCTGGCTTGAAAACTGTGCGTGAAGAGGCTTTTTGATTAGTTTTATACCTCACTTTTTGCGGCATGCCTGAAGCTGAAAGAAACATTCAAAGAAACAAGATGTATGTCAGAATGACTGAATGCTGTTCTTAAAAAGAGAGATGAAGCAGACTCCAGCACGTCATGTCAGGCTGCAGGTAACTACTTTTTTTAAGGCTAGATTAAAACAAATGATGTGTCAATCATTTGATTTACTTTGACATAGTGAAACATATTTACAGTCATAACCAGATTGTGTTTTTTTTCCCTCCATCTAATCGCAGTGTAATCTTGTCTGCCATAATGCAGAGGCCACAGCAGTGTGTGTTAGAAAAATATTACCGTAATATTAGCCACACTCTTCACATTAACTCACCCTGAATAGTCCATTTGGTAACATACTAGGTAGCTGCCATCCTATTTTGTTTAGACATTTCAAACCAAAGACTAACTCTTTGAAAGACATAATGAAAACATATTCTAAGTTGAAATATTTGCTTAGTTTCATAGCTCTTCTCATGGACTTTTACAGACTGATTAAAAAACTGAGATCTACTTAGCAAAGACATTCTGAACTGTTGCTTCTGCAACTGTGAGCAATGTGATCTTGCATGTCTGTATTTACTTAGCAGGCAGGTCTGTCTGAATAGAAAGGGAAAAAGAGAGGTATCCAGTTATTTTTAAAGGCACTGAAAAGCCAAGTAGGTAAAGTGTCCCGAGTGATATCAAAGATAGTTTGATAACGTCCTCATAAGATAGCCGTGAAGCTCCTAGAAAAATGTTTCGTAAAAGTGTCATTAGGACAAAGCGACATAAAGAACAGTGCTCAGTCACACAGTTGCAGTCAGAGAGTCAGTAAGTACATTTTTAGACATTTTAGGATATGAAATATGTAGCCCTTTCACATTTAGAATTGTAAAAATATTACCGTGTTGAATTTTAGTCACTCTGAGAAGGGAAAGAACCTTCTGTGATCTGTTCTAAGAGAGACGTTGATCACATTATGTAGGAGAAGTGGAGGGATCGGAGCCAGGAGCACACTGATAAAGCCATTGAAGTGTCCCACAGTGTCCCCCTCAACATAAGCTTAAAAGTGTTTCCTTTTTATTTAAGTGAAATATCAGCCCATGCCATTTCCTAGAAAACAATAAAATGTTCATATATATTTATGACTCATCGTGTACCGGAGGCGTAGACTTATTTTAGACTAATTTGGCTTTTGTTGAGCAGTTCCATACATGCAGTTCTTTCTCTTTGGAAGAGAATCGTGTCCTGGGTTGTTTTTATAGAAAACATGCAAATATGTGAAGAAGAATTCAGCTGGATGTTTCATTGAAACTGACAGTTTATTTTTGATGCACTATGGACAGACTGTTGGCATCCCCAGATTTATGCACAAATATTAACTAGTTTGGAACTTTTAGGCTTATTTACGAATACCAAGAGGCGAGGGTTTGGCTCGCAACCAGTCAGAGCAGCAAAGCATCTGATTGTAACACTGAGTGACATGTCTCTTATATCAAACCTACAGAGAAATGGTTGTGATTTTTCCTGAACCAGGCAACGGGAGACGGAAAGGGTGGGGGGGCAGGCGTATTCTGCCCGGGGCAGCAGCCACGAGGTGGTCATGGACACCATCCAGTTAAGCGCAGCCATTCCTCTGACTGCAACACATAACCAATAATGAAGTCCTTTTCATAAAAATGGAATGTATGAAAAATGCTTTACAGTGTAAGAGCACAAAGTAAAGGAGAAACGATGAAAAGATTTGCTAAACTTGTCAATTTGCATTGAGGAAACAGATAAAATAACTGAAAATTGCTTCATTTTAATTTGAATAGGAAAAAGGCCCTAGTGGACCATAAACATAAAATAAATAATATTGTATAAAATGTATAGTTGATGTTTTTTTAACATGCTACATCAGATATATTCTAAACAGCTAAACCAGACAGTAAAACAGGTAAATGAAAATAAATCAATGAATAAAGTAAATAGAATTCAATTAGTGGCCATGCAAAAAGCACATTAAAGATACATGCATATACCAACAGGTAAAATGGCTGAGATTCAAGAATAAATAGACAAATTCATTATTAAAACTGAGGTGAGAAATTCATATCTGTTGCTATTTTAAATTCAAATGTTAATCTCTCTCAGCTTATATCAGCAGTTGTCACTGTTCTTGTAGTGGAGAACTGGACCTGAAGTTACAGACTGAAGGCCAGCAAATGAGATGACTAACAAAATTCCAATCGCAAACAAAAAGATAGATGAGAGAGAGAAATGAATGTGCAGCGGGTGCAAGAACAGAACTTAAGACTTGACCTGAGGTGGCTTGACATGGAGAGGAACAAAATCCCCAAAATTAGCCATGAAACACAGAAATGTAACAAAACCCAAGGACCATGACATGAGCAAGATAAATAAAAAAAAATCACGACACACTGAATGCAACAAAACCGAAACAATGACAGCCATGCAGAAAGCCTAAGATTAGAAACTGCTCCTGATCTCATTTGATCAGTCGAGGGTTGCATGGTCATGATGTCCTTTCACATGGCAGTCGTGCCAAATATTTGACCTACAGCTATGTTTCATGCAGGAGTAACAATAATGACAGATCAGTTTTTTCACCATCTCATTAACAGCAATGCTCTCAGCCTGGATACCCCATAGAATAATTTTCCAGTTCTGCAGCTGATTCTGTCGGAGCAAATCATTTACTTATTCTCATACCTGTTTCACATAATCATGTGGCTTTTTATTAAACTCGTGTTTTTTACTTGCCCCCTCTTGGGTTTAAGAATGTAATCAACAGTGGACAAAGCAAAAATAAGCATGCAGTCATTCTGTTTTGCTCAATTTTAGATTTAGGGCAATTGCTTGTCAATAAACAGGCCTGATTTTATGATAATCAGTGCTTCAAACTCACAAATCATTTATGCTCTGCGGCGTGCACTCCTTTTGATCTCCATGTGGCACATCTAGTTTCAATTGCAAAGTTATTCGCAGTTGTTCTTTTTACCAGGGCTTTTACTCACCAAAGAAAATCAAAATGAACTAACAACAGCGCACCACATTTATTTAAATGTACAGACTTCAAAGCCAGAAATAGTTTTGAGGACATGGAAAGTTCCATCACTGCCATCATAAGAAGTGAAGTGGTGCCACTGTCTTCCTCTGACTTCCTATCTGGCTCACAGTCTTTAGAGATGGGCTAAAATGAGTGGGTCATCTATCACAACAGAGGGGAGAGTGATAAATTTATAGCTGTGAAAATAGGCCAGAGCACAGCACTGATGGAATAGATAGAGTGTAATTAGGACAAGGTTAGCCTGCTTTACACACGCACACACACACGCACACATATACAGTATACTGTTTATTATCACTGACATGGCAAACATGCATGTACATGTCTGCTTAGATGTAAGTGTTCCCTCCAGACAATCAACACTTAAGAGGCATTAAGTGATTGTAATGTATTTTTAACTTAAAACAAAGGCTTAGAAAATTTGGATCTTTCGAGTAGCCATCGATAGTTCTCTTCCACATGCATAGATCCCACATATCGCACTCTTTTACACACCCTTTTCTTGGATGAACACATGCATATGCTAACAGAAACCCATCTCCTCTTCTAGCATAACTTAACTGGCTCTTCTCAAAATTAATCAATCTCTTTATTTTAACCTTTGATTTTTTTTTTAAATTCTTTTTCTCACTTTTTCTCCCCTACTATGTTGTTTTAGTACAGGAGCAGATGAGCAAAAACAATTTCTGCCTTTCTATTCTCTATCATATTTCTTCCTTCTCCCCAGTGCGCAGTTTACAACACATTTACTCATTTTCACACCTTCTTATTCCCTTGAGATTGCTTTCATTTCCACTGTCGTCAAAACCCACACCTTTCTCACCACAGCTTTTTCCGCACTTCCTCCTCACCTCAGTCTGTAAGCATTCGTCTGTCATCCCATGCAGCACACACATAGACACACACACACACACACACACATTGCCCCCTGTCTTCTGGGGCAGTGCTGTAAGCCTATATAGCAGATGGGCTCAGGACCGGCCGACTGAGCTGCGCTCCAACAAACTGCCGTTCTGTACATTGATGCTCAGATGAAGCGATGATGTCCTTTGCACAGTCTCCCATCTAAATCTGGCCACCCGCAGACGTGCCAATATAGAAACTGGCAACTGGGGGAAAAATCTGGCTACTCAAATATTACAACAGAGACAGCACAGAGGCTTCTAATACAGAATCTAGGGTTCTGTTTTAATATTTCCAGGATGATTTGATTTCTGAATAAATCATTGAGAATAACAAATCTCACTTCATCTCGAATCAAGAAAATCATTTGTATTTGGAACTGTACTTTGCCAGGAAATATACATATTTACTAAATGTTGTTATTAATGTTATTTTCATGACTGTTTGGTACGTTTTTTACAGTCAGTGTTGACAGATATGCGTTTAGCTGTTTAACAACTAAAAGGAAACTTAGAAAGTGCTTTACACAATATAAGACAGCAAGATTCCTACTAGTTATAGGGTTTCTGAGATTGAAATTTGATGGCAGGATTTCATGTTTTATTTTGTGCTATAGTATAACTTTTTTAATGTTTTTTTTTTCTCCCATTTAGTCACACAGTATAATGCATCCAAATGTATTTGTCCATCTATTGATGTAGTTTTCTGGATGAAGGATTTTTACATTAATGAATTGCTACTTTCTTGTACATGACCAGAAATGTTCTAAACATATCTCTATACATAGAGGTACACAGCAAACATGCAAAAATCCAAGCTGAAAAGCCGTATCTTCCCAATATAACATAATCAAAAACAGATACTGAGTAATGCCTGTGGCTTTTAATTTTCAACTGAACTTTTTTTTTTACATCCACGCAGACCACTTAATATATGTCTCCTTGGTTCTAATAAAAGGCAAGTGAATTGTCATTTTTATTATTTTACATAACAACATCAAAAAGTAATGGAGCCCAGAGGAACGCAGTCCAGCAATTCTTGAGTGTGTCGCCCTCTTTTGGTTACTAGTGTGAACTGCCTGCAGCTCAAACGTTGTGACTGAGAGATTGAGTAAGGTCATGAATTGGACACAATGCCAAACACCTCTTTTCCCACAGGAGGAGCAGATGGCTGCTCCCCAGTGCACAAGGCGAGGAGATGCTATCACCAGACGCTCCAAGCAGGGTGTAATAACACACACTAACACACACACATGGTTCACACACTTAATGGTTCTTGTGCGCACACATTTGTGAAAAGCTGTACAGCAGAATAAGAAGAAGACGCATCTTTTCATCTGTTCCACATCCATCTGTTCCACATCCATCTCGTGAAAATCTGATGCATATTCTTTGATTTTACGTGCTCACATTGCAGTGACACTGGTATTTCAGATTTGCGTCATAAGTTCTGACATCAGTGCTTACATGTGAGGCATGAACAATGCATCAGCTGCCAGGTTTGACTTAATGAGAATCATATTGACATCCAGCGGCATTTTCACTGAGAGGCAACAATTGGATCAAAACATTAGGACACACCTGCTGTCTGTCTGCTGGGCTCATTAATAATTTCTACTGTTCTATAATCTAGGAGAGGAAAAAATATCTAGCACCATATAAAAAT